>NC_137141.1:8220262-8827762 GCF_949319135.1 Squalius cephalus | reverse complement strand
TTCATACCGTTCTCTTGACACTGCGATACCGTCGCTATGGGAACAATATACCATAACACCTTCACGTACCTGAGAATAGCTGGAATACCGAGGAAAGAGTCCGCTCAAGCAGATAAGACCTGGGAGCCAGGAGCCATCCTCACATCCAGACTGTAGAACTTGATAAAGGTGTTTGGAGAGGACCATTCTGCCGCTACACAAATATCCTCCAAAGAAGTGCCTCTAAAAAGAGCCTGAGAAGAAACCATTCCACTGATGGAATGAGCACGCACACCCAGAGACTAAGCTAAACCACACGTCTCATAAGCCGCTGAGATAGCCTCGATTACCCAATGAGACATTCACTGTTTGGTGACGGCAGCTCCTTTGTTTTTACCACCAAAACACACAAACAATTGCTCCGATCTATGCCACTGGGCTGAGCGGTCGACATAGATTTTCAACGCCCTCACCGGGCAGAGACCGAGAGGCTGTGCATCACTCCCAGTCTCCGAGTCAGGAGGGGGAAAAGCCTCCAAGACCACTTGCTGGGAATGAAAATGGATTGACACAACCTTAGGAACATACCCTGGCCTAGGTCGCAGCATGACTTTAACCAGCCCCGGGGCAATGAACTGGGTCCAGGTCGTGTGGGCTGCACCAAGAGGTGAACAGCCTCCATTTTCCATTTTAAAACATAAAGGCGCCTCGTAGAGGGGAATATTCCATCTGCTCACTCTCCATGTGCTCCGGCTCGTAATCGTCACCCCAAACATCCATCTCTTCCGGCACTTCGGCAACCGCAGAAACGGAGAGGTGGGGCTTAGACGAGAGGCCTTCTTTCCTCATAAAACAGGCAAGCCTAGAGTGCAAAACTTTTAGACGCAGGCTATCACAGTGTCAACAGTCAGATAGGCCGTTAAGTGAATTAGCTTTGCACGCACCTTTTGCGAGTGTCTCCTCCTGCGATGAACCTGTCGCACGGTATGAAACAGACGTGACGTATTCTTGGGGTGGTGCTAAACGCTACTGGCCAATCAAATTGGCGTGATGGTATAAGGGCTTCAGACATTCGTCACTCTGAAGGTGTTCCCAAAGCGATGGTAATTAGTGTCTAGTGTCTAAATAATTAATTAACCATTTCAGTCGTATCCGACTCTTGATGATTCTATGAGCCATCTCTTGCCATACACGAGAGACAGTCCATGAATTTTCTTGGCAATGATTTTTCCAGGGTAAGTCACCAGGTCTTTCCTCAACCCTCCCCATTACATGGTTTGGGACAATTTAGCGTTTCCAATTTACCTATATTGCACTTTTTTTTTTTTTGGATTGTGAGGGAAACCCACACTGATGCAGGGAGAACATGCAAAATCCACACATAGAGGACACATAGGGGCTTGACAACGCCACCCACTGAGCAACCATGCCAATGAATTTAATTTGTGACAAAATGCTCAAAAATAATGTTGCTTCAGCTATTTTCACAAAGCAATTTGAACAAGAAGATTTTTTTCTTTGCAAACATACCTTAACCAATAGTTTTTTGTAGTTTTTTCATTATTATTGTGATCAATAATATTTTTTGCATTTACCAAGGGTCCTTTTCATTCAGGAACAATAATCCAAAAGGTGATGAAACTGATCCTCAGGAGAGAAGACAAAGGGAAAGAGATATGAGACAGAGGTAAGAAATATGATTCTGCATAACAAATAAAAGTTGTTGAACATTTAATATTCAACAATTTTATTGATCTGCCTGCATTGACACAATTATATGAGAACTGAAATGAGCTGGACGATGACATCACGGTTTTCACCAGAGATGTCAAACCGATGTTTTCGCCCAGTTACGACTCAGGACGCTGTTCAAAATCCTGCCGTGCCACAGAGCGCCATTTACATAGTTTCATACAAAATTTACATTGTATTTGTGTCAAATCGTCGTTAATCTACATAATGACCTCACCCTGTGCTGCAAGATGCATTTAGTTTTACATTAATTTACAGAAATCAGCTGATGTTATCAGATTTTCAGGTGAGATAGATTCTCAATTATTCAGTTAATGTAAAGTGTTCAGACTGCAGACTTAGCAACGATTGTATTTAATTGTACAGTACAATCATAACATAGTACAGACATTATCATAATTTCATAATGTCCTTAAAAATAACAATATTGCTGGCCATAAACTAAGAATGTGCGTGTCCGGTGTGTGATAGCTTGAGTTAAATTTACTCATACTTTACACCACTGGTGATAAATGATGGAGAAACTATGTAGCCAATCCTAACAATACCTCATGTCTTAGTTTGTTTATTGTGTTACAGAGCCTTGCCCTCAGCTGACCTCTCATTTTCCTCTATTCCTTTAACTGGAGATAAACAGACTGATGCCGAGATACAGGCTTTCATCAGAGCCAGACACAACTTGCTCAACAGCACAGGTATTATTAATTTATTCATACACACACACACACAAACACAGACCTAAGGAAACATTTTAAATATTAAAGAGAAAGAAAGTGGATGAAGTAAGTCTTAACTTTAAGTTTAACAGGTTTGGGCATTAATAGCTGCTTTTCCACTGTCGGGCCAGTGCAAACAGGGTTTTCAATGGGCCGGGCTGGGCTAATAGCCTCGGACACGCCTCTCTGGAACGTCACACAAACCCATAATTTCACCAACAAATGGAAGTTTTATCAAAAAATGAATCAGAAAGAAATCACAGGAAACTAGCGAGATCGCAAAACGAACATGATAAAACAGTTTGATAAAACAGATAAAACAACCACAATTTTTGATGGTTGCCTAAAGATTTAAAGGGGACATATCATGAAAATCTGACTTTTTCCGTGTTTAAGTACTATAATCAGGTCCCCGGTGCTTCTACCAACCCAGAAAACGTGAAAAGTGACAACCCAGTAACTTTGTTTTGGTAAGCCTTTCTCTGCATGCATGTCAAAAAATAAGCCGATGAGATTTCGCTCCCCTTCTGACTTAAGAAGTGGATCTTATTATAACATTACCGCCCCTTAATCTGCACGTTTCCACCAATGGCGCCGCCATTTGGTTTTCGCAAGTGACAACAATGTAACTAGTTCTAACGCAATAGCAAAAGTTCGAGCAAAGCATGCAAACTGTTCTGTCGTTGGCTGCACAGACAAGCACAGAACACTATTTGACCAAAAAATATCACAGCTGTCTTATAAAGACCTCAGGGAACTGTCAACTTTTGTAAAAGTTAAACATGACGGTACATACAAGTCGATGAGATGAATCAATGTAACTTCACAACAACTACATAAATGTAATAACTTCAGAAATTCAGAAACGTCCAGGTGCAGTCTAAAAGTTGCAACCTCTTCCTGAGTCTCTCCGTAAGGCTGCACTCCACTACTGTTATTTCATAAATTTTGGATGAGTGAGATTTGCGTGTTTTGTTATTGTATCCGAAGCTCATGTAAAGGATCGGCCTCTGAACGGAGGCAAGGAGCAGCAGCTCATTTGCATTTAAAGGGACTCACAAAAACTGTGCCTTTTTGCTCACACCCAGAAAGGGGCAAATTTGACAAGCTACAATAAATGATATGGGGGGTATTTTGAGCTGAAATTTCACAGACACATTCTGGGGACACCATATATTTATATTACATCTTGTGAAAAGGGGCATATATGTCACCTTTAAAACCTAAGCAACGAACAATGTTTTACCACTGTTTTACACTAAGTGATACATTGACCATAATAAATTTATTTATGTCAAGATTGCACATTAGTCACACAGAAATAAAGTGGCATTTATCGTTATTTCACTAAAGAAAGAGGATACACATACTTATTCAGTCACGTCTGTTTCTGTTAATTTGTAGTCACGGGACAGTATGTTAATATCACATTTAGAAAAAAACTATAATTTCTACAAATTTCCACCAAAAAACGACCTGAGAAGCTTTAGCACTCTCTCCATTCTGCCTTATATGGTGATCAGAATCGACATCGGATCACAAACAGAAGTTATTTCAAACACTCGCTGCTGTCTGAAAGTGAGTTTTGAGCTAAAAGGATTTAAAAGTATTTAATGCTGATGATAGCTGGTATATGAAATCATCCAGCACTGCCGTCTCCTGACTCAGGTTAACTCCTCCTCTGTTCACGACCACTCCTCAAGCCCGAGCTGAACCAAGGTATGGACCAAGGTATTCGGCGGGCCAAAAAAACCTGGCTATTGGCCCAAAGGAAGCCCCAATGCAGCCCGATCAAGCCCCGGAAGGGACAGTGGAAACGTGACTGGACCTGGCACGCACTAGCACGCCCGCTTTGGGTCCGGCAGTGGAAACGTGGCTTTTGACATAGTGAACAGCAGGCAGACCAGATGGCAACACCTTTCCACACCTTGTGTGGAAAAGTTTCACTTGCATTGGATCAGGTTTCTGTGGACAACACAAACAGATGCCAAAAACAGATGCTCAAGCTAGTTTCTTCCCACTGTAAGGCAACCCAGCACAATCAGTGGAAGACATTGCTGCTCTGACTCATGAAGGTTCTTCACAATATTAGTCCAGAGAAACAACAGTTTATCTTTCCATAAGATATTGTGTAACTGCTATAATAACATCCAACTCAATCACTTTTTCAATTTATCAATCTTATGCACTGGCAGCACAGATTTTTGATCGGCGACCTGAATCCGTTGGAGTCCGAAAGCTGGTTGGCTTGTGCTGCCAGAGCATTCATTGGTGAGGCTGATGTTGGAGAGTTCCTCTTCCCTCTTCGTGGTGGCTGAGGTTGTTTCCTTGAAGCTAAATTATAGAGCACAGAGGTGATGTCAGATTTTCTGGAAGGAAGGACCCAAAAGCAGACAGATGCTTAACTGTAAATTAAACTCAAGGCAAAAGACATTGCCTAATCAAAGAAGGGCAGATGTGAAGAGTCAGTCAGACCGGTGAGGGTTGAAACGACCGAGAAACGACCAAATCTAGATAGGAAGAGACAGACGAGTCAGACGAGACAGTCGAGAAAGTTATTATCAGGAGACAATCAGGAGAGATCAGGCAGATCAGGACTAAGGTCAGTGATGAGTGGAGATCAGACCTAGGTAAACAGTCCAGTACTGGCACGAACAGTGCCAGAGGTTAAACCGAGAACCAGAAACAAGGACAAGTCTTAGGCAAATTCCTTGCCAATGTTAAGTCCGCCAAGCAGACATCGTACACCCAATCGCTTAAAAAAGGTGCATTTGACACCTCATTCATGGTTGTACGACAAACAGTGTGGGACAAGGTAGAAAATTATTACATGTGTATGGAAAAAGAAGATGAAGAAGAACGTCTCGGTTACGCATGTAACCCTCATTTCCTGAGTAGGGAACGGAGACGTTACGTCGGATGACGACGAATGGGGTTTCGCTTAGAAAGCCTATCATCTTCGAGTATACAAAACGAGCCAATGGCAATGAAATGCCATGGGTCTGCGGAATTTGCATAGCGTAACTCCACCCTACCCTGGGGGTATATAAGGAAGTACACCAGCAACATGCAGATATGTCTTCGCTGAGGAGCCGAGACTGAACTCAGGCATTCCAGCGGTACAGCGGAAGTGGCAGGGAGACGTAACGTCTCCGTTCCCTACTCAGGGAACGAGGGTTACATACGTAACCGAGACGTTCCCTTTCGTAGTCACTCCGAGTTACGTCGGATGACAACGAATGGGGTTCCCAGTCTAATCACGCCACCTCGGCTGTCTTCCAGTGCCCTGCGTAAGTCTGAGCTCCCTGTCGTGAGACTGGCACGGACGAAGGACTCCTACTTAACACAGGAATACCAAGGTACACTGGGAAGCATATATCAGTGGAAATATGCAATTATGCCCAGCCCGAAGGGGGGGACTTGAAATACACATATGACCCCGGAAGGCTGCATATGGAGTATCACTGGGGTGTCCAGCCGCAGGTGAAAGCTGCCGGTGGCATAACTCTGGCGTTGACGTCGTCAGTGCTGGAGGAGACTCAGGGCTTATTAGGCTCACCTGAGGAGAATATCGCACGTATCCTGTCCGTGAAGAGGAATGGCGAGCAAGCGAAGACACCTGAGCAGAATCTAGTACCGGCTAGTTGAAGCGAGTACATGAGAAGAAACTGGCTCCACTCGGAGATTGTAGAACCTCGCGAACGTGTTAGGTGTCACCCAGCCTGCAGCTCTGCAGATGTCTGTTAGCGAGGCTCCATGCGCTAGAGCCCAAGAGGATGCCACACTCCGGGTGGAGTGGGCCGTCACACCAAGGGGGCATGGTCGACCTTGCTGCTGGTAAGCCAAAGCAATGGCGTCCACTATCCAGTGAGACAACCTTTGCTTGGAGAGAGCCTTTCCCTTCAGCTTCCTACCATGACAGACAAAGAACTGATCTGAGGTCCTGAAACACTGCGTTCTGTCTATGTAAGCATGGAGGGCGCGTACTGGACAGAGCAGCGCCAAGGCTGGGTCTGCCTCCTCCAAGGGCAGCGCTTGCAGGTTCACCACCTGGTCTCGAAAGGGAGTGGTGGGAACCTTGGGCACATATCCAGGCCGGGGTCTCAGGATCACGTGAGAGTTAGCCGGTCCGAATTCCAGGCACGCTTCGTCAACCGAAAATGCCTGCAGGTCCCCTACCCTCTTGATGGAGGCCAATGCAACCAGGAGCGCTGTCTTCATTGACAGGAACTTAAGCTCCACTGATTGCAGAGGCTCAAAGGGAGCACTCTGCAGGGCAGTTAGAACCACTGAGAGGTCCCAAGAGGGAACGAGAGGAGGGCGAGGAGGATTCAGTCTCCTCGCTCCTCTCAGGAACCTGATGATCAGGTCGTGCTTTCCAATGGACTTACCTTCAACTGCGTCGTGATACGACCTTCAGGGTGGAGGGAGACAGCCTTCGCTCCAGCCCTTCTTGCAGGAAGGAAAGCACGACACTGATCGGGCATTTCGTGGGTTCTTGTTGTTTAGAAGAACACCAGTTGACGAAGAGGTTCCACTTCAACGCATAGGCATGTCTTGTGGACAATGCTCTAGCGGAAGTGATGGTAGCCACCACCGCTGGTTGTAGGGTACTCAAACCTGCCTCGTCCCGTCCAGGAGCCACACGTGGAGGTTCCAAAGATCAGGACAAGGGTGCCATAGGGTGCCCCGTCCCTGAGAAAGCAGGTCTTTCCTCAGGGGGATAGGCCAGGGAGGTGCTGTCGCAAGGAGAACTAGTTCCGGGAACCAGGTGCGGTTGTGCCAATACGGGGCATCCAAAGTGACCTGCTCCTTGTCCTCCCTGATCTTGCGCAAGGTCTGCGCAAGAAGGCTCACTGGGGGAAACGCATACTTGCGGAGGGCCAGCTGTGCGCCAGTGCATCCGTGCCGAGTGTGCCCTCGGTCAGGGAATAAAACAGGTCGCAGTGGGACGAGTCGTGGGAGGCAAACAGATCTACCTGTGCATCCCGAACTGATCCCAAATCAGCTGAACCGTCTGGGGATGGAGTCTCCATTCTCCAGGGAGAGGCCGAAGCCGAGACAGCTTGTTGGCCACACGGTTCAGGTCTCCCGGGATAAAAATGGCTCGAAGCGACCTCAAATGCTTCTGACTCCATAAGAGGAGGTGGCGGGCGAGTTGCGACATACGGCGGGAGCGCAGACCACCTTGTCGGTTGATGTACGCTACAGTCGCAGTATTGTCTGATCGAACTAGTGCGTGCTGGCCCCTGAGAAACGCACGGAAGCGGTGCTGGGCAAGACGTACAGCCAGCAACTCGAGGCAATTGACATGCCAAAGGCGCTGGGGTCCTGTCCAGGAGCCCGCGGCAGCATGTCCATTGCACATGGCGCCCCAGCCCGTGGTGGAGGCATCTGTTGATACAACAACATGCCGGGAAACTCGTTCTAAGGGCACTCCGGCCCGTAGAAAACTGAGGTTCGTCCACGGGGTGAAGGTCTGACGGCAGGTCGGAGTCACTGGGACTCGGAGCGTGCCGTGTTGCCATGCCCACCTCGGGACTCGATCGCGAAGCCAAAGCTGAAGTGGTCTCATATGAAGCAATCCGAGCGGCGTTACTGCGGCTGCGGATGCCATATGCCCCAGGAGCCTCTGAAATAGTTTCAGTGGAACCGCACTCTTGCCCTAGAATTGACGAAGGCAAGTCAGCAGTGACTGTGCACGCTCGCTCGTAAGCTGCGCGCACATGGCGACCGAGTCGATTTCCATACCGAGAAAAGAGATCCTCTGCACGGGGCAGAGTTTGCTCTTCTCCCGAAGGCCCAGAAGAGCTAGGTGCCGGAGCACTAAGCCCCTTTGTTCGCAAACCTGGTCTCGAGAGTGAGCTAGGATCAGCCAGTCGTCGAGATAGTTCAGGATGCGAACTCCGTGTTCCTGTAGAGGAACAAGGGCTGCCTCGAAGACATTCGTGAAGACGCGAGGAGACAGGGCTAGCCCGAAGGGGAGAACCGCGTACTGGTATGCCTGCCCCTCGAAAGCAAACCGTAGGAACGGTCTGTGTCGAGGAAGAATGGAGACATGGAAGTAGGCGTCCTTCAGGTCGATCGCTGCGAACCAATCCTGCGGCCGCACGCATTCGAAAAGGCGTTTGGCCGTGAGCATCTTGAACGGCATCCTGTGAAGGGAGCGGTTCAAGACGCGCAGGTCCAGGATTGGCTGTAACCCACCGGATTTCTTCGGTACAATGAAGTAAGGGCTGTAGAAGCCGGACTTCATTTCGGCTGGAGGGACAACCTCGATCGCACCCTTCGCCAGTAGGGTGGCGACCTACGCTCTCATGACAGGGGCATTGTCACCGACCATAGTGAAGCGGACTCCCCTGAAGCGGGGAGGAGATCGCGCGAATTGAATCGCGTAGCCGAGCCTGATGGTCCTCGCGACCCAGCGGGACAGCCTGGGGAGCTCTAACCAGGCTCCCAGGAACTGAACCAGCAGGGTCATGCGGACCACAGACGTACCCTCGGTGGTGCAGCGAGGCGGAATGACCGGCCCAGGCGTGGGGCATGGTCATTAGCCGCGTCCTGCCAGAGGAGGCCAGGGGAGGACCAGCGTCCCACGGGGACGTGCTCTGGCAGGGGTCTGGTGACAGAGGGGGACGAGAGAGACGTGGCTCGAGAGCGGCGTGCACTGTCATCCGAGAACTCTGTGTGCTCAGAGATGGTTGTGTCAGTTCTTTCTTTAACCACATTAGGGTGCTGCCCGTCGAGGGACGAGCAGCGGGAGTGGGAAAACCAAGTTTTCTCCCCCGGCCCTCCACCGAAGAGATTCTCCTGAAAAGAAGTGGAAGCCATCTCTGAGCAGCCCGTCTCAGGAGCGCCGCTTGGCCTGGCGTTTAGCGGGGCGCGGGGCGGGAGAGTGCTGTGGCACCTTCCTGCGGCTTCCTCCACGACGCGGCCCAGGCAAAGGCTGCTGCTGGGGCCGTGCGGGAGGGGCGGGAGCCGTAGAAGGGCGCCCTCGGCGGCGAGCGGACTGAGGCACCTGTGCCGACGACTGGGTGGAGGCAGCAGCGGGTCTTCGGGGCAGGACGTGTTTTAAAGCCTCAGTCTGCTTCTGAGCAGTCGAGAACTGCTGGGCAAAGTCCTCGACTGCACCGCTGAAGAGGCCAGCCTGGGATATGGGGGTGTCGAGGAACCGGGTTCGCTCGGCCTCCCGCATATCAGCCAGGATGAGCCACAGGTGTCGCTCCTGGACCACACATGTGGACATCACTTGACCCAGGGAGCGTGCGGTCACCTTCGTCGCTCGGAGAGCAAGGTCGGTGGCGGCACACAGCTCATCGAAGAGCCCTGGCTCAGTCCTCCCCTCGTGCATGTCACGCAACAACTGGGCCTGGTAGACCTGCAGCGTTGCCCTGGCATGCAGTGAGGAGGCTGCCTGCCCCGCAGCTCTATAGGCCTTCACCACAAGGGTGGAGGAGAACCTACAGGCCTTGGAGGGGTGCTTAGGGTCGCCGCGGGAAGAAGCACTCTGAGGACATAGTTGCATGGCAACAGAGCGTTCAACCTGGGGAACCCCAGTGTACCCTTTGGCAGCCGCCTGATCGATAGGAGGCAAGGCAGAGGAGGTCGCCAAACGATAACGGGAAGACAGGGGTGCCTTCCAGGACCTCGTGACCTCCTCATGCACATCCGGGAAGAATGGCATTGGGGTTGGACGCTGACGGGGATCAGCGGCCGCACCCAAAAACCAATCGTCCAGTCGCGAGCACACTGGACCGGGCGGTGGACACCACTCAAGGCCAATGGCCGCGGCTGCCCGGGAAAGCATGGCCGTCAGCTCGGGATCAGACTCGGACAATGCTGGCGCGCCCGAAGGCGGCAGCACAGCTGAATCGTCACTTCCCAAGGACTCCTGCCCACCTTGTAATGCAGCGATCGACATCTCATCTTCATCTGGAGTGCCGAATGAGATCCGCGGCACGCCGAGAGACTGTACCGCAGGCTCATTCGGAACGCTCGCGGGTTGCACTGTGCTAGAGGGGGGTGTGGAGCGTGGAATAGTCGGCGCTTTGTTCCACACCGTAACCCTCAGGTCACCCTGGCCACCAGCCGAAGTACCAGCTCTCGTGGAGCTCGTAGATCGGGGTGCGGGTGAGGGGACTCTCCCTCGAACGAGGTCATTGAGTCTCGACCGCAACAGCGCGATGGTCATGTTCCCGCAATGGGAACATGAATCATCCACAAATGCTGTCTTAGCGTGGTCAACACCCAGACACGCAAGACAGAGATTGTGCCCATCAGAATCAGAAATGATGCTACCGCAACCAGAAGTGCACGGGCGAGGCATCTTTAAAAAGACGTGCCGCGTGCAATGCTCTTTTGTGAAAGGAGATTCTCCGCAAAGCGTTGAAGCGACCAGGGAGATGAACACACAAACACTGGCAAATCACTGCACAGATAAGCAGGGAATGTGCACTCGCTGGAACTCGCTGTCACACCAACACTTGGAGAGAGGCTCGTCTCGAAGAGAATAGAGATGATCTCAGAATTTGGCTGTGGAGTGAAGTGATGAACTTGGCTCCAAAGCGAAAAACATATCTGCATGTTGCCAACGTACTTCTTTATATACCCCCAGGGTAGGGCGGAGTTACGCTATGCAAATTCCGCAGACCCATGACATTTCATTGCCATTGGCTCATTTTATATACTCGAAGATGATAGGCTTTCTAAGCGAAATCCCATTCGTCGTCATCCGACGTAACTCGGAGTGACTACGAAAGGGAACTAGACATGTAAATTTTCTGAAGAAAATGTGAGTGGTCCTTGCAATGGCAAACTTTAGCATTAGGCAGTTGCTACGGTGATGTATGTGATTGCAAGAGAGCCAAAGTCTGTATGATGCTGTGGTGCTGAAATATGGCTTGTTACTATGTGATTGCTAGGGTACTCTAAATGGTTGCTAGGATGTAGATACACAGTTCACACAGTAATACTTTTAAACTGGATGCCTGCCCTAATCATAAGAGCTAACCCCCTGTTACATCTACCAGTTGGAGTGCCCTTGATCTCCACCTGAGGGCACTCCTCCCACTCCTTTGCTCTCCCGTTATGAACTAAATTCCCCATAATGCATTGCCCGGACTCATTGGGATTGATTTCTCCCACCTTTGGTTTATTAGCTTGTTTGTATTTGCCTATTTAAGCTGTGTTCTCTTTTTCTTTCATTGCTTAATCTTTTTTTTTTTTTTTTTTTTGTATCCACTGTAATTCTGAGCATTTATATTTTGGTTCCTATGGTTTTGACATCCTGCCTGTTCCTGGATTGCCTTGCTTGCCTGTTTACCTGTGTCTTGGACTCTGCCTTATATTTGGAATGGTTGGCTATCGTGTATATCTGACCCTTTGCCTGTTATTATGGATTACGATTCTGGATTGCGTTTAATAAACGGCTGTACTTGGATCCTCTAACTCTGTCTTAGAGCAGTGTTTTGTGACACCCCCATGTGATCTCACAAATTTCGTGCCAAAGTTAATGGGAGTTAATGGGATTTTTCAGCTGATTTTTCAACCACAGAGCAACTGATTTGTAAATAAGATAAATCTTTACTATACAACTATATTACAATATTTGAGTGATGCAGATTTAAGGGGGTCTAGCTGACAACTCATAGACTCCTAAAAAATACATTGCTTTCTATGAGTGTATGCACACAGTACGGCACTTACATAGTCTATCTATTAAACTACATTATATTTGTCCCAAAAATGTTATTATTGTGTTCACTGCCAGTTGATAATACCTAGAATATCAAAATGGACTGTGATCCTTTTCCTGTGTAGCGCCCAAAGTCTTCCTAGCGTTGTTCGGGAGGCAGACACAATCTAGTCAGTTTAAATCTAGATTAAAGATTTATCTGTTTACCCTGGCATACACATAACACATTATCACATTTCATTAATTCAGATCCCCTAAAGGATTGTTAGGCTGGATAAATTTAGTCAACCGGAACCGGGAACAGTTCCCATAACATCCAATGTATTTGTTACAGTACATCGTAAGAGGAATGGCATCTACACTAATATTAGTCCTCATACTAATACTCATCCTAATACTTACTCATACTTATCCACCGTAGTCAGCCAGATCTGGTCCGTATCCAGAATCTTGGCCTGCATCTAGAGACAACCACAACAGCCCTAAATAATAGTGGAGGACATGACAACTAGATACGCCCTAGAGACAGACCCCCCTTGTTCACTTGACAGTCATCGGCTAAGACCACGAGAACCGGACGAGTCCTCTGCAAAGACCCAATGGCTTCAACTCCTCCCACCATATGCTATCATGATGTACCCCAATTTTCAAGCAGAAGGAACTGGATGAAATATTCTGAATGATTCAATCCACAATCTGACTTGTAATGCAGCCTGGAATTAAACCACACAATGTCTGGCCAGAGAACTGGTGCCCTGCCTGAGCCTGGTTTCTCCCAAGTTTAATTATTTTTTTCTCCATTTCTGACTCCATGCGTTGTTGTACCCTTAAGGCTCCTCATATCAAAGAGCTCTTCTGAAATACAAAAATTACTGTCCATACCTCGCAAAAAATTAACAACTGTGCAGTGTCTGTGGAATCAGTGCTGTCATCGCACGCAATTGAGTAAAAATCCAACACGGGTACTTTGCCTGACCCTTGTTCCTTAAGGTTTGCCGACAAGTCTTCAATTCGTCGTCGGACTGTGTTTCTGAAAAGACTGATGTTTTTAAAATTTTGCATCTTCTCTGGGCAAATTATAGTGGCAACTTTCGTCGGGCACTCCTTTAAAAATTCGCCTTCAGTGAAGGGTTCCTATCAGTATCAATTACCTTCCCTTGAACACAGATGAGCCAATGGCAGTTGAGTATTAGTTGCACAGGGACCGGAACTCGGACATCTTTAGGTGTCAGCGCCATTGAGAAACATTGGAAGAGCCGAAGCTCTCATCGGTTTGATGGTATTTATGCTACAAAAATGGTAAAACGATGTGCCTGGGGTACTTGTTGTACTGATTTCCGACATCCTGAGAGGATGGGCAATGGAATTTATTTTATTCCATTTCCTAAACCTAAACAAGACTACATGTCTACTACAAACAAGCAAAATGTCTGCTTTTGATGTGGGTAACCTGGTTCCCTGAGGATTCAACCCGTATTCCCGAACCGATATTAAACTGGTTAAATGTAAATTAATTTAATCTTACCCTGTGGTACATGAACAGTGTTGATCGTTGATGTTGTCATCTGCGATCGTGACGACCGTAACATGAGGCTTCTCTCGCTCGCACTGTGATCTGTAAACCCTCGCTTCCAAATTAATCTTGTTATCCACTATATTTATTTAAAAATCTTTAATATATCCCTCCATGGCATTTTTAAAGGGATAGTTCACCCCAAAATTTTATTATTAATTACTAATTTAGTGCATTACTTATCAGTCTCTGATGCGCTTTCACGAGAGCACCACGACGCATGCGTCCTCTGCTTGTAAAGACAGCCCTGCGTTTCCGGGTCATATGTCAGAACGCCAGCTCCTGCGTCCTCACCACACACATGGTGGTGCTCTTGTGAACGCGCGTCGGAGACTGATATGGAAGAGAAGAAATTGTTGAATAAAGTCGTTTTTTGGCGCACAAAAGTGTTCTCGTCGCTTCATAAAATTAAGGTTGAACCACTATAGTCACATGGACTATTTTAACGTTGTCGTTCCTACCTTTCAACCGGCCTTCAAACTGTTAAATTGCTGTCAAGGGATTGCAACAAGCTGTCTATTGTTATACATATGTTTAAAGCTGTGGGATGTTTGCCTTTTCTATAGTACACTATGAGACATATGGGTGACCTGTTAATTATCATGTCTCTTTTTGTCTTTTTGTTTCAGGAGAGGCAAAATAAGAACAGTTATTTTTCATGGAGGACTCAAGCAATGTTCGGCCAATCACACATTTTTACATACCTCTAGGCCAGATAAACCCCATTTCAAATCTCTATTTAAAACCTTGCTGCCTATTGTATATATCTGTTGTCTTTTAGTGGAAAACTTGCTGCAAAATAGGAGCTAGAAATAAGGGTGGTGTAGTTGCATAGCAACAATAAACTGTAAATCACTGGTAAAGGCACTTGTCTCATGTTTTCACAAGCTACCATGAAAATGTTAGCCTGATCAGAAATATGTCACCCTGCCAACCCTAGATTAGTCTTATTTACAATGATCATATCCTTTGTTTGCTTTTCTGACACTGATTTATTGTCTTATTTATATACATCTACTTATTTATATATTTATATACATCTGAAATAATAACATTGTTTTGTTTGTTTTTGTTTACATTTTTGCTCTGATATAAAGCTGTCTGTCAGATATTTCTGGTCATTTCACTGTTGACAGGTTTTTCTGCTGTTGAACTGTACATGTACCTCTTTTGTTTTATTCATTCACAGAAAATATCTGTACTTTTTTGAGGTGTAAAAAGATTTTGTTTTCAATCAATGGTAAACTGGCCTTTTTACTTTTACTGACAGTAGATGCAACTGGAGTGAAGATAATTCAGGTTCTCTTACGAGAGGTTCTCTCGTATTGCGTAAGTTGCTTACGCTATGGGTAAAGTCATCTTTTCTCAAGATATGAAGCCAAAAAATGATCCTTAATTTTTGTATTTATTGTCAACGCAGTGCAGCAGCTAGCAGACCTAGAGCGGCTATCTAGCGCGCTCATTGGCTGCCGTGCGGCAACTGCAGCAGCCAACCACTGAGCCCCGCGTGGCGTGACGTCACGCCCAATGGGGGCGCGCGCGCCCTCACGCGTCAGAGCCCGCGTTTTTCTGCTCTACTGTGTGTGTGTTCGCCGCCGCGACACAATAACTTACACAATACGAGAGAACCTCTCGTAAGAGAACGTACTCGGTTACCTAATGTAACCTCGGTTCTCTCTAGAAGAGGGAACGAGTATTGCATAACCTGCCGTGCTCGTGCCTCGAGCTGATTTCGCTTCAGTCGATGAAAACCAGGGTAGCAGCCTCCGAGCCCTTCCTTATATACACTAAAGCCACGCCCATTCTGGCGGGCTCTGACACGTGAGGGCGCGACGTCACGCGGGGCTCAGTGGTTGGCTGCTGCAGTTGTCGCACGGCATCCAATGAGTGCGCTAGACAGCTGCTCTAGGTCTGCTAGCTGCTGCACTGCGTTGACAATAAATAAAAAAATTGAGGATCATTTTTTGGCTTCATATCTCGAGAACAGATGACTTTACCCGTAGCGTAAGCAACTTACGCAATACTCGTTCCCTCTTCTAGAGAGAACCGAGGTTACGTTAGGTAACCGAGTACGTTTTCAAGAACTTATTTAACAGTAAATAAATGCTGATTCTTGTTCTTTGCACACATCCAATACATAAAATTATCTATTTCGTAGAAACAATATACCAAGAGTGCTATTCTGTTTTACAGATATTCCAAATTGTAGTCTTTGATTTCTACTGGCAACCGTATTTGACTTTTGTCTGCTCAAAAATCTCAAGACTAAGATCTGGACTTTCCCAAAAGCATAATAAGCCTAAATTGATCGTAAACACCATTGGTGGCAATTGTTCTATGATCAACTTTGGCTTATTATGCTTTTGGGAAACGCAGCCCTGGCCATTTTTGTTTTATGATGCACTAGTTTGCATGACTATGAATAGATTTGTTTGTGCAATAAGGTTCTGAGCAGTCATTTGCATAAGGGAGCAGCACTTTTTTTTCATCAGAACAGACATAAAGTGGCCTTTCTTTGCTTCCTTCCATCATGTAATCTGAAATATGCCAGCAATATATATATATATATATATATATATATATATAATGTAAAATCTGGCCAGGTCATTCCCAATGTTTTAGACAAATTAATCAAACAGAATTTTAATAATAAGCTTTAAATTTAGTATTTATAATAAGCTCTAAATTTAGTTTAGGATATGTTAATTGTAAGAAATAATAATAATAATTCAGGATATATAGACAATAAGTCACACAAGTCTCAAATATCTTTCAAATGACTTTAATGGTCAGCAGTAACATTTGAGATGAAAATTGAGCAGCCAGGTAAATATCTCCTAACTCTCACAACTGCTCTATTATTTTAATAGTTTGATATCTTTCTTTAGAGCCTTAATGTTTGTGCTTGAGTGATCTTTACTGGTCAAACACTTTAACCACAGTGTTGATGACAGGTGTGATGGAGAGACCCAGGCTCAAATTACTGTATGGATGATAAATCATTGTCACAGGAACAGGAATGTTTTAATCACAACACTAGGTAGCAAACATCTACTTCACACCAATGAGGAATCTTTCTACATTTCTCTTCATACTGTGGGGGAATATCCATTGCTGTATGGAGTGCTCTCAATGACATTTCTTTTAGGACTTGAATTGAATTAGGAATACTTAAAGGGGGGGTGAAATGCTCATTTTCACTCAATCTCCTGTTAATCTTGAGTACCTATAGAGTAATATTGCATCCTTCATATCTCCAAAAAGTATTTTGTTTTATTAAATTTTTTACATAAAGATAGGCTGTACCGAGTCTTTCCGGAAAAAAACGAGCGGCTGGGGGCAGGCCGTGTGGGCGAAGCTTAGCTGTGCTAACGCGCCAAGCTAGTGACAACACACAGAGACATTTGTTCAACAAACAGTTTTACTCACCGTCCGGTTCCAACGCACGACCGCGAATTTTTATCATTGTGACTGCTCGATCCTTAAGCATTAGACGATCTGCAAATCCGTAGATCTGGGCTTTGTTTATAAAACAATCATCGTCGAAATGCAGGGAACAACAGTCTTTACACAACTCCGTTTATGCTCAGGAAAACAAACTCCATCCACGGGTTCCTTAACGCTGGGTTCTTTGGGAATCTGTGCAGGGTTGTCTTGCCCTGGCAACCAAAAACACACTTCTTTGGTGACATTGACTTCCCAAAAGCCGGGCAGGGCGCTTTGATGGCGAACTGCTTTCACTCTCTTGCTCTGGTCTACGAGTGCGCGCGCGGCCGCGATCTTACCGGAGAAGTGCCCTTAGGACCCATATAAGGAAATTCCGCCCTATCTTACGTAAGACAGAGCCATACTCGAAAAAAACTTTCCGAAACAACTTAGTTTTTGAAACTTTGTCCATGTTTAGCATGGGAATCCAACTCTTTACCAGTGTAAAAAACTCAAATTATAATCAAATTATCTAGTTGTTCAGTTCATTTATCATTACTTCAATAAACCATTGAAAACCATTTTGTGCAGAATCAATGATAGTTTTTTTATTTATTTTTTTATAACATCTAAGGGTCAAGCCAGAAATGTCAGAACATTACACTGTACAGCCACCTCTTCTTACTCTATCTGTGGACACTGATGTCTCAGCTAACAGGACTGTGTCACATTCACTGTCTGTCATCGTCCTGTCTGCACTACAGTTCCCAGAATCCTCCTTGTTTCCACACCTGAACTCACTCCCTTCATTACCCACCGGTTCATCATCATTATCTGCATCACCTGTCTTGTGTTCATCTGTGTGTGTATTTAAGTTCCTGGTTTTCACTCTTCACTTGTCGGTCAATGTTTATGTTAGGTTTATCTATGTTCTGAGCACACGCTCCCTTTTTGTTTGTATTTGTTTATATTGAGAATTAAAATCTTGGAATTCATCATCTTCGTGTTCGTCTCCTACTTCATCCACCCAGAAGCCTGACAGATTGACCGACCAAAAAGATGAGCTGGGAGCTCGCTGGACAGATCGCGGCTTTGGCTCGGGATAGCCGCGATCTGTTCCAATTCACCTGGGGGTTTGTTCCTCTTGCTGCCTCCTGCTCGCTGGATGACGAGACGATCAAGGCGTGTTACCGGCTTGGGGCCAAGGAGGTCGACCCGAGGGAGCTTCCAGATCTCTCCGGTCAGGACTGGAGAGAGGCACTCTCCTGTTGTCTGGAGAGCTTCCTCCCGTGGCACGCCATGTCACCGTCTGCACTTCACGCCAGTCCAGCCGAGCCCGCACTTCACGCCAGTCCAGCGGAGCCTGCACTTCACGCCAGATCTGCCGAGACCAAGGCAGTAAGCGTCGTGCCCGCCGCGCCTGTGACTGACAGCGATCTTCCTCCTCTCATCGGCCCGCCAGAGCCCTCTTCGCCGCTGGTCCCGTCCAGCACAGAGCCCTCTTCACCGCTGGTCCCGTCCAGCCCAGAGCCTTCGCCGCTGGTCCCGTCCAGCCCAGAGCCTTCGCCGCTGGTCCCGTCCAGCCCAGAGCCCTCTTCACCGCTGGTCCCGTCCAGCCCAGAGCCCTCTTCACCGCTGGTCCCGTCCAGCTCAGAGCCCTCTTCACCGCTGGTCCCGTCCAGCACAGAGCCCTCTTCGCCGCTGGTCCCGTCCAGCACAGAGCCCTCTTCGCCGCTGGTTTCGCCCAGCTCAGAGCCCTCTTCACCGCTGGTCCCGTCCAGCACAGAGCCCTCTTCGCCGCTGGTCCCGTCCAGCACAGAGCCCTCTTCGCCGCTGGTTTCGCCCAGCTCAGAGCCCTCTTCGCCGCTGGTCCCGTCCAGCACAGAGCCCTCTTCGCCGCTGGTCCTGCCCAGCTCAGAGCCCTCTTCGCCGCTGGTCCTGCCCAGCTCAGAGCCTTCTTCGCCGCTGGTCCTGCCCAGCTCAGAGCCTTCTTCGCCGCTGGTCCTGCCCAGCTCAGAGCCTTCTTCGCCGCTGGTCCTGCCCAGCTCAGAGCCTTCTTCGCCGCTGGTCCTGCCCAGCTCAGAGCCTTCTTCGCCGCTGGTCCTGTCCAGCTCAGAGCCCTCTTCGTCGCTGGATCTGCCCAGCACAAAGCCCTCATCGCTGGATCTGCCCAGCACAAAGCCCTCATCGCTGGATCTGCCCAGCACAAAGCCCTCATCGCTGGATCTGCCCAGCACAAAGCCCTCATCGTTGGATCTGCCCAGCACAAAGCCCTCACCGCTGGATCTGCCCAGCACAAAGCCCTCATCACTGGATCTGCCCAGCACAGAGCCCTCATCGCTGGATCTGCCCAGCACCGAGCCCTCATCGCTGCCCAGCACCGAGCCCTTATCGCTGCCCAGCACCGAACCCTCTTCACGGTCCCCGTCAGCCCGGTCAGAGACGGTTTTTAACCATCGCTCTCTGGTACCCGGGACTTTTCCCAAGTATTTTTTGGGGGGGGGCCATAGGGCTCCGTCCTGGCCACTCGAGGGGCCATGGCCACCTGAGGGGTCCTCACCACCATGGCCACCTGAAGGGTCTTCACCGCCGTGGCCACCTGAAGGGTCTTCTCCGCCATGGCCACCTGAAGGGTCTTCACCGCCGTGGCCACCTGAAGGGTCTTCTCCACCATGGCCACCTGAAGGGTCTTCTCCGCCATGGCCACCTGAAGGGTCTTCTCCGCCTTGGCCACCCGAAGGGTCCGCACCGCCTTGGCCACCCGAAGGGTCCGGACCGCCATGGCCACCCGAAGGGTCCTCACTGCCGTGGTCGCTTGAGGGGACATCACCGCCCTGGCCACCCGAAGGGTCCTCTCCGCCGTGGCCACCCGAAGGGTCCTCACCGCCGTGGCCGCCCGAGGGGTCGTCTCCGTCCTGGCCACGCCCACAGCCTGCTCCACCGTGACCACACCCACAGTCTGCTCCGCCCTGGAGGCTTCCTGCCTTGTCTCCCTTGCCTTGTCTTCCCCGTCAGCCTCCAGGGCGCCCACCCTCCCACCCCTTTGGTCTTTCTACGGCGCGAGGACGCGCCTACCGGGAGGGGGGAGTAATGTCACATTCACTGTCTGTCATCGTCCTGTCTGCACTACAGTTCCCAGAATCCTCCTTGTTTCCACACCTGAACTCACTCCCTTCATTACCCACCGGTTCATCATCATTATCTGCATCACCTGTCTTGTGTTCATCTGTGTGTGTATTTAAGTTCCTGGTTTTCACTCTTCACTTGTCGGTCAATGTTTATGTTAGGTTTATCTATGTTCTGAGCACACGCTCCCTTTTTGTTTGTATTTGTTTATATTGAGAATTAAAATCTTGGAATTCATCATCTTCGTGTTCGTCTCCTACTTCATCCACCCAGAAGCCTGACAGACTGAGGGTTAGGTGGACTCCTCTTTTCATATTTGCTCCTTTTGGTTACTTACTGCTGGGAGCCACCATATTCCAATGGCTGGAGAAGAGAGATGGAGAACAAACAGTTTCAGTGAGAGTTTCTTTTTAAAATCCCTTTATTTTTAAATCAAGACTTTATATGTTTAATACTTTGTTGAGGTACTGTGCAGCAGTAATTCAAACTGATCCTGTCATGTGAAAGCATGTATGGAAACCTGGTTGGAAACCTGTATGGAAGCAAGTATGGAAACCTGGCCCCCAGTACCATGTTGGGTCAGGTGTTCTGTGTGTTTTATGCCCTGTGTGGGATCCCTCTTAATCTGGCCTTTCTCAACCTAGGGTGCATTTCTCGTACAAAGACCTAACTCACTGCTTGCAATTAGCCTTATGTAGGTTATTTACCATTATTATAGTTAATTTACATAAACAACAGAAAGCCTTTATTTTTAATTTTTTTTATGTTTGATTCATCGAGGGTTCCCATTTACGTCATACTCCGGGGTTTCCTTACGCAGCACATGCACATTTTTATCTCCCATGTATTTCTGGGCTGATCCCTCACCTTTCTCATGATCATCCTTACCCCATGAGGCGAGATCTTGCATGGAGCTCCAGACCGAGGGCAATTGATGGTTATTTTGTATTTCTTCCATTTCAGAATAATGGCTCCAACAGTTGTCTCCTTCTCACCAAGCTTCTTGCTGATGGTCTTGTAGTCGATTCCAGCCTTGTGCAGGTCTACAATCTTGTCCCTGATGTCCTTTGACAGCTCTTTGGTCTTGCCAATGGTGGTGGAGAGGTTGGAATAGAAGATACAGATTCTGTGGACAGGTGTCTTTTATACACATATACACAAGTGACAGGACTAATCTGTGTTTCACATGGGCACATAACCAATCTGTGGGAGGCAGAATTCATGCTGGTTGGTAGGGGTCAAATACTTATTTCACTCGGTCAAAGGCTAATCAATTTATAACCTTTATATAATGTGTTTTTTCTGGATTTTTTGGTTGATATTCTGTCTCTATCCATTAAAATAAATCTACTGTGAAAAATTATAGATCCTTAATTTCTTTGTAAATGGGCAAACTTACAAAATCATCAAGGGAGTTTAGCTCCAACCAAACACACTTGAGCCAGCTAGTCAAGGTCTTCTGGATTACTAGAAACCTCCAGGCAGGTGTTTTGGAGCTGGTTGGAGCTACAATCTACAGGACAGTGGCCCTCCAGGAGTGGAGTTTGACACATTTGTTTGTAGAAGAGCTGGCAGTAGCTTTGTTCCTAGCCATGGGCAGTGCTCTTCTCTTGAATATAACATTTGTCTGAATAATGGATTTGACTGACTCTGATTTATATTGGCTCAAAAAGTATTTGGACAACTAAAAAATTATAATAATGAATAACAATGCATTAGATAACAAAAGTGGAGTGTCATCTCTAAACAAACAATGCTAGACTTTCAAAGGTAGGGTAGGCAATTTCGGAGAGGCTAACAATAGCAAGCTGGCTTTGAAATCCTTTTGAAATAAGATCCTTCGGTGCGCTCTCCAAAGCCAAGCCTCCTTCAAAACAAATGAACGTGCACAGCCAGAGCACATTATGCAAAGGATTAAAGGGTTCATATGATACTATTTTCAAATATCATTATTTTGTGTATTGGGTGTAATAGAATATGTTAACATGCTTCAATGTTCAAAAAATACTTTTTTTTCACATACTGTAAATTGTTCCTGTATGGCCAACAAGCCCTGTAGTGTGCTCTGATTGGCCAGATGACCCAGTGCATTCTGATTGACCGAACATCTCAACCGTGTGCCGGAAATGTCACGCCCCCTTACCATATTTGTGAGCTTCAGCTTCCAAAGCAATTATGAAGACAGTTTATAATGTCATCAGTTTTACCATATCAGTCAGATTCTGAAAATGCAGATGACCAAGCCAATCTGATATGTATTTGCAGTACACAAGCCGCGGTTCAGCTGCACGTCTGGACTTCCTGCGTAAAATACACTGCACACACACAAACTGTTGTACTGTTCTGGAACAGTGTTGTAAATAAATCTTAATGACTGATTCCTAAATTGCATCCACTTTCGGAAATAAAGTGCTGCTTTTGCTTTAGCATAGAAACACACAGCTTCTCACAACATGGCAGTGACAACACTACTAACTGAACCCAGAGGAAAGAAAAAAAAAAAGAGATTTCTTCAACATCTCAAACGTTTCTCCTAGACAAAAATCAAGCGTAGCGTCACGTTAGTCAAGCTCGCATCAGCTGACTCTCAGCTGATCCACATCTACCTATAGGAATAAGACGCCTATCACCGTATACATATATAAGCTCCTTAAGTATTATCAGCAGCTAACGCGTTTCTCAGGAGCTAATAGGCTCTATGCAGCAGGGATTGTGACGTGTTTCTGACTACACTCTCTACTGGGCTAACAGTTTCCGGTTCCGTATTTACATCTGACGCTAACCCACGCGATAACCTTGTGTACGGCGTGAAACTTAACAGCGACAAACATTTCTGGTTCTTCTTATATCTAGTTTTTGGCAGCTTAACCATGGAGAAAAAGGTTTTCCGATACCAAAAGCTAATGCGACCTAGGTCGGAACATTGTTGTGTGCCGTTGTGCATTGTGTCGGCAAGATACAACTCGACTGTGAGTTTCCATTCATTTCCAGTGGAAGAGGATCTCAGAAAAAAAGCGGATCGTTCAGATCAGGAGAGATGACTTCCAAGTCAACAAAAACACAAAGGTGTGTAGCGTTCATTTCAGACCTGATGACTTTATGGAAGGGGCTCGTCTGAAAAAAGGTGTTTTCCCTACACTGTTTGAGTGGAACCATTACCAGGAGCAGCTGCCGAGGTTGAGTGTTTGGGAACGTCGAGAGAGACCGCTGACCCCTGATCCTGACTCGGACGTAGACCAAGAAGATATGGACTTTGATGTGGAGAGGACTGGACATGATTATTGTTCTGTTCCCGAAGCTGCAGCTGTGGACATGGTTCTACATGATAGAAGATGTACGGAAGCAGTTGGAGCAAACAAAGATCACACACCGCTTTGGTCTCAAGAGATTTGCTGGGTCCGATGAGGACATACGCTTTTATACAAGGTAAGATTATATTGCCTGTGGTAAGCATTTGTAATAGCGTTGCCATTGTCCTGAAAACACTAGTCCACGTTTCTGATAAATATGATTGGTGTTGTATACGCTAGCTACACGTAGCCTAGGCAGTCTAAAAGTAGGCTACACTGACCAAAATAATAACAACAATGTAGACTAACATAATTATAAGTATGAACAACAGCTGGTGAAACGATTAATCGTGATTAATCACATCCAAAAAAAAAGTTTGTGTGTACATACACATGCATGTATATATTTAAGAAATAATTGCTTAAATATACTGTATATATATATATATATAATTTGTATTATATATAAATATAAATATTTTATATATAAATAACACATTTTTCTTAAAAATATACATGCATGTGTGTGTTTTTATGTATACTAAATAATTATACACAGTACACACACATATATTATGTACACACAAACATTTATTTTGGATGCGATTAATCAATTCACAGCCCTAAACAGCAACCAGAGTTAGTTTAATCATACATACCAAATTCCATAATTGTCATGACTCAATATTGCAAGATTGTAGTTCAGCATTCCTATTTCCTAAACTTTAAACTTACTACAAAGCTATGTATAAGTATTTTATGCCATGTGAGAACCAATGCACATTTCTTTCTTGACAGATTTGCAACATACAACCACCTGATGGCCTTCTGGGAACTGATTGAAACGGCAACTCACAGGATGATTCGTGTCACCAACTCCAAAGTCTTCAAGGATCCTGGAAACACTCGGGCACTTCCTGCAATAGATGAGTTCTTCCTGTTCTTGATGCATCTTGCTTTGGGCCTCAAGCAAAGGGACCTTGGTCATCGGTTTCAAGTACATCAGACCACTGTAAGCCGCATCGTAACAACCTGGGCCAACTTCCTGTACTTTGTCCTGGGGTCAGTGTGCATTTGGATGCCAAAAGAGAAAGTACGAGCCCATCTGCCAGAAGAATTCCATCAATTTCGAGACACACAGGTTATCCTGGATTGTACAGAGATCCGCTGCCAAACACCTTCCTCTTTGCTACTACAAAGTGAGGTCTTTTCAAAT
Organism: Squalius cephalus; assembly: GCF_949319135.1. Lineage (NCBI taxonomy): Eukaryota > Metazoa > Chordata > Actinopteri > Cypriniformes > Leuciscidae > Squalius > Squalius cephalus. The sequence continues at coordinate 8,802,990 of NC_137141.1, read as the reverse complement.
TACAAGTCTCACTGCACCCTCAAAGCTTTAGTAGGAATGGCACCTCATGGTGCAATAACATTTGTTTCTGCACTGTATGCAGGGTCTATTAGTGACCGGGAGCTGTTCAAACAGTCAGGGATCATTAACCTTCTTACCCCTGACATGGCCATCGTGGTGGATAAGGGCTTCTTAAAGGTCCCGTATTATGCCCCTTTTCACAAGATGTAAAATAAGTCTCTGATGTGCCCAGAGTGTGTATGTGAAATTTCAGCTCAAAATACCCAACAGATCATTTTTTACAGCATGTTTAAATTGTCATTTTTTGGGGCTCAGAAAAATGCGCTGTTTTAGTGTGTGCCCTTTAAATGCAAATGAGCTGCTGCTGGACGACCCAGGGGGGCGGAGCCTCACGAGCTCGCGCTCAGTCTGTCAGGACAATTTCAGCTCACGGAATGATGATAATATTTCATCTCACGGAATGATGATAATATCAGAAACTCTCAGTAACGGCGTTCATTTCGAGTCGGACAATAATGCCTACAGAGTCAGAGTGCTGTATAGAGATGAAACAGGTATAGTTTAGTAGTTTAATTACGGTTATTATAACGTATTTGTCATCTGCTTGTAGGCTATGTATCCATTATTTATTAATAGCCTACAAGTCTGCTGTCTGAATGATGATCAAACATATACTGATGAGTTTAATAAAGTTTATTGTACATCACACAAAAGATGAAGCGTCAGTTTTACTTCAGAAAATCACCGTAAGAGCTGAGTAAACAGTAAGTTATAAGAAGTGCGCAAGTAGCCAGTAGAGTTGAGGGAGCATTTCTGTGGGCAGAGGTTAGTCAAAAAACGGTTCTAGTGACATCATTAAAGAAGGAAGTAGAGGGATGTAGTCCAAACGAGCCGTTCACTGTAGTCGACTTCTGTTAAATAAAATATCTCGCTTGGCATTGAACTTTGAGCTTTATAATTTTACAGATATTATTTATGCAGCAGACAGACTGGCTAAACTGACCGTCTGCTAGCGGCCTCGCGTTACCCAGGTCAGATAAATCCCATCACATAGAGCCTCTTTCACCTAGCTATCATCATATAGAGACTGTGTCTGTTCCCCGAATTTGGAAATCCAAAAAACGTTTTAACCCATCTAAGGTTAAAAATGTTATTGATGTTCAACAAATAAAAAACAGCTATAATACAGATGAGCAAATGCTAAAGCTTGGGTTGCTGAATATTCGATCGCTTACTTCAAAAGCACTCATTGTTAATGATATGATTTCAGATAATAACCTAGATGTGCTGTGTTTGACAGAAACCTGGCTAAAACCAAACGATTACATTACTTTAAATGAATCAACCCCGCAAGATTACTGTTATAAACATGAACCTCGTCTGAAACGCAAAGGGGGTGGTGTTGCTGTAATTTATAGTAATAGTTTCAAAACCACTAAGAAATCAAGTTTCAAATATAATTCTTTTGAAGCATTGGTGCTTAATGTAAAAATATATAGTGTAAACGATAAATCACGTTTGAGATTTGTGCTGGCTACTGTATACAGGCCACCAGGGCACCATACAGACTTTATCAAAGAATTTGCGGACTTTCTATCAGAATTAATATTGACTGCAGATAAAGTACTAATTGTTGGTGATTTTAATATACACATCGATAATGAAAAAGATGCATTGGGATTGGCATTTAAAGACATTGTAAATTCAATTGGAGTTAGACAACACGTGTCAGGACCTACTCATCGTCGTAATCATACTCTAGATCTAATATTATCACACGGAATAGATGTTGATGCCGTTGAAATTCTGCAGCAGAGTGATGACATCTCAGATCATTATCTAGTCTCGTGTAATTTGCATTTAGCCAAGGCTGCAAAGCCGACTCCGTGTTTCAAATATGTTAGATCTATCACTTCTGCTACTAAAGATTGCTTTATTAATAATCTTCCTGATCAGTTTCATCATCTCAGCATCCCAGATAGCTTAGAAGAACTCGATATTGCAACAGAAACTTTTAACTCTCTCTTTTCCAGCACTTTAGACACAGTTGCTCCGTTGCGCTTAAAGAAGATTAGAGAGAATAGTCCAACGCTGTGGTACAGCGAGCACACTCGGGCCCTTAAGAGAGCAGCCAGAAAAATGGAGCGCAACTGGAAGAAAACAAAACTAGAGGTATTTCGCATTTCATGGAAGGAGAGCTCGATTGCATACAGAGAGGCTTTAAAAGCTGCTAGATCTGCTTATTTTTCAACCCTATTAGAAGAAAATAAACATAATCCTAGGTATTTATTTGAAACGGTGGCTAAACTAACGAAAAATAAAGCTTCAAGCCCAGAAGTTTCCAAGCAACACAGCAGTAATGATTTTATGAATTTCTTCACTTATAAGATTGATAATATCAGGGATAAAATTATAACTATGCAACCGTCTACTACAGTATCGCATCAGGCAGTGCATTGTAGTCTCCCTGAGGAAAAATTTGATTCATTCGTTGCTATAGGAGAGGAAGAATTTACTAAACTCATTAAATCATCTAAATCGACAACATGTATGTTAGACCCTATACCAACTAAGCTACTGAAAGAGATGCTTCCAGAGGTCCTAGATCCTCTTCTTAATATCATTAATTCATCTTTGTCTCTAGGATACGTACCAAAAAACTTTAAGCTGGCTATGATTAAACCGCTTGTTAAAAAAACGCAACTTGATCCTACAGAATTAGTCAATTATAGGCCGATCTCGAATCTACCTTTTCTGTCAAAGATATTAGAAAAGGCAGTATCCTCACAACTGTGTTCCTTTCTTGAAAGAAATTATATCTGCGAGGATTTCCAGTCAGGATTTAGACCGTACCATAGTACTGAGACAGCTCTCGTTAGAGTCACAAATGATTTGCTCTTATCATCCGATCGTGGTTGTATCTCGCTATTAGTGTTACTCGATCTTAGTGCTGCATTTGACACCATTGACCACAACGTTCTTTTAAAGGGTAACTAAACACTAAACCAACTTTTTTTAGTTAATGATCTGTAAGAATGGGGCTTTATTAGTGCTGTTCATTGATTCGAGTAACTTTTTTGACATTTGGGTATAAAGTGTTTTAATTCTACAATATATGGTGTAAAAACGTCTGAGTGCTGCCCTCTTCAGGTTGAACGGTGGCTACTGCAGTTGAATTTTCCTATTGGATGTTGCGGTACTGCGTGAGCTAAAAGGTACTGCGTGACGTAAGCAGGTTCCAGCTCACCACGCCCTCCCTTGGTACGAGCTCACCACGCCCTTGGATGAGCTAGCGTAGATTTATCTGTATTTAGTACAGTGGTAGGTGTAGTGTTGCTGGGTGCAACAGCACTGCTGGACTGCATAGCTTTCCAGCAGACTTGTAAATTAGGCGCCAGTGTTTGCATGCACTTGGCCTGGAAGACCGTGAGTGTGAAACCTGCATTTTACGCGGAATTGCTTTTCCAACGCAATAGAGGTGGAAATGGGCTTCTCCACACAGCTCGCGCTGAAAAGCGATGCAGTGCCAAACGCTGCTCCTCCTGCATGGACTCCACCACCGCAGCGGCGTCTTGATGTGAGTGATCATCATATATATTTTAATCACAATTTATGGTTAGGCTAAAGTTAATCCTCTGGGGTCGACAAACGCGTCGGCGCATTTTGCTGGATTTTTTCACATAGCGGCAAAATATGAATATGCCTATAGAGAGCGCGCGCTATTGACATCAACTCGATAAAACTCATCAGATGCATATTTACGTCGTCTTGCGACCCTGTGAGCAAACTCTCCATTTTAGACAGTCTGACAGCAGGACTCTCAGGTGCACGCCCTTCCGCTCACGGTTCGTCCCTCTATCTCCGCTGGGGTCTGCCCACTTTTCTAGCATTTTTCAAATATTGCCAGTGGGTGGAGTCAGGCTCTGACCAGGGGTTTAGTTACCCTTTAAATAGATTAGAACATTATGTTGGCATTACGGGAAATGCACTAGCATGGTTTAAATCATACTTATCTGACCGTTATCAGTTTGTAGCAGTAAATGATGAGATGTCTCATCGATCACAAGTTCAGTATGGCGTACCACAAGGCTCAGTACTAGGGCCGCTGCTGTTCACTCTGTACATGCTACCCTTAGGAGATATCATTAGGAAACATGGAATTAGCTTTCACTGTTATGCTGACGATACTCAGCTGTATATTTCTTCAAAACCTAACGAAACTTATCAATTCACAAAATTAACGGAATGCATAGCAGATATAAAAAATTGGATGACTCGTAATTTCCTACTTCTAAATTCTGAAAAAACAGAGTTTCTAATTATTGGACAAAAAATTTCCTCACGTAATAACCTAGAATACTGTCTAACACTTGATGGCTGCTCTGTTAAGTCTTCGTCGTCGGTTAGGAACCTGGGTGTGCTCTTTGATACCAATCTTTCATTTGAAAGTCACGTGTCTAGTATCTGTAAAACTGCATTTTTCCATCTTAAAAATATATCTAAATTACGCCATATGCTCTCATTGACAAATGCGGAACAATTAGTTCATGCGTTCATGACATCAAGGCTAGATTATTGTAATGCTCTACTGGGTGGTTGCCCTGCACGTTTAATAAACAAACTACAGCTGGTCCAAAACGCAGCAGCTCGAGTTCTTACCAGAACCAGGAAGTATGACCATATTAGCCCGGTTCTGTCAAAACTGCATTGGCTCCCTATTAAACATCGCATAAATTTTAAAATATTGCTGATTACTTACAAAGCACTAAATGGTTTAGCTCCGCAGTACTTGAGCGAGCTCTTAACGCATTATTGTCCTTCACGTCTATTGCGATCTCAAAATTCCGGCCAGTTGATAATACCTAGAATATCAAAATCGACTGCTGGCGGTAGATCCTTCTCCTATTTAGCACCAAAACTCTGGAACAGTCTTCCTACCATTGTCCGGGAAGCAGACGCACTCTGTCAGTTCAAAGCCAGATTAAAGACACATCTCTTTGACCTAGCATTCACATAATACATTATAGACTTCTATAATTTAATGTTAGGCTGCATAGATTAGTTCAGCCGGAACCGGGAACACTTCCCATAAATCCTGATGTACTCGTTACATCATGAGAAGAATGGCATCTACGCTAATTTTAGTGTCTGTGTTTATCCCGAGGTTTTCCTGCAGCCTGCCGGATCCGGGCCGTATCCAGATCTGATGAAGGACCTTTGCCTGGACCCGATGACAACGCAGTGCTGAAGTGCCAACTAGTCTCTCCCTATGGAGGATCCCTCTACCACTCTACAGATAAGGCGTTTTCGGGAATTCCGTTTTGCGTTCCTACCCCAAAGCAACAAAATAAAATAAAATTCTTTATCAAAATTTATAAGGGAAGACAAGTACTTTGTTTAGGCTTGGCTTGTAGGGAATTCCAAACCTGCGTATTTTCAAATGCACATAACTATAGAACCCATTCTAAATGCGCATGTGAACGCCATGAGCGTTTCTCACAGGTTCGCGTTTATAGTCTGTGTAGAGGGAATGGTGTCGTCTTAGCGGCCCCTAATTTAATAACAAATGATCGTTGCGACGGAAGCAAATCAATCAAAACTAACTTTAGATGGAAAATAACTTAACTCTGCTATAAAGCCAAAACAATCTCTGTTACCTTAAATTATACGCTTATCTCTGTGAAGCTGCTTTGAAACAATCTACGTTGTTAAAAGCGCTATATAAATGAAGATGACTTGACTTGACTTATGCTCTAACAGCAACATTACACACTAACTAAAGTTTGAAACATGAGATCACGAAGAACGGGACCTTTAATTGATAGCCTAGTGCCATGTAAAATCCACCGGCCTGTTTTCCTGACCAATGGAAAACAAATGTCAGCTGATGAAGTGACACACACTCAGTCTGTGGCTAGGCTCAGGGTACATGTTGAACGTCTTATCCGTCGTGTTAAAGAGCATAAGTTGTTTGACAAAGGCATCCCCTTGTCCATTTCTGGTAGCATAAACCAACAGTTCACAGTGGCATGTTTGCTTGTGAACTACCAATGTGGACCACTTGTCTAGGCATGGAGCCATTGAGCCAAAAACTCTCATCCTTAATGATGTGCTAAGGTTTGTATAAATATTGTACATATACTTTTGTAAATACTATGGATTTCACACTGTTCTGTATTCATACCTCTGATCAACAGACAAAACTAAGACAGTGTTTCCTTATACATATTTTATTATAATTTCATAATACATAACACAAAAAAAACAATAAGAATCGAAAGATATATGTATATACTGTACATGTGTAATGTAATATAATAGATAGGTATATATTGTATAAATATAGTGTGTGTGTATATATATATATAATAAATATAATGCTGTACAAAGATAATGTATATACTGTAATATAATAGATAGGTATATTATATTGTGTATATATTGTATAAATATAGTGTATGTATGTAAATATTGTTTAGTGTAAATAACTATGAATAATACAATAAATATAATGCTGTATAAAGATATGTATATATACATGTGCATTGTAATATAATAGATATATATAGGTATATGTATTATATTGTATAAATATATATGTACATGAGTGTATATATGTAAATATCATTTAAATAAGAATTATACAATAAATATAGAATACCATAATACTGTATAATAATTTCAGAGTAATTGAATGGACAACCAGTGTTATGTGGCCACACTCACACTTAACACAGTCATTAAATGAAGCGACATCTGAAATCTGAAATGACTTAAACACGCAAACACTTCAGTAGGTAGTGGTAAAAAAAAAAAAGATCTCCTCGGTCTCTAATGGTATGCATTACATCTACATTTTTGTGTATGCGCTCAACAAGCATGTCCTCCTGCGCACATACCACAAAATCGCACCACTCCAAACCTGTTAGGAGGATCTGACCTTGTACTTGCCAATAGTACTTGTGCTGCCTCCTAAGCTGCAAAGAGCCACCGGACATTTTCAGGTAGGGACAGTCAACGTAACTCTTGATGTTGGGGCATTTAATTTCCAGCAGGCCGAATGGTGGGTTTTCAGAAGGATCAAACACGACTCCATCGGGGGAGCACCCCAGCCATGGAGCATCAGGGTGTATGATGAACCCGCAGGGTGAATAGTTGACATTTTTTAAACTGCAGTACTCTGTCACGGCAACTGGCTCCATATCGATTCCTCTCCTCATGTCCTTCGTCATGACAGTCCCCCTCAGAATTCTGTGTGCCTTTTTTTCAGCTGATGTATGACAGCGAACATGGCATGTGTAACCCACAGCTACTCGTTTTATGGCGTGATAACGTGGGTACATGCGATTATTTATATCTAGGACCAGATTACAGAAGATGGGTTCGACTCACTGGAGTATAGGGAATTTATAACAGAAACTAAAGAAAGAAAGCAAATCAGACTCAAAGGTAAATGTTAATTACTAGGGATTGTTATTAAGGAAAAAAAATGAATTGAATTTAATCTTTTGACAAATAAAATAATATGAAAAAAAAAACAATAAACAGCAGTTCTACCAGAAAGACTCGGGAGAATTATTTCAATAAACCATACATTTATTGACAGCTCAGCAAGCTGATAATATACAAAGTCATTTGGCGTAGGCCCCGTCCGTAGTGCATAATCCGAGGGTATCGGATCTGCAATTCCTGCCTGAAGATGAAGGCAGGGGCGCAGCCGACCCCCCTGGGAGGTATGGACAGGACCATCCTGGTGGTGGTGGGGAGGATGGGGGTAATCGTCGCTTCAGTATCTGCGAACTCAAACATGTGTAAGTACCGAGCTTTTATACAATGAGCCTACGAATATGATTGGATAGAAGTGAAGGCAATAGGTGACGTAGTAATTGAGTCTTCCCGGCAGAACTTATGCTAAAGCTTTCATTTCAGTTCACAATTTACACCTCAGTTTAACTTGGAAATTTAGGTTTCAAGATCAAGTTCACAATTCAAAATCAGTGTCCAGAGTATCAAAAAACAAAAACAACTTCGGGAATCGGATTCAATGTTCAGATGTCACTGAATATTTTTAGTTCAGTCCATATGAAAAAAATCCAACGATTGATCCAGGGAAAATCCAGAAAGAGAAAAAAAACAAAATAGCACAGTTCAAGGTGAGTATGTTTTGTCCTACCAGTTCAGCAAAACGAATTTTTAATTTCCAGGTACGATCAAGCAGACGGTTGGCTCGCCATGTCCAAACCACCGACAGAACAGTCATCCACGGCAGGGACAGATCAGGACTCAATAGGCAACGATGCTCAAGAAAACGAGAAACAAAACAAAACAAACAAAAAACCCGGCCTTGCAGGAACAAAGCCAAAAGTAATTATTATTCAGCTGTTCAATAAACTGTTTAAATTAAGTTGTCTGGTTTATCACTCAATTTCCAATGCACTTAACATACATGCTAATCAGAGCCGTCGCATAGGCTGTGCGAACTGTGCAACCGCACAGGGCCTCGCGCCAATAGGGGGCCTCGCAATCCTGCTGTTTTTTTTTTTTTTTTTTTTTTTTTTTCACCACTTTTTAAAACATCTCGCGTCACGAATGTAACAATTCTACAAATAAATAAAACATATCCAGTTAACTGGCAAATCATTCATTTCGTTCGTTTTTTTTTTTAAATAAGAGAAGATCTAGCGCTGAAATGTGTTTTTTAAATCAAGTGATCAAAGTGCTCGTTGCCGCTGCGATCAGAGGCGCGGATACAGTGTTTTCTCGTGTGGCTTGCGCACACGCCGCACTGTCTTCATTTGGACGCGCGCTTCAATCCGTTGTGGATACTCTAACATAATGCACACAAATGTGTCCCTGCTTGATATACAACCACTGATTAACATAATCGGTTTTGATGAGAAAAAAAAAAAAAACGTTTTACGAGAAAAATAAAACCATACGACAGTGGATTCGAACCTACAACCCTCTGACATGATAGGTGAAAGTTCTACCACTGGACCATTAAGACACATAATAGCTAAGCAGGCGAATTCTCGACCTGACTTGATGTAAAGCCATTCGTGGTTGCACAGTTGATTTTTTTCCCCTCTGAAATACATAGCAAAAAGTCATAGCTGAGACTATGTGCATGATTATGCTGTATTATTCTACTTGATAAAAACGTATTGCAGCAAGATTATACGTGCAAAAGAATTAGAACAGCTACGTCCGTGTGACTGTAATTCATGCGCAATTGAGCATACACATCAAAGAGCAGGGCCTCGCATTTCAAGTTCGCACAGGGCCTCGCACCCCACCAGCCAGCGACGGCACTGATGCTAATCAACCACATGTTCACTAGTATATTGAAACCTATGCACACAGCTAGCAAAGCTAGCGTCACATGTAACATTTCTTCATAGATAAATTTAACAAATATACATATTATGAACCGTTAAACATTATTTTCACAGTTATCATGAAAATATAGATTAATTTACCGTTTTTAGATGCATGTCTGTCACATTACATTTCAAATGATAACTTTCCATATTTCAAAACCACTCAGTATACACATATTGCAAAAATGGTACTCACCAAGAAAAAAGTAAGTGAAAGAGAAAAATAAAAGGAGGTTTTCTTTAGGTTTGGCCTCAATCTAGATGGTTTCAGTCTTCTTCTTTTTTTACGTGCGCTTCAAACTTTTCCCGTTCGTCTCAATCTCTTCGTCTGTCAAACCGACATCCGACTATTACATTTAAATTGTGACTTCTAATGGTATTTTCACTAAAATAATCTATTTTTAGATTATTTCGAATCTCTAGTTATGAACAATGCAGCTGTCTAGCGTCAATCTGCGTCATCTTTTTCTTCGTCACACTCTCTGCTGCTCTCGTTTTTGTTTCTCCGCGCTATGAAAACGAACTCCCTTCCTGGGGGCGGGACTAACCTCCGACCTCATCCGATCTAAACTTTCTTTGGCCAATTTCTTTTTCTAGATATTCTTTTGTAATATAATATAATATAAAACTTAAATTAACTTCTGCGTTCTTTTGTTATTAATACTAAACAGATATTAATAAAAATAAAATGATTATAATTACTATTGATCAAGTCAGTGACCTGGGTTACACATGCCTCGTGAAAGCGTGTAGATGTAACTCGCATCTTTCTCAGTCGATGCCATTCCTGGCATGAGCTCTGCTCCCGTGTTGCAGCTTCAATCCTGTGGGCCATGTGGAATGACACCTGTAGCGATTTTACATGTTCCTCCTCTGATAACACATGGGCGCATGTGGTTGGCTCAAGCCTATAGCCTTGGATGGGAAGGGAAGGTTGGGCAGGGATGTTGATGATTTCCCGCATTTCTGGTGGTTTTTGCTGAAATGCCAGCACACTCCCAGCCTGGACAGCGCCAAAAGCTGACTGAACTAATGGGACTTCTGCTGACATGCCCATGGTGGTCACCAGAGGTGCAAGTAAAGGGTGAAAGTCCCTATATACTTCTGCCACTCTCAATGTGGAAAGATCTGGCATTTCCCCGTCCAGTGCTTTGTAGAGAGAACTTCTGAAAATGTTGAAGTGAAAAGATGTAAAAAAAAAAAAAAAAAAAAAAAAAAAAACCTGCAGCATATTTACTTCATACATATTAACCACATCAACACATAGCTTAAACTAAAGGTAATATAGTCTCACCTCACACAAACAGCGGTAGAATTTTGGGGTTTGCGGACCTCCATGTCTCCCACCGGACCTGGCCTAACACCCTGACAGCAATGACACATTTTGACATGGCATCACAATAGTTACATGTGCATAGGTACAATTCACATGACAGACAGATGACTTACCAAGGTCCTTGGCTTATGCCAGGTCTGCTCAGTTTCTGTGCAACTGTGCACTGGGGGTACAGCAGGGATGCCTAATTGTGAAAAGTGTGCTGTTTGATATAGTGCAACCAAATGGTTGCAAAAGGCACACCCCGCCACACAGGAGCAGTGGGTGCTCACCAAAATGACAGGTTTCAAGTCTTTTAACACCATCTAGGGAGAAATAGAAGCTTAGATGAGAAATACCTCTTAACCCCCTGAGGTCGGCTATCGTGCCGGCGCGATAGGCTCGTTTTTTTCCGTATGAGTGCAAAAAAAAAAAAATATATATATATAAATTTTTATCTTATATGCTTGTGTTATACATCAATCGATCCTGTTTAGTGTGTATTTTTTTTGTGTATGCTCATAATAAAAACAAAGTGTTGTGCTTTTCGCCAAATAAAGAAAAATAAACATGATGCGAGTTCTGCCTACTCTCCGTCAGTGAAGTCAATTCTGAAACGCGTCCGAAAATGAACTGTAACTCAGCGAATACTCAGTCAAACAGGCATACAGTCACACAGGCATGAAGCTTGAATTCTCTTCTTTCAAATTAAGTAATTTTTATAAAAAAACAAATATTCACAGTTTATATAATATGTATGTAAAGAGAGAGATGTCAGTCGTTCTCATCTCAGCTAATTAAGTTTTAATGTGACTCCGCCTACGGAGACCGCGCTATTCAAACGCAAATGTGAGGCGATCCATACAAACCTGTGAAACGCCCACATCCGCTGGATAAGGCTGGTGAAACACTGGATGCGTGGCGTTGTCTCAGCTGCGTGGCGTGTCCGTTTTTATTTCGGCTCCCATGTTAACAGTTTAGAGTTTGCACACTGCCTGTGTGAGACGCGCGTCTCAGGCGCGGCACGAGCCGCGTGGAAAACGCGTGCATTCTAGAAATAGAACCGACGCCTATTTTTCACGCGACACGCAAGCGTCTTGGAAGCGTTTCCATGCAAAATTGAATAGGAAAATCTGTTTATTTGTCATTTTGACACGAATACATATTAATAAATGTCCTTTTGATGTTTAAAAGTGTCTAGGTTTTGACATAAATGCAAATATAAATGTAATTTTACAAAATATGATCTATTTTCAAATACTGCTGTATTGAATGAACAGCTTTTAGCAAACTCTATTGCTATACTGAGATGAGGAATATATACTGTATGTGTTTTGTCAAAAATAAAGTCATCAACTAACTAATGAATCCTTTACTTTGAAATACGTATGATAAAATGTATACTTTAGTTTTGAAAGACGTTGACTAGTTTTGAAAAGATTATAAAGTATGTATGTGCATGCATATATATATGTGTGTGTGTATATATGAAGAGTTCAGATGCAAAAGCCTCTAAATGCCATCTGAAATTTTCTCCTAGAATGATCATTTTTATGAAGCTTGTATATTTAAGTTAGCTATAGGTGACACACCTGAATGAATGGCTCATTAAGTATGCAGGGACGTAGTCTCACCAGGTGTGAACTACTAAATATGCATGATGCTGTTGGAGCGTTTACGCCCCATCCGCATATTGGCTTTCCAAACTAAAAGTGTTTCACAAAACTAAAATCAATGTATCGTTTTTGTGTGGATGATTAGGCAGGATGATTTTCATATCATTTTGAAGAAAAAACACTAGGCGATGACATCCATTAGTCAAAAGTCTTATTGCCACATATTTAGTATGTGTTTTGTGGCCTTATTTCAGAAACTTTAATTTTTAGTTTTTTCGATAACCATGCATAAACATTATTCTCTCAAAAATGAAAACATGTACATACATGTGGCTCACATATTATGGAAGTCCTGTTTGTGCTATATAGAGTGAATTTACACCTTTGCCATTAATATGTTTATAAGCAACTGAAAAAAGCACAAATGTCAGGGCATGTCAGAACATCTCAAGGACCCCAAAAACACCCCAGACCCCAGAGGGTTAAGAGATAAACTGTTAACAAAAAAAATATAACTAATAAAAGCATACGGTTGTATTGACTTGGTAAAGTTGGTTTTATATTCGCGCCTAAAATTTTTACCCCGCTTGGCAACTTTTTACTTTTTAGGAAAACTTGACTATGTTCATGTGAAATGGCGCTGTCCATGTATGTGGAACTGAAGGTCCTACATGATCCTACCTGTAATGATCCTCCTAATGTACAAAATACATTGATCTCTATATGCGCAGGCGGCTGAGAGACGGATCCGAAGGGACCAATTAGTAACAGTCAAAAACACACACTATAGTGTCACTAAATTCAGTTCACACATCACTACTGTCCTGATGGTTATCCTACAACACTTATTTTGGGTAAAAAAAAATGTTGCATTATTTTTATGATTTGTTATTATGAAAAATATTCAAAAACTTCACTGTAATTATCTGTATTGTTGCCAAATTCAGATCACACATTGTAATGCAATTATACAATTGTATTGCATTTATCCAAAACAAAGTCTTGTTATATAACCAGCAGGACAGCAGTGATGTGTCTTGTTATATAACCAGCAGGACAGCAGTGATGTGTCATGTGTGATCTGAATTTGGCAACAATACAGAATTACAGTGAAGTTTTTGAATATTTTGTAGTAACATTTTGCAGACGGTCCCTTCTCAGCAGCCTGCGCATAGAGATCAATGTATTTTTTCCACTGCGAAGGAAAGCTCGTTTTGAGGAAAATTAGGTTGTAGCTGCAGGTGTTATATGTGTAGTTAAGTGTTAGGTGTTATTTGTGTAGTAACAACTTTTAGTTCACGAGTTATTGAACGCGAAAGTCCGCGAATGTGCGAATATAAAACCAACTTTACCTATTTTGTATTGTAGATGAGAGCTACATAGGCCTACCCATTCACATCCATAAACAGTAGACTGAGCCATGTACATTTAGATAATGTTACTTATCAGCTGGGCAACTTATCAGCCTAACCATTACCCTAACATTGACCCTAGTCACCCTACTTTCAATTCGTGTGGCTTTTCATTTTTCCTCATGGATCTATGACAGACTGCCCTCACGCTGACCTCTCCTGTCACCTTGTTTTTCATTGACACTGTTGCGGAAAAAGATGAACATACATTTTGAAACTGGATTACACTCGTTCTTACACTGGGCTAGTTTGTCTGTTTTAATATAGTAGAGTATTGTGAAACAAAATAGCTAACGTTAACAAGTTCAGTCACGTCAGTTTCTTGATTACAATGTAGCATGATAACGTTAGCTACTTACCCTCATAGTTGTCGATATAGCTGCCGATATACATTTTAAATCCCTTTTCCCGCTTGCTGTTGGGAGCGGCACATGATGTTGTTACGAGTCGGTCTATGTCATTTACCGGGAGACGAGGTAAATCCTGAAGACAGCGACTATAAAAGAGAGCCATATCTGTCCGTGTATAAACAGGAATTTGAACAGGAAGTTGATAGTCTAGTACAGTCGAACCCGGAATTGTGTCGTGCATAGAGCCTATTACCCTCCTCCATCCCCAGCTCCTCCTCTCATCAGTCAGGATTTGGCATTCTGATTTCCCTTGAATCAGAATAAATTCTCGAATTATCTTGTACTTTAAAATCTTGAATTAAATATATTTGCATACATTCATGTTGGTTCTGTTCTGTTTACCCTAAGGGGGGTTATTGCTGCTCTCCCTGCTCTTATCCATGCTAGGCTGCATGGATGCACAGGAAGTTCTCGCCCAGAACGGAACCATACCGCCAATCCAAACTGTATGCTAATTGTCAATCGTATTTGACGATTGTGGTCCTGACAGAAATTAGGTTACTTTAACATCAAATGGAAACTTTTGCTTGAGTCTCCTGCTTCTCACACTTATCTCATGAGACAAAAATTCTAACACTCTCACAATGGTCTCCTCTAAAGTTTAGAAGAGATCTCAGCAACATCACACACTGTGCTCATATTTTTCTCCTTAGATAGATATATTGGCGGTCTCACATTTGTCTCCTCTAAAGTTTAGAAGAGATCTCAACAACATCACAAATTGTGCTCAGATTATTCTCCTTAGCTAGAGACTCTGGATCACCAATATTTATCTCCTCTAAAGATTCAGAAGAGATCTCAGCAACATCACACACTGTGCTCAGGTTTTTCTCCTTAGCTAGAGACACTGGATCGCTCACATTTGTCTCATCTAAAGACTCGTCTCAGGTTACGACTGTAACCATAGTTCCCTGAGTAGGGAACGAGACGATGCATCGATGAAGCTTTGGGAACGCCCCTGTTTGATTGCGTCTTAAGCACGTATGTCAGCTAGTCCATTGGCGAGAGTGAGCATCATGGGCGGATGACGTCACGATCAGGAAAGGATAAAAGCACATCCGGTCTGACCGGCATTAGCTTCGAAATAGCCGAAGCAAGTCGATCACAGGAATGCAGGAAGTATGGCAGGGCGATGCATCGTCTCGTTCCCTACTTAGGGAACGTCTCGGTTACATATGGTGAGGCGCGCTGTCTGTGCGACCGAATCCAACTCCATGCCGAGAAAAGAGATCCTCTGCACGGGGACGAGTTTGCTCTTTTCCCAGTTGACCTGAAGGCCCAACTGGCTTAGGTGCTTGAGCACGAGGTCCCTGTGTCGAGGTCCCAGTCGTCAAGATAATTGAGGAGCCGAATACCCTGTTCTCTCATGGGAACAAGGGCCCCCTCCATGACTTTCGCGAAGACACGGGGAGACAGGGACAGCCCGAAGGGCAGGACCTTGTACTGATATGCTCGACCCTCGAACGCAAAGCGCAGAACGGCCTGTGTCGAGGAAGAATCGAGACATGAAAGTACGCATCCTTCAGGTCGCTCGCTGCAAACCAATTTCGGGGATGAAGACATTCGAAAATGCTTTTCTGTATGAGCATTTTGAATGGTACCTTGTGAAGACTCCGATTCAAAACTCGCAGGTCCAAGATCGGTCGTAACCCACCTCCTTTCTTGGGTACAATGAAGTAGGGACTGTAATACCCTCACCTCATATCGGCTGGAGGGACCGGCTCTATCGCGTCCTTCGCCAGTAAATGATGTAAAAACTGATGTAAAACGACATCTAAGTAAGAAGCACCTGAGACCCTGGGGCAGCGTCCAGGTCCAGGCTATAAAACCTCACAAATGTGAGCGGCAAGGACCACCCTGCCGCATCACCAACCTCTTGAAGGGAAACCCCTGATAATAAGGCTTTAGAGGCTGCCATACTCCTAGTAGAATGAGCTCTGACCACCAAAGGGCACGGCTGGCCAAAGTATTCATAGGCAAGAAAGATAGCCTCAACTATCCACTTGCTGATTGTCTGCTTAGAGGCTGGAAGACCCTTCTTAGGTGATCCAAAGCAGACAAACAACTGATCTGACTTTCTCCACGGGGCAGCCCTGTGGACATAAGTATCCAGCAAACAGAGGAGGACAGAAAGCCTGCAGCACAATAGGCCTCGGAATATTGGTCGGCACCTTAGGGAAGTATCCCTGTTTAGGGTATAAGAATGCCTTGACCACCCCGGGTGCAAAATCAAGGCAGGTGGGAGAAACTGAAAGGGCCTGAAGGTCTCCGACTCTTTTGAGGGACGAAATAGCTAGAAGAAAGATAGTCTTGAATGTCAGAAATTTCTCTGAAACCGAATCTAAGGGCTCGAATGGAATCCCTGACAGGCCTTCCAAAACTATTGCCAGGTCCCAAGCCGGCACCCTAGTGCGAGTCGCAGGCCTCAGCCTCAAGGTGCCACGAAGGAAACGTATCATCAGGGGGTCTCGACCCAATGACGTACTACCCACCGGGGTGTGGAAAGCCACAATGGCTGCCACGTAAACATTTAAGATGGATGGACATAAACCTGATGCAAAGCGATCTAGCAGAAACTCAAGTACTGTATTAACTGAACAGTTAACTGGATCCCACTGATGCTGGTGACACCAAGAAGTGAAAACTCTCCACTTTAGTGCATATAATTTCCTCGTAGCTGGAGCTCTGGAGTTTAGGATGGTCTCAACAATCTCAGTTGAGAGACCACTCTCTATGAGTTGGGCCCCTTCAGAGGCCAAACCCATATTTTCCAAATCTCTGGCCGGGGATGAAGTATTGTGCCTCCTGCCTGAGACAGAAGGTCTCTCCTGATCGGGATGTCCAAGGGAGGGCCGTCGAGGAGATGAATTAGGTCTGCAAACCAAATTCGACTCGGCCAGCGTGGTGCTACTAGCAGTAGACTTATTCCGTCCTGGCGGACTCTCTCCAGAACTCCTGGGAGCAGAGCAACAGGGGGAAATGCGTACAGATGTGGATGAGTGAGGGAGAACCATAGTGGACAGTGCGTCGTGTACCGAGACTCGAACAGATCCACTTCTGCTTGGCCGTAAAATTCCCATATTTCCTCCACCGCCTCGGGGTGGAGTCTCCAATCCCCTGGCCTCAGCCCCTGCCTTGACAGGGTGTCTGCTCCTATATTCTGGAACTCTGGGATATACACTGCCCTCAGAGAGAGTATTTTCCCTAGGGACCACAGGAGGATCTGGTGTGCCAGTTTGCAGAGTGGACGCGAACGCAGACCCCCCTGACGATTTATGTAAGAGACCACCGATGTGTTGTCTGTATGGACAAGCACATGATGGCCCCTCAGGTCTGGGAGGAAACGTCTCAACGCATTGAAGACTGCCATTATCTCCAGGCAGTTTATGTGCCAAGAAAGATGATGACTCCTCCACAGACCCTGAGCTGAGCTCACCTTACTGCTCACCAGCTGGTGAGGGAAGCATCTGTCGAAATAGTAACTCGATGGCAAAGAGCTCCCAACACCAGACCCTGGGAAAGGAACCAAGGTTTCCTCCATATAATCAAGGCGCGGAGACACCGCCGCGTGATCTTGATCATGTGAAGTGGGTTTCCCCTCGGGGAGAACCCTCTGGTCCTGAGCCACCAATGCAAAGGTCTCATGTACAGCAGGCCAAAAGATATCACATTGGACGATGCTGCCATGAGGCCTAACAGTCTCTCGAACTGTGCGTGACTGTCCTAGCTTTAGCTCTTTTGTGGCTGTGAGGATAGCAGCTACACGAGCGGGCGATAGGTCGGCTCGCATCGTGACTGAATCCCATACCACACCAAGGAAAGTGGTTCTCTGTAATGGAGAAAGCTCACTCTTCTTGGCATTGAGTCTCAACCCCAATTTCTTCATGTGAGCGAGGATGACATCTTGATGCTGATTCCGCCAGAATCAGCCAGTCGTTGATGTAGTTCAGAATGCGTATGCCCAGCAGCCTGAGCGGGGCCAGAGCTGCATCTACGCACTTCGTGAACGAGGGGGGTGATAGAGATAGACCGAATGGAAGAACCCGATATTGGTATTCTTTGTCCCCGAAGTGGTGTCAGAACCTTTTCTGAGCCGAAGCCTTCTTAGCTTGAAGAACGGTCCTCAGATCCTCAGACACTCTCTTTTTGTTGCACTCTATATGAGGAGCTGGACGGATGGGGCTGCTCATGCCCAACAGCCGGGAGGTTGTGTGGCGAGGGAGAAATTTTTTAAATGCCTCCGATTGCTTTTTGGCCTCCTGGAACCTCTCGACGACCATATTCACAGAGTTGCCGAAGAGGCCAGAAGGCATTAACATCTAATAAAAAGGCTTTGTCTTTGTCCTTAATTTCAGCCAAATATGTCTCTCAGTGGCCACCAGGGCTGCCATAGTCCACCCTATTGCTCTGGCGGTCTCCTTTGTGGCCTTGAGATACAGATCTGTCCAACTCCCTTGCTCTTATCCAAATCCCCCAGCAGATCAGCCTGATATGCCTGTAACAATGCCATTGTGTGAAGGCATGCTCCGGCCTGACCTGCTGCCGTATATGCTTTACCCACTAAATTAGATGTTGTTTTGAGTGGCTTAGTGGGTAGCACTGGGGCCTCCAGGGACATAGCCATATTCTTTCAGCCCCCTTATATCTGAATATACATGGACTTGGGGGCTAAAAAGACGGGACAAATATGGCTTATTCCACGATCTAGACAGCTGTGAAGATCGGAAAAAAATGGAAGGCCCCTTGATGGAGGTGATATATTAGAAGATAGGAAGTGCTCGTCTAATTTGGGGTAAAGGAAGAGAAAAAGGAAGAGAAAAGGCAGAGCCCATCTCTAACCCCGCCGAGAGATCCATTTGTGATCCCCAGGCAGCCTCAGCAGCAGCGGGTCCGGATCCCTGAGGATCTCGAGCCTGGCCACTTTCCTCAAAAAGTGACAGGTGAGAGAGGAGCGTGCGAAGCGGAAGCCTCTCACAATGTTGACAGTCAGCCCTCTCGAAGGCTGACATAGCATGCTCCACTCCCAAACATAAATCATGTGTATCCCTACCCATTAAATAGCACGGGCAGGGAGAAGCACACAACTCAAACATCTCTTTCACCATGACTTTGAAATGCTTCTGAACAGACAACAGTAATTAGACAGACAGTTTCTATGTATTTATTTTCTTCTAAGGAATTTTCGGAGAAACATCTGAAATGCTGTTGATACTAAAATGAGAGTCTCCTGAGCTTAGGGAAAGCAACCACTAAGCAATACATTTTTCCTCTGGGAAGCCACACCTTCTTTCTTTGCATATGCATTTGGGCGGCATTATGCAAATATTTCATACCAAATGCAATGATTGGATGAACATTGTATGGTCCTGAGACTTCCACAAAAGATATATATACATTTTATTTAGACCACTTCTATTATTGATTGCTGTCAGGATGAGTTTCAACAAGAATAAAAACGTTTTATGAAAAAAATTCCTTACCCTACCTTTAACCAACTACTCTCAAGGACATTTAATATTCAACAATATTATTGATCTGCCTGCAATGACACCATTATATGAGAACTGTACTGACCTGGACGATGACATCACTGTTTTCTCCAGAGCAGTTATTTATATAAATTAACTAAATTCATAACTTTTTTACAACAAAAATTAACCCTCACTGAACTCACTCAAGCTGGACAATGATGCTATTTCCTTCTAGATCAGCTGTACAGCAGAAACAAACTCAGTTGCATTATTTTCCTGTTATCACTGTAAAGCTGCTTTGAAATAATCTGTATTGTAAAAAGCGCTATGTAAATAAAGGTGAAGGAGATGTTTAAGTGGATGTATGGTCTTGAATGGTCTTTACAGACCACATTGCTAGATCTGCCCGGTCATGTAGATTTGCCTTGTACAACATTAGGAGGATCAGGCCCTACCTATTAGAGCATGCTACACAACTCCTTGTCCAAGCGCTAGTTCTATCCAGACTGGACTATTGTAATGCTCTCCTGGCTGGTCTTCCAGCTTGCACGGTTCTGCAACTGATCCAGAATGCTGCAGCCAGAGTGGTCTTTAACGAGCCAAAGAGAGCACGTCACTCCTCTCCTCACAAAATTTCACTGGTTGCCAGTTGCCGCTCGCATCAAATTCAAGTCACTGACGTTTGCCTACAGAACAACCACTGGCTCTGCTCCCTTTTACTTAAACTCATTACTTCAGACTTATGTGCCATCCAGAAACTTGCGCTTTGCAAGCGAACAACGTTTTGTGGTGGCATCTCAAAGAGGCACAAAATCTCTTTCTCGGACCTTTACCATGACTGTTCCCTGCTGGTGGAATGACCTGCCTAACTCAACCAGAGCTGCTGAGTCCATAGCCAATTTTAAAGAAAAGGCTGAAGATGCTTCTTTTTCGACAGCACTTGATCCAGTAATACTAACACTTTCTCTTCTATTCTATTCTATTATTTTTTTTAAATAATAATAATAATGATTATTAACGTACTTTGTTAGATTAAACTGAGAAGGATCATAGCACTTGCATGTTGTTGTCCTACTGTTAGTTTAACTGCTTCTATTGTTCTCATTTGTAAGTCGCTTTGGATAAAAGCGTCTGCTAAATGAATAAATGTAAAATGAATAAATGTAAATTAATCCACACAACGGATTCTGAACAAGAAAGTAGGACAGTGAGCGCTCAATAATATTTATACTGCAAGTCATTTTGACTGTTGCTTGTGTGATCACTTTAATTTAGTTTTAAAGCTCTAAAGCTCTTTACATTATAGCTCATGTTATACAGTACAATAAACTTTATGAATATGTTTTTCGAGAGAGTCGTTTAGTTAATGGTATATTTTGTTGAAAGTACACTACAAAAAAAAAAAAGCTGTTGAACGAACTTAAAAAAATTGAATTACTTTTTTCCAACAAAATCTAATTTGTTTGAAATGATTTGTTGTAATCTTGTTGTATGAACTTAAATTCTGTGTCATTCTGTCAAAGAATTGTGTCATTCCTACTAGATAAAGTTTTGCCATGCATAATAATTCCACAATATAGGTATTTAGCAGTGATATTGTCAGGCTTTTTTATTTACAACAAAATAAGCTAATTCCCTGCACAAAATATAATAGCATTGTAAAATAACAATATAATATGTAACGATAAAGTTTACATCGGCTTCATAAATTAATAAAAAAACAGTAAAAAGTAAAACACGCCTACTGCACATTCTTTGTTCTTCATTCTGTATTTTTTGAATGAACCTTACATTGTAAACACGACTTCCCAACTTGTAAATACAAACTTCCCAGGATGACTTGAATGCACCATTAAAACATATCACCTATGTTTACATTTATTCATTTAGCAGATGCTTTTATTCAACGTGACTTAGAATTGAGGAATACAACAAGCTATTCATCTAAAGAGGCTATAAACACAAGAAGTGCTATTAATACAAAGTGTCAGCCATCATTCAGGATAGTACAAGCTAGAATAGGGAGTGATTAAGGAATAGTGAGAACATATGTAAAGAAATAGTTAAATAGTTTTTTATATACAGGTGCTGGTCATAAAATTAGAATATCATCAAAAAGTTGATTTATTTCAGTAATTCCGTTAAAAAAGTGAAACTTGTATATTATATACACTCATTACATGCAAAGTGAGATATCTCAAGCCTTTATTTGTTATAATTTTGATACAGCTTATGAAAACCACAAAATCAAAATCTCAGAAAATTAGAATATTACATGAAATCACACAGTAATTACACAGTGATACCATGGTCATTGAACCAGGTTTTGGTTCTTTTGGCAGTGTGGGCAGGTGCAAATCCTGCTGGAAAATGAAGGAAGCATGAAGTGCTCTAAAAATGTCCTGGTCGACGCCTGCGTTGACTCTGGATTTAATAAAGCACAGTGGACCAAAGTCCTCTTTTCTGATGAGAGCAAATTTTGCATCTCATTTGGAAACCAAGGTCCCAGAGTCTGGAGGAAGAATGGAGAGGCACACAATCCAAGATGCTTGAAGTCCAGTGTCAAGTTTCCACAGTCTGTGTTGGTTTGGGGAGCCATGTCATCGGCTGGTGTTGGTCCACTGTGCTGTCCACTCAACGCAGCCGTCCACCAGGACATTTCCAGAGCACTTCATGCTTCCTTCAGCAGACAAGCTTTATGGAGATGCTGACTTCATTTTCCAGCAGGATTTGCACCTGCCCACACTGCCAAAATAACCAAAACCTGGTTCAGTGACCATGGGATTACTGTGTAATTACTGTGTGATTTCATGTAATATTCAAATTTTCTGAGATTTTGATTTTGTGGTTTTCACAAGCTGTAAGCCATAATCATCAAAATTATAACAAATAAAGGCTTGAGATATCTCACTTTGCATGTAATGAGTCTATATAATATACAAGTTTCACTTTTTTAACGGAATTACTGAAATAAATCAACTTTTTGATGATATTCTAATTTTATGACCAGCACCTGTATATATATGTCTTTATTTGTTTTTTTGATCCCACTTTATATTAAGTGGCCCAACTACATTGAAAAATAAGTACAATGTACTTATTGTGTTCATCTTATATCGTAAAACACTTTTGCTGCTATTGAGGTGTTATACAGGTAAGGTTAGGGAAAGGTGTGGTGGTGTGGGTAGGTTTAAGGGTGGGTTAAGTTGTAAGGGAAGGGTCAACAGTGTAATTACAAATGTAATTACAAATGTAATTACATAAATTAATTACAGCTGTAATTACAAGCAGGTATTTTCAAAATATAAGTACAATGTAAAAACATGTATGTACACAATAAGTCAATCAGTTATATCAATAAGTTATATCAAATTATTAATTTCAATGTAAGTACATAGTATGTAAAGCCACTTAATATAAAGTGGGACCATTTTTATATATATATAATTATCCAATCACATATTTTGTGTGCACATATCATATTACGTTCATGCTAACTTGTATCTGTTTGTTGTTTTTTTAGCCTAAACCATATTCAAATACACATTCAAATGTCCATAACTCAAACTATTTCTCTTTCTCTCTTTATGCATACCTACATAACTGAAATCAAGTGCAGTGGTTCAGAGATTTGAAAATAGTAAATATTGGGGTTTCATACATTTTGCATATATGTGTATACTATATGTTTAACTGAGTGTTGTGTTTGCCATTATAAAGGCTTTAGACCAATAAGAGTAGAGTTAGATCTGATACATTTAAATATTGTTCACTTTATTTAAACATATCTAATTAGGAGTAATACCTTTAATAAGTCTAACATAAAATGGTTAAATAGTGCAATCTATGAGATTTATTTCAATTTGATCAACTCAATTTAGTTCGATTTGGGAAAGGGTAGTGTCACGCTGTTAGGTTCAGACACTCACAGGAGTCAAGAAGGAATCAAAGTCCAAGGAAATTTTATTTTAATTCACCCACAGAAGACTAGGGAATCGCAGGAGAAAAAAAATGCAACTTTACAGCAAAACCCTGACTAATACCAGAACAAAGGGTAAAACCAAGACTGTGAGTATACATAGAGTGAGCAAACAAGGGTAACTAAATGAGGAGCACCTGAACTGAATATTCAAATCAATCTGTAACTATGGTAACAAACAGTCAGGGAAACTGAGAGAACAGAACTAATTAGCAAACTAGAAAACTAACCATGAAACTCGGGCATGAACATAACAGAAAAACATATAAAAAAAAAACCCTCAAAACGTGACACGGAGCACCTGCTCAGGGAGCATGTGTGAAACATGCTCAGACAACACACTCACAGTGTGATCAACCATATTAGTGTGACCATATTCTGTTTTAGTTGTTTTTGTATGTTTTTTTTTTTTGTAGATAAAAATCTCACACTCAAAGAATGTGTATAACATAAGGTTAAGTAAAATATGTTGGGTGAAATACAGCGTTGAAATAGCAAGATGAATTTTTACAGATGCCCCTTCACTTGACTTGACTTGACAATGCAAATTAGCATTGCTGCAACCTACCTCGCTGCAGGTACATTTGTGGTCCCCTTGACCCTGCTTTTACGGTCTCTGGGAGCCTGGCTAGTGCTTCCTAGCCCGTCTCGCTTTCTCATTCAGACTGTCAGACTCAGCTATGCGATTCAGTTCGTCCGGTGTCCTCCGAAGTTCAGGGTATTCCAGTTCACCTCAGTGCTGGACAAGAATGCTCCCGTTCTGCGGGGAGAGATCGCAGTCCTATTGGCGAAGGTGTATAGAGTATAGAGTATAATAGAGTAGAGTGCCGGTATTGACCTCCACACTTAACTAGGTTGGATCTACCCCAGAGAACTTCCACATGTAGTACTGCCCCACTGGCCAGTCCATATGTGTAATTTCCACATGTTACCTCCCTACGTGCAGGATGTGGCCTCCATAGCGTCTCTTTCCGGCTGGAAAAGGCACACTTTCCAAATGTTATTCAATTGTCTCACTGGCGGGGTCATAGGAACAGCCGTGATCTTCCCCGTCACCACAATTGCTGCACCACCGCTGAGTGTCCGGGTCACTGACTCGGCTCCTCAGCGAAATCCTGAAATGCCACACGCACTTCCTTATATACCCGCTCAACGAGGAAGAGTCTGCGATCCAAATCTCACATGCCAATGTACATTGGCTCGTTTAGTTTACACTCAGGCTAGATCCGAATTCGTCAGTTTACATCTGACGTAACATCTTACAATAGTAACCCCAATTTTAGAAGCATTTATTCAACACTCATAAATATATTTTCTATTCACATGACATTTTTGCTCCTTAGCTGGGAAGCTAATGATAATGATATTCCAACTGTTCTTTCATGTGGCATTCAATGACGAATAATAGTAATAGTAATAATAATATATAACAAAATATATTATAAAACAAATATATTTATTATACACTACTGTTTAAAAGTTTGAGGGTCAGTAAGATTTATTTATGTTATGTTTATGTTTTTATATATTTACTCCAGTCTTCAATGTCACAAGATCCAAGGTGTCACAAGCCGCGTTTCCATTACCCTTCAAATTGCGCAAATTGAAATTGCGAATTGAAAATACGCTCAATGGAAACACGTCAATTTCGCAAAAACTCCCATTTATCGCAAAAAAGTTGTTGCGCTCGCATGAGGGGGTTTTTCAGGCAATTCGAAAAATGAATATTTCGCAAAACGGCAATGGAAACAGTTTTTGCGCATTTACAGGTCAGCTGACTTAGAAGGCGCGGTGTGTTTGGACAGAATACGAGACAGTTCTTGAGAAGAAAGAATGACAGAAATACTGGATTCTAAACCTCAAAGAAATGCCACAATCAAGACCTCGGAGCAGAAATGAGGGAGAAACACCCAAAAACTCCTCATAGTGCCGCTCACAGTTTAAGGGTCTTTCCTTGCCATTAATGCTTGGATAACACGCCTACGTTTCCTTCCATTAATAATAATAATAACGTCTAGTGCGGTACGTGGCTGTGATATATACATAAACTTACCAACGTCCGTTGCCATGATTTTTGGAATGGCGAGAGGAAAAAATGACGTTTTCGTCGCATAACATCGGTTAATGGAAACGCCGTCATTTCGCAATAGTTTTTTGTCGATATTTAGAAAAAATCTTCAGAAGTGGTTTGAGCGATCGGATTTAAATCTGTCTCAAATGCGTTTCGGAGGGCATTTACACCTGGTCTTTTCACGATCGGATAGCCATCCGATCACAGAAAACACATAAAGTGGCCAGATGTAAACAGCCCCAATGTGATGACCTCCTTGTGAAAGTAAGTCATATTTGCTCAAATAATCTGATTTACCTATGCCATTTGTTAAATATGGTATCTAATAATATCTTTTGTCTTTATTGATAGGCTTTCCACAGACTGGCACAACTGACTTGATACCGTTAGCCACCAGATCTTTCTTTCAAGTTTACCTGGGAGGCGAAGAATCCAAAGCACATCAACTAGTCACAGGGATACCTTAAAAGTCAGTGCTTTGACCTTTCCCTGAGCCAAATCCCTGACAATATTCAAGAAACAACTGAAAATGCATCTCTTCCATGAGCACTTAATGGTATCCTGCTGACTCTTCAATAAAAAAGAATAAAAAAAATATTTTATGCTTTCACTACTAAATCCTCCTAGCTTGTACTAGTCTGAACAATGTTTGAATCTTTGTTAGCATTTCATGTATTTATTGCCTCTTTGAGATTAATCGCTTGTATTCCTTATTTGTAATTTGCTTTGGATAAAAGTGCCTGCTAAATGAGTAAGTGAATAAATAACCAAGTTTTGTCTCGATTGTCTGTAAATAGGGGGAATGAAATTAGAAGTATTTCTACCTAATAATTATTTTCAAACTAAATGTTTAAGTTGAACAAGCATATTTTTCAAAAAAAAAACTGTATTTGATCAAATTAAGTTGAACCAACTCATTAGGCCTTATTCACAGTAGTGCCATGATTTTTAGCCATTGTCAGAGATTACTGATTGTACCTTCAAACCACTTTAACCTCCCTCTTTAACTCATCACTCCCTGTGTCTTCTGCGCTCCTTCAATCAACATTTGCATGCCAGGTCATAAGGTCTGATCCTAGCATTCATTACACAGGGGGGTGATTTGCCTGTCACATAAACAGAGTAAATCCGTGTGGTAGCACTAACCTGCAGCTGCATTGGCAGACAGGTGAGCCAGGCAACCAAAGGCACCATGCTCCCCGTGTTTTCAGGAAAGTTATGTCAGTTTCTTAGGGTAACTCGGTTACCTTCTATTCTGTTCCTTGGAGTTTTTTATGTAGCCTATGTCCTTGTTGGAGGGCTGGTCTTCTGGAAGCTAGAAGGATGGTATGTGTTGCAACAGATTGATCTCCTCAAGGAGAAAAGAATTAAACTACTCGAGAAGTACCCTTGTGTGGGTCAGAATGGCCTCCGAGAACTAGCAGAGGTATGAGACTAGATTTTCCTTAACTATATGGTACATGACTTTTTGTAACAGTGCTTGTCTTATTCCACATTAACAGCAATAACAATGATGGGTAGATACAGTGAGCAAGTGTTTGGACAACTTTTTACATAATTTGAAATGGATGTGTGGCTTCTATGGTTCATTCGTAAAAGGAACAGTTTTGGTGCAAAAACCTGAATTCAAACTTAATCACTTTTATTCAATCAAAATAAGTATTGCTTTTGGTCAAAAGGTCTTTGAAACAATTGACAGGGCAACCAGTTTATTTTTGTAATACACTGAATGCATTATAACTGAATGTTCAGTTTATACCAATGTATAACTGAATGGAAATATATTCATGGACTTCTTGTCTTGTTGTCTATTATTGAGATTATTTAGATGGTTATTTTATATATTTTTTTATTTAATGAAATATTTTAATGAAATTTAACTCAGTTACTATTTCTTATTGCCATTTCGTTTATTCATTGCTTGTCATCACTGTCTCAAAGATGATAAAAGCTGCGTCCGTGAGTGGCTTGAGTCCAGACAGTAATGACACCGCAGATGGCTTCTGGAAATTTACCAGCTCATCTGTGTTTGCGGCGACAGTGGTCACAACTATTGGTGAGGAAATGGGAAACTTAACACCTTGAATTTGACAGTCCAGTTTAATTTGGTTTGTTGTGTGGCATTCATTCAATTGGGTAAAGGTTACACAATTTTTTTTTTTCTTTTATTCTTTCTGCAGGCTATGGTAATATCATTCCATTGACAACGGCTGGTCAGATCTTCTGTGTGTTGTTTGCTCTTTTTGGCATTCCCCTGAATGTAGTGATCTTAAATAGAGTTGGAAAGTACATGTTGGCTATTGAGAGGAATTTTTGCAATTTTCTGGAGAAAAAATTTGATAGAGGGGTGAGAATTTAACTCCTTTAATCTAATCTAATTTAATTAGATATTAAATATCTAATAGATATTTGTTTAAAATAAGGAATTAAAATTGAAAATGAAGATGCTTGACGTTTACCCTTGACTGTGTTACTCTTGTCCGTGACTCTGTTCTTTCCCACAGAAATGTGTACGAATATCCATTCACAGTATATCCTTCGTAAGTTCAGCGTTACTGTACTTTATGCTTCCTATGTTGCTCTTCAAAGCATATGAGGGATGGAGTTACGCTGAAGCCATTTACTACTGCTTTATAACACTTAGCACTATTGGATTTGGAGATTATGTTGCAGGTAGGAGACCACACATACAAAAATTAACAAACAGACTTTTAATTGTTAACATGTATCTATATAACAAATACTTTCTGATGCTGATGTGTTCACCTCATTGTTATCGGTTATGGACTTTATATCTACATAATAGTAGTTGTTTTTCTATCCTTTAAATAAAGCCTTCTTTTTGTACTGTTAACCACCTCAAATGTAATTATATTTAGTAATTATTCTTGTAGCCCTATATTCAGGAAGTGACATCACTTCTTTGGCTGTGTGTCATTCAAAATTGAATTTGAATTTTCCTGAATTTGAATTTTGAATTGAGGTAGCAAATAAGATGCAGAAGTGTAATTCAAATGTAAAATATATGTATTTAAGGCAATAGGAGGAAATTCATATTATGCATAGCATTTAATAATGCATTAGACACATTATATTTAATAATTTAACATTTATTTATATTTTATATATGATGGAACACCAAGAAAGTCTTCAATACAGAGCTAAACTTTAATACAGTGGTTCCCAAACCTGGTCCTGTAGTATGCCCAACAGTACAGTGTCTCTCACATCTGACACAACAGACATCTTGGATGTCATCTGACACAACCATTTCAGGTGTTGAAGTCCCTATAACAAGCTGATGAGTTTAATCTGGTGTGTTTTATTAGGGAGACGTACAAAATGTGTAGAGTTGGGGGTACTAAACTGTTAACCACTACTTTAATATATCTGTCATTAGATTGTGAGGAAAAAATGTAATATTTTATGGCAGTGTTTAATAATATTAAGTGTTTAATATAAATATATTTAATAAAATAAATTAGAAAAATACATAATTGGTTGAGAAAAAAAATTACTCTACATATCAGGGTACAATGAGGGTACATATGTCAAAATTGTACAACAATTTTGTACAACTGTGCTGGACCAATTAAACCCCTCTGTTGTGTGACTGTGTTGCCTTTCTTTGAATTGCTATTCAGTAAAGTCATTGTCCTTTCATTACAATTCAACTTACATTCCAAATTTCAATTTGATTTCAATTTCAATTGTTAAATTCAGAATTTTGCCCAAACCTGATCACAACATCTTTACAACTTTGTTTCTCCTGCCAGATCACAACCCAGCGATAATCTACCCAGAGTGGTACAGTTGTCTGATGGCAGCCTGGATATTCTTTGGCCTGGCTTGGCTGGCTCTTCTGATCAATCACTCCATTGATTTACTGGAGAGTGTGAATGCTTACCTGAGAGGAAGGCAGAATGCACAAATACAAGTGGAGGAGCCCAAAGAACAGCCGGAAAAAGGACTGAAAGTGGAAGAAACACGATAATTGAATTTAAAACAGGAGGTGTATGAATAAAACTGTAACTACTAATCATCAAACAATGTATGGGCCAAACAGTTATTCAATGTTTAAAGTATCCTTAAATATTAAACTGAGCTAAAGGTTTTGATAAGCAAACAAAGTTTATTGCTAAAACCATCAAGAAATTTGAGCATCACTTGTCTGACTGATAATGGGTCTCATTCATGCGTACGCACAAATTTGTGTGTGAAATCTGTGTATGAACAGTTTCACAAACAAATCATGATTCATCAAAAACTTTCGTTCTAAAATGTATTCTAAATTTACAAAACATTTTGAAACCACTCGTATGGAAAAATCACACACACATATAATATAGAAATATATTTAAGATTAATATCTATATTTAAATTTTCATCTTAACATGTTTATAAGGCCACCAAGAGTATGTGCTATATATATATATATATATATATATATATATATATATATATATATATATATATATATATATATATATATATATAGGGTACAACGGGGCTAAAAGCACACCTTAAGAAAAAATTTGCTTTTCACTCCTCCCAAAGTGCATGATTGCAGAAATATATATGTTTGTATTGAACATTGATGGAGCAACCAATTTTGTGTGAAAATACATCATAAAAGTTGTTCACTTTCTTTAAAAATCCTATACATGTATGAGGTGGCGAGGGGGGAATATGGTTTTAATAATTACTTAAAATCAAAATTATTACTTGTTCAAAACAATCACTTTAGCAAAGTTTGTACTATTTTCTGTTTATTTTGAAAAATAAAAGAATACATTTTTGATCAATAAATATACTGTCATATGTTAATATAACAATGGAAAAGTCAGACATTTGTGCCTTTTGCCCCGATAGCAGATGCGCTTTTTACCCCAAATACCATACTTTTTACATATTCTTCCATTATTGAAAAACTGTTGCTTTAATGACTTTGAACAAAACTGAAAATCATTAAGAAGACCTTTGTCTCAAAATATAAACAATAATTTAATCGATTCTCATTTGATACTTAAATCTACAACATTTTAAAAAAACATCAAATATTAGATCAAATTAGCGCAGAAAAAACTTTGCGCTGCTGTCTGCGATCGGCCAAATTCTGTGTGCATACTGAAAAGCAGATGTTTTGGAAAGTGCTGCAGCAAGTAAGCAAAAATTAAGCAAAACAGACAAATGTTTGCTTTCACTAACCGTCACATATTTGCACAGGAATCTCTTAAGTGAGAATGAGAATTTTAAAGCTTACAGGCTTCCGTACGTCGACAGCTTGCAGCATCTTCTGGGATTTCTGACGGTTCGATTATCTCTAGGCTGCGTTCCAGTTCATTTTTTTATGCCCTTCCCTCGCTAACTTCCCTCAGTCTCGGTCACTCGGATGTATGTCATTGCTTACGTTGCACGAGTGTCCACTACTGGTGGAACCCTGGCAATATGCTGAATTGGAATGCCCTAAGCCCTTTATCACTTGAATCCTCTATGGAGTTGATATATTATTTACTTTTGTTTCCCTTACAAATTGGTTTAATGCAGCTTTCTATATGTATATAGGTTTGGGTTGTTTTAAAAAAATAATAATGAATATCTCATAGAGTTTGTAGTGTCCATTTAAACTTCACTTGTCCACTTCACGAAGTGGAACGCACAAAATGGTGGCGGGAATTCCCCCGAGGAGAAGTGCTTAGGAAAGTGGAGTACACCATTGTGCAATGTCCTATAGCATCTGGTCCAATCAGACACACACAAGTTATTCATTATATTTAATGAATAATCCAGCAAACTCACTCTCCCAACAAAGGTCTATGAAACTTCCCCCAAAACTAACATCACAAATAAAGCTAACACACTGGCAAAACTCGGTGTCCTGTTACAGGACACATTAAGACTGACAAGAAGTTTTACGATCCCAAAAGGAATTTCCAGAGAGTTGTGACTCTCATTTAATTCTTGCTGAGAAGGAGAAATAAACCCTTTTAGTCCTATATATTTTATATATAACCACTTGAGAAATGTATAAACATGTATCTAATTTTCAAATTACATGTTCAAAGGCCTGCTTTAACAAAGGGACGTAAAGAAATTCCCTCCAAAGGGAACAGCTTCTCATTGGCTCACAACCATCCAGAGGGTGACATCTTCATGCTTCAAAAGCCCTTCAAATCAGCCCTTTTACTCTCTTAGCCTCTTAGCTCTCTTACTCTCTTAGTCTTCTTCTGGAATCCTGATGTGAAGATGATGCTAAACTACAAGTTTTCTAAGGACCCCCAAGCTTGTGCCAGGCTGCGGCCTTGTCATAGTTTATCATGATTTATCATGGTTTACCATGATTTACCCTGTTCTAGCATAGTTTACCATGATTTTATCTTAGTTTACCTTGATTTACCATGTTCTAGCATGATTTACCATGATCTCAACAAATTGCATCGGGACAGTTTAATTCAAATGGGTATCCTTACCCCTTTTAAAGAAGGGCGTGTTAGAACTAAACTGATGGTTTGCTCAAGGCTGTTGATCTGGCGAATTTCAAACAATGCTATAACTTCTTGCTTTCCTGTATTCTGCTTCAGCTCTCTTTCCCTTAGTAAACTGTATGCATGTATGTATGTGGATGTTAGAGTAGTTTAAGTGTTTAGTCTAGTTAATAAAATCTTGTTCATGTCACACGTAAAGTTGTCCGTGTCTCAAGCTCATATCTGGAGTCTCTTATCATAGATCTTGACTACTTGCTCTTAGTAGTACTGTAAAGTAAGAAAGACATTTCCCATGCCCTGGAAATGTACATTTCTTAGAATTAATAAACGATTAACACTGAGTGTTCACGGGACAAACAGGTTAATTGATTGTAATATTAATTTACAACATTAAGTTAATTCTATTAACTGATCCAAATATTCATAATCAATTATAACGTTAATAATATTTCATAGAGCTAATTTGCTACAGTACATGTGGAGCCAGTAGCATCTCACTAGAGCACGTTGCAATGTCTTTTGTGCACTGAAATGTCCAGAGAGTGAATGACCATGCAAAGTCTCAAACACGTTACGCTGTAGTGCAGGTGGAACTACAACCTGCAGAATCTGTTCACCTAGTGGAGGTCTGACTCTTCGACAAAGGACAGAATCTACAAAGGTAAGCCTTGCCTAAATCCATTAGCAGCACCTTTGAGTGTTGCATATGGGGTTCTTTTCTGCCTTAACACCCATTCAGAGACAGTGCTCAAAACAGGGTCAGCTTGCTCAAACCCAGAACCTGCACCAGACGAAACAGGTGTGCTGAAGTAGGATGTGATTCGGCTACCAGTCTGTGTTGAAGCAGAAACGAAATGGACAGGCTTGATCTCCAAGTCATTAGAAATGTTGCTCTCCCTGTCA
Organism: Squalius cephalus; assembly: GCF_949319135.1. Lineage (NCBI taxonomy): Eukaryota > Metazoa > Chordata > Actinopteri > Cypriniformes > Leuciscidae > Squalius > Squalius cephalus. The sequence continues at coordinate 8,769,948 of NC_137141.1, read as the reverse complement.
GGTTGATGAGACATGGCATCAGCATTGGCGTGTTTGTGACCATGTCAATGGTCCAGTCATAGAGGTCGATCTCCAGAGCCCACCCTGCTCTTGACCATTGTTTCTCAGTAGGTGTCAGGATGTGACTGCCATAAGCGATGACACTTTCTTTGTCGTCAACATTCATCTGGGACAGAACACTTCCGATAGCTGTGTTGGAAGCGTCTGTGAAGAGCAAAAACTCCTTTGAAAAGTCTGGGTAGGTAAGAATTGGAGCATTGGTAAGTGCATTTCGCAAAGAATTGAAAACTTCCTGTTCTAACTCAGTCCAAACAAACAACTTCGCTTTCTGAGTTAGAGCATGCAGTGGCTGTGACATTTGAGCAAAGCAGCTAATGAAACGCCTGTAATATGAACACAGGCCTAAGAAGGCTCGAACTTCTGTAGGATTTTCAGGAGTAGGCCATTTTTTTAACCTTCTGAATGTTTTTAACATCAGGCTGAAGACCGTCAGAAGACACAATATGGCCCAGAAATGTCACTTGCTATTGAGCAAAAGAACATTTAGCTGGTTTCAGCTTCAAGTTTGCTGCTTTCAAATGCTGGAAGACCTCCCTCAAGTGTTGAATGTGCTCTGCAAAATTCTTGCTGTAGACGATGATACGCAAAAGCGCCAGGTGCCATCTTTTTTCCGCACCATAATGACAGGTGCAGCCCAAGGGCTATGACTGACTTCCACAAAACCTTTTGCCAACATGTCATCCACCTGAGACTGAATCACCTCTTGCATCTGATGAGAAGTACAACAGGCACGTTTTTTTAATGGCAAATTGCATTGTCGGTATTGATTTTGTGTTTGACTATATTCGTACTACCAAAATCTGTTGGGTTCTTACTAAACACATCACAATACTCATGCAACAGTGAGTGTAGTTCGTTCACCTGAGGGTCAGAAAGATTCCCACTCTGAATCTCAAATGGAAAAGGCGGCACCTGTGTAGAAGGGGTGGACACATTACATACAGAATCTGAGTGCTGAACGACATCATGGTTTATTGGAGTGAATTCCCCCAGCTGCATACCTGGTTGCAGTACAAAAGGGCTATTTGTTGGATTCATGACTCGCACTACTGTTTGACCATTTTTAGCTACTGTAAGAGTGCGTGCAACTGCAATACCATCCAACTTAGATGGATATGGGTCGAGCAACCCACTGTAACCTTGTACTAAACCTGCATTAACAGCAAACGGGATAAGCTGAGCTGTACAGTGCATCTCACATTGGGGAGGACTGGTAGTAGTCACAGTAATTTGAGCTGTGCAATGCACAGGGGCAAGTTGAGATGTGCTTAACAATTGTAAAGTCTGATCATAAAGGCAACATAGCCCCTTACCAACATTCAAGATTACTTCGTTGCTTCTGGTGAAAATCCCAACCAAGTATGATACCCTGACTCACATTTCTGATGACCTGCATGTCATGCTGTAACATCAGTGCACCTAATCTCAAGTTAACAGTCACAGTTTCCAGAGTATCTAGATTCTGACCAGTTACAGACTTTGACAGAATGAAATTACCGTTTAGTGGTCTTTTGCACAGTGAAGGAATTGTCATACGGGTAGTTTCATTAATGCATGAAACACAGACGAAAATGAATAGTTAAATAAAGTCATTATTTTTGTTGTTTTTTGCGCACAAAAAGTATTCTCGTCACTTGATAAACTTATGGTTGAGCCACTGTAGTCACTTGGACTATTTTCACGATGTCTTTACTAACTATCTGGGTTTGCAAGTTTCGATCCTATAGAAGCCTATGGAGGAGTGATCCGGCTCTCAGATTTCATCAAAAATATCTTAATTTGTGTTCCGAAGATGAACGAAAGTCTTACGGGGTTGGAACAACATGAGGGTGAGTACTGACAGAATTTTCATTTTTGGGTGAACTAACCCTTTAACACAATATATACTGCTGAATTAACATTGAAATATTCAAATATAATATCAGCATTATTATATTTTAATATAATGTGCTTTTAACTCTTACATTAATTTAGAAATCTTTCACAAACATTCGTCTTTTCATGATATTAGAAGTCTTATATATGGTTTTTGCACTTCAAAATATGTTAATAGCACAGCACACAAATTATGGCAAGTGAGCAACAGCAAAAGAGAGGAGTATGTATTTTATATGTTAAGTCTGTCACAACATGCATGCCAATTTTTTGTGTAAACCGTCATAAAAGCTGTTAAAGTGTGACATAACTGCACTAGTCAACAGACGAGCACAGGGCTCTGCACATGAATCATTCGAGTACCAATTTTGATACTGCTTTACATTTAGTGTTACGCAAGTATTACCTTTATTATTGTAAGTGTATTAGTTGTTATTTATTTCAACATAAATACAGAAGCATATGATTGCATTGTATCTTACTTTAGAGTATTTTTAGAGCATGACCTTAATATGTAAAATGATGACTCAGATAACTTTAAACATTAGCATTACTTTATTGACCATTTAGACACCAAAGTCACAACCAGATGACAAAACTAAAACAAATCAACTCACAAACAGATTCAGTGAATGTTAGCTAATAATAGTTAATGCGAGATTGTGAGTGAAAGTATAGTACTTTTTATATCTAACTGGGTAGCTAGCTATAGTAAATTAATAAATTAATCAAAAAACGTTGAACAAATTGCCAGTTTACAACAATCCGCTTGCATTCATATGCAAGCGATCTTTGTCAGTGTTTCTCTTGGAATTGCCCATCCGAAGATAGTAAATCAGGTAAAGAGGTTGAAAACACCTATCCCCGTTTGAAAACGCTCCTAAATTGGGAAACACCCATTTTTTCTGCAAGACCTCATACTCTGTAACTCATAATTTGTAAATGCAGACTGCATGGCTAGGTGTTTGATTTTATTCAGCTGATGTGGCAATGGGTCTGATTGAAAAAAACTAATTTATTAATTAAGAGATGTGTCCCAATACTTTTGTCCATTTTTGTGTAGTACATACTGTATACAAAACTGGAATGTGTTTAAAAAGCAGGTGTTAACCTTCAAAGACTGATGTCTGTGTTGTTTTATATCATGTAAGTCCATAGCTCAAGCTATGTCAGCTCTGTGGCAGGAAGATTTCATTCATGCAAACCCACTGGCTAGGATTTCCATTTACAGTCAAACAGAGGCAGGCAAGTGTGCACAGGAATTTTCCACTGAAAACGTATCGGTTACGTATGGTAACATCACGTCCCAATTCACTGGTAACTCCTACCGACGTGACGTAGGAGTGACTGAACGAAAGGGAACTATTAATTTAACACAAAAATGCTGATGTCATGATGGCCAGAGATCATATTACATTTTAAATGTAATTAAAAATCTAATTTAATTTAATTTAACTCAATTTCCATTTTTGTAAATAAATAAAACTGCATTAAGTTGGTAAAATGTTTTAAAAATTCTTTAGACCCAGGATAGACAACTACGAAGATTTTTATTAAGAAAAAAAAAAAAAATAATAATAATAATATATATATATATATATATATATATATATATATATCAGGGTTCTCAAGTCTCACGCATTGGCGGTGAGACACACGCAAATTGACGCAATTCAACCAGTTCACACGCTCACACGCCACACCGTGTATTTCTCACGCTGAAAAGGCAATGCCAACCAAGTTGTCCTGCAAGCTTTATATATAACGTTGTATACGAGGCGAAGGCACACAAAGTGAAGTTTCCTGCCGCCAGCACGTATCTCGGCCAGATTCATAGACAGTAAAAGAAATGGACACAGCGACCCCATAGGTTTCAACGGAGACAAGTGAAGTCAATTAGAAGCACTGACTTCCTGGGGGTCGAGCGTACTGCGCAGACTCAAACTGAGCTTGACGACGTAGATGTGACGTGAGCAGCCCGTCTGTCTTCTAGTAGCTGTGCCAAGAGAAATCTGAATCATTCCCTTCCGAAATTTGCAGAGACAGAGAGCGTGAGTAGGAGCTGTCCATGAGCTAAGAGCAGGATAAACTTTTGCTAAGTATTCTGATTAATTACTTTGTCATTTTGCCTCCACGTCCCCCCATTGCCCGCGAGCTTCTCCTCCTGTCCATACGGTAATTTCTTTAATGTGCGACAGAGAGTCGCGGGTTATGACGCAATCGTTAGCCTATTTTTACAAAAATTGCTTCTACGGGGCCATAACGTAAGCTACAAGGTAATGGAGCCTTTTATACATTTTCGTGTTTCTTTAGAAATAAAAAATGGACAAATGGAGTCTTTAAACGCCTCAGATGTAAAGTTATTCGCTGTCAAAGTGACGCCAAAATGAATGGGAGTCAATTGAATGCTAACAGCAGGTGGGGGTCCGCTAATCAATGGCGGCGCCCGGGGAACCTTCAATAAAATATCAAACCCTGCCCCCCTTGGCCAGATTGCGTTCGTTACTAGGCAACATAGATGCGCGAACACACGGAAGTTGACGGAACATTCTCGGCCACCGTACGTTCGTTACTAGGTAACCAACAACATCGCGCGAACACACGTCGTGATGGAGAAGGTAAGTTACTGTAAAAAATTTCTAACCCTCCCAAATCAAAAATTTCAAGTGACCGATAACATCTAAATTTTTCAATTGGCCCAAGTGAAATTCTGTAAAGTATAAAATTAAATTTACAGATTTTCACTTGGGCCAATTGAAATTTACAGAATTTCACTTGGGCCAATTGAAAAATTTAGATGTTATCGGTCACTTGAAATTTTTGATTTGGGAGGGTTAGAAATTTTTTACAGTGAAAAACAATTAATCAGAAAAACAAATGTGAATAAGATTACAGATGCCGCGATTACCTAATCATGAAAAGTGAATATTACAGTTTTATTTATATTTTCCCCTTTGCATTAAACTTACGACGTGTTTTTGCAGCGTTGAGCATTGTAGCCAATAATAATAATAATAATAAACTTTATTACAGACTCACAGGTCCAAATAAAAACAAGACAGTACACACAATACAATAAAAAACTTCAGAGGAGACAACTATACCAATGCTTCCATAACTTGGACTTATACCGTGTAGTGCTAAACTTGATGCTGGTCAATGCCATAATTATGTCATTCTCGGAGTTATTCAGCCGACATATAAATTTGTACATAACATTTCTCAATGTGGCTTGCAGTGTATTAACACCTGCAGCCACAAACATCTCACTGGCACTACACCAGCAGGTCTTCTCAGCAGAATTCTCAGTGCATCATTGTAAGCTACCTGGAGTTTATGCAAGCTAGCTTTGCTAAAACTAGACCACAAGTGTGCATTGTGGAGAGGAGTGCAGTATGCTCTGAACAAAGCAACTTTCACTCTATCTGTGCACCCACCAAACTTGCGAGCCAAACTATTCGCCTGAGCATATAAAGAACGGCATTGCCTGTAAACGTCAAGGTCATCCTTCAACTGGTCTGTAATGAGATGCCCAAGATACTTGTATTTGCTCAAAACTCTCAAGGTATTACCTGCCAATTTAAAAGGAGGAAACATTAGACATTTATCCTCCTTTGTTCTGCAAATCATCACTGCACTTTTGTCTGTATTAAATTTCATGTCATGAACAGTTCCATAGTCAGAGCAAACATTAAGAAGCTGTTGAAGACCAGCACTGCTAGGACTGAAGACCACAAGGTCATCTGCATACATAATATGATTCACTAAAGTGTTGCCTATCATACACCCAGTGTTACACGAATTCAGGCAGACAGAGAGCTCATCAACATACATGTTAAAAAGAATAGGGGAGAGGATTCCACCTTGTCTGACCCCGTTCCTGACCCCAAAAGGGGCAGAAACACAGTGGCCCTTATTATTTTTATATAAATACTTATGATATTTTATAAACATAGACTGGTTGGCATACCAGTAGGACAGAATTCTCACAATACATTTAGATACACCTCTCTTACACATTTTGTCAAATAACTTGTAGTGATTGACGCGGTCAAAAGCTTTTGAGGCATCAATAAAACTCATTAAAACTGAGGAATTCTTATCTCTATACGTATTAACAATTTCCTTTAAGGAATATATGGCCATTTCTGTGCCATGTTTAGGTTTAAAGCCAAATTGGTTGTCAGTAGAGGGGATAATGTCCACAATTCTGCTCAACAGGATGCTTTCAAAAACTTAAGACAATACACTGGCAAGGGCTATTGGTCTGTAGTTATCAGAGCAACCAACCTTACCAGACTTATCCTTGATTACCGGCACAAGCAAGACAGATATCATTGTATCCGGCAGGAAACCATGAATTAAAAAAGAATTAAAACAGATACCAAGAAGGGGGGCTAACCTCATGCTGGCATATTTAATGTGCTCAGCAGTGATGTGATCCGACCCGCTTGCTTTATTATCTGCTAACTTATTTATAGTGCGTGATACCTCATGTGAAAAAATTGCCTTAAAATCAACACACTTAACATTATCAGACATATAAATATCACTTTTAACACAATTAAATAAGGTCCTGTAGTGCTGTCTCCACATCTCAGCAATATTCTCAACACCTGAGATACCATCTACAGTGCACGGGGGAGGTATACTACATTTGTTAAGACCCTTTACCTCCTTCCAAAATTCAGTAGTGTTGTTATCCATTACCTTCTCGGCCATAGATTCTGCCCTCATAGCTTGCTCATTTTTACAGATAAATCTGACAGCATATTTATACGCTGCATTAGCATTTTTCTTTTGTTTAAACAGCGGCCCTTGCCTTGGTCTACCAGCCAACACCCAGGATTTAAACGCTAACTTAGCTTCCTCATGATATCCGGCCACATACTTATTCCAGCCAGGCCTCATTTTACCCCTTTTGTTTTTCCGTTTAAAATAGGGTCTACTGCTTTCATAAAGGGCTCTCACAACATGATCATATAGAGAGGAGATTTCCTCCCTGTGCTTCCAGTCATTACAGGTAGGATCACTACACCTGATTGCATCACTGGGAAGACTGATTTTACTCAATAATCTATTTGTATCAGCATAGTAGCCAGCAATATCCTCCCTTGAAAGGGTAGACCAGTCCAAAAATTCAGTATTACAATCATAACTATCACAAGAGAGCATTGGAATATCCTCAACATTTATCAATATAAGCACAGGCATGTGATCAGAGGTGGCTGCCCAATACAAAATGTCCATACCCACTATAGATGAGTCTGCATCAGCTGTGCTGATACAGTGATCCAACCACGAGGCAGTATGCCAAGCCTCACTTATATAAGTATAAGTATTTGAGGGTAGAAACTCTTGACTTGATAGCATTAAACTGTTATCCTGACAAAACTGGATCATGTGATTAGCAAACAGTGAATTTCTGTCTGCAATGTCAGCATTCATATCCCCAATTACATAAATACAAGAAGTATTGCTACACTGAATAAAAGAATAAATAAAAGCAAGCCTATTAAGATATTCAGCTTCATTCTGAATACATTCATATGGTGTATAAACATTAAGTATGATGAACTCCCTGCCACTGTAACTGAGCTGAACACCAATACACTAGTCTACATCAAGCCTAAGCACATTAACAAGTAAGTCAAGTCTCTTGTTCCACAGGATGGCCACACCCCCAGGTATTCTACCCCTAATTATTCTCGAACTAAGATCAGTTGTTGATTCCCCTGCACCATGAAAATTGACATCAAGAATGTTTAATTTTGCCAAGTCTTGCTTTGCCAGAAACGTCTCTTGTAAGCACAAAATGTCACAATTTTCCAAGAGATTGTCAACAACCAAACGGCGAGCCCTGTCACCTGCGCCCTGGCCCAGACGCAGGCCTCGACAGTTGTAGGACAAAACACGAAGAGGACCAGTCATATGAGTGAACTAGTAAATGCTCGCAGCACCAGTAGACCCACTTCTCAGCTCAGCAGGCAAAACAGCATTAGTCAAAACAGCCTTAACCCCGCTAGCACCCACCCGGCGCGGCTCATGGTATCGGCGGACAAATGCCCCGTCCGGCCAGAGCTCCGGATTGTACATTTCTCTGACCTCATGACACTCAGCAGAAACTTTAAAAGAGCTATATCTGCCGTTGCCATTACCGATCCGGTTGCATGACACCACACGTCCAAGCTTTTCACCAAGATAACCGGAGAGAGCTTCCGCATCCAGATCAGGTGCGAACTTAGAAGCAAACACACTCACCAGCTTGGTCTTGACAGTTCTGATGTTACCTGCAGCTCCAGTCCCAACAACAGACGTGCCTGATTTCTTCTTCGGCCCCGAGATGGCTGTGCGCGCCCCGGATTTGGCATGCGCGTGTGCTGGGCCGTGTTGTCCTCCCTTTTTAACAATCTGGCTCCACTTGGGCGAGCCAGGTAAAGCAGTTGAGCTTGCCAGGATTCCCGTGGGTGTAGCCCCCTCCAGGCCATGAGCAGGATCCCCAGACACAGCCCCCATTCCATCACGCAACACCGATCCATCCGTTGAGACACGTCTGAGCGCCAAGTCGTCCGGGCCGGCGGCACCTCCACCCAAAGCCATGGACACCTCCAGGCCACCCCCAGGAGCCAGGTCAGATGCTTCCAAAGCACCCACTCACCGGTTAATATCCTTAGTAACTTGCCGCAGATCCTCAGACACGTTCACCTGCAGCTGCATTACGCGCTTCAGGGCACATACCTCAGATGCAAGCTGCTCCACTTTCCCGAGTAGACACGAGACATCCATGTTGGAAAAAGTTACCGGAGGCAGCTCTTCCAAATAGTGGGAAACAAATCTGGGTATATTCTCACCACACTCATTCAACACTTTGAGGCAGCTTTTTATGTTGTTAATGTCCTTCTGCGATCCTTTATGGGCAACATTGCGCTGCGTGGTAGTGCAGAGATCAAACAAAACTTTCTTGGAAGACTCTATCCACTCTGAGTCAAATGTGTTTGTAGCCAGCAAAACAATCTCATCTTGATTCATTGTCTTCATTTTAACAGCAAGAAAGTTAAGCAACTCATCCTCAACAATGATCTTGCCATCCATAGTTCTATGTATATCTGGTTTTAAACGCGGGCGGCTAAAAATTAGAGCCGCCGCACCCACACCCACAGAGTCCGCCATCTTAAAAATCCAATCACAGACATGTCTGTTGAACGCATCGGCCAATCAGAGGCATTTAAATGAGTTGCTGTGCTGAAGATGTGTTTTGCGCGAGCTCACCGAGTTCTACACTTTCGAAAACCTGTCATTATTATTGGCAATAAACTTAAGATGCAAATAAGAGATTCACTGCAATGTATTTGATATTCTTGATGCTGTTCTGATGCACTTCATTACGCACTGCTCTGTTTGTTGTTAGGAAGACTAAAAGTTCAGCGGTCTAGCTCATCAATGTCAAAATGATTAAAGAAATGAACGAATGCCTGGTAAAATGTAAGTAGATAAACATTTAATATTTGACTGTTTTACAATAGAAATGTTCAACTACCGACAGTATCCGGTGACGCAAATTACTCAACTTGTTTTATTTATTTATTACATTTTGCCTTTTTGAATTTAAAATATGATATAATTTCCTTGATTCATTTAGAGAGAATGAATGCATATTTAAAAATAAAATATTATTTGCAAATAGTTACAATTATTTCACTAATACAATAAGCCTTTCTTTTTCTTTATTCCCTTAAATCGCTTTTATAATTAATTCCTTTAAATACAAATACCCAATTTTATTTTGGGCTAAAGCCCCGAATATCCACTGACCTTAGATCCGCCCCTGATGGGGAGGAATGAAGATGTATTTCTTCATTATTTTAAATTATATATTATACTGTATAGTCTTTCTAGTTACATTAAGGCTACATGTATTAAAGCAGAGTGCTGTGGGTAATATTTTATATCCTGTCAAAACATACATTAAGTTAATCATTGCCATTGCATTTGTATTTTTCAAAGATGTCCCCCTACCCCTGTTATCAAGGCATCAAAATGTGCAACAAACACTTACAACACAACACAAAACACATTTCATAAGCTAGAGTGTGTACTCTTGTGTACACACACACACACACACACCTTAATACTCTAATATGTTATTTGTTCACAATGTCCCACCACACAATAAATCATTATACCATTTCGACTAGACACATTCAAAATGCAAAAAAAAAGATTTGTTTTTCCAAACTGTTTGGATCAATTTGTAATTTTTTTGTAATTTTTGTATATTTGTAATTTAGAAATATAACATTAAAGAGTATATTTGATGTGATGTTGAATTGCTCTGTCATTTATCAGATTTACCAATTGGTAAAATTTCAATTTGTGCTGGTTAATTATGAACAATGGGTAAAATGGGGGGGGGGGGGGGGGGGGGGCTCCATTAGGGCCCCTCCCCTAACCGCATGTGATCTCACTCCAAGCTTTTGATAAAACTTGAGAACCCTGTATATATATATATATATATATATATATATATATAAAGTGAGTAAAACAAACAAACAAACAAACAAGCAAATGAATAAATAAACAAATCATCAAGTTTGTTTTTAAAGTAGGGCCTACATTATTCTAAGGCAGGACACAATATAATGAGGAAATCCTAAGACATTCTTGTTTCCATGATAAGGAAACAAGCTACACTAGGGGATCCAGTCCTACAAACATTGGCATTGTTACTTTTAAAATATAGGTAGCTATCAAACATAACACCCAGGTTTTAATAACAGAGGACGGCGCAACTGTACAGCCATCCAATGACAGATAAAATTGCAGCATCCTTTGTTTAGACGTATTCGGCCCAATAATTAAAACCTCTGTTTTGTCAGAATTCGGGAGTGCCCTTGATAGCCACCAGAGGGCACTCCAACCCCAGATTATTGTCGTTCCCTCACAAACTACATTTCCCAGAACTCACTCATCATCCCTAATTGTATTCAGCTGGGTCTTATTGTCTCATTACCTCTGCCTTTAAAAGTAATGTAAAACTGAGTGTCATTGGTGTACCAATCCTACAATCCCATAAGCATAGGGCAAAAAAAATAAACAAATAAAAAAAAATATGTATGTATGTATGTATGCATGTAAGTATGTAGTTTTTTTTTTTTTTTTTTTTTTTTTTAACGTTTCAAAATATACAAAAAATAATTTGGTAACAGATATTTTGGTTTTATATATATATATATATATATATATATATGCATTCAAAAATATATTTTGCCTTCCATATATTCCAATCTGAAAAAAATGCATAATACATAAATAAATAAATTCATAAATACAAAATACATTTACATTTGTCACATTTAAAGAAAAACTTTATTTGTTGTCTATAATAAAACATTACCATATAACACATTCGAATAAAAATCAGCAATGAACTTACTTTACAATGTTCCAAAATAAAAGAAAAACTGCAAAAATTGTTCAGGAATAGTTTGAGGAACATGACAAAGAGTTCAAGGTGTTGCTTAGGCATGATTTTCATGTTGTGGCAGTGTATTTTACAATGTAATTTTAAATGGTGGATAAAAAACAAAAATTTATAAAAATTTGTTTTGATTTCTGATTTATTCCAGGTTTCTGTTAAACAAAGCACATCATGTCTATGCTCCCAGAAAACATTTGACTATGGCGGCCGGCAGGTGTCTCAATTTTAATGTTCAATATGTTAGAATCTCCAATTACCAGGGCCCTTTTGGCAGGCTTCTCAGTGGGTGTGTTGCCAAGTTTTTACCCATTTGCCCTGCTGCAGGGGCTCTGCTGCTGGAAACCGAAGCCTGTGTGGGTGTGTGGGTGTGTGTGTGTGTGTGGGGTGGGGGGGGGAGCAGCCCCCCCAGTCTAACATAAGCATGTTAAAGAAAGGAATGACAAAGAACTCAGGAAAGAAAAGGCTATATTTACATTGGGAATAAACAAGACATACCCCTCACTATACAGTCATGGTCAGAATTATCGGCACCCTTGGTAAATATGATCAAAGAACGCTGTGAAAATAAATATGTATTGTTTATCCTTTTGATCTTTCATTCAATCAAAAAAAAAATATATATATATATCCTTTCAACGAGTAAAACAAATTGTGTAAGTGTGTGTGTGGGGGGGGGGGGGTGTGGGGGGGGCAAATAAATGTTTTTGGTAACCCTACAAATTATTAAGAAGTATATTCCCATTCATATTTACAATTTTTAGCACACAAGGGTGAAACTGTCCAGCCATGGCTTCCTGTTTTACAGGGCTATTAAGATGAGGGAACAAAAAGGTAAAATTCCCTTGATCATCCACCACGAGTAAAACCAAAGAATATAGTTCTGATGTGCAGCAAAAGATTGTTGAGCAAATTAGAAATTCAGGAAAAGAGTACAAAGTAAAAACTAAAAAAAAATAAGAAAATAGCATGAAAATTTCAAGCATCCATCAGGGCAATAATTAAGAAGTTCCAATCAACAGGAAATGTTACGAATCTGTCTGAAAGAGGATGTGTGTCTTTACTGTCTTATTGCAAGGTTAAGAGGTGAAGATCGTTTGAGTGGCCAACGACTCTAAGGATCACAGCTGGAGAATTGCAGAAAATAGTTAAGTATTTGGGCCAGAGAGAGAGAAAAAAAAGAACAAAAAAAAAAATATATATATATATATATATTTATATATACAATTAAATATACTGCTAGATCTTTAATGTTGTGGGCCTATTTTTCTGCTGGAGGTCCTGGACATCTTGTGCAGTTTACATGGCTTCATTGAATCAGAAACAGATAAAAAAAAATCTAAAACCTACATCTGCTACAAATCTTATAATGGGACTTGTTTGGATCTTCCATCAGGACAATGATCCAAAACAAACCAAAATCAACAAAACCAAAAAAATGGGTAACTTACTTCAATGAAAGGTAAAGTTTTTTTTTTGTGAATGTTTTGTTCATATTTGCCAAGGGTGTCTGGCACCCTTAATAATTCTGACCACGACTGTATGTATCCAAGTAATACATGTGTCTTCTTTGAAACACAACGTTAATCTGAAGGTAAACTTGCCTCCTGGTAGGTTTAATTTAAGCCTCAATTTAGTCCTGGAGTAGCTCTAGTCTTCCTCCAGGAAATCGGCTTATTAAACTTTGGACTAGACTAAGTCTAGAACTATTTAAAACCATGACAGAGAAATCAGTCGAACGTGAACTGAACGTTACGTCGAATTGAACCGTCAAAATGGAAATCGCTTTGAGAGACCAATCCACTTCAAGTGTAACTAAACGAGCCAATAATCATTGGCATGCAAGATGTTCATCTGACGCACAGCCCTGATGCACGGAGCGGCTGCATTGCATATTTGCCTTTTACAGCTCTTCAGAGTGTTCTTCAGTGCGCTGTTCATTCAGCTTATAAGAGGTTGAGCATTAAATTAGTATGAGTGCACACAGCTGGCTGCACTAAATTCCTACTTGTTGTGCTGCGACCATTTCCCCTGTGCCCTTCAGCACCAGAGAGAGCTACATTTCAGAGAGAGAAACTAAATGGCCACGATCACTGTTTTACATGCCTGGGCATTAGCATGCTGAGACTGTGTTCGTGGGTGGTTCATGTTCTCTCTCAGGCATGTTGTTCGTCCTGCCTTTCTCATAGCTTGAGCGCTCGTGTGCCGTCGAGCTGTCGGCTGACAGCACGGGTTGTCACTGCAAATCAGCGCGTTGTTTGGCGCTCTAGATGCGCGGTCGAGACTCGAGTGCCTCAAATGAGGTGGAGGGCCCTTGCCTATTCCCCGATCTAGTGGCTCGAAAGGGCTACTTCAGCTAATAAGCCTGGGTGACCTAAGGATCACAGTGGGGGCTTCCCCGCCGAGTAACCAATCTCTGTGGGCCCCCCACTCCTCTAGCGCACCATAAACATGCTGAGACTTGCATTCGTCAGTGGTTCATGTTCTCTCATGAGAGCATGACCACATCGGCACATTGTTCGTCTTGCCTTTATCTTAAGCGCTCAGTGTGCTGTGTGCCATCCAGTTTGACGGCCAAGTTCACTGTCTCACATGCCTGGCAGCTTCCAAATGGGATTGCTGGTCCTTCTCATGGGTAACCTAGCATTTAATTTGGGCTCCAGTGGAGGATCAGATGTCGATCGCTGCATCGGAGAGAGGGCTGTTGCGCTCTGGAAATGAAGATGATGCTAAGTCCCAGTCGCCCTGCGTCTTCACAAAGGCCGCAGAGGCAGCCATTGTTCCCCTGAGAGAACACGGGGTTTGTATTCTCAACTATTGAGACTGTTTGTATTCAAGACTGACAGGCACTATTAATTGCAAGTGATCAAATAAGATTTGTGTGTCCAGACATAACCAACCTACTGTATCTGTATGGGTTGCTTTGGTAAGGATGTAGGCGTACCCACATATGTGAAAATAGCCTTTCAAAACGGATGCAGGAAAAATTGAGGTGCATCATCTCTCTCTCCAAATAAATGCCCTGTCAAGTCATGGCACAGAACGTCTCGGTTACGTATGTAACCCTCGTTCCCTGAGTAGGGAACGGAGACGTTACGTCGGATGACGACGAATGGGGTTTCGCTTAGAAAGCCTATCATCTTCGAGTATATAAAACGAGCCAATGGCAAAGAAATGCCATGGGTCTGCGGAATAGGCATAGCATATCTCCGCCCCACCCTGGGGGTATATAAGGAAGTACGCCGGCAACATGCAGATATGTCTTCGCTGAGGAGCCGAGACTGAACTCAGGCGTTCCAGCGGTACAGCGGAAGTGGCAAGGAGACGTAACGTCTCCGTTCCCTACTCAGGGAACGAGGGTTACATACGTAACCGAGACGTTCCCTTTCGTAGTCACTCCGAGTTACGTCGGACGACGACGAATGGGGTTCCCAGTCTAATCACGCCACCTCTCAACTGTCTTCCAGTGCCCTGCGTAAGTCTGAGCTCCCTGTCGTGAGACTAGCACGGACGAAGGAGTCCTACTTAACACAGGAATACCAAGGTACACTGGGAAGCATATCTCAGTGGAAATATGCAATTATGCCCAGCCTGAAGGGGGGGACTTGGAATACACATATGACCCCGGGGGGCTGCATATGGAGTATCACTGGGGTGTCCAGCCGCAGGTGGAATATTTCAACCCCAGGGGTGGCAAGGTGGCTTGCCAAGGGAAGACACATGCTCAGAGAGGCTTACAGTGGAATACACATGTGGGGGTCACCCAGAGGGGGAACCATGCACATGGAGGCACCTAGCCAAGCGCGAAAGCTGCCGGTGGCATAACTCTGGCGTTGACGTCGTCAGTGCTGGAGGAGACTCAGGGCTTATTAGGCTCACCTGAGGAGAATATCGCACGTATCCCGTCCGTGAAGAGGAATGGCGAGCAAGCGAAGACACCTGAGCAGAATCTAGTACCGGCTAGTTGAAGCGAGTACATGAGAAGAAACTGGCTCAACTCGGAGATTGTAGAATCTCGCGAATGTGTTAGGTGTCGCCCAGCCTGCAGCTCTGCAGATGTCTGTTAGTGAGGCGCCATGCGCTAGAGCCCAAGAGGATGCCACACTCCGGGTGGAGTTAGCCGTCACACCAAGGGGGCACGGTCGACCTTGCTGCTGGTAAGCCAAAGCAATGGCGTCCACTATCCAGTGAGACAACCTTTGCTTGGAGAGAGCCTTTCCCTGAGGCTTCCCACCATGACAGACAAAGAGCTGATCTGAGGTCCTGAAACACTGCGTTCTGTCTACGTAAGCACGGAGGGCGCGTACTGGACAGAGCAGTGCCAAGGCTGGGTCTACCTCCTCCAAGGGCAGCGCTTACAGGTTCACCACCTGGTCTTGAAAGGGAGTGGTGGGAACCTTGGGCACATATCCAGGCCGGGGTCTCAGGATCACGTGAGAGTTAGCCGGTCCGAATTCCAGGCACGCTTCGTCAACCGAAAATGCCTGCAGGTCCCCTACCCTCTTGATGGAGGCCAATGCAACCAGAAGCGCTGTCTTCATTGACAGGAACTTAAGCTCCACTGATTGCAGAGGCTCAAAGGGAGCACTCTGCAGGGCAGTTAAAACCACTGAGAGGTCCCAAGAGGGTACGAGGGGAGGACGAGGAGGATTCAGCCTCCTCGCTCCCCTCAGGAACCTGATGATCAGATCGTGCTTTCCCAGAGACTTACCATCAACTGCGTCGTGATGTGCTGCAATGGCGGCAACATACACTTTCAGGGTGGAGGGAGACAGCCTTCGCTCCAACCCTTCTTGCAGGAAGGAAAGCACGACACTGATCGGGCATTTCGTGGGTTCTAGATGTTTAGAAGAACACCAGTTGACGAAGAGGTTCCACTTCAACGCATAGGCATGTCTCGTGGACGATGCTCTAGCGGAAGTGATGGGAGCCACCACCGCTGGTGGTAGGGTACTCAAACCTGCCTCGTCCCGTCCAGGAGCCACACGTGGAGGTTCCAAAGATCGGGACGAGGGTGCCATAAGGTGCCCCGTCCCTGAGAAAGCAGGTCTTTCCTCAGAGGAATTGGCCAGGGTGGTGCTGTCGCGAGAAGTACTAGTTCTGGGAACCAGGTGCGGTTGTGCCAATACGGGGCAACCAAAATTACCTGCTCCTCGTCCTCTCTGATTTTGCGCAAAGTCTGCGCAAGAAGGCTCACTGGGGAAACGCATACTTGCGGAGGCCCCGCGGCCAGCTGTGCGCCAGTGCATCTGTGCCGAGCGTGCCCTCGGTCAGGGAATAAAACAGGTCGCAGTGGGACGAGTCGTGGGAGGCAAACAGGTCTACCTGTGTGTCCCCGAACTGATCGCAAATCAGCTGAACCGTCTGGGGATGGAGTCTCCATTCTCCAGCGAGAGGCCAAAGCCGAGACAGCTCGTCGGCCACCTGGTTCAGTTCTCCCGTGATATAAATGGCTCGATGCGACCTCAGATGCTTCTGACTCCATATGAGGAGGTGGCGGGCGAGTTGCGACATATGGCGGGAGCGTAGACCACCTTGACGGTTGATGTACGCTACTGTCGCGGTATTGTCTGATTGGATTAGTACGTGTTGACCCTTGAGCAACGCACGGAAACGGTGCAGGGCGAGACGTACAGCCAGCAACTCGAGGCAATTGACATGCCAAAGGCGCTGGGGTCCTGTCCAGGCACATGGCGCTCCAACCCGTGGCGGAGGCATCTGTTGAAACAACAACATGCCTGGAAACTCGTTGCTCTAAGGGAACTCCGGCCCGTAGAAAACTGAGGTTCGACCACGGGGTGAAGGTCTGACGGCAGGTCGGAGTCACTGGGACTCGGAGTGTGCCGTGTTGCCATGCCCACCAGGACTCGATCGCGAAGCCACAGCTGAAGCGGTCTCATATGAAGCAATCCGAGCAGCGTTACTGCGGCTGCGGATGCCATATGCCCCAGGAGCCTCTGAAATAGTTTCAGTGGAACCGCACTCTTGCCCTCGAACTGACGAAGGCAAGTCAGCAGTGACTGTCAGAGCTTGCTCGTAAGCTGCGCGCACATGGCGACCGAGTCGATTTCCATACAGAGAAAGAGATCCTCTGCACGGG
The DNA here is from genome assembly GCF_949319135.1 of Squalius cephalus. Taxonomy (NCBI): domain Eukaryota; kingdom Metazoa; phylum Chordata; class Actinopteri; order Cypriniformes; family Leuciscidae; genus Squalius; species Squalius cephalus. The sequence goes on along the minus strand of NC_137141.1, from coordinate 8,752,438 downwards.
GCAGAGTTTGCTCTTCTCCCAGTTGACCCGAAGGCCCAGATGAGCTAGGTGCCGGAGCACCAAGTCCCTGTGTTCGCAAACCTGGTCTCGTGAGTGAGCTAGGATCAGCCAGTCGTCGAGATAATTCAGGATGCGAACCCCGTGTTCCCGTAGAGGAACAAGGGCTGCCTCGACAACCTTCGTGAAGACTACTGGTATGCCTGCCCCTCGAAAGCAAACCGAAGAAACGGTCTGTGTCGAGGAAGAATGGAGACATGGAAGTAGGCGTCCTTCAGGCCGATCGCTGCAAACCAATCCTGCGGCCGCACGCATTCGAAAATTCCTCCCGCATATCGGCCAGGTTGAGCCACAGGTGTCGCTCCTGGACCACACACGTGGACATCACCTGACCCAGGGAGCGTGCGGTCACCTTCGTCATTCGGAGAGCAAGGTCGGTGGCGGCACGCAGCTCATCAAAGAGCCATGGGTCAGTCCTCTCGCTGGAACTCGCTGTCACACCAACAACTGGAGAGAGGCTCGTCTCGAAGAGAAGAAGAGATGAAACTCAGGATTGGCTGTGGAGTGAAGTACATCAACTTGGCTCCGAAGCGAAAACATATCTGCATGTTGCCGGCGTACTTCCTTATATACCCCCAGGGTGGGGCGGAGATACACTATGCAAATTCCGCAGACCCATGGCATTTCTTTGCCATTGGCTCGTTTTATATACTCGAAGATGTTAGGCTTTCTAAGCGAAACCCCATTCGTCGTCATCCGACGTAACTCGGAGTGACTACGAAAGGGAACTCATCCATCACAAAAGAAAAGCTCAGCGACTGAGGAGACTGGTATAAATTGTGATGTTCCGTGCTGTAGTCATGGCTGAAATCTTTGGACATTTGAATACCGTATGAATACTTCTGGTATTTCCGTCACCTGTTATGACTTTATCGTTGTGTGTCTGGTTAAGAGTGTGGAAAAATGGCAAAAAGACCATTTGAAATCCAATTTTAGCAGCCAGAATGTCAGGACTGAGACACATCTGTAAAAATCTGATTGGAATCGCATTTCAAACCACCTCCAAATGTGGTTTAAATCAGATTTGCCATGTTTTTCTACCTTGTGAGGGTGTCAGAGTGTGTGATGTGTGCTTGGAAAACATGAGCAATTTGTGTAAATAAAAGATAACCATGTATAGCCTGATATTGATCTTGTGTAAAACAAACACACCAAGGTAACTCCTCATTAAGAGTTAGGAAAAGGCTTCACAACATGGTTATAGGCCAAACACATGGTATGCTTCTCACAGTGACACTCTAGGCATTTGCCATGGGAGCCTTTCTAATGAACAAAACATTTCATAATTCATGTTAAATTAAACCAGAATTTAGTCAATTCCACCATGGTTTTTCATGTTGAATAAATTGCCTCTCACCCAATCAGTTGAATGAAGCTGGACTATGACGCTATTTTCTTTTAGATCTGATGTACAGCAGAAACTAACTTTGTTGCATTATTTTCCTGTTATCTCTGCAAAGCTACTTTGAAACAATCTGTATTGTAAAAAGCACTATATAAATAAAGGTGACTTGACTTGACTAATGTACTTGTTGGCAACGCATAATGATTGTACATCTAGAATAGTTTATACAATCATACGTGTTTCACATCAGTAGCAACCTGGAGAAGTCAGATGGCCACCATGAATGACAGTTCTCTAATAATAATTAATCCATTTAGGCATTCCACAGCACACCAGTTCTCTAATTAAATCCGGTGAAAAAAGGACAAGTGAGTCTGAGAACACAGAGAGTCTGTTAAGCCTGTAATTTATGTCACAAGTCCTCAGGGCAATGTGTGTGTGTGGGTGTGTTTTCTAATCGAATGAATGTCCCTACAAGCCTTTTGCTGCTCTTTCTCATATTCTCTATTTCACCTTTCACCAAGTCTTCTCTCTCTTCCTGCACAACTCTTCCTTGCAGCTCCTCCAACCAAAGCTTGCATGATTCAAGCACAGCCACCAGCGAAGTCTAACTAGCAGGTGATTAAGACTGAACAGAAGCACATGAAACAAATACACAGGAATGAAATAAGCACAAGACACAATAAAACTGTTACAATATTGTAATTCATTTCAATATTAACCAACAACCTAGACATCGTCGGACGCCCGCATTTGTGCCGTCGTGTTGGCTCCCTGTTCGTTGTCGGCAAGGGGTCTAAGTCCCTTTAGAAACACAGGTCGAGCCCTCGCGACCGAATGCAGTGGGCACCCCCGTTTTCGACTTCAGACGGGGCCCACCTGTCCGATGCCACAAGCAGTTTCATCCAAAGCTCCCATCGGACGATGTGATCCCTCTTGGATCGAACGGCTAAACTCGATTCCAAATCACGCTCGTCTAATCCCACGCCGTAAACGAGAGTTAACCATTCAGCCGGGGCTTACCCACCAGCAAGAGCCCTCCCGGTCGAATGGTCAAGCTTGGTTTTGCGAATACCTTATCTTGCCCTTCAATTTTTGGGGGGTTAATTTCATATAGTTTTTCTGTTTTGCTGTCCCACTCTTACTTTGCTTTTTTTGGGGAGTACTCTGGGTTCGGGCCAAATTCTGAGCTTGGAGCCCTCCCGCGGACAGCACTCCAAATCAGGCATAATTTACTATATCTGATTTCATGTACATGTGAACATGTGAAATTAAGTTTATTTAAGTTCAGGAGGAGCACGTTAAGGTAATCAACCAATCAGCACAAGAGGAAGCCGGTATATATAGCCGTCCCTCACCTCTGTCCCACAACAGTTTCACAGCATAAACAGAACAACAACAATAATGTGCTTAACTTTGTGTTTTATATTTCGTGAAGTAAACAGAACATAATGCAGAACTTTACACAGGCAAAAATTCCCATAGTCACTTTTGATGTTGAATGTTTGAAGCACAATTTTAGTTATAATTTACCAAGAGCCTTCGAGTCATCTCCCACCACAGGTGTAATTTATGTTTTGAGAGTCTCCCACTCTTTACTGTGCAACTTATATTAGGCCACTTTTGCCAATGATATTTCGCTTGATATACAGCTATAAGTTCAAAATCTGGACCTTTATCGCACCAAAAATCCATGAGTCTCCATGAGTGATGGAGTTTTAGAGATGGGAATCTTCCAGTCCAACCCGATCAAAAGAAGTCCAATCTGGCAAACACTGGTGATTTGCTTAATTTTTCTGTTATCACTGTAAAGCTGCTTTGTAAATATATATTAATAAAGGTGACTTGACTTGATAGAGCGGCGACCGGTTATGACGTCACAAACTGCACTGCGCCAGAGTCTGCCGAAACCATCTTTGTTTTGTCTCGGTGGTACATATAAGAAAAGTGGTATAATATAAGAAAAGAAAAATTTGTTAAAATATGATTTGTCATTAGTGTGGGGTTTTGAAAGAAATTTTAACTGTGTACAGATTATACTTACCTGGTAATGGTAGAGCCCAAAAAAGGGGCAGAGTTTGGCCAATGAAATCCAAGGCCAAGTTCATAGTCAGCACTTGTTTACCAAGTCGAACATACAACAGTAGTGGTGTTTTATTCTCCTCGCCTTTGTATATATATCAGTCAAATTAATTTTTACTTTGTTTTTTTAGTGTTTCTTTTTTACCCAACAAACAAAAGGATACTGTCATGAACTGCTCTGAGACAAGTAGGTTGAGGATCCAAATGCAGTTTAATTAATAGGGACAATCCAAACACGTAATCCAAAGTACAGGCAAGGTAAAACACAGGCAGGCAGTCCAATCAAACAAACAAACAAACAAGCAGGCAGGCAGGCAGGGAACACAGGCAAAAGGGTAATCCAGAGACAGGCAAGAAATCCAACACCAAGAGACATAAGACCAGAAAAACGCTCAGAGATGCAGTATAAACAAGTAACAAGACTTCGCCGGGAATCACAGAAAGAACCAGGCTTATATTGGGTGAATAAACAAGAATTTGACATACAGGTGAATGTGATGATGGCTGATTACTCTGGGCAAAGGATTATGGGAAATGCAGTTTGTGGATGTGTGGTGATTGTCTGGGTTGGAGTGCCCTCTGATGGTTATCCCGGGCACTCAAGTGCAAGTGCAAATACAAAAATAAGTACTCAATACGTCATACAAATCCTCCAGTAAAGAAAATGGGATACTTAATAATCACCCTTTATTTAAATATATGAACACAGAAACCCGCTGTTAACCCGAATGTCACATTTCCCATTCCATGACTAGTAAAATAATCGCAACTTACTCTCTGTAAAATGGCGTAATCCGCAGGGTGATGGACACGGAGATGGGTAAAAAGGTTGGTGGCTACACACTCTACAGATTGGGCTGTCTAAGGTGCTGTTTTCTTTGAAGCCAAAAAAATCCTTTTTTCGGGTGTGGACAGAGCGTTTCACTCTCTCGCTCAGACGACATGGTTCTTCTCAGTCAGATTAGCTGCACGGGCGCGCGTGCGACCTGCGTCTTCTTGTTTGATAGGTGTCAGTGGGTGCAATACTGCCACCTGAGAGGTCAACCAGGTACTGGCGCTGGAGTATTTACGTGTCATGTTATGATAAGAGTCCTATTCATTTTAAACATTGTCATTTCGCCAATACCGGTATATTGTCACACTCTAAATTAACACAATGTCGATATTTCATGCTTTGAATATCACGATTATCGTCAATATCGGTATATTGCGGCACCAATACTCACTTTAGATTACAGCACTGTAAATAAATTTGCCTTGCACTGAAGTACCATTAAGGGAGTGGGCCATCATTTACCAGGTGTGTCTTTTTAGTCTATTAACCCTCTGTATATATATCCCAGGCTGCATCCGAAATTGCATACTCTTCTGAGTAGGTACTTATTTTGAATAAGTTCTTTCTTTGCAAGGACTAAACAAGTACATTCTATACAGTATGAATGTATGTAGTATGAATGTAATCCGGATGTACTACATTCGCCATGTTGTCATTATCATGTGACCTACAAGTGTCAGTTGCGTAGCTTCACTGCGATTCACAAATCCTCTCCCGTGTCCATCGTGTGCACACTTTAGAATCTCACCAGGAGTAGTAGGTAATCCGGGTACTTTTTGCCTACTCTTTTACAAGTTATGTGAATTCGGACATACTTCTTTTGTCACATACTGCTTTTCACCTACTATATAGTAGGGAAGAATTTGATTTTGGATGCAGCCCCAGTGTTTCTTGTGTTCATTTTCAGTTGTTGTCCTCCCATGTGTCACAGACGGTGGGTTGTAGATAGGCACACGACGATGAAGATGAAGGTCAAAGTAAAGACTTTAATAGATATTCCAAAGGCAACCATAGAGCAAGGCATAAACTGCGCAACCACACGTATACGCAGACGAGACAGAAACAGAACTGAACTTAAGTACATGTGATAATGAGTGAGATAATTAGTGCACAGGTCCTGTCTATTTCACCCTGAGTTTACCCATGTTTAATGTCTGCATGTCAAGTCACCTTTATTTATATAGCAGTTTATACAATACAGATTGTTTCAAAGCAGCTTTACAGTGATAATAGGAAAATGATGCATTTCTGCTGTTGTTCTGCATTATCAATGGAATGTAACTTATGCAGTGTGTTGAGGAAACAAACCATTCTACCAATGTTTTTAAGTACCATATGATAAAAATAAAAGTAGTTAAAGTATTAGAACTAGATCAAAATAAAAGTGTTTTTTAATTATTTATAACACTTAAGTCATTCAAGTAAAACCACAGCATAATCCATTAACCACATTTAGGGCCCTATTTTAACGATCTGAAACGCAAGTGTCAAAGCGCAAAGCGCAAGTAACTTTGTGGGCGGGTCTTGGCGCTGTTGCTATTTTCCCGGCGTGATAAATGACTCTTGCGCCAAGCGCAAATCTAAAATGGGTTGGTCTGAAGTAGCTTCATTATTCATAGGTGTGGTTTGGGCGTAACGTGAAATAAACCAATCAGAGCGTCATCTCACATTCCCTTTAAGAGCAGACGCGCTTGTTCTAAAGCGGATTCCTATTATAACAGCGGATTTGTCACGCGCGCGCCAGGATCGGTTCACAGCCAAGGAGAGCAACGCTCTCGTCAGGGACGTTGGGGATGGAGAAACCCACCCAAATTAACTTCGGTTAAAAAGGCGTATGATAATTTGGGTAAATGTGTAAGCTAGATGTATGCTTTTATAATAAATTGTCTATCTATCTATCTAAGTAGTATTAACATATACCATGTGTCACTTTTGGGTTAATATTTGATTGATTTATGACCCCCTGTCACTCATGATTGACAGGTAATCCATGTGTCAAGAAAACAGTGTCTTTGATTTACAGTGCCAAACTGACTGGTCATTTGTTGAATCCTGGGTAACTGGCTCCTTCCAGTCTGTTGGGGGTAAACTGTTGCTGATTGTATTTTCCTTTGATTGTTGGGGGTGAAATTCACCCAAGCAAGTATTACGCAATGTTGACACCCTGAGTGTCAAAATCTTTGCTGGTTGATCAATAGGGTAGCCTATATGTTAATTGAGTCAGAAATATTTGAGTCAAGACATTCAGGAATACCATTACACATACAAAACACTGGCTATATTCATTAAAATAATATGTCTGGAGATGTTTTAAGAACAACTGTGTGTGTGTGTGTGTGTGTGTGTGTGTGTGTGTGTGTGTGTGTGTGTGTGTGTGTGTGTGTGTGTGTGTGTGTGTGTGTGTGTGTGTGTGTGTGTGTGTGTGTGTGTGTGAGCACCTCAGTAGTACCTGAACTAGGTTTATGTTAATGCCTTAGACAAAGAATCAGACACGTTCATCAAGCCAAAGAGTCCTATACCCACACACCCCATACTATATTCTTCTCAATAAGAAAAGGTGTAGTTGTTGATGTTTTTTTTTCTAGAACATCTGTATCTGTTTCCTGACGCCAATAGGATCAGTGTTAAAAAATACAAAGAATCAAAACATTTATCTAACTCACAGTGAAGGTGTTTACGAGTGGAACTGGCGGGGGAAGAGTGCATCCTAAATGGGGTTTGTTAATGGTTTTACGACAGTTGCTTAGGCTAGATGTTTAAAGAATGACACTTCATCAAAAGCTTTCTGGTGATTCTCTGGGCTCGCACACAAAAACATCTTTTAGTGTATATAAATTTGTTTGTTACTTTTGTTATTTTAGTATTTTTTACAGAAAATGTTTTAGTTTTTAACCCAGCCCATAGTGTGTGTGTGTGTGTGTGTGTGTGTGTGTGTGTGTGTGTGTGTGTGTGTGTGTGTGTGTGTGTGTGTGTGTGTGTGTGTTGCAAAACAACAAATTACATATTTTTACTTCAATTCTGGGTAAAATAAAATGCATAGGGATTTTAAACATTCAAACATTTATACTTTTTTTTTTCTTTTTTTTTTTTTTGCCACAAAAAGCAATGAAAGTTGCCTCTTTTCTTTAAATAAAACTTTTACTTTATTTTATTTTTTAAAACAGACTGATGACCAGCATCTTTTATTAGAACTGTAGCCAAACAGTTTCCTCACATGAGTAAAACACAATTTTCACTTAGAAAACTTTTTAAATGTATGACTGAACCTTTTTTCTTTTGACAAACCTACATTTCAAATTATAGCTGAGGTGTGTAACAACCACAAGGGATACATGTTGATTCCATGTTTCAGTGCAAACATGCAATATTCAAGAAATCTAATCTTAGGGTAAATCTTTGTGAGACCAGAACACAACACTTTGTGTTGAGTGATCCAGACAAAGCTTCATGATAGAAAATATCATGGATGTCACTAGCACTTCACAACATCAAGCACAAAATTAAAGAGAAGAGCTTAAAAAAAAATATTGGGTAATATCAAGGTTCTATGGTTCTATTAAAGCGACACAATATATAGTTATATATATTTGTGTGTGTGTGTGTGTGTGTGTGTGTGTGTAAATAGTTGTGCTAAATTCTTTGTGTGTATTTTTACACGCCATCATATTTTGTCAGGGCAAAGTTTCACACTCGTGAACAACTTACAAACATAATCTTTATACAGGGTTACTATATGTGTGTCTGAAATACCTGTAAAATTCAAAAGACCAAATCAGTAAGAAAAGAGGGCTCAGCATACATTAAAAAGTAAAATTTATAATAAATACACAAAATCCATTCGTGAGCAATTGTGAAAGTTTGTACATTTTGTTTTGTAAGTGATGTTTTTATCACTCCACTAGTGTTAGTCACTTTATTCAGATAGCACTATTGTGTTTGTTGGACTCTTCTTTGAGAACTGTCAACATTCAGTGTTTATAGGAATAAATGCAAATTAAGAATTTAAGTGAAAGTCTTTCTGTTTGAGAGTGTTTGACTAAATTGATATTTCTTTTAGTGTAACTTTACAGCTATCTATGATTTCGGATTACACAAAGCATCAACACGAAAAGTAAGTTATGCTGTTTTTCACTTAATCTGTTACAACTGAATCACATCTGACTATTACACTGAGAACTGCACTTTCATTTAAGATTGAGGCTGGCAAACCCCCGCAGATAAGATAAAAAAATTACGTGTGTAGAAATTCACCATGTAAATTCAAGACCCCAAATCACTAAGAAAATAAGTTACGCCATACAAACATCATTTATGATGCATACAGAATGTAGAAAACTCAAATGATGAACAATTTGTTAGTTTGTTACACGTTTGTAAATATGGTTTCGCAAATGACTTTTTATTACTCCACTAGATTTAGTCATCTTGTTGAGATGACACTGTTCACATTTCTTTGTTTGTTGGTCTGTGTTTTGTTTTAGGCGAAGACAAACCGATGTAAGTTCATGCTATTCCGCACATGGGAAAACGTGTGTGATGAACGCAGGCCTTTCATTTAAGAGGCTTTTTAAATACATGACTGAACTTTCTCTTTTTGACAAACCAGTATTTCATATTATATTATATTATACTTAATATTATATTAAGTTGTTTAACGTCCACAGAATAGTTTATTTCAACAACCCGCTTAACATTAAAGATTATAGTTTTTCAATTGTTATCACCATCTTCTTTGACTCAAATAAAGTTACTACATGTGCTAAAAATCTTTGTACATTTTTTTTTTTTTTTTGCTCTTCTGTCAGATTTGTTAGAGGAACTATGCCACACTGTTGTAATGCAAACACATTAAGAACTATAAAGTTACACGTCCTTGTAAAGACTATAGATAACATTCAAACATAAATGTTATACAGGAATTATGTTTGCACAAAAGTAAATGCAAGGTCAATTTGTGTAAGGCATAGGAAAAGAGACAATTAGCCATAAAGAATACAGAATTCCTCTCTCCTGGTCTATTGTGAAAGTTTATGTCGATACAGTATGTAAAATTATATTTTTCCACTAAACGATGTCACGCTTTACATTTAGTTTCTCTGTTTTTGTACAGTCTTTTGTACTACTCTCTGAGTGTGGTCAAACATGTTCATAGGAAGAATGAAAACATGAACAAATGCAGCATTTTGAGAATTTAATGTCAGTCCTTCTACATGACACTGGTTGAGACTAAACAAATGACATTTCTTTTAGGACATCTTTCTGGTCTGTCTACTCTGTGGGATCGCAAGACACAACGATCCCAACATGAAAAGTGAGTTATGCCCTTTTTCTGTTACCCATTCAACCATTACACTTCAAACTTTTAGAACTATTACACTTAAAACTCTGCATTTCACAGCACAGTCATAGATACACAGTTTCTTTTGTCTATGTCTCTAAACAACTGTTAAGTAAATTAATTACAGTTGATAAGTAGCAATTTTAAGTGAAAGGTGAGATGATTCATGCCTTTTTTATTTTATTATTCTGTACACACCAATACTTTGACACCAGTGTTTTAGGCATCTGTCTTCTAGGTTTGATCCATAAAACAGAACTTGTGTTTTATGTCTCAACATTTTGTTCTCCTTTTTAATGAAAACATGCAGTTTTAGTTCTCAACAGCAGAACACCAAAATGTTTTAGCATATTGTACATTTCAATAGTTAGCTAGCAAATGCATGTGAACTGTTTATTACTGTGATAATTTATTATGTGAAACAAGCTCAGTCACATCAGAGTTGAATTGGAACAGTTATTGTCCTGCATGTTTAACAGTGTTAGTTTCTCACAAGTCACAACGTTTTCATAGTAATGTGTTTCATTGTTGCAAAGTTCCATTGTTTCAAAGTTTCATGTGTGTGTGTGTGTGTGTGTGTGTGTGTGTGTGTGTGTGTGTGTGTGTGTGTGTGTGTGTGTGTGTGTGTGTGTGTATGTGTGCCCTTGTTTATATTACATTGTGGGGACCAAATGTCCCCATAAGAATAGTAAAACCTGAGATCACCTACATTGTGGGGACCAGCCAGCGGTCCCCACTTTTCAAAAGGCTTATAAATCACACAGGATGAGTTGTTTTGAGAAAGTAAAAATGCAGAATGTTTCCTGTGATGGGTAGGTTTAGGGACAGGGGCAGTGTAAGGGGATAGAATATACAGTTTGTACGGTATAAAAACCATTACGTCTATGGAGAGTCCCCACAAAGATAGTGAACCAGACATGTGTGTGTGTGTGTGTGTGTGTGTGTGTGTGTGTGTGTGTCTGTTTTCCTTACACTTTGCAAAGCAACTTTGAAAAACAACTGTTTCCTCTAATCTGCTGTAATTTTAGTGAGCTCTATAGGTGTTCTCGGCTACCCCTTGTTCAAATAAGACAATGCTCCCATGAATTTTGGGGTGGTATGTGGATATAGAATGCAGCACAAGGAACTCTTATATATTTAATTTAATAAAACATCCATGTAATGTTTTTAAAATCACAGTAAAACAAAGGTATGAAGACATCTGTCTATCAGAGACCTTCACAAACTATGGTGTAAAACAAAATTCAGTGCATCAGTGTACACCGATTTACCAGCATATTACTTGTATCACTATTGTTTGAAGGAAAAAAAAACAAACAGGTTAATCTCCCTAAGTGTGGTGTTTTATGACTACTGAAGGTGTCACATCCTTAGAGCATTACATCCTTGGATGTTTGACACCTAGAGCCCAGCCTCCTGAATTTGGTATTTAAATAAGATTTAGGATAGTAATTAAATAAATAAAACAGACATTCTACAACTCTAGTGTTACAATGGCTACCCCAAAAACTACTGAAACATCTAGAGAGATGTGTGTAACACTGACAAGATCAGCAACAGCTGAACAGGACTGACCAGTTAACAAGCTTAAACAGTTGAAGACCTTCACTATCTACGCCAGAAAATTAGTTTGACAGAGTTTCTCCATGAAGATGAAGATTTTGTGAAACAGGACTTTCTGATGTCTGATGATCGTGTAGGAAGATTTGTGTTTGAAAAGGGGTCACACACACACAGTCAAACTCTACGCTATGGAACCTTACAAAGATTATACATCGAATGTCCTTATCTGCTTTCGACTGCCATAGACTTGCCATTTTTCTATACCCCCAAAAATGGAGATTTTATTGGTATTGGTGAGGGGAAAAAATTGGTCCTTTTTCAACTGGGATGGCACAACACCCGATGTGTGGTACGTGTCAAAGCAGCGATGAGTCTCACTCTGGAATAGGACAGTCATGTTCATGCTCATCAGAATGCTGCAAAATGAGTCTATATTTTCAGTGGAGTGACATACACACCATTTTCACAACAATAGACAAAGTTGTTAAAGTTGAGTTGAATTTATTTTGAGCATTGCTAAAAAATCAATTAGTATTTAATCATGGTGATGGGTGTGAATATGTATTGAATAGGGCTGTGTTACAGCAAACCTGAAGATTTGTTCATTGTACTCTATTTGTACAATGATATTGTATTGTATTGAGTTGCATCTGTTTCTGTTACTTGTCCCCATCTCTGTGTTCCTTGCAATATGTTGAAGTGTTTTTGTTTAATAAAACTGTGATTGGATCCAATTTCCCTTGCTTCTAAGCATCTCTATGATACAGACATGATAATGTTTTATTCAGATTGTGGAATACTGTTTAAAAGTGTTTGTATATTTTTGAAAAACATTTAAATTATTATCGATCTGTGCTATACAACATTGAGTTTTATTTTTACTCAAGACAATTTAATATGACAATGTCACCTAAAAGTCTTTAACTGAACCATCATAACATAACTTCATCTTAACATTATCATAGAAGTTAACAAAGTTTGCACAGAATGAAATTCCAACCTACTATCTCAATGCATGTTATGGATCTTTTTGTGAACAATTCACCAGAGCATATGTTTTTTTGTTTTGTTTTTTTACCTCCTAAAGAATCAGGGTCGCAAGTTGTGTAATATTTACTTTTTTATATGAGCTCAGACATGGTCACAAAAGAATAACAAGTTAAGTGACTCAACCTTTTATTTCATGCACATACAATATTGAATATATATCCATACATTGAAGTAGTAAAGAAAATGATAAAAATGGCATTACATACAAACAATAAAATAATAATACTAGTGCCACGCATCACATCCAGAACATTTCTGAGGATTACACAGGTTGTTTGCTGTAAAAACACATGCTTGTCACATCAGGCCATGAATTTGTCAGGCTTCTGACCACATCCATTTCATTTTTGAGATTTGTTACACGTTTGGTTTCCTCCGCACAACCGTTATTCTAATCACATGCAACATCGATAATGTCATGCATCAAGCCAACCATCTTGTTTCTAAAATAATCTTTAAACATACAGTCTATGCGTGGCACTAGTATTATTATTTTATTGTTTGTATGTAATGCCATTTTTATCATTTTCTTTACTACTTCAATGTATGGATATATATTCAATATTGTATGTGCATGAAATAAAAGGTTGAGTCACTTAACTTGTTATTCTTTTGTGACCATGTCTGAGCTCATATAAAAAAGTAAATATTACACAACTTGCGACCCTGATTCTTTAGGAGGTAAAAAAACAAAACAAAAAAACATATGCTCTGGTGAATTGTTCACAAAAAGATCCATAACATGCATTGAGATAGTAGGTTGGAATTTCATTCTGTGCAAACTTTGTTAACTTCTATGATAATGTTAAGATGAAGTTATGTTATGATGGTTCAGTTAAAGACTTTTAGGTGACATTGTCATATTAAATTGTCTTGAGTAAAAATAAAACTCAATGTTGTATAGCACAGATCGATAATAATTTAAATGTTTTTCAAAAATATACAAACACTTTTAAACAGTATTCCACAATCTGAATAAAACATTATCATGTCTGTATCATAGAGATGCTTAGAAGCAAGGGAAATTGGATCCAATCACAGTTTTATTAAACAAAAACACTTCAACATATTGCAAGGAACACAGAGATGGGGACAAGTAACAGAAACAGATGCAACTCAATACAATACAATATCATTGTACAAATAGAGTACAATGAACAAATCTTCAGGTTTGCTGTAACACAGCCCTATTCAATACATATTCACACCCATCACCATGATTAAATACTAATTGATTTTTTAGCAATGCTCAAAATAAATTCAACTCAACTTTAACAACTTTGTCTATTGTTGTGAAAATGGTGTGTATGTCACTCCACTGAAAATATAGACTCATTTTGCAGCATTCTGATGAGCATGAACATGACTGTCCTATTCCAGAGTGAGACTCATCGCTGCTTTGACACGTACCACACATCGGGTGTTGTGCCATCCCAGTTGAAAAAGGACCAATTTTTTCCCCTCACCAATACCAATAAAATCTCCATTTTTGGGGGTATAGAAAAATGGCAAGTCTATGGCAGTCGAAAGCAGATAAGGACATTCGATGTATAATCTTTGTAAGGTTCCATAGCGTAGAGTTTGACTGTGTGTGTGTGACCCCTTTTCAAACACAAATCTTCCTACACGATCATCAGACATCAGAAAGTCCTGTTTCACAAAATCTTCATCTTCATGGAGAAACTCTGTCAAACTAATTTTCTGGCGTAGATAGTGAAGGTCTTCAACTGTTTAAGCTTGTTAACTGGTCAGTCCTGTTCAGCTGTTGCTGATCTTGTCAGTGTTACACACATCTCTCTAGATGTTTCAGTAGTTTTTGGGGTAGCCATTGTAACACTAGAGTTGTAGAATGTCTGTTTTATTTATTTAATTACTATCCTAAATCTTATTTAAATACCAAATTCAGGAGGCTGGGCTCTAGGTGTCAAACATCCAAGGATGTAATGCTCTAAGGATGTGACACCTTCAGTAGTCATAAAACACCACACTTAGGGAGATTAACCTGTTTGTTTTTTTTCCTTCAAACAATAGTGATACAAGTAATATGCTGGTAAATCGGTGTACACTGATGCACTGAATTTTGTTTTACACCATAGTTTGTGAAGGTCTCTGATAGACAGATGTCTTCATACCTTTGTTTTACTGTGATTTTAAAAACATTACATGGATGTTTTATTAAATTAAATATATAAGAGTTCCTTGTGCTGCATTCTATATCCACATACCACCCCAAAATTCATGGGAGCATTGTCTTATTTGAACAAGGGGTAGCCGAGAACACCTATAGAGCTCACTAAAATTACAGCAGATTAGAGGAAACAGTTGTTTTTCAAAGTTGCTTTGCAAAGTGTAAGGAAAACAGACACACACACACACACACACACACACACACACACACACACATGTCTGGTTCACTATCTTTGTGGGGACTCTCCATAGACGTAATGGTTTTTATACCGTACAAACTGTACATTCTATCCCCTTACACTGCCCCTGTCCCTAAACCTACCCATCACAGGAAACATTCTGCATTTTTACTTTCTCAAAACAACTCATCCTGTGTGATTTATAAGCCTTTTGAAAAGTGGGGACCGCTGGCTGGTCCCCACAATGTAGGTGATCTCAGGTTTTACTATTCTTATGGGGACATTTGGTCCCCACAATGTAATATAAACAAGGGCACACATACACACACACACACACACACACACACACACACACACACACACACACACACACACACACACACACACATGAAACTTTGAAACAATGGAACTTTGCAACAATGAAACACATTACTATGAAAACGTTGTGACTTGTGAGAAACTAACACTGTTAAACATGCAGGACAATAACTGTTCCAATTCAACTCTGATGTGACTGAGCTTGTTTCACATAATAAATTATCACAGTAATAAACAGTTCACATGCATTTGCTAGCTAACTATTGAAATGTACAATATGCTAAAACATTTTGGTGTTCTGCTGTTGAGAACTAAAACTGCATGTTTTCATTAAAAAGGAGAACAAAATGTTGAGACATAAAACACAAGTTCTGTTTTATGGATCAAACCTAGAAGACAGATGCCTAAAACACTGGTGTCAAAGTATTGGTGTGTACAGAATAATAAAATAAAAAAGGCATGAATCATCTCACCTTTCACTTAAAATTGCTACTTATCAACTGTAATTAATTTACTTAACAGTTGTTTAGAGACATAGACAAAAGAAACTGTGTATCTATGACTGTGCTGTGAAATGCAGAGTTTTAAGTGTAATAGTTCTAAAAGTTTGAAGTGTAATGGTTGAATGGGTAACAGAAAAAGAGCATAACTCACTTTTCATGTTGGGATCGTTGTGTATTGCGATCCCACAGAGTAGACAGACCAGAAAGATGTCCTAAAAGAAATGTCATTTGTTTAGTCTCAACCAGTGTCATGTAGAAGGACTGACATTAAATTCTCAAAATGCTGCATTTGTTCATGTTTTCATTCTTCCTATGAACATGTTTGACCACACTCAGAGAGTAGTACAAAAGACTGTACAAAAACAGAGAAACTAAATGTAAAGCGTGACATCGTTTAGTGGAAAAATATAATTTTACATACTGTATCGACATAAACTTTCACAATAGACCAGGAGAGAGGAATTCTGTATTCTTTATGGCTAATTGTCTCTTTTCCTATGCCTTACACAAATTGACCTTGCATTTACTTTTGTGCAAACATAATTCCTGTATAACATTTATGTTTGAATGTTATCTATAGTCTTTACAAGGACGTGTAACTTTATAGTTCTTAATGTGTTTGCATTACAACAGTGTGGCATAGTTCCTCTAACAAATCTGACAGAAGAGCAAAAAAAAAAAAAAAATGTACAAAGATTTTTAGCACATGTAGTAACTTTATTTGAGTCAAAGAAGATGGTGATAACAATTGAAAAACTATAATCTTTAATGTTAAGCGGGTTGTTGAAATAAACTATTCTGTGGACGTTAAACAACTTAATATAATATTAAGTATAATATAATATAATATGAAATACTGGTTTGTCAAAAAGAGAAAGTTCAGTCATGTATTTAAAAAGCCTCTTAAATGAAAGGCCTGCGTTCATCACACACGTTTTCCCATGTGCGGAATAGCATGAACTTACATCGGTTTGTCTTCGCCTAAAACAAAACACAGACCAACAAACAAAGAAATGTGAACAGTGTCATCTCAACAAGATGACTAAATCTAGTGGAGTAATAAAAAGTCATTTGCGAAACCATATTTACAAACGTGTAACAAACTAACAAATTGTTCATCATTTGAGTTTTCTACATTCTGTATGCATCATAAATGATGTTTGTATGGCGTAACTTATTTTCTTAGTGATTTGGGGTCTTGAATTTACATGGTGAATTTCTACACACGTAATTTTTTTATCTTATCTGCGGGGGTTTGCCAGCCTCAATCTTAAATGAAAGTGCAGTTCTCAGTGTAATAGTCAGATGTGATTCAGTTGTAACAGATTAAGTGAAAAACAGCATAACTTACTTTTCGTGTTGATGCTTTGTGTAATCCGAAATCATAGATAGCTGTAAAGTTACACTAAAAGAAATATCAATTTAGTCAAACACTCTCAAACAGAAAGACTTTCACTTAAATTCTTAATTTGCATTTATTCCTATAAACACTGAATGTTGACAGTTCTCAAAGAAGAGTCCAACAAACACAATAGTGCTATCTGAATAAAGTGACTAACACTAGTGGAGTGATAAAAACATCACTTACAAAACAAAATGTACAAACTTTCACAATTGCTCACGAATGGATTTTGTGTATTTATTATAAATTTTACTTTTTAATGTATGCTGAGCCCTCTTTTCTTACTGATTTGGTCTTTTGAATTTTACAGGTATTTCAGACACACATATAGTAACCCTGTATAAAGATTATGTTTGTAAGTTGTTCACGAGTGTGAAACTTTGCCCTGACAAAATATGATGGCGTGTAAAAATACACAAAGAATTTAGCACAACTATTTACACACACACACACACACACAAATATATATAACTATATATTGTGTCGCTTTAATAGAACCATAGAACCTTGATATTACCCAATATTTTTTTTTAAGCTCTTCTCTTTAATTTTGTGCTTGATGTTGTGAAGTGCTAGTGACATCCATGATATTTTCTATCATGAAGCTTTGTCTGGATCACTCAACACAAAGTGTTGTGTTCTGGCCTCACAAAGATTTACCCTAAGATTAGATTTCTTGAATATTGCATGTTTGCACTGAAACATGGTGTTACGTTCCCACTTTTTAGTCTAGGGGTTTCAAAGAGGGAGTAACAGATGTAACAAAAAGTAAATAAACGTGAGAAATCTCCTTTCCATCTATCCCAGCTCTAATTCTTTTTCACCTATAAAATCACCAAAAGGCTACACAACACCCATTGATTTACTACTAGCAACAAAAGGAAACTGAGAGAAAGTGTGCTGAACGAGTTTCTTTTTAATAAAGGTTCAATCAATATATTTATAAAGCAAACAAAGATCAATAAACAGACAAACAAACTTAAATAACCATATCGTCAGGAGAGGGCCAGGCCAAAATAACAAACAAGACAAGGACTTCCTAAAGTTTAAACCCAGATAACTTACCTAACAAAAATAAATGAGAAATTAAAGACAGTTGTCTTACCTCTCTCCCTGACTAGAAATAAACAGGAAAAAAGTTAAGGAGTGGATACTCCAAACAAATTGGCGCCCAACTCCCTACACGGTTTAAACTCACATAGTTTAAATGGTCATTGGACTCAGACAACAGGTTTCACCAAAGAATATAAGTTCTCTTTTATACAGCAATTCTCACACACACACTAATGTCTGGGATAGCTGGAGAGGGACTCTGTCGATCACAGTCTCTTTGTGGTTTTATACAGGCTGCCAACAGATAAGCCACGCTCCTGCTAATTGGCATCAGCTGCGGACAATTTGGAGTGCTGCATGAGAAAGAGGGAGAGAGAGAGAGATAGAAAAAGAGAAAACAAAAATCACCAGCACAATATAAACAAGACTACGTCACAGGACGTAACACATGGAATCAACATGTATCCCTTGTGGTTGTTACACACCTCAGCTATAATTTGAAATGTAGGTTTGTCAAAAGAAAAAAGGTTCAGTCATACATTTAAAAAGTTTTCTAAGTGAAAATTGTGTTTTACTCATGTGAGGAAACTGTTTGGCTACAGTTCTAATAAAAGATGCTGGTCATCAGTCTGTTTTAAAAAATAAAATAAAGTAAAAGTTTTATTTAAAGAAAAGAGGCAACTTTCATTGCTTTTTGTGGCAAAAAAAAAAAAAGAAAAAAAAAAGTATAAATGTTTGAATGTTTAAAATCCCTATGCATTTTATTTTACCCAGAATTGAAGTAAAAATATGTAATTTGTTGTTTTGCAACACACACACACACACACACACACACACACACACACACACACACACACTATGGGCTGGGTTAAAAACTAAAACATTTTCTGTAAAAAATACTAAAATAACAAAAGTAACAAACAAATTTATATACACTAAAAGATGTTTTTGTGTGCGAGCCCAGAGAATCACCAGAAAGCTTTTGATGAAGTGTCATTCTTTAAACATCTAGCCTAAGCAACTGTCGTAAAACCATTAACAAACCCCATTTAGGATGCACTCTTCCCCCGCCAGTTCCACTCGTAAACACCTTCACTGTGAGTTAGATAAATGTTTTGATTCTTTGTATTTTTTAACACTGATCCTATTGGCGTCAGGAAACAGATACAGATGTTCTAGAAAAAAAAAACATCAACAACTACACCTTTTCTTATTGAGAAGAATATAGTATGGGGTGTGTGGGTATAGGACTCTTTGGCTTGATGAACGTGTCTGATTCTTTGTCTAAGGCATTAACATAAACCTAGTTCAGGTACTACTGAGGTGCTCACACACACACACACACACACACACACACACACACACACACACACACACACACACACACACACACACACAGTTGTTCTTAAAACATCTCCAGACATATTATTTTAATGAATATAGCCAGTGTTTTGTATGTGTAATGGTATTCCTGAATGTCTTGACTCAAATATTTCTGACTCAATTAACATATAGGCTACCCTATTGATCAACCAGCAAAGATTTTGACACTCAGGGTGTCAACATTGCGTAATACTTGCTTGGGTGAATTTCACCCCCAACAATCAAAGGAAAATACAATCAGCAACAGTTTACCCCCAACAGACTGGAAGGAGCCAGTTACCCAGGATTCAACAAATGACCAGTCAGTTTGGCACTGTAAATCAAAGACACTGTTTTCTTGACACATGGATTACCTGTCAGTCATGAGTGACAGGGGGTCATAAATCAATCAAATATTAACCCAAAAGTGACACATGGTATATGTTAATACTACTTATCTATCTATCTATCTATCGTAATAATGTATGATTTGCAAAAATGAAAACTGCTGCTTCTATGTAGATGAGATAATCAAAGTGTATGCGCGTTGTGCACACGCTACATTGATTATGGCCAAGCATGCGCCCTTAAAATAGCATATGAATAACATGCGCAACGCGCCACTGACTTTAAACTATTTTTTCCTGGTTAGTGGCGCAACTGTTTTCTAAACCTGCAAAATAGCATGAAGGAACGTTTGCGCCTGAACACGCCTCCTTTTTTGCGCTGAACCGCCCAGGGAGCGCAAGTTCATTCCCTAGTTTAGCGGCGTGCTTCTGTGGAGGGAAAAACGCGCTTTGCGCGGGTGCAAAATAGGAATGATACATGCGTCGGTGTACAAAGTCAATTGCGCTGGGTGCAAGATAGGGCCCTTAATGATTTGTGAATCACCTCATTTGTACTTGTGTGACAAAAAAAAAAAAACTTAACCATGATAAAATGTTTCATTAATATGTTTATTAAAAAAAAATACTTTGTTGTGGAAATAATAAATTACATATAACTTTTTAGCCACATTATGTCCATAACTAAAGACTTTTGCATAGACCATGGGCACCCATAATTGACACTAAAACTAATAATGAGGTCATTAACACCACATTAACACCAAATTCTCTAATCATTAAATGTAGTACAAAGCTCAAGATGCACCACTGTAAGTGTAAGTTTAGGCCTTTGGTGTATTAAATCTGACTCTTAGAGAGCTGCTGTGAAATAACAAAAGAATGGTACTTCAGAAGTGTTGCCAAAACACTCCTCCTTTCTCAGAAAACTTGTTTTGTAAATGAAAGGAAGCTCAAGGTGTTACACCTTCCCAATTTCTATGGGTGAAATGACCTTTGCATGACACAATGTGGTTTAACTAGACAGTTAAGACAACAAGATAAAAACGTAACAACACCCACTAGCCTGCACTATGTGTCAATAACCTTAATGCACACCTATGGGGCTGCCAGGGGTCATTCACTACACTTACCTCTGTTTGATATTATTGCCTGCCATACTATAAAGTTTTACTTTGTATTGACTTTTGGGTTGCACTTTATTTTACAATATGTGTACTTACAGTCTACTTACCTAAGAAACTATTATTATTATAATTATTATTATTATTATTATTATTATATAACATGGGTTAAGGTTAGGTTTAGGTTCAGGGTTAGTACCTAGTTATTACCCAGTTATTGTAATTACTATAATAAGTACATAGTATGTGCATAGGGAACAGGACTATAAAATAAAGTTCTACCGACTTTTGATTACTTGGCAGACACACTCCAGGAGAGTAAAAAATTACAGACATCTTTTGACATCTGTTATTATGAGAGGAAATGTCCATGGGACTTAAAAATATTATGCAGTGAAATCAGGATTCATTTTTTTTAAATTTAACCACTCAAGCTACTTAAAGGTGAAGTATGTAATAATTGTTATGGTAAAATCCCTTAACCCAGTTTGTTCACTAGTATGCCATTCATGGGTTTATCTCCCCCAAAACTGTAAACATTGAGCCTCCCAGACTCAATCAAAATATTGAGAGCGGTGTTGAGAAATATTCAGCTCCTGTGAGAAACACTGTTACGGTGGGTGGAGTATATATGAATTTTCATGATATTTCCCCTGTTCACAAACAAATGGAACCAAAAGTATTATTTGTAGCTGATCACTGTGTGATCAGGGTAGATCAGGGTACTGATCACTGTGTGATCTGGATATACATGGAGGCTGTTTTCGTTGAGTGCCAAGGCCCTCTTTTAATAATTAAAACACTTCATGTTGCATTGTTTCACTTTCCTTGTCTTTTCAATCTGAGTTACATTCATAGGGGGTTGTGAGTTGATGAAAAGCTTTATAAATAAAACAATTAAAATAAAAGGTGTGTTGTTAATTTATTGAAATACTAACTTAATTCATTTCAGGAGGACACCTTTATTTATATAGCTCTTTATACAATACAGATTGTTTCAAAGCAGCTTTACAGTGATAACAGGAAAATGTTGTTGTTCAGCTGAAGTCAGTTCAGTGTTGTACGTTGTAAAGATTATCAATTATTAGTTTAGTTCAAGTACGTATACCCTGCTTTGCGGAAAAGCAGAAGTTTTCTGACGTCATTGTGAAAAGGGCCTATATATACACTACGAATTGCAAGTAATATTGAACATAATCGGCACATTCACGTGCACTCGACAGCCCACGATAAACGGCTTCATTTCTGTTAAATCTATCTTGAATATCTTTTGTTCAAAAAATAACATGGAGTTGAAAAGTAGTAACTAGTAGACATATGTTTTTGTGAATAAAAAAGGGGGGGGGGGGTGGCTTGCAATATTGATTCGGAGAGCAGGGGGGCCTTGGAGGTAAAAAAGGCTGGGAACTTAAAATAATCTAATTTCTTTTTAAATTCTAAAAATATCTCATTTAAAAAAAAAATCAGATTTAATTCACATATAAACACTGATCAGTGAACAATGTTTGCATCGTTCTAAATTTGGTCACAGAAGCAATGTTTATATGAAATAAATTAGGTCAACAGCGCTGCTGTCATCGGTCATCAACTGATTTATTTGCTTGGTCAGCAGAGGGGCCCTAAAACCTGTGGGGCCCTATGCAATTGCGTGGGTTGCGTGGTGGTTAACAACGCTACTGAACTTGGTAAACAGTCAACTTACAGTTGTTTATTGATGCACACTTTGCACACACAGTCCCGCCTGCACCTTCTTACATACAAAAGTATGTTATCAAAAAAGAACACTGAATGTTTAACTACATAAGATGCTAAGGTTGCCGGATCAATGCTAAATTGATGCCCGGGAAGTGGAAAGTTTCTGAGATTACAATTTTGTAATATCATCGTGTCCCTTAACTATAGGAATTTATTACCACGTGGCACTATATAATCTAGATTTCCATCACTTCTGTTTTGTTTTGTTCTTTCCCTTTCATATGATCTGGAGATTAAGGTTGAGCAGGTTTCCATGATTTTATGCCTAGACTGCAAAAACACAAAGACTCAGCTCTCCTTTGTGTCATGTGAACATTTGTGAGTATAGATTTCCATGGGAAAACCTTTATGTAACCTCATCAAACAATGGTACACCTCAAAGGGACAAAGACTGAGCTAATCTCAGTCTCACATGGATCTTACAGAATTACAGAGTCTTCTGTTGTAAGGGGTCAGTGTGAAAGGATTAAGGCTAACTGAGGATCTACTGTATGAATTACTGATAAATTACTGCTATGAAGAAAGACTGTGGTAAAAATAAGTCATGAGGAGGAAGATATTTTCAGTATAATGTCTCAGTCTATCTCAGTCTCACAAAAGTTTTTCAAATCTTGAAAATGGGTTGCCTTTCATAGATTCCCTCGATGCTGCGCCATTATCAGACGCTACGGGAACACTCTGGTGTGAAGCCCACATAATCAGGCCAATTTATTGGCTGATGCTGGCAGCATTGCCCACGAGGCATCATGTCACTGAGGCATCATGTCACTGAAGCCTCTGAAGGGGTTGTTCACATGCCGCATCTAAAAATGCGTGGAAAATGCCGGTCGCACCACTTTCTCCTTCTCTCGCTCGTGAGCTTGCACTCCCGTGATGTCTGCCAATGCTAAGCAACCATGAGCTGCGCTCTCCATGATGACAAGGAAGTTTTAGCAAAGAATAAATGGATTTCCAGCTCCAAAATTTGACAAATTGTACAGCTCTGGGTATCCTCAGGTTCTGTCTCATGACTTGCGGTGCACTTTCTGCATTCTGAAAAGTTGGGATTTTTCATCTCGCTATGGCGTAGCCTGAAAAAAACAAACGTATCGTAACACATGAGCATCGCAGCGGCATCACTCTCTATTGTGAGCACACTTGTGTCTACATTGAAAATAAGAACCTGAGCATGCAAAAGACGTAACATGTGAATGGCCCCTACATCAGCGTCCACGCCATCACAGCTTAGACTTCAGGAAGACAATTTATCTCCCTGTGTATTAGTAGCCACAGGGATATCTGAAGGACGGAGTAATGGGCGTGCTGAAAGGTGAATTGCTACAAGAGAAACTAACCCCTAACCCTACCCCACACCCTGACAGACAGCTTTTGTGACCAATGATAAAGACCTTTCTCCATATTCCTACCTTTCAGCGTGCGCCAACCTTTCGTCACGCCAATTGATTCCATCCAGCTTTCCTCTCTCACCTTCACCACAGAGCTCAGCCAGTTCTCCAGCCCCACCTCAGCTGTATGCCAGCCCTTTGTCTTCCTCTGTAATGCCTCACAGTGTGGTCAAGCCTCATGTTGTGCACTCTCCAGCACTCTCGCACTCTAAGCGAGAGAATCCCTTGTCTCCGCCTCCGGCCTCTGAACCCTTCGCGACCCGTAAACCTGCCAGCACCGCCTTCGGTCCTCTCACCATTGGTGCCACCAGAGACCCTCAGCTTTGCGGTTCCACCAGGCTCCCTCCTCCATCCAGCTCCACCTCAGCCAGCCGTCACCCTGCCTGCGCCATGGACTTACGTGCCATCCGCGTTCTGCATCTCTCCACCCCTTCGGCTCCAGCGGGCTCCGCCCTTCCTTCGGATCCACCTTGGTCCTCGAGTGCACCGGCTCCGCCTAAGTCCTCGGGCACTCGGGCTCCACCTCGAGCGCTCATCCCCACACCCTCGCCTTGGTCTCCAGAGCTAGTGGTGTCACTCAAGCCCATCCGCTCTCCGTCTGCGCCCTAGGATCCTCTGACATTGTCTCCATCTCTGTCAGTCGTCACCCGGATGTCGGCAGACACCTTTACACCGTGGCTCCTCTAGTCATCAACTCCGCCATGGGCTGTTGTCCCAACTGTGCTCTGGGTCTCATCCACCAGGCCATTCATCCCATCATCTCCTCCATGGCAAATACCTCCATTTGCTCCTCCCTGGTCATCATCATCTGTCAGTCTGCCTGCCCTTTTTTCCCGCCCTTTGCCCACTCCTTTTACCACTGTGCCATCTCCTCGTCCACCTCCAAAGGCCCCACTTCTCTTCAGTTACTGTGCGAGGTTGCGCCTCCTGGGAGGGGGGGTAATGTCACTGTTCTGTTTAGTTAGTTTCATTTTTGTGGACTTTTAGTTTTGTTTTCTCTAGTCATGAGTTTCTTTGTCCTTGTTTTCCGCCACTCTTTAGTTTCTATGGACACTGCTTATTCTCATAGCTGATTGTCTTTTAGTTCATTATCTCTGTGTATTTAAGCTCCTCCTTGTTCACCCTTCAGTGGTCAGTTGTCTTTTGTGTTGCGTGCACACTGTTATGCTCTGTGATTTACCTGAGTTTATTTTATTATTAAATACATTCGTTTTGGAGCCTGTTGACTCTCATCTTCTTCTTCGGATCAATGTAACAGATGTGTGCAGCATTATCAACGTATATACGACTGGCACCAAGCCACATCATACAGCAACTTGCTTCACGTACTGTAAACTAGTGTCATAAATATTCAGTGCTTACATGAATATTACATATAGTAATACATTAGGAAAGTCTTATTTGCACACACCAGACAGATGTTTCACTTTGAATGAGACATATGGCAAAAACATTGCTTTGCAGTATAAACTCTACAATTTCCTATGAACTGCATACAATTATATTTCAAATCTTAAAAAAAGTACAAATTCACATCATATTTACAGTTTAACCCACACATGCATGTCATAACCAACTGCATAAGCATGGTAATTGTCTGCCTTCTTCCCTGAAGTTGATCTCTTATTTAATTCTAATAAAATAGCTTCAAGTGCTGAATTACTACTCATACAGGTCACCTTATTTTAAATTCATTAAAACTGTGGGGTAACACAGCACTGGTCATGAACATGATTTCTGCTCCCATCAAACTGATTCCATCAGCTATGGAGGTGAAGACAACGACTTCCATGATTCCACGCTCTTTCGTGGGATCATCAAGCTATGATGTTGTTAGTGTTTGAATAAGAGACCTCTGCAGCAAAACATATATGGAAACAAGCATGTTTCCAATGACCATATGAGCCTTAAGCAACAAGCATGTTTCCAAAAACAGCCAATAACAGACTTGCCCTTAAGAAAAATATTTATT
Source organism: Squalius cephalus (assembly GCF_949319135.1). Lineage (NCBI taxonomy): Eukaryota > Metazoa > Chordata > Actinopteri > Cypriniformes > Leuciscidae > Squalius > Squalius cephalus. The sequence goes on along the minus strand of NC_137141.1, from coordinate 8,726,584 downwards.
CAAGTGTTCTATTAGTATGCCTCTTTTAAACTAAAAACATGAAAGTATACATTCAGTCTACCTTTTATGTACTTCTCAGAAATATACTTAAAGTTGCAATTAAGTATTCTGTAAAAATATATATGTATTTCAAAGATTTATTTTTGGCTTTTTTGCCTTTTATTAGAATAGGACAGTAGCTAGACAGGAAGTGAGGTGGGAGAGAGAGAGCGGGAATGGGATCAGGAAAGGTCAACAAGCCGGGACTTGAACTCGGGTCTCTCGAAGCACAACAGCACTACATGTCGGCGCGCTTGCCCACGAGGCTATCAGCGCCAACCGCAAGTATTTACTGCAAATTGCACACTTTGTTTTCAATAACAAATTGACATTAATAGACAAATAATACTTAGCTATACTTTGTACAAAATACTATTGTATACTATAATGTATTTTGAAAGTATACTTTCAATGCATTGTTACAATGATCATTTCCAGCAGACAGTTAAATTTATACCTAAATATATATATTTTTAAAATAAAATGAATTTTCACTCCAAGTGTATTTTTCAAAAAATATATTTTTAGAAAATATGCTAAAGTACAATTATTTTAAAGTGTGTTAAAATTTGTATTGTAAAATTAGGTAAAAGTGTGATGCTAATATACTTTTAATCTAGAGATAGTACAATTTTTGTTAGTATATTTGCTATGTACTATTGAAAAAGGGAGTATATTTCAAATACAATAAAGTATTTTTTTTGTTTTTTACTAGGGTGAAGCTAGATTACAATAATAAACAGAGCGTTTATAATAAAGTGTATAAAATAAGTTTAATAAACACGCATTTTCCAATACAACAAGATAAACCCTAACAATTCACTGATACACTATTGGCTTAAGGAACAAGCATGAATCTGATACCCAGATAAGTTAAGTACAGTATGTTGGCAATAATACTAGACAGCCTAAATTAACAAGCATGTTTCGATAACAATTGCCTTGAGCAACAAGTGTGATACTGACAACAACGAAAAGCATGTTGCTGATACACGGATAAGCTTAGCACAGCATGTTAAGAATGATAAGCGTAAAATAACTAACATGTTTCCAATAACAACTAGATAGCCTTAAGAACAAGTGTGTTGCCCAAATAGAATCAATACTGAACTGATTTCAACTGAACAATGACTGTTTACTATTGCCTCCCTAGAGCTGCTTTACAGCAGAATTGTTTGCATCATTTAATCATTATTGGTTTCGATAGTTCACTTTAGACATTCCACTAACTATAAGTAACTTTAGTTGATGAATTTATGTAGCTTATGTGTAGTTATCTTCTAGTCATTGATTAGCATATTCTGTCTTGATAATCTATAAATCGTGTTCCGGGGCAGGGTTTATGTAAATTTTAGGGTTGGTGATGTCACTAACAGGAGGAGGCTTGTGTAGTCCCTACCAGCCATTTGTTGTACTCCTTAAAAATTATTTCTTTGAAGGGGACCTATTATGCCCCTTTTCACAAGATGTAAAATAAGTCTCTGATGTCCCCAGAAAGTGTATGTGAAGTTTTAGCTCAAAATACCCAACAGATCATTTTTTACAGCATGTTTAAATTGTCACTTTTTGGTGCTCAAAAAAACGCGCTGTTCAACAAAAAAAGAGAGCTATGTGGATTAATACATCCAGCCACACAACACCTACAACGCTTGGGAGGCATTCTCGTCAGTGCAGCAATAGCGGATGTGTACAACTCTCTGTAAACTCGATCAGGGCGGGTCGATGTTAAAACGGCAGTGTCTGTCAACACTCGTGGGCGGGGCCTGTGGCTTTAGTGACGTCACTAAAGCCGCATTCTGAAAACAGGTCGTTGGGAGACACTGCTTATGATTTATGGGGATTTAAAAAAAAGGAGTGAGTGGATTTTTATCACTATTGGGTGGTTGTGTACACACACACTGCCAACACACATTTATGTCCAAACAGCATGCAAAAGTGAATTTTGCATAATAGGTCCCCTTTAAAAGAAAATATCTCCCTTTGCTTTGAACTTTCAGCGTTATAACTTTGCAGATGATGTTTATGCTCAAACAGCAACATTACACACTAACTAAAGTTAGAAAAGTTAAATCATAATCAACCACCACTTTAAGCAACACGTGTTGCTGATACGTGGATAGCCTTAAGCAACAAGCATGTTGCCAATTACCTGATAGCTTTTAAGCAATGAGCATAAAAAGGAAACTTAGTTTAGCTTCGTGAAGAGATTTAGAGATGAATGGAGAGTGAATTATAGCCAGCTTTGACGTGGATGCTTGATCTCCTTTTTGATATCCTTCTTCATGCGGGAAGTGCAGATCTCATCTAAACTTTGTTCTTGAGGCAGTCACATCAGAATAACTTCAGCGGGTCCATGCCAATAATGCAGCTATGCTAGAAGCAATGATAACTCCATCATTTCCAAATCAAGCAGTTTATGATCAATGTGGTGAATTTGTGTGTTAAAGTTCACAAACTTGAATCTGAGGTGAAATCCATGTGGGGAATGAATTTCTCTAGCTAAATTCCCGTTTGCACAATTCTTAGTGAGATGATGTGGTTTTGCCCTCAGAATTCACCGTTTAATTAGCTTCTGAGCAATGCGATAAGCTGCTGATAATGCTGAATTGCCCTTTGGATGCTGTGATAGGCGTTGTATTTCTATAGATAGACATGGAGAGTCAGCTGATGCGAGCTTGACTGATGTGACCTGCCAGAACTAATGCTACACTTGATTTCTTTCACAAACCCCAGTTTTAAATCAGAAACCCTGATTTAATATATTGTTTGTTCATGTTGTGGATGAAAAAGAATATAATATTGTGACGCTCCGCTATTCACATTTTCTGGTCCAGAAAAAGGAGGCGGCAGGGACCTGCTGTGCAACACTTTTTAGGCTGTGTTCAAAATTGCCCCCTATACCTTAATTTACCATTCCCTACATTAGTCCACTAATATAGTCCACTTGATGGAGTGCATGAAAACAAGTTAGCGATTTTGGACATTCAGTGCGCTGGAAGGGCTGCCACTTTTGCCTCATTTGTGCTTGGTGTAATCATTTGAAACTAAGCAAACTGGCAGCTCCAATAGTAATGAAATATTTTATCTTGTACTTTTTCATGGAAACTAGCATGTATAAACCTTAATTAAACAATTTATAAATCAATTAAAAAGGAATGTATACCTGTATGATTTTAAACTGTACCCACATTGGACCAGCAGTTTGGAAAATGGATGGATGATTCAGCTGCGGGAGCCATCTTCTGGCGAAACGTGGGAATTAATTTGGCGCCTACCTCACAGTGCATTATGTATTCTCTAGCTGTTGAGTGTTCAACGGTTGTACACTCATAATTGCTGTGCATTATGGGATTGAATGAGTGCACTCGATAATGTCCACAATGGTTTCAGACACCATTACAATTGGCTATCCTCTCAAATAGTGCACTCTTTAAGGTCATAGGGGGCGATTTCAAACACAGCCTAAGTCTTTATTTAACAAAAACTGCTCAGAAAAAGACACACAAAAAAAAATAATAATAATTGCACAAGAGCTTTATAACATAACTCAGATCAGGCACCAGCACAGCACACTCTCCATCTCTCCTCCCAGGACAGGAACAGCAGGTTTTATTCTGTCTCTCCACTCAATGCAAAGCGACAACACCTGCTAGTTCTCATTAACCAGAGGCGTTTCCCTTACCGATTACATCTCCCAATCTCAATCTAGCTGGGGCCCCAAACAAACTGAAAGGAAGTGTCACAATTTGGTGTAATTTAAATGGAGTGGTAAAGGCAATTTTCTCTTGGGACATTGGTGTGAAGGGGATTTGTCAGTCTCCCTTCATCAAATCCAGTGTCTCCATGGAGTTGGCTGTGGGGACGGCCCTTACCACACTCTTGCACCTGGGAGTTGGGACAGGGCGAGAGGGAGGGGAGACACACAGAGAGAGAGAGAGGGAGAATGGGAGAAAAAGGATCCATGGGTCCCCATCACATATGCTGCTAAATTGTCCTCCGACAGCTGGATGGATGCCTCCAACAATGCTGTAGGATTTGAGGGCGAAACAAACACAAATGAATCTTCCAGGTGAATTGTTCAAACATAATTCCACACAGAACTCAACATTCCAGACCCCAAATCACCAGTCCAGGGCCATAAAATCACCCATCCCGGCTCCAGCCAGTCTCCGCCAACCAACGAAAACCCCCAGCTAAGAACTTTATGGCCATGCAAGCTTCAAAGAGATGAGCCAAACTAAAGGAAGAACTTGTCAATGTGAGATAGCTTAGAAAAGAATGATTGGCTCAGAGATAGCACAGCTCAGTGCTCGATCAAGATAACAGCAGAGAAGCTGCTGGACTCCACACAGACACAAAACAGACCCCAGTCTCCTTAAGAACCTCTGAATGACCCAGAGTTTTGAAATCACTTCAAACCAAAGAGACTGAGACTTTGACTACAAAAATAGATAAAAATCATCCCAGAACAATTCTCGATGGACTTATAATCAAACATCATGCAACTACATGATTCTATTTTGTGTCTACAATATATGTGTGTGTCTAATATACTTAGATCCCATATAATTCATGTAATTGTTATAACTATTAGATGCTTGAATGAAAGTGTGTCGTGCTTCCTATCAGTACGATCGTATGTTCTTAATTCAAAAGATGGCTCGAGTGAAATCTGTGTGAAATGTTCCGTATTCTTATAATAGTAATAATGTCTAAACTATGGCCTCTTTCCTCTCTGCTAGAGCTTAGAGAGTAAGGAGAGCACAGATAAGCTTGATTTATGATAAGAAGTGAAGAGAACGCCACCTCCTAAATAAAGACAGTGTCTAATTGGTCAGAACTGATCCAGGAGGCTGGGCAGACATTTGAGTTTGAAATCTTAACACCAGAACAAAGTTTAAGTTTAGTGCAGAACAAAAAAGCAGCGGGAGATGAAGATCTAAACCAGAACAGTAACCATGTAGACGCGCAGAGACGAAAGAACCCAAATCAAGATCAGAAGAACATGGGTTAAACAACTTCATTCAAGCCATCATCTACTCTCGCCTCAATTTCCGTTCTTTTCTTAGTTTCCTTTCTTAGTTTCCTTTCTTTTCCGTTGTGAGTCTCGGTTCTAAGTTAAGTTTTGCGGCAAGATTTCGGTCCATGTTTCTTCTGCAAAGCCAGCTTCAACAGAGACTTTCATTCATCCGCCAGCACCCCACGTGACTGGCCGCCCCATCTATCCAAGCACGGGGACACCAGCCAACGAACGAACTCGGGAAACCCCCTTTGACGCCGACCAAAGGAATTCCCAAAAGGAACGCAAAACGAGCAAGTAACCTCCAGACTCTTAAGCTGAACTGGTATATTTTGATATAGATTTAATAACCTACGAAACGATAGAAAGGTTAAATTAATGTTTGATGGTTCGTTCAGGTCATGTCTTATAAGTGCATATAGAATCTTGAGATTTCATCATCTCACTCATCATCTCATTCTTTCCTCACTCTATTCCTTTCTGCAACTCGTATGAATGTGTGTGTGCATGTGTTTGTGTTAGATATTAGTTTTGTGTTAGAATAATCAATAAAGTCTTGTTTGTAGTTTAAAGAGAAGTCTTACTTGTGTTATGTGCTTACAAATTTAATGTCTTAAACTGCTGATCTAAGTTACCTTGCTAATAAATGGTGTTTCACTATATTTTGGATATTTATATCCGTTGCAGAGCTGATAGTTACAGCCGGTTCAAATGAACCCTGAACGAGTCATTTGCTCGGTCGTAATAAGTGATTCTTTCGAATTCCCTATAAATTAATTAATTATTTTGAGCTAAATTGACCTGTTAGAATCACTAATCATACAATTATCTTACAATGCAGATTGATGTTACTTGTCCCATTTTACAGTGGTGAACTGCTCCAGCACCACCAGGTCGATTACTTCTTAGACACTGTGAGTCTCTGACAACAACCAGGCATGGACATGCCTCCCAGAGCTGCTAGGCAAAGGCAGATGGTATGGCCACACTAGTTGAGAACCATTAAAATGGCCCTTTATAGGTCTTTGTAGGTCAGCAGGCACATCGCTCATTGCTCTTTTTGTCAGTGGCACACCTCTGTTGTGTGCTCGAAAGTTCCATGAATGCATCGGTGTACACTACGTAAACTAAACACCTTCCCGTAATCAACAGCGGCGTGACGTCGACCAGCGTAGCGCGCGTAGTGCAAGCCTAGGGTTCGGTTCGGTGGAAACAAATTCTGAGGTTCGGCAGAAACCGAACCCCATTAAAAAACCCAATACTCGGCCGAATCCAAAGCCGAATCCTGGATTCAGTGCATCCCTACTTAAGACTGCTCCTGGGAGGCATCTGTAATTAGCATTTTGCGATGACAAGATGCACCTAGAGTGGGGCCAAGGCCAGGAACCGGGGTCAGAACCACATATAAAGGGAACGAAGCCGTATCGCAAAACCCTTGCTATAAACATGGATTTTTAGAATGGGTACAAAGCACTCAGTGCATGCCCTTGCCCTTATTTGCCTTTGGGGATTGTATGGATGAAGTCCCCTGGCTTTGAGCCACAACTGAAGTGGTCTCGTGTGCAAAAGTCCCATAGGGATCACTGTGGACAGTTGTTCTTGGAAATTGTAGGGCCCTATGATTTCCATGATGCAGAAAACGCGGACGGAATCACGGATTTTACACATGAATTGCGTAATTCTCTACGCGCGGAATCGCACCGAATTTGCATATATTTTGTTGACATATTAAATAAACGATTTTTTTTTAACTTCCTTCTAATTTTTTCAGTTTAAAACAACAAACGTAGAAAGGTCTCTACCTAAACCGTGGCCAAATGGCATTGTTAAACACGTGTTGCCTAGTAACCATACGTCCTTACGTTCCCGCGTAAGGAAAAAAATGTTGAAGCGAGCTCGTCGTGGGGCCATTCACATGTCGTGTCTTTTGCGCGCTCTAGTTCGTTATTTCAAATGTAGGCGCGCGGCAAGCGCGCTCATAATTGAAGCAACGCGCTCATTTTTTCCAGGCACAGCCAGATGAAAACACCTCAACTTTTCAGAATGCCGCAAGCGCACCGCAGTTCAAGTGACAAGAACCAACATATCAACTTCACCCTTTCCGTAACAACATTGAAATCTCAGTCAACATAAAGGATGGGGGTGCACCACAAACACTACGGGTGTTTTTCTCTTCTCCGTAAATAAATCTTGTAGCAGAGCTACAGCAAGCGTTTTTCGGTGGTGGAAGTCTATTAGCTACTAAAACTTTGTCGTTGTGGTGCATGGTTGCATAGCAACGACAGACGCCACGGAAAAATCGGACGAATTTTACTATTAATAATAAAAGATAAGCTAATGTGCATTGTATTTGTAAATGTCAGTAATTTATCTTTTTTTGCTTACATGGAGGGGTCACTGATGATGATGGGTTAACAATGTACTTTTAGGCTGTAATATGTCATTGTGTTGGCTTTCTGTCAGGCACATATCGTTGTTTCAATGTCTCCCTGCAGCATGGCTGCATTAATCTTTAATTGAATATTCATCAATCCTACCTTGTAACTGTTACCTTCATGTTACTGTTATTTTTGGCCAGAGATTTGTTGAAGGTTTGGCTGAATTTTGGAGAATTTTGAATGTGCTTTGCTGAATATATTAACGGTTTAAATAAAAAAGCTGAATTGTGAGTTTGTGTAACTGAATTTTTAAAGGTCAATACTGCTTAGAAGTGAAAAGAAAACAAGCAAATCCGAAAGGGCTAAAAATAAATCCCCCCCCAAAAAAAATTAGAAAAAAAATAAAACGGAATTTGAGAAAAAATAAAACAGATTTCATAGGGCCCTAGAATTGTGTCTCACCCCCAGAGAGAGAAGATGAGCGAGGATCGATCTCAATGTCGAAGCGCAAGCTCTTGAGACAGGGCCAGTATCAGCCAGTCGTCTATGTAAAAAGGCTAGGTCAAATGGAAGGGCCCAATATTGGTAAACTTCGTCCCCGAAAGCAGACCTCTGGAACTTCCTGTGTTGTGGCAATATTTCTATGTGAAAATATGCATCTTTAAGATTGATCGTGATGAACCAATCGCAATGTTGAATTTGCGACATGACCGTCTTGATACTTAGCATCTTGAACTTGAGCGTTCTGATGGAATGGTTCAAGCCTCGAAGATCTAAAATGGACTCAGTCCCCCATTTTAATTTTTTGGGGAACCAGGAAATATCGACTGTAGTAGCCTGACTCTTCTCTCTGGGAACATGTTCTATTGCCCCTTTGTCCAGAAGAGATTATCTTGTGATAGCAGATGTGCCTACTCAAGTTTCATGGTAGTGGGAACCACGCTGTTAAAATGAGGAGGGCAGTGTATTCCTTTTTACTGTCTTTGGGACACAAAGAGAGATACCTAGCAGTAGCTTTCACGCTGCCAAAGTCTCTTTAAAGGGGTACCAATTTTAATACTTCCTGTTGGGGGGGATGTTAAATGTTCTATGTCCTGGGTGATAACAGGAAACAACAGAACATCCAAAAATTCTGCTGGAAAATGCAAACGAGGGGGAGCGCAACTCGCTACACTCTGCTTTTGAGCCTTTCTTTCAGCAGGTCAGCCTGGTACACCTGCAACACTGCCATAGTGTGCAGAGCAGCACCAGTCTGACCCCCACCAGCATAGATGTTATTATACACGGCTTGGTTGGGAGTGCTGACTCTTTAAGTGTCGATGAGCTCCAGAGAAGAGATAGCCCGTGAGCTTCACTTTGGACTGGGGCATCACCATATAACCACACGCCCCTGCACCCACGATAATCGAATGAGTTGACGTTGAGGGCACAAAGGCACGCGATTTTGTTTTATCATTTAATTCCTCAGATATAAATACAGCCAAATATCAATCAGACAAGCAAACATGGTCTGGATAAAAGGCGGTGTTTAAATCTTTCATAAGATCAGCCTGGTATGCAGTGTGTAGAGGAAAAAGAGAAAGATTTTCAGCGCTCTGCCTAGCAAAACTAACTCCTAGCAGAGATACTCCTTGAGATGCACACACACAGTATGGTCTGAAGACAAAAAGACCTGTCGATGCACCTGTGGCACATCTAAATATAGCCTCTGAGGAGCACGCATTCCGATGACATCACTGTCCGAGGCTATAAAAGTTCAGAGTCAATCCCATTGACGTGTTGCACGCATATATTCACAGCGGGTCACACAAAAAGTGTTCCCAGAGTGCTGAATCAAGCACAGCATTAAGCGTAGCTTTTGAAAGGGAATACTTCATGTTTTATTTTAATTAAACAACATAAAATATAACACAATATTTTATAACACAAACTTTTCATTTGAAAGTCACGTTTCTAGTATCTGTAAAACCACATTTTTCCATCATTTTAAAAATATTTAAATTACGACATATGCTTTCAATGACAAATGCGGAAAAGTTATTTCATGCGTTCATGACATCAAGGCTAGATTATTGTAATGCTCTTATGGGTGGTTGCCCTGCAAGCATAATAAACAAACTACAGCTTGTCCAAACGCTGCAGCAAGAGTTCTTACCAGAACCAGGAAGTATGACCATATTAGTCCGGTTCTGCAAACACTGCATATGCTCCCTATTAAACATCGTATCAGTTTTAAAATATTGCTGATTACTTACAATGCACTAAATGGTTTAGCTCCCCAGTACTTAAGTGAGCTCTTAACGCATTATAGTCCTTCACGTCTATTGCAATCTCAAAATTACGGCCAGTTGATAATACCTAGAATATCAAAATCGACTGCTGGCGGTAGATCCTTTGGAACAGTCTTCCTAACATTGTCCGGGAAGCAGACACACTCTGTCAGTTTAAATCTAGACTAAAAACACATCTCTTTGACCTAACATACACATAATCAATTTTTATAATTCAATGTTAGGCTGCATAGATTAGGTCAGCTGGAACCAGGAACACTTCCCATAAATCCTGATGTACTCGTTACATCATAAGAAGAATGGCGTCTAAGCTAATACTAGTCTCTCTGTTTACTCCAAGGTTTACCGCAGTCTGCCGGACCCAAGCCGTATCCAGATCTGATGAAGGACATGCGCCTGGCCATGACGACAATGCAATCCTGAAGTGTCAACTAGTCTCTCCCCTGTGAAGGCCTCCTTCCCTTTACCTCTGTACAGATAAAACGTTGTCAAAATTATTCCAATTCACATAGATACGCGGAAGCTGTAGTATGGATTTTTAAGTCAAGTCATCTTCATTTATATAGCACTTTTAACAATGTAGATTGTTTCAAAGCAGCTTTACAGAGATAAACGTATAATTTAAGGTAACAGAGATTGTTTTGGCTTTATAGCGGTTCTTTAATAAAGTTATTTCACAGCTAAAGTTAGTTTTGATTGATTCGCTTCCGTCGCGACGATCATTTGTTATTAAATTAGGGGCCGCTAAGACGACACCATTCTCTCTACACAGACTTTAAACGCGAACCTGTGTTAAACGCTGATGGCGTTCACATGCGCATTAAGAATTGGTTCTATAGTTATGTGTGTTTGAATATATGTGCACAGGTTTGTAATTCCCTACAAACCAAGCCTAAACAAAGTACTGGTCTTTTTTTATAAATTTTGATACAGAATTTTATTTTATTTTGTCACTTGGGGGTAGGTACGCGAAACGTCTCGGTTACGTATGTAACCCTCGTTCCCTGAGTGGGGAACGGAGACGTTACGTCGGATGACGACGAATGGGGTTTCGCTTAGAAAGCCTATCATCTTCGAGTATATAAAACGAGCCAATGGCAATGAAATGCCATGGGTCTGCGGAATTTGCATAGCGTATCTCCGCCCCATCCTGGGGGTATATAAGGAAGTACGCCGGCAACATGCAGATATGTTTCTTCTCTGAGGAGCCGATACTGAACTCCGGCGTTCCATTGGTACAGCGGAAGTGGCAGGGAGACGTAACATCTCCGTTCCCTACCCAGGGAACGAGGGTTACATACGTAACCGAGACGTTCCCTTTCGTTGTCACTCCGAGTTACGTCGGATGACGACGAATGGGGTTCCCAGTGTAATCACGCCACCTCTCGAATGTCTTCCAGTGCCCTGCGTAAGTCTGAGCTCCCTGTCGTGAGACTGGCACGGACGAAGGACTCCTACTTAAAGCTGCCGTCGGCAAGTCTGGCAGATTGAGTGGACTTAGCCAAAATTTTGAATGTTTACAACTCTCATGCCCCTCCCCACTACCAACGAGCACCCGCCCATCGTCAGTGCGTGTGTACCTGATTTTCTGTGAACGCGTCCATCTCTTCAGCATCGATCAACACCATGGACTCGGAGGTAGGCTGGCCTGGCTAATCTATCCATAGATAGCAATAACCGAGGAATTGGAAGCTTGTTAGTAGATTTTCTCTCCGCCATCACGCTTCATACAATCTTCAGGCGAACTTCAAGCATGTCGTGTGCATGTGATATTGTAATACGCGCGTCTGCGCGAGGGAGGGCGGATCTGTGGCGTGTGCACGAACTGTGATTGACAGTCAGATCTCACACCCCCCTGCGCTGATTGGACCCGATGAGACGGGAGCGGTGGATTTTTGCAAAACAAATAACACGCTCCAGGTGGAGTTAGAAGCTCGGGTTTTTTTCTAAAACCACCTTATTTATGTTGTTCTGTCGGATTATAGTGTCAATTTCACTGAATTTGATCAAAAAAATGTTGCCGACGGCAGCTTTAACACAGGAATACCAAGGTACACTGGGAAGCATATCTCAGTGGAAATATGCAATCATGCCCAACCCGAAGGGGTGGACTTGGAATACACATATGACCCCGAAGGGCTGCATACGGAGTAACACTGGGGTGTCCAGCCGCAGGTGGAATATTTCAAGGTGGCTTGCCAAGGGAAAGACACATGCTCAAAGAGGCTTACAGTGGAAATACACATGTGGGGGTCGCCCGGAGGGGAACCATGCACATGGAGGCACCTAGCCAAGCGCGAAAGCTGCCGGTGGCATAACTCTGGCATTGACGTCGTCAGTGCTGGAGGAGATTCAGGGCTTATTAGGCTCACCTGAGGAAAATATTGCACGTATCCCGTCCGTGGAGAGGAATGGCGAGCAAGCGAAGACACCTGAGCAGAATCTAGTACCGGCTAGTTGAGGCGAGTACATGAGAAGAAACTGGCTCCACTCTGAGATTGTAGAATCTCACGAATGTGTTAGGTGTCGCCCAGCCTGCAGCTCTGCAGATGTCTGTTAGCGAGGCGCCATGCGCTAGAGCCCAAGAGGATGCCACACTCCGAGTGGAGTGGGCCGTCACACCAAGGGGGCATGGTCGACCTTGCTGCTGGTAAGCCAAAGCAATGGCGTCCACTATCCAGTGAGACAACCTTTGCTTGGAGAGAGCCTTTCCCTTCAGCTTCCCACCATGACAGACAAAGAGCTGGTCTGAGGTCCTGAAACACTGCGTTCTGTCTACGTAAGCACGGAGTGCGCGTACTGGACAGAGCAGTGCCAAGGCTGGGTCTGCCTCCTCCAAAGGCAGCGCTTGCAGGTTCACCACCTGGTCTCGAAAGGGTGTGGTGGGAACCTTGGGCACATATCCAGGCCGGGGTCTCAGGATCACGTGAGAGTTAGCCGGCCCGAATTCCAGGCACGCTTCGTCAACCGAAAATGCCTGCAGGTCCCCTACCCTCTTGATGGAGGCCAATGCAACCAGGAGCGCTGTCTTCATTGACAGAAACTTAAGCTCCACTGATTGCAGAGGCTCAAAGGGAGCACTCTGCAGGGCAGTTAAAACCACTGAGAGGTCCCAAGAGGGTACGAGGGGAGGACGAGGAGGATTCAGTCTCCTCGCTCCCCTCAGGAACCTGACGATCAGGTCGTGCTTTCCCAAGGACTTACCATCAACTGCGTCGTGATGTGCGGTCGATGGCGGCAACATACACTTTTAGGGTGGAGGGAGACAGCCTTCGCTACAACCCTTCTTGCAGGAAGGAAAGCACGACACTGATGGGGCATTTCGTGGGTTCTAGATTTTTAGAAGAATACCAGTTGACGAAGAGGTTCCACTTCAACGCATAGACATGTCTCATGGACGATGCTCTAGCGGAAGTGATGGTAGCCACCACAACTGGTGGTAGGGTACTCAACCCTACCTCGTCCCGTCCAGGAGCCACATGTGGAGGTTCCACAGATCGGGACGAGGGTGCCATAAGGTGCCCCGTCCCTGAGAAAGCAGGTCCTTCCTCAGGGGAATAGGCCAGGGAGGTGCTGTCGCGAGGAGTACTAGTTCTGGGAACCAGGTGCGGTTGTGCCAATACGGGGCAACCAAAATTACCTGCTCCTCGTCCTCCCTGATCTTGCGCAAGGTCTGCGCAAGAAGGCTCACTGGGGGAAACGCATACTTGCGGAGGCCCCGCGGCCAGCTGTGCACCAGTGCATCCGTGCCGAGCATGCCCTCGGTCAGGGAATAAAACAGGTCGCAGTGAGACGAGTCGTGGGAGGCAAACAGGTCTACCTGTGCGTCCCCGAACTGATCCCAAATCAGCTGAACCGTCTGGGGATGGAGTCTCCATTCTCCAGCGAGAGGCCGAAGCCGAGACAGCTCGTCGGCTGCCTGGTTCAGGTCTCCCGGGATATAAATGGCTCGAAGCGACCTCAGATGCTTCTGACTCCATATGAGGAGGTGGCGGGCGAGTTGCGACATACGGCGGGAGCGTAGACCACCTTGACGGTTGATGTACGCTACTGTGGCGGTATTGTCTGATCGGACTAGTACGTGTTGACTCCTGAGCAACGCACGAAAGCGGTGCAGGGCAAGGCGTACAGCCAGCAACTCGAGGCAAATGACATGCCAAAGGCGCTGGGGTCCTGTCCAGGAGCCCTTCGCCACGAGGGTGGAGGAGAACCTACAGGCCTTGGAGGGGTGCTTTGGGTCGCCACGGGAAGAAGCACTCTGATTACACAGTTGCATCGCAACAGAGCGTTCAACCTGGGGAACCCCAGTGTACCCTTTGGCAGCCCCCTGATCGAGAGGAGGAAAGGCGGAGGAGGTCGCCGAGCAATCACGGGAAGACAATGGTGCCTTCCAGGACCTCGTGACCTCCTCATGCACATCCGGGAAGAAAGGTATTGGGGTTGGGCGGCACCCAGACACACAAGGCAGCGATTGTGCCCATCAGAGTCAGACACATATAGACCGCAACCAGAAATACACGGGCGAGGCATCTTTAAAAAGACGTGCCGCGTGCAATGCTCTTTTGTGAAAGGAGATTTCTCCACAAATGCTGAAGCGACCAGGGAGAGAACACACACACTCTGGCAAATCACTGCACAGATAAGCAGGGAATGTGCACTCGCTGGAACTCTCTGTCACACCAACACTTGGAGAGAGGCTCGTCTCGAAGAGAATGAAGAGATAACTCAGAATTTGGCTGTGGAGTGAAGAATCAACTTGGCTCCGAAGCGAAAACATATCTGCATGTTGCCGGCGTACTTCCTTATATACACCCAGGATGGGGCGGAGATACGCTATGCAAATTCCGCAGACCCATGGCATTTCATTGCCATTGGCTCGTTTTATATACTCGAAGATGATAGGCTTTCTAAGCGAAACCCCATTCGTCGTCATCCGACGTAACTCGGAGTGACAACGTAAGGGAACGGATTTTCCCGACAATGCTTTATCTGTAGAGTGGTAAAGGGATCCTCCATAGGGAGAGACTAGTTGGCACTTCAGCACTGCGTTGTCATCGGGTCCAGGCAGGCCCGGGGTGGGTAATCGGGAGAATTCCCGGTGGGCCGCTTCACTTTTGGGCCGGTCGAGGAATTTTCACATTTGTCACGTTAGTTACATTAGGTTACACACGTTCCGCATTCTGACATCGCAGCGCGCAGCCTCTGCATGGGTTAAACCATGTGAGGGAGTTCTCCCGCCAGGATCTACCGCCAGCAGTCGATTTTGATATTCTAGGTATTATTAACTGGCCGGAATTTTAAGATCGCAATAGACGTGAAGGACTATAATGCGTTAAGAGCTCGCTTAAGTACTGCGGAGCTAAACCATTTAGTGCTTTGTAAGTAATCAGCAATATTTTAAAATTTATGCGATGTTTAATAGGGAGACAAAATTTTAAGGCCAGACAAGTCATTTGGTGAGGTCAATTTGTAAAGAATGACTACACGCCTACGCACATATGTACTCAAACGCACATATGTATAGACTAAACACATAATACACATGTGCACGCCGTAAGCGTTTTCACAGATTTGCGTTTTTGAAGTTTACGCGGAGATGATAAAGTTTTTGAAAAATTTTCAACGCTTGCACTTGGAACCTATTTCAAGGTTTGCGTTTTTGAGCCACCATGCACTGTTGTTGTGCAAATGGGCAGGCTGGAGCGCAATAAGGGTTTTCTGTTAGAACAGTGTCGTGTAAGTGCCCCCCCCTAAGTTAGTAACTAATGATCTTTGCAACGGAAGTAAATTAATCAAAACTAAATTTAGCTGGACAATAACTTTATTCTAGAGCTACTGTAAAGCCAAAACAATTTCTGTTACTTTAACAGAGGTGGGTAGAGTATCCAAAAACTGTATTCAAGTAAAAGTACAAGTACTTACAGTATAGAAATATTTACTCAAAGTAAAAGTAAAAGTAATAATCTTAATAGTTACTTGAGTAAGAGTAAAAAAGTACTCAAGTAGCTAGTTACTAGTTGCTTCGGATCATAGATAGATAGATAGATAGATAGATAGATAGATAGATAGATAGATAGATAGATAGATAGATAGATAGATAGATAGATAGATAGATGCAAAAGCCTCTGAGTGCCATCTGAAACTTTCTTCTAAAACAAACATTTTTATCAAGCTCGTATATTTAAGTTCAGTAATTTCACTTTAATGACAATTAATAGGTACTTATCATTGCCATTTAAGTGAAATAACTGAACATAAACATACAAGCTTGATAAAGATGCTCTTTTAGAAGAAAATTTCAGATGGTACTTAGAGGCTTTTGCATCTGAAATCGTCATACATATAAAATGATATTTAGATTTTTTTTTATTTAAATGACTATTATTTTCAGAAGTAGATTGGCTATCTTTGCAACAAACACAGAAGAGACAAGCATTATTTCTGCCATCTGTAGCCCGAAAATCATTGCCTGTCCTTTGGTTTGTATAATAGTAACTTATACAACTACATTTGGATTCTTAGACAATGTCGAAATAAAGTGATTCTGCAGAGTGTTGCATTAATTGCAGTAATTGACACAGAGAAGAAAGAGTTAAAAGTCTTCACATGTGCTCGCGCTCATGACTGCTACTAAACATCTGAACACAAAAAAACAAACAAAAGTATAATCGACGGATCTTCTGTCTGTTCTCCAATATATAATCAAATGTATATTTCTGCAAGCATGTTTAAACTGGTTAACTGTGTCTACGGCAGGCAAAGGCATTCGTTTTCAAGTCGAGTTCGCATGCCACTGCTTGCACACAAACTACCGCGGGATGGCGGGTGTTCATAAACTGTGAACAATGGTAGCTTATTTAATGTATAAATGAATGTATATGTCCAAAAAACGGGTAATGTCATACTTTCTAATAGTGCTATCATGGCGTAATAATCTGTTTGGTTGTAAAATGTATTACCTGAGTGCAGTGCTTAATTTGTAAAGTGGGAGGTCCCGGAGCGCAGAGGGGGGGTGGAGGTAACGAAACAAAAAAAAAATTACACTGTCTTTCTCTGCAGGGGCGGCGCCAGAGAATTTTTAACGCATGTGCTGAGGGGGTGCTAGATCATTGACAGGGGGAGCTGCACAAAACTTGGCCACTAAATATTTAATATTCAATTATTTTAATGATCACAATTAAAGTTTTAATTTTATTAAATTGAACAAGCGCAACATTCAGCATTCAATCAAATATTCTAAAAAGATGTAGGCTATTATTAATAATAATGTTATTTCAACATAATATCTCATTATTTCGACATAATATGTGTGCGTGCAACAAGCAAGATGTGCATTTGTAAATCCGGTGACGCGTGTATTCATTTCTATTAATAAACTAGTGTTTTCTGACAGTGTCAGCTGCAAAGATGAAGTTGACGATCGCCATAGATAGTGAACGCACCTATAGAGAGAAATGCACATAATGGATTACAAAATCAGAGAGTAGCCTTCTTTTCGTTTTGAATTATTTCGTTTAAAGACATTTCAAGCTTTGTGTATTTGATGTATTTCTCATGTCTGTGTGAGGCATACACTGAGTTTCGTTAAGTTAGGATGAGATGCGCTCCAGTTAACGTGCAATGCAAGTGACCGCGCGGGCGCCTCCATGATTATTGTCTGTAATATTTGTTATATACTTCTTATTCATTAAATCCAGGCAATTGGTTGATGAAAAATTTATTAAAATTAAGATACAATTTATACAAAACGAAATTCACTTTAAAGAAAGGCTTTACAAAAAAAAACTTAATGAAGCGGTCAAAATCATGTCTGACCCACTCTATGTCTCATATTGCGCATCCTATCTCGTGCTGTTCACTTTTCATAAATCAACATAAATGAAAAAAAAAAATAACATTATAATATTTTAACAAATATGAAACTAAATGCGCTTATTTAATGGATTCTGTTGGCGCTGCCATCTCAATTAGAGCTAGGTAACCGGTAATACATGACGAAGGATTAAAGGACTTACAACTCAGACATTATCTGGCGTTTAGCCTGCACACCCGCACAAGAGAGCAGCGGCCATTTTATTAATGATTGCACACCTGTGTATGTTACTCCACCCACTTCATGATCTATGGCTACGTTCACACTGCAGGCTGAAACGACCCAATTCCGATTTTTTTGCCCCTATGCGACCTGTATCTGATCTTTTCATGACAGTCTGAACGACACAGATCCGATCTTTTCAAATGCGACCCAGGCCACTTGGGTATGTGGTCCCAAATCCGATACATATCCGATCTTTTGAAATGCGACTTCAGTCTGAACGGCCAGGTCGCATGTATCCGACCCGCACGTCATTGATACGCGAAAAACGTCATAATTCTGTATTCGTCGGTTTGAAAACAGACTGCATATTCGTCGAGCTGAGGTAAATCTGCCGAACGGGTCGACCTCGACGAGCCCGTTAATTTAAAAAAAAAAAAAAAAGCCCACGGCCATTATATATACGTTATGTTAACTTATTTGTGCTGAATCTGATATTAGATAGGTCAGCGGCTGCTGTCTGGCTCTTGTGTAACGGTCGCTGCGCGCGCTCGTGTGTGTGTGTGTGTGAGAAAGAGAGAGTGAGAATCACAGTTAGTTCAAGTTTAGCTACTTCCGCAAACAACAAGTGACGTCGTTGACCGTTGAGTACTCTTCTGCGCATGCGGGTCACTTCTGGTTCATTTCACGTTCACACAGGAGATCACAAAAGGTCGCATTTAATTGGAAATGTGAACGGCCTTGCAAAAAAAATCGAATTTTTTCAAAAAATCGGAATTGAGCATTAAGCCCTGCAGTGTGAACGTAGCCTAACAGTCAATTAGAGAACATATACAATTACATAATCAACACCCCCACTTGTTCTTAAATTGACAGAATATAACACAATGCGTCACATACATGCATCTCCGAATTACAATTAATTCACACTCCAAATAAAAAACACATAAATTTATCCATTTTAGCTTTAGACACAGATTTTGTTAAAATGTCTGCCACCATATCAACTGTAGGACAATAATGAAGAATTATTTTGCCGTCATTCAGTACAGATCGGACAAAATGATACCTTATGTCAATATTCTTACACCTTTGTGGACACACCGGATTCTTTGAAAGTGCAATAGCACCCTGATTGTCCTCAAAAATAGTCACTGGTGCATATTCAAGTACATTATCCATTCCATTGATTAGATTGGTCAGATACAAGCTTTCTTGTGCAGTAGCTGATAAAGCCATATATTCGGCTTCACATGTGGATAAAGCAACAGTTTTTTGTTTCTTAGACTTCCAAGAAACAACAGGCCCATTCTTAGACAAACTGAAACAGTAGCCAGTAATACTATGCCTGTCATTCAAGTCTGCTGCCCAGTCTGCATCGCTATAAGCCACAAGTTTCAGATTTACATCACTTTTCTTATAACATATCCAAGTCTGCTGTACCTTTCAAATACCTCAACACATGTTTAGCAGCCACCCAATGTTGTTCTTTTGGTGCCCTTAGATATTGTGACAACGAAAGTGCGTGTTCAGTGCTGTTCGCAAGTGTCTCGAATCACCACAGCAATCAACTAACCGCTTACATTTCTGTGGTAAGTTAACCTACAGCCTCCAGCAATGGGATTCAAGCAGCTGCAGCTTGTTTAAGGTAATGGCGAAAATCATTTTAGAACAGCAGCGAAAATGTAAAAGTAGGCTATATAAACTTTAATAAATCCTTTTATTGAAACGGGTGCTTTGCTGTGCAAAGAGACATTTCGAAACATTTCACCTGCTGGCCGCTGGTACTTTCACTTTTACCGCAGACACTTTATATATTATAAATGTGTCGTATTGTTGATTGTGATGATCCAAGGGGCTGTGGTATTTTATTTTGTCCAGCAGGTGTCTCTAGGTAACACTTTTTGTGTCTCCAGGTTAATTGTTGTGTCGCAGGTGTGGAGAATTGGTTGATTAACCATGCTGCTTTTAAGATGCTGGCTTTCTCACCCTCGGGAGGTGAAAGGGAACAATTGGGTTTGGTCTCTGCTGGTCTCGCTGCTTGGTGGACATGCTGACTTTTCATCCTCTCCAGTCCAAGGCTTGATGTTGATGTCCTCTCTCTCTCTCTTCGTGATGGTCAGCACTATTCCGTAGCATTAAGAGGATCTCTCTCTCTCTCTCTCTCTCTCTCTCGCTCTCTCTCCGTGATGGTCCGCACTATTCCGTAGCATTAAGCATCTAGTCAATGGCTGATCTGCATCATCTTTAACCTCATAATCATAGTCTGCAAAGTACTGGGGGGGTCTTCTTTCTCTTTTTGGATATCTAGTACCTAGATCATTCTTTTTCACCCTTTGTACTGACTTCATCCTCAACTTTCATTTCTTGTGGAATTACTTTAGTCTTATCTAGTTTTGGTACTAGGATTTCAACCTCCTTCCTATATTCCAAATATTTATCCACATCCTCCACAGTCTGAGTATCCCTTTCATTTGTACTTTTTGTGACAAACTTCACCAGTCTACTCTTGAGTACTCTCCCTGTGTCTGGATAGAAAACAAGATAAGCAGGGCTATTTTTGTCATAACCAACAAATATACCCTTTTCACATCGCGCATCCAACTTTTTCTTGTCATATTTGTATGCATAACACTCTAACCCAAACACTCTCATTTTGGATAGATCAAGCTTTTTTCCAGTTATCAGATAGTATGGAGTTTGTCCCCGACGCCTATTATAACATCTGTTTCTAATTGTAGCCGCGGTCTGTACTGCATCCTGTACATGTCCACAACTCCTTTGGTAAATTACTCTCAATTAGCATACATCTTGCCATTCAAACAAAGTCCTCCAAGCTCTTTCAGCTGTCCCATTTTGATGGGGTGAATAAGGAGCTGAGATTTCATGTCTTATAGCATTTTTGCTGAGCAATGACTGAAATACAGAAGATGTAAACTCTATTTCTGTTCTGAGCAAATTTGCCTTTTACACACACTTCACATTTTAAATTGGATCTGTCTATTTTACCTCTAATTTTCATCCCATCTGTAACATTCTCCAACTTTAACACATCATCATAATTACAATGACCCAGTATTTCATGCCATGTCTGAATATCATAGCACGCGTTACACTCATCAATCTCATTAGCTACAGTACTCAAGTAAAACAATCTGTCATACATATGAATATCAAAAGTTGTACCATTTTTGTGAATGAGTTGGTTCTGTCCCTCTTTGAAGATTACTGTCGCTCCGTGTGAAATTGCCGCTTTGATGGAAAAGATGTCTTGAGAAAATGATGGCACATAAAGTGCCTCTGTCAACATCATGTCCACAATGCGGCCATTATTATTTCTCAAACGTAGTTTTGCGGTACCTTTCTTCAACGCGATAACACTGGCCCGTTCTCCATCAGCCAGCTCCAGAATGTGGCTCTGAGGCTTGAAACTTGAGTCGAAATCCACAAACTTCTCAAAAAATCATTTATTTTTTTTTGTCCTTGGCCTACAGCTCCAAACACGGACCCTAGGGTGAGCCTAGGATGGCCTATTTTCCACCCCAGCTTTCCTCTTCCTTTACCTTCCATGTTACAACCCAAGCCCCAAGGTCAGACGCAAGCAGGAAGCTGCCTCCGCAAACACTTTGGCCCCGGAGCCTTCCCCTCCTAACTCTCTTCCCCAGGCTAGATCGTAATTTTCCCTCTTCTCTGCAACACGGATGCTCATACCACTGAATGCAATTGCTTTGTTGGAGCTGCCTCCTGTCCCCGGCAACATCAAAGCACTGATTTTCTAAGAAATTCAGGCTACTGGCTCGAAAGGCGGTCCCAACCCCAACCCCAGCTCCTCAATATTTAGAGCTGAATATTATCTTAAAATAAATCTCCCACTAAAACCCCTCCTTGACGCCTCTCTCAGTTCCATTCTTCAAGTCGTATCCCCTGGAACACTCCAATCTCGCCTAACTGCATAGATGTGTTTTAAGAATTTCCACTCCACATACAACCTGCTTTTCATGATTTTTCTGTGCTCACCATCACCTCATTCATGTCTCATTTCAACAGCATCAAGAACTCAAGAGCTCAGTTTCTTTGGGGAAATGTTATCCACTGCCGCAGCAGAGATGTTCCCTCATGCTCCCGCAGGAGCTGAGTTTCTCTGAAAAAAATTCTCCACTGTCGCAGCAGTGATGTCCCCTCTGTTCCCGCAGGAGCTCAGTTTCTCTGAAAAAATGTCTCCACTGTCGCAGCAGTGTCATTTACTCTGCTCCCGCAGAATATCCTTCACTCCATCCAAACTTGCTCTACTGCCACAGCAGTGTTACTGTATCTCTTCCACTTCCGCAAGAGCTCCGTTTCTCTGTATAACCCGACTTCACCTATGTGCGACCTTCCACAGCGGACTACTAGCGAGGCTCACCTTTCTGATGCCATGATCATCAAACTCTCATCCGAGGACGCAAGAAGCACATCTTCAGCTTCATGCTCTGCAAGTTTTTGGGGGGTTATAAACATTTTCTGGCTGCTGTCCCTCATTAGTTTTAAAATTTTTGGGGGGAGTACTCTGGGTTCGGGCCAAATACCAAGCTCGGAGCCTTCTCCTTGGACAGCACGGCAAATACGCATACCATTTCTTCTATCTGACTTATTTGTAAGTGTGAACTCATAAAATTATGTTTCATTAACAAAGTTCGGAATGAGCACGTTCAAATGATCTATCCAATCAACTCGTCATCAGCAATTGTCACGTCTGCACCTATCAACATGAGAGGATGCCTATATATTTACACAACTGACTCACCTACATTCCTCGACAGTTTTCAGCATCCCTTCGCCACCACCACTCCTCACTCTTGGCTTGCTCCTACTACAGCCAGGAATACGGGGGGAGTACTGTGGGTTTGGGCCAAATACCGAGCTCGAAGCCCTCTCCTCGGACAGCATGCTAAATACGCATACTATTTATTCTATGACTTATTTGTAAATGTGAACTCGTGAAATGTGATAAGTGAAATCTGATGTACTGTAATGTAACCGGCTACAGCAGCAAGCCTAACCTTGTCCCTTTAGGGGCTCAGTAGAATGCGTTATTTATGTTCCATTCCTTTCCCAATTGAGAAAATGAAATGGAAATGGAGATTAATATATTATCGTTGGGAAGACATTCTCTCATCTCTAATTTTATGCGTGAGGCGAGACAGTGAAACCTTTCCACCCTGTGGGCCCTATTTTAACGATCTGAAACGCAAGTGTCAAAGCGCAAAGCGCAAGTAACTTTGTGGGCGGGTCTTGGCGCTGTTGCTATTTTCCCGGCGGGATAAATGACTCTTGCGCCAGGCGCAAATCTAAAATGGGTTGGTCTGAAGTAGCTTCATTATTCATAGGTGTGGTTTGGGCGTAACGTGACATAAACCAATCAGAGCGTCATCTCACATTCCCTTTAAGAGCAGACGCGCTTGTTCTAAAGCGGATTCCTATTATAACGGCGGATTTGCCAGGCGCGCGCCAGGAGCGGTTCACAGCCAAGGAGAGCAACGCTCTCGTCAGGGACGTTGGGGATGGAGAAACCCACCCAAATTAACTTCGGTTAAAAAGGCGTATGAGAATTTGGGTAAATGTGTAAGCTAGATGTATGCTTTAATAATAAATTGTCTGTCTATCTATCTATCTATCTATCTATCTATCTATCTATCTATCGTAATAATGTATGATTTGCAAAAATGAAAACTGCTGCTTCTGTGTAGATGAGAGAATCAAAGTGTATGCGCGTTGTGCACACGCTACATTGAGTATGGCCCAGCATGCGCCCTTAAAATAGCATATGAATAACATGCGCAACGCGCCACTGACTTTAAACTATTTTTTCCTGGTTAGTGGCGCAACTGTTTTCTAAACCTGCAAAATAGCATGAAGGAACGTTTGCGCCTGAACACGCCTCCTTTTTTGCGCTGAACCGCCCAGGGAGCGCAAGTTCATTCCCTAGTTTAGCGACGTGCTTCTGTGGAGGGAAAAACGCGCTTTGCGCGGGTGCAAAATAGGAATGATACATGCGTCGGTGTACAAAGCCAATTGCGCTGGGTGCAAGATAGGGCCCTGTGTGTGTTCCTTCATTGGATCTATCCATGGTGTTGGAGGCTTTAACGGATCCTCATTTTAAGTCAGTATTACTGTTAACCTAAAATCAACATTTCATGTCCATTTATTTATATATTTTGTAAGTAGCCTTGTAATAAATGGGTAAAAGTACTGTCAAGTCACCATTATATAGCACTTTATACAATGCAGATTGTTTCAAAGCAGCTGTACAGTAAAAACAGGACAATGAGAAAGAAAGAATAAAGAAAAAACCTTGAGAGAAACCAGGCTCAGTCGGGGCAGTTCTCCTCTAGCCAACAAACAAACATAGTGTCATTATGATTCAAATTGATCATTATCTCAGTATATACTTTTTGAGAAATGGCACATTTTTAATAATTTTTTTTTATGTAAAATTATGCCTACAATATTATGGATGACCCTCTGAAAAGTGTTACGGTTTCTTCAGACTTGAAAAAAATACCTAAATCCTATTCGGATGGGCCTAGTTTTAGGATATTAAAGAAATTTGTTTCGCAGGCGTACTTTGTGATTTTAATCTGAAATCTGAATCTGCCATGTCTGTGCTTTTCTCACACAACCTCATACAAATTTTCAGGGCAAATTATACTGTTTTTCAGCAAACTAAACAGTCATCTGAGGAATCTAATCCCATCCGAATATAAATGTCTGTGATTGCCCATCCTGTATTATACTAACACTTTTCCTCATGTGTTTTTTGACCTGAGCTACGGTTTGCACACCAATCTTTCACATGCTTTCAAAAAAAAAAACTGCAAAGACTGTCCATTTTAATAAGTGTCAGGTAAGATACATGTCTACAGTAAATGTCTCTTTTCACTTATGTGAGTTAATTATAAACAGACACTTCTATAAACTCATTTAAAGTTTATTTACATAGGGTTTTAATAAGAAATTAAAGTTCTATCAATAATAATTCATTAAAAAACATATATACTATACATGATGCTCTCTGAATTGGTATCACATTGAGGTGAAAAGAAATGTAACTCAAACATCGTTTAGACAACTAGTCCTGTTTGCATAGGGCTCTAGTCAACTGGTTCTTGAGAAATCTGTCTGACTCCATGCATGTACAAGAATAAGTATTTTTTTAAGAACAAAGACTCGCCCACACACCTTTTGTAAACATAATCTGAAACAGGTTTTGTTGAATTTTGAAAAATGAAACAACATAACTTGTATGTGCATGACTATAAGCCTAACGAAGGTAATATGATGCCATAAAGAATCGCATGTGCAGGGTAAGATTTGTGAAAGTGTACATAAGATTGCAAGCGTAAACAAAATTTGCGTGTGCAAGAGAAGATTTGTAAAGGTGTACACAAGTCATTTAGACATTTGCAACAGTTAATTTTTTTACACAAAGATCAATCTGTTTAGCTGTTCCTTTTCGGTTGCAAATTGCTGTTCACAGGCTTGCTTTTGGCCGTATTTGTGCGGAAAAAAATGTGCCAAAAGTGTAAGCACGGAAAAATGGAAGTCAGAAGGATGCAGATCCTATTTATTTTGCGTAAGCATGAAGCTGCAGTTTCACAATACATGCTTTACACCTACGAATAACAGTAAAATGCAGCAAATATTTTTTTCTTACACTTGAAAGGTGATATATATTTTTTTTTCTCATTATATGTTGTTATTTGTGAATCTATGTGGAAAGCACATTGGTCAACAGCTGTTGTTTGTAATTGTGCTATACAAATAAATTGTCATTGTCATTGTACACTTTCACAAATCTAACCCTGCGCATGCGAATCTTTATGGCATCATATTATCTTCATACTTACTTCAAGAGATCAGCTACTGTATAACACAAATAGGTGCATTTCATATAGAACAAATATCTGCTGTCTTAAAAGGCTTTTCTGTGGCACATTGGACCTACATTTAAGACAGAAGATTAAATTTCAATCTTTTTAATTTCCTTAAAACAAACACTAAAGAAAATACTTAGAGTAGACAGAGTAGAGTAGAGTAGAGCCTAATAAATTATACAATAATTATGAAACCCATTATGACGTATGTTTTTTAAAAGAACATGTAATTCATAGATAATACTAACCATGAAACTCCCAATATCCAAACATTTTAGTGGCCACAGAACCAGTTTTAATATGTCAGCCCTTAAAGGTATCAAAATCATTTTGGAAGGAAATGCAATAGGCTAATCAGCATACATGAGACTCTTAAAAACATGCAAGATGTCAAAATGGCATGCATGGACTGTTATACAAAGGTGAAAAACAATGTGCAAACCTCTTTATAAACAAAACAACAACAACAAAATAAAAAAATAGGCCTACAAATGTATTTTCTTCTCAGCTCTCAGCTTTCTTCTCAGGAAACAACAGTAAATTGCAGTATTCTTTTCTTTTATTAGCTGAACGTAACAGCGCGCGAACTTAAAGCTGCAGTTCGTAGCTTTTCCTCTTTGTCGCCTTCTCTGTTCGAAATCTGCAATTGCAGTTATTCACGGAATTATCAACTTTACGTGGGTTCAGGGCCGGATCTACCATACGGGCAATCTGGGCACGTGCCCAGGGGCCCTTGCGCAGAGAGGGGCCCTCCGTGATCGGAGTTTTTTTTTTTGTTTTTGTTTTTTGTGCTCCACATACGCTGCTACATAAAAATAGTATAGGCTTGGCCTCGATCTTGATAATTATCCAATCAGAATTAAAAAAAGGTGTATATTACATTATATGATCTCTTATTCATGCAAATGCTTTTAAACAATTCATGTGCGACAAGACAAAAGTGTGACAGTGACACACACTGAAAAGGAGGATTGATAGAGAGATGTAGGTGGCTGGCTTGAAAACCAGTGGAGGTGTCGGTAAGAACAATCCAGTCCAGTCACTTCAATTACACAGCATCTTTCTTTATTAAATGTATGTGTGTGAGCGTGTGGTTTCTACAAGAACAGAAATACAATGTTTTAGTTCACAATAAACATAACATGAAATCCACAGGAAATAAAGGAATTTAAACAATACATGAAGTCATCTACTCATATAATCTCAAATACATATGTAAATAACTAAAGAACATGCCCAAGCAAGAAATACAGCAAAATAAACACATTTAGGATAAACTTAATACAGAATAATAATTAAGTGTCAAAAAAGCACTTACATGGTCAAATACACACACGCAGGGAAAAACAAAGGAAGAACTCAGTCCTCTGCACAGTGCATCCATGTGCACCAGAATGAAGGTGCTGTGAGCACAGGTGCAATTTATAAGGCCTGATAGTGTCCTAATTGGCTTGAGATTAGGTGGGTGGAGCTAAAACTTAATAGGAAAATTCACAAGCTAAGTGGGGTGTGGCACATGCTTGGCACCTTGACGCTTAGGGACACACAACTTCTCAACAGCCGCCCCCAAATTTGTATAGCAAATTTGATCAATCAGGGGAGATCAGGCAGGGCAGGAAGAGGAATGAGGCGGGCAATGGGCCTTGTATATGTCCTGTCCTTGACTTGGACATCAGCAACCCTACAACGGCCATCCTTGCTGGAATGAAGGGAGATGACCTTACCCACTGACCATTGGGATCTGGGAAGTTGAGGATCTAGTATTAGAACAACAGTGTTAGGTTGTAGGTTAGGATGATCTGTACGCCACTTATGTCTGGACTGGAGAGAGGGAAGATAATTTCGAAGGAAATGGGCCCAAAAATGATCAGAAAGGATCTGGCTGTGACGCCATTGACGGCGACTGTGCAGCTCAGAGTCTGGATATGTAACCAGAGGAAGGGAAGCATCATGCCGCCCCATCAGCAGCAAGTTAGGGGTCACCGGGTCAGGGTCAGCAATGTCAGAAGACACATAGCCTATGGGTTTGGAATTTAAGATGCCTTCAATTTCAATCATTACTGTGCGTAATACCTCCTCACTGACAATTTGAGCACCGAGGGTAGTCTCCAGAGCGATTTTGATGGAGCGTATTTCACGCTCCCAGGTTCCACCAAAGTGAGGTGCGTATGGAGGATTGAATTTGAAGGAAATCCTCTGCTTAGCTAGAGCTTCCTGAAGGTCAGGGGTCAGGGATTGATAGGCATCAAGTAACTCTCTCTTACCGCCAATGAAGTTGGTACCTCTGTCAGAGAGTAGTTCAAATGGTTTACCTCTGCGAGCAATAAAGCGCCTGAGCGCCATCAGGAAGGAATCTGTATTTATGTGACTGAGTAGATCAAGATGCACGCACCTAGTCGTCAGACATTTGAAAATTATTCCCCACCTTTTCTCAGTTCGTCTGCCAATCTTTACTGTATAGGGCCCAAAACAATCCATCCCAGTGGAATAGAATGGAGGTGTGTTCAGGCGAAGGCGAGCGGGAGGGAGATCCGCCATTTGGGGAATAACAGGATGTGCTCGGAACTGTTGGCATTTCGGGCACCTATGCTGATATTTTTTTTTTTGACTGCCTCACGACCCCTCAGGATCCAGTACCGCCTCCTTAACTCAGCGAATAGCCTCTCTCGCCCAGGATGTT
Organism: Squalius cephalus; assembly: GCF_949319135.1. Taxonomy (NCBI): domain Eukaryota; kingdom Metazoa; phylum Chordata; class Actinopteri; order Cypriniformes; family Leuciscidae; genus Squalius; species Squalius cephalus. The sequence goes on along the minus strand of NC_137141.1, from coordinate 8,698,228 downwards.
GTAAGTGGTCATCACAATCCTTAATTATAAGCGTTGTGATTGGATGGGCAGGGTCCAGGACTACTGGATGAATGGCATCAGGGGGTAGATCACTACTTCGCCGTAACCTTCCGCCAACTCGAATAAGCCCTGATGCTGGGTCTAGCTCTGGGGCAAGGGAGAGTAAACGGCTTGAAGGAAGAAGGGGCTTTTGGGTTTGAAGGCAGGCTAAATCATCCCTGAAGGAATCCACCTGGGCTTGTCTTAGGATGGCTGTCTCTGAATCACGATAGTTTTCTGCTGATGGAGGCTTTGCCGCTCCATGAAGAGATGCGGCCATGCAGTCAAGGAGATCTTGGAGGGTGGCAAATTGACTGGGGTCAGGGATGGAGGGGTATGGACTGAGAGATACAGCACCACAAAAACTGGGCTTACGGCACTCTTCAGCATCATCAGATTGATCTATAACAGGGCTAGTGGGCCACAGTTCAGGGGATTGGAACATGAAGGCAGGTCCTTGGTTCCACCTGCAGGGCCTACTAAGTTCAGCAAGTAGCTTTCCTCTAGTTAGGTCGTCCGCTGGGTTGTTCTTAGAATCCACATAACACCACTCCTGGCCTTTAGTGAGCTCCTGAATCTCAGCTACCCTGGTTCCAACGAAAACTTTGTAACGGCAAGAGTCAGAGGTGAGCCAATGGAGTACAGTGGTAGAGTCAGTCCACAGAATAGTCTTTCTGATACGGAGGGTGAGCTCTGTTTGGAGGAGACTGAATAGCTGAGCTCCTATGAGGGCAGCACATAATTCAAGTCGTGGAATGGAAAGTTGTTTTTTGGGAGCAACGCGGGACCTCGCCATGAGAAAGGACACATTCCCTTGCTGCTGACAATCTTCTGTGCGCATGTAGGCAACCGCACCATAGGACTTCTCTGATGCATCACAGAAGATGTGGAGGTCTTGAGTGGTTAAGGAGGTGTCTACTGAATGAGGTGTGAGGCAGCGAGGCAAAGTGATGGTGGAGAGGTTAGGAAGTTCATTCTCCCATGAAAGCCAGGCTTTTAAGAGATCATGAGGGAGATTAGGGTCATCCCATTCTCGTGCCTTTCCCCATAAGTGCTGGACGATGATTTTGGCTCTTGTGGTGTAAGGGAGGATATAGCCAAGAGGATCATACTGGCTAGCAAGGACTCTGTAAATATGACGCATAGTTGGAGTAGTAGATTCAATGGTTCTGTGCCTGTATCTGAGAGTATCTGTATGGCAGTTCCAGAGGAGGCCTAGAGTAGACTCTAAGGGATCAAGAGAAGGATGGTGTGATAACCAGAGCTCTGTTTGTTCTGACCTGGCTTCAGGAGGGAGGTGACAGATGACCTGAGGATCATTACTGGCCCATTGTCTGATTTCGAAGCCACCAGAGGAGAGGGTAGTGCGTAGGCTATTAAGGAGATCTTTGGCTTCCTCTGGAGTGGGGAAACTCTGTAAACAGTTATCTACGTAGAAATTACTGTGTATGGAATTGTGAATGCACTCATCTGCCTGAGCATCTTTGATGATCCTCTGGAGGATGTAAATGGCACAGCAAGGGCTTGAGGTTGTGCCAAAGGGGAGGACTTGCCATTCATACACAGTTGGGGGAACTTTACAGTCCAGGTCACGCCAGAGGAATCGCAGGAGAGGTTTATCCTGGGGTAATAGGCGCACCTGGTGAAACATTGATTTAATGTCTCCATTGATTGCAATCTTGTGCTGCCTAAAACGGAGCAAAACTCCAAGGAGGGAAGGCCCGAGGATTGGTCCAGGAAGTAACTGCGAGTTCAAACACTGATTTCGGAAGGAGAAGGAGCAATCAAACACAATGCGATCTTTACCATTGTGATGCACATTGTGGTGGGGTATGAACCAGGACTCAGGAGTATCTTCTATTTCAGAGGATGACAACTTTTTGACATACCCAGCATTAACTAATTTCTGGATCTCACCAGTATAGTTCTCTGCCTGTTGTGGATTTTGAAGGAGTCGCCTTTCACAGCTGCGGAGACGGGACATTACTGCCTCCTTAGGGGCTTTCAGAGGGGGCCAGGGATCTACATGGAGGAGGGGTGCTGCATATCGTAGAACGCCGTCAACAGGTGTCCTGATAGTTTGGGTCTCAAGCTGGTGCATTGCCTCTTGATCCTGTTTGGACCGAACCACTGCTTTCATGCTTCTCTGTGGTAACGCATCAATCTGCCATAGTTTCTGAACATTATGGTGGATGTCATCAGGTGGGCATTTAAAGGAGATATAATGAGAACAAGTAGAAGATAAGCTAGAAAGATCTCTTGCAGGACCCTGCAGTGTCCAGCCGAGCCGGGTCTTGATTGCTACAGGGGTACCAGGAGGGCCTAATTTGACAGGTTGTGTTGGGATGATGAGGTGTGTATGATCAGCTCCTATAAGGAGAAGTGGCCTTACTCTATTAAGCTGTTTGAGAGGGAACTGACGGAGGTGTGAGTAGCGCCGCTGGAGGAATTTCACGGGGTGAGAATGTTCTGACAAGGATAGTTGTTCAGCAGTGAAGGCTTGACTGATGACATAGGACTTATTAGGATGCACTTTAGGAATAAGGGTGAAGGATAAAGAAGCTCCATTAAGAGTCTGAACATCCTGTCTCACGGTTCTCAGCTGTAGACTCTCAGATTTACCTTTTAGCTGAAGTGTTTGGGCAGCAGGGTGAAGGAGGATTGTTCTTTCGGACCCATCATCCAGTATGGCATAAGTGTCTAAGGATCTGTCTCCATTGCGCAGGGTCACTTTTACTACCTTCAGTAGTACTTTATTGCAGTCACTAGGGTGGTCAAGATATAGATTTTGCACTTGCCTCTGATTAACGTTGCATAGGATGTGTAGGTGTTTCCCATTACACTGGCTGCAGCGTCCTTTCAGGTTACATTGGGTTGTAAAGTGATCTCGTAAACATCGCCAACAACGTCTCTGTTCCTTGATCCAATTAGTTATCTGGTCTTTGGTGAGCTGGAGGAAATCACCACACTTACTGACATGATGTTCAGTAGAATTGCAGTAAGCGCACACTGGATAGGATTCCGCCATGTTGTTAGGAGGCTGAATTACTTTCGGTGAGGGAACTTGGGCTTTGGAGGAGGTCATATGAGAGGAGGTTTTAATACCATGGAGTATGGTTGTACCTCTTAATGGGTGAGGAGGTGGAGGAGGCCTCTGCCGGATAGGCTGAAATGTCCTTTCTCTCCTAGGCTGACAGCGGGCTTCTTGTTGTAGCCAGTTGGAAAAATCTAGGAGGTTATAGGAAAGGGAACCTGGTCTACTCAAGCATATCCATCTCTTAAACTGGCAGAACTGCTCATGGGGAAGTTTCTCTAGAAGTCGCTCAACATGTGAGCCACAGGTAAGCTCAGAGAGACCCTCAGGGCCCATGGACTGAAGGAGGCCTACTAATGCTTGCACTCGAAGAGAAAATTGGTCCAAGCCTCTACCATCACCTGTACGAATAACAGGCATCTCCATGATGGACCGGAGCTCCTTCAAAGCAAGCTGTCTAGGTTGACCGTAACGCTCATCTAGGGCTCGTATAGCTCGAGTATAAGGATCTGGAGCATAAACATAAGCCAAAGCAAGTCTCCTCGCCTGGTCTACCTTTAGATGATCCAATAGGATGTGGTATTTATATTGCTCTGATTCTCTTGGATCTAACAAGTTGGATAGGGCCATCTTTAACATCATGTATTGACATTCATCCTCCCTCGTGAGATCAGGGAAAGAAGGACCTTCTACCCTCCTATGGTTTAACTGCAGGGGGCCAATAGGAGGAACTAGCTGGTTTAGAGGGGCAGCTGACGTTAGGTGGTGGGGCTGCACATTGAGAGGCTGGTATGCCGGCTGGACAGAATAGGACAAAACACCAGGCAAAGGTTGGTTTGGCAGTGTATAGGCTGGGAGCATGGGGTTATATGAGGCTGGTGCTTGATATGCGACAGGAAACTGACCACAGCCAGGAGGATTCGTGCTCTGCAACGACTGTGGCATAGGTTGGGTAAGAGGGGCACGACTTACAGGAGGCAGAGGAGATGGAAGCTGTGGCTGAAGTAGGAGAGGAGGGTGCCTATGGTCCTCTGTATGGGCTTGTGGAGATGCTGCTGATTGAAGGTTAAGATTATCAGGGCAAGGGGATGGCAAGCGAGACCGTGAGGAATGGGTGCTGCTCCTAAGCATGCACTGCTGGATTAGTCTACCCTGATTTCTTAATTCTTCTACCAATTGCTGTAGGAGTGCAGTCTGAGTATCAGGAATGGGAGCTATTGGAGAGGTATGTTGGTGTTCAACTTCAGGGGTTTGCACTCTCTCAGATAGGACAGGTGAATAAGGGTGTGGAATATACTCCTGAATATCTCCCTCCGTGGGCAATTCCAACTCCTCTGGCTCTTCCTCAGACTCATCTTTCCAGGGTTGATAATGAGGACCAGTACCAGGAATATCTGCAGGATGGAGCAGTTGTTGTTCTGGTGCTTCTGCTGTAGGTTGCGACCGCTGAGGATATTGTAGGATGAAATCATCATAACGTGCGGGGAGCTGAGCTTGGCGACGTGGGCGCTCATGCTGAGACAATGAGGGCAGGGAGTGACTAGACATATCCACTGATCATCAATGAGCTCCGGCTCGAAGGACCATGAAAAGGAGGATTGATAGAGAGATGTAGGTGGCTGGCTTGAAAACCAGTGGAGGTGTCGGTAAGAACAATCCAGTCCAGTCACTTCAATTACACAGCATCTTTATTTATTAAATGTATGTGTGTGAGCGTGTGGTTTCTACAAGAACAGAAATACAATGTTTTAGTTCACAATAAACATAACATGAAATCCACAGGAAATAAAGGAATTTAAACAATACATGAAGTCATCTACTCATATAATCTCAAATACATATGTAAATAACTAAAGAACATGCCCAAGCAAGAAATACAGCAAAATAAACACATTTAGGATAAACTTAATACAGAATAATAATTAAGTGTCAAAAAAGCACTTACATGGTCAAATACACACACGCAGGGAAAAACAAAGGAAGAACTCAGTCCTCTGCACAGTGCATCCATGTGCACCAGAATGAAGGTGCTGTGAGCACAGGTGCAATTTATAAGGCCTGATAGTGTCCTAATTGGCTTGAGATTAGGTGGGTGGAGCTAAAACTTAATAGGAAAATTCACAAGCTAAGTGGGGTGTGGCACATGCTTGGCACCTTGACGCTTAGGGACACACAACTTCTCAACACACACACATACACACACAAAGACGCGCGCGCGCCAGTATCGTGCACACAGACAGCACGCCAGAATACAGTTATCTTTCGTGCTTGAACTTACAATAACACACACAATTATGCCAAAATGACCGTTTTGTCGAGTATCTTCATAACATAAGAGCAGTCTTATGATGAACGTGAAGAGTTGTGAGAGAATGAGGCGCATGTGAGATCCGCGTCTCCGTCAGCTGGTCTTAAAGAGACAGCAGCCAATAAAGCTTTCTGTCAGTAGAGTTAATCAAAGAACATGATGAATGCAAAAGAATGCTGTTGACTAAAGTGTGTTTTTTTTTTGTTTTTTTTTTTGTTGCTATAATAAGGATTAGTCTATATTTAATTTATAATTTATGCAGTGCAGTTTGATAACTTTATTCAATTTCGGTATATGTCCTAGGTCTACCTGTTAGACAGGCACAGGTAAATATGACATTTATTTTTAACTCTTGTATTATTGAGACAAATAACAATATTTAATTTAAAATATATATATTATTTTAATTTGAAAACACAGTGCATTTAGTTGTTGTTTCTAGTTTGAGTTGAGAAATAGGCTACAAATTTCAGCATTATCACTAATCTGTGTGTGCATTTTACTTGAGAAATAAGCAAGTTAACTCATGAAACCATTTGTTTACTATATCGCAATCACATATCACAATATTGACCTCAATAACCACAATACGACATTTTCCCCAAATCGTGCAGCCCTACTTTTCAGAAAAAAAAAAATTTTGTATCATTGTCTTGTGAACTAGATCAATAGTGATTGGCATGTTAAATCCCACACCTGGTGGGCCACCTGTGTGTGTGTGTGTGTGTGTGTGTGTGTGTGTGTGTGTGTGTGTGTGTGTGTGTGTGTGTGTGTGTGTGTGTGTGTGTGTGTGTGTGTGTGTGTGTTCCTTTGGAGGGTGTGGTTGTCAGGTAGGGGAGGGGGGCCCATGAGCTTCAGTGCCCAGGGGCCCCTGGGGGTACTAATCCAGCCTTGCGTGGGTTGCACATCGGCATGAAACAGCGCGGATGAATCCAATGTTTTGAGGTGAGTGTGCGGCTGTCAATCACCGCGCCGGTGTGGATACTGGCATTCAGAATCACAGAATAGCCTATACTTTTTGGAAGTATGACCAATATTAGAATTTTCAGCGGAAAATGACATCTGAACAAATAAGTAACATCCACTTTTGTTCTGATCAACTAAGGGGAAAAAAGCATTGCAGTAAATCGCGCTGATTAAATCTAACGATCGCTTATCATATCATGTCAAACCGTGCAAATTATAGAAGAGCAGTTATTTTTTACAAACAAATAACAATCATAGTGCTATGAAATAAACGGTGTATGAACGGAATCCCTGTTATGCATAAACGTGTTATAATATAATAACATCTTACGTCAGGAAAATTTTCACTTTACCGATCTGATTCAGATCCAATACTTGACAACGGAGGCAGGTTTGATTTTCTTGGAGTAGAGGTGAATTGCTCCCTCTCATAGCTAGCACAAAATAATTCATATTTACCATAATAGCAAAATGAGAAAGGCACAACAAAGGAAACTCCGTAACTGTGTAAATTAAGCGAACAAGTGCGCTACTGTTACGTAATTAAACTATTGAAATGTCTTACCTGTCTAGCAAAAAAAAAGACGGAGTTCACGCCATCTTTCAAAAGCCCTGCCGATGTTTATCCTTGTTTTCGCATGGGCCGGTTGCAGTCTCTTTTTAGCGCAATTTTCCTACGGACAAAATTGCGATTGTTAACTCATGATTTCTGTTCTGTCTGTGCGCACCAATCTTGCACTTCTATCTCCTCCTCAACCAGACCACCTAGAGACTTCGGGTTTTCGGCATTATGTTAAGGAAGGTCTAATCTCGGGAACGCACACAAAAAAAAAAAAAAAAAAAACATAAAAAGATTTACTATCTCTTAGTGTTGTGATCCCATGACGTCAGAAAATTGCGCTAAAACACTCACTGAGTTTTTATTACTTGTTTTCTCTAGCCACTTCGAAGTCCGAAGTCTTTTGGGTTTTACAACTGGTGAATCTCCAGTTGTCACTGGTGATTGTCGTTTGAAACATTCTGGATCCGCTATAAGTTTAATTATTTCAAGTGCTGTGAGAAAAGGTTATAAATCTCCACCTCCAGCATCCTCACACGCAATATAGCCTACTAGCCAGGACTCCTTCTTTATGTGTACAGATGTGACGTAATGACGCAAAGACATGCTCGAATTTCCCATGGAAATCCACCAGTACCACTGGAATTAAAAGCATTATTAAAAGCTAACCTATTTAAATCGAGCTAAGGCAAGCAGATAGTTTTGAACACTGGCTGGTTATGTTTTTTTTATTATTATTATTATTATTTTGGATCATTTTTAACACAAAAGTTACGGACTGCAGCTTTAAGTCTGTATAGCGTAAAATCAGAGGCTGACACGAGCGATAACACGCAGAAATATTTGCGTGCTATCAAGGTGCAAATTACGATAAGTTTAATGTATTACCATCTTCATAAATATGTATCTTCATTTACATACTTGTTTGTTTAATAAAAGTATAGAGTCATTCATTCATTTTTATTAAATCCTTAAGATTTACCATTAATTTATTTATTTATTTACCATTCATTTATTATTTACATATGATAGAAATGTGTAGAAATGTATAATACATTAATAAATACATTAATAAGAAAATGTGAAATTGCAACAAAGTTAAATGTTGTAAATGTGATGAAAGAGGGGGAGGACTAGCGTATAGTGGGTGGATCTTGGCCAACTTCCTTTTGTCATGGTGTGTTGAACTAAGAGTTTCATCAGAGTTCTACATTAGCTGTGCGAGCGGCGCACGTGGACCGCAAACTCTCCCGGCGACTTCACTCCGAAACGAACCTTTTCTCTTCATTAAGGAATCTGCAAGGACGAGTTTGAGCTCGCACTAAATTGTTTAATTTGAAGAATGTGGGCGCTGTTTATGTAATTTTTTTTAAGTCACTCCACCTAACTTGAGTTCATTCAATTATGGTGGATAAGGGTCCCCTTTTGACTTCAGCTATCATTTTCTATTTGTCCATTGGGGCAGCAATATTCCAAGTCATCGAAGAACCGAACTGGGAGATTGCAGTGAAAGCGTATAAAGCCGAAAAGGAGAAAATATTGAAACAGTTCCCGTGTCTGACAAAGGCTAACCTGGACTACATTCTAGAGGTAGGTGTACCAGTTTGAGTTACGTTAATTCTAACAAATGTGCAAAATTACTTGTTGTAACTCGTCACGTTGGAACGTAGGAAACAGAAAGCTAAATGCATTCCAATTGTATTAATAAATTTAACTCTGGTTGTAGCCTTCTGTGAGAAATCTGTAAAGCATGAGGTATAGTAGTATGGAGGAAGAAATGTATGCGTAAAGTGTACACATATGGGTAGTGTGCATTGGGTAGTTCTATGCTCAACTGTTTATTGCACCTGCTCTTTTAACCAATTAGATTTATATAATCTATCAAAAAATGTGTCTTCTACAAATATCCACTTGCCTTATAGTAATGTGAAAACAAAATATTTTGCATTTAATATAACTGAGGAAGCTCTCATGGGCTTTTGAGAAACATCAATGTTGCATAGGCTACTGTTTAGGGAACAGAGCCATCCTTACCATTTTTGTGATTGTTAATGTTTGATGACTATGGTAATAAAATCATTGGACTAGTGGCAATAAGAACTGATTTTAAATGTCAACCTGAATTAAAATATTTTAGGACTGAAAAAAAAAAGACATGTAGAAACAAGTTGTATGTTTTCCTGCCCCATCCCCCAAAGGAACTGACATTTGAGTGGATTGGGTATATGTTGCCCCCAGTGGGAATGACCCTATCCAAGCTGTGGTCACATTCACTTTCAGTTCTCTTTGTCCTCTTTTCTTTCAAATCATGAGGGACAGAGTAGGGTGAAAGACTTTCAGTGAGAGGAGCATTCACTGTGTCTTGTAGGACATTTTGGGCTGTCTGTCAGCTCAGGCAGCTGTCTGCCAAATTACTCTAAAACACAACCAGTGTGTTTACAGCAGCAGCACATTCTAAATGTATAACTCACAACAATGAATATTAAATAAGCCACATAGTTTTTACGAAGTACCAGACATGATTATAGTCTTACTGAATTCCTACATTAGCCTGTTTCATATTTCGGTTTTCATAGTAGTTGTTTGTGGTTTTATAATTTTAGAAGCAACAAGCCTCATGTTTGAACCATTTATTGAAAGAAGTAGACAATTGGGGGACATATTGCTGCATTTGAGAAGGATGAGTATAATTTGTGGTGTATGCTGAGTCGCACTGGTTTAAAGCATTTGACGTTTTTTAACATAAAGAACCATAAGGAAACTTTCTCTGGTTTTATGATTTGTTAAATGAAGATCAAAGTCTAAATAAATCCAGGGAAGAAAATGAGGGAGTTATAACTGGCACTAATATGAAATCTTGGCAATCCCATGCAAATGTCAAACTTACCATAGAAAAAGGTCAGGTTTTGGCTTTTCTTTTCTTTTAATATTTTTATTCTTTATAGGTTTTGTTGTTAATGAGTTGTGCTTTTAAATTCACATTTTCTATAAAGTGTATAGTCTCAGCCATTACCTTAGAACTGTGTAATAATTCATAACACTGAAATTGTCCATCTGTAAAATACCTGTTTGCTAAATAATTATGTTTCATCTGCCCTCGGGGTTAACAGCATTCTTGACTGTACTGTCATCCTTTTATGAATCTGTAAGCCAAGTGTGCAATGAAAATGCAGCGTTGCAGAAGTGAGAATGTTATATTTGATTAAGATCACCTCTGGAAAAGCCTGTTCATATATGCGGAAAGATCCATCCATTTGAAGCTGTGAACTTTCCCTCCTCAATCATTACAAGATGTTCAGGTTGATAAAGAGGTTGGCATGATGAATGCATGTATATTCATTTTGTAGATGTAATTCACATTGCTGTGTAGGTGTGAATCCGCCTGTTGTCTTGAGTTTTTTCATAGACATTTAATTGGAAAGAAAATAAAGTAATTGGTTAAAGATTAGCTTGATAACCTGTTTAAGGATATTTAGAGCAACATAACTGTGCTGCTTTTGCTAATTTGCTTAAGTAAAAGTTCAAGAGGGGGAATTGATCTTGTCTTAAAGTCGTTTATTAATGTCGCATGCTTGAGTGTTCTATATTTGACCATTTTACCGAAGCTCTATACAACTAGGAGTGTATCATTTACAGCATAAGCTGATAAGTACTTTCACAAGCTGATGAGTAAGCAAAAACTATTTATTGTTTTCGTTATCATTTCCTGACACACAAAAACAATTTTCCAAAGCAGAATTAAGTTTTGAAATTGATGGTGTGGAATTTATTTTGAAAATGATAAACGCTACAGAACAATCTGTAAACAAGCAGTAGAAGTTTAACTGAGTGTTGGAGTCTGTGCTACTCTTTTTAGGTAGAAATAGTTAGTAATTTAGTTAGTAATTGAAGAGGGCTGTGTTGTGATTACATAAGTATGTACTTATATGTACTTTGAGTATGTACTTTGCTTATAATGTGGTTCAATCCCACATATATTTACTTAAGTTTCTATAAGCACTCAAATGTATTGACAGCATCTAAAACATAAATCATTTACATACAACTTTACCAACATATAAAATGTTTACAAATTCTTAGTTAAGCTATGAATATTTAATACATCAAATTAATCAATTGATTCTTCTATAGGCCTATTTATGATCAATGAGGTTGTTTTCATTTACATTTATTTTAAGCAGTTGGGTTATTTGGTTTATTTGATATTATAACATCATTCTGTTCCGTATGACTTCTGGTGCCAGTAAAAAAAAAATGTTTTAAACAAGTGTAATATCACTCACTTTATAATGTTTTTACTCTACGTTTGTGCAGTTTTTGCGGGGATTTATTATATATTTTTTTGAAATTATATAAATAAACTAAAAGTATTTTATAATAGGTTTTTATAAAACAACTTGTGCAAAATTCACTTCACAAAAGATCCACATTTCTAACTTTCATTCGTAGAGAAAACATGGACAATATGCCATGGTTTAGTGGGAAATTACTGCCATCTACTGGAAAACAATTTAAAAATTAAAATAACATGAAATTTCAACTACAGCCACTAGATGGCTGTAGATAGACGTGATGGTATCAAATTTCATGTAATTGCTGAAGATTTTATCACTGTATACAGTATTAGGATATTAAAATAAGTTGCAAAAAAAGTGTTGATATTACAACAGGATTAATAACTGTTTTCTCATAACAAAAAAAGAACTGAACATTTAAATACAATAAAGTAATACACTAAAAATGTATATAGTAAAAAAAGGTTTCACTTTAAGAATAGTTATCACTTTACAATAAGGTCTCATTAGTTATTGTTATTTAATGCATCAACATTAACAAAAAGCAATATCTACATTTGTTACAGACGTTGTTGTTTGTTAACGTTGGTTAAATACAACTGATCATTGTTAGTTTGTGTTAGCTCAGATTTTGATTTGAATAATATATTATTAAATGTTGAAACATTAATAAATAATAATAATAAATGCATTTGAAGTATTTTTATTGTTAGTTAATGTTAACTAATGGAGCCTTAGAGTAAAGTGTTCCCAAACAATAATAAAAATCAGAAAATTTTCACTCAATATTTAGGGCATGTTATAGTTAAAATGTGGAAATGTTTAATTTTGTAAATAAAAAGCCTAGTAGGTAGTCTGGCTATCACCAGACCAATCTCAATCTTTTAATATTGAACATTAAGCTAGTCTGGGGAGTCTGCTCTATATAGATCAAATGACTTGTACGCAATTGGATAGTCCTTCAACCAATCAGACCAACAATCCAGGTGATGTACTTTGCAGCGAAAACTCCAGGCAGGAAACGTGTCAACAAACGTGTTGGTTCGGAGATTTGATCAGCGGTTTGCAGAAGCAGCAATGGCATCGAGCAATTTTTGCAGGTTGTGCAAAAAAAAACATGAAAGTGAGTGGTATTTACACCCACTCGAGCGATTTGTTTGCTAAACTAAAGAAGCCATTGAGCATCGTCGAGAGGTTAAAAGGAATTGGATTGGATTAAACCCGCCAATAGCACGCCAGTTGGATAAGCCAGTTTATGATTGGTCCCAGCAAATTTGTAACGGAAGCAGGAGAGAAGAATGTACAGGTTTCCAGCCTGAGCTGCAGGGCGAAATCAAATCGAGATAGATTGGCAGATCGAGCTGGGTTTACCCAGTCTACCTAGTAAGTCTACCTCGTAAGTATTTAAGAGTTTAGTGCTGTGATGAACACCATTGTGAATACAAAAATCTGAATAACTGTTTAAAACATTTAATACTGTGCAGAAACAGAAAGTAGCACAGCTGTTTTGTTTATGGGGTCACCAGGGTAACGGCTGCATTTCTGCTGTCAGAGGGTGAAAGTGCATTTTCATTCAGCACATCTGCTTCACTTTTTCTGCTACAGTATGTCATCATTCCAATTTATTTATTTTTTATTTCAGCAAATGTCATTTGAGGTCGCAAATGACCCCCAACAGCGCATACTAGACTTAATGGTCTAAATGAATACAATTTCTGTAACTGTTTAACCTTTACTTATCAAAAATGTTTATTCTGTTTTTTGTGGGACATGGCAGATTTCTGAAAAAAAGACGTACACAAAATACTTGGGGCTTGTTTTGAGAACACTATTTCCCACCCAAAGCACAATAACTGGGATCACTATTTATTAGAGGTTGTATTTTTGTAGTATCTTGCAGCCCTTCACCTGGAGCTTTAATGAGAAGTACACGTTTTCGTGTAAGTACGGAGTGCAGAGAGTGGAAAGAGAGCAGCACATGTCTGCTGAATCATCAGCAGCTGCTGTTAGTGTCAATTGGTCGGACTCAGAATTTTAATATAGTAGTTTGAATTAGATAAACTGTAATTATTTTACTCTACCCTTTTGAGACTGAGATACTGCCGCAACCACTGAGCTGAGCTTTTAATATTTATTATACCTCTGATCGATCGTTTGGAGCATTCCTAGAAACTTTTAATGTAAAGGGGGTTTTTTTGCATCCATTTTTAAGAACAAAACATATAAGTTCCTACCCCTTGCAAAATCTGATGCCTCCCTAATTGTGTTGCGGACCCCAGGTTGGGAACTACCAATATAAAGGATTTGAAAATATTTTAGTTCTATAGCTGTAAATACGTAAAAATGCTTAGGTTTTATAAGTAGTCAGTACATCCATATTGTTTATAATTCGTGATGATGCTTTATGGTATTGAAGCATCCATTGTAGCACGAGGCCAGTGCCACTTCTGGCAAGTTCATGACCTGTTAAATTGTTGGACCTGTAAGAAAAAATTATGTAGATCTCGATGAAGATGAAGTTTATTACAGAATAGCAGTGGCAAGGTACACAAAGCAACTTGGGTTTACCGGTGTCAAACCTTAAACCTTTTATCCTGTTCTTAATGTAAATGAAGTTGCTCTTGTTGCAACAGCTGTGGTCTGTATGTTAATGAAGTTGTGACACCCCATTGTCTGAGAAGGTTCTCTGTGTCCCACACCCAGTCCCATTTTACAATTGACTTCCATTTGTTTAGGATGTGATCAACCCAAATGGTGAAGAAACAATATAACTTGACTTTCTTTCATCTCTGATAATTAAGCCATTTTGGGGATGAGCTCATTCTAAAATATATTTTGTAGTGGAATTTGGGTTGAGGCAGACTACAATTTCTTACAGTCCCCTCTCTGATGCTCTTGACCCAAAAAAAGCATCACATTCACTCCCTTCTCACAGATTACACCTCCCTTCTCTATCGGGCAGGTGCCCAGTGGTGGTACAGCCCTGGCTTAGGTTGTCCCCTCTGGCCACTGGAGAATCTTACCGTCTTTGGGTCGACACCTCATGCACACTGCTTACAGCTCCATCCAGTTGGGTAGAATTGTCAAAGAGACTCTTCTAAAATTTGGCAATATGATATACAAACATTTTCTTGGGTGTGGGTGAGAAGACATTCAAGAACCATAACAGCCAGTAGGAGTGTCCTAAAGTGATCATTAAGTTATCTGCAATTCGACGTTTAAACAGAACACATAACATAATGCATTGGCAAATAATAAGAAAGATACATAGGCCTACACATACAGCCGTTTTAAGTTACATTCCAAATTAAACCAGAACAGGCCATATTTAGTCTCCGTCATGAATTTGTTTTGCAAAAAATCTTGTCTTTCTTCAAGGCCTTGTTGGGCTCTCACAATGTGTATCAGTGATGTTAGCATATTGTTTGGTTTTGATTGTTTTTGACAATCAATAGACAATATAATGTGTGTGTGTGTGGTTTTTCATTTTGTCATGTGGACATCCTTTATCCACTTGTTTTCCCTCTATGTGGAAAGACTGCTGTCCATAGCCTCTGAAATCTCCTCTTGTTTCTCTTCTCATTGTCCATTCTTTTCCACTTGGACCGTAAGTCCTTCTAGAAGAAGCAGTCACTGGTGTTGTCCGAGTCTGTGTCTATTCATAAGTTCCATCCATCCCATGGTGGGTCTCAGGGTTTCTAGGTCTTTTAGGCCTGGAGTTCTGGATCTTGCAGGTCTGGAAATCTCTGTATTCTGTTATTTTTCTTGAGAAAATCCCCTGGCTCCACTGGTTCTACTTCCTTCTCGTCCTTCAAACGACCAGATCGTCTTTCTCCAGGAGGTTACACATTTCAGACAAACATCTTGAGGCTTATATCTGAAACAATAATCAAAAAGAAGAGGTTGCCCTCCTTTTCCCCACAAGAATCTTTTCACATTCAAAACATTAAAGGGATGGTTCAGAGTAAAATCAACCTAGGGTCCTTTGCACCATGACCCCGGGCCAAACACCCCCCAGAAGCCTTTTTTCCCTTGGTCGAACATCATTAAAGCTAGAGCTTATTTCAAGATATCAGCCGAATGGCTTAGTGCAGGCGCTAATGGATCCAAGGATCTATCTCGTAATTTACCCCACTAATAATGCCCAGAATGGTACCAAACTACTACAGTAGTACAAATAGGTTCTGTACTCATAAAAAGAGTCATTGGAAAGTTTATCAGGAGTTTATTTAAATAACACTTGCCTGATGGCTCATGCTACTGCTAACCTGGACGTTGAGGTCACTTAAGAGGAAATTAACAATACATGGGTTAAGAGTCAAGGCAATATTTTTTACATAGTAAGTTTTATGTCGCCAGGGTTTTTGTCCTGTTATGTTAACTTCTAACAAAGTGTAGAAATTATGTAGGGATTATGTAGGGTATGTACTATGTAAGATTCATTGTGCAGTCAGCTTCATTGATTATAGCGGAACATTATGAGATTGCAATGAATTGAGGTGACAGCTTTTTAGTGATTATAAAGCGAGCAGTCTTTGTGCGCTTTCTAGGTGATATACTATATTGCAAAAAGTTTTGGGACGTCTTTTAGATGCATATGAACTTTGACATCCCATTCTTAATCTGTAGGGTTTAATATGGAGTTGGCCCATCCTTTGCAGCTATAACAGCTTTAACTCTTCTGGGAAGGCTTTCCACAAGGTTTAGGAGTGCGTTTATGGGAATTTTTGACCAGAAGCGCATTTGTGAGGTCAGGCACTGATATTGGACGAGAAGGCCTGGCTTGCAGTGTCTGCTGTAATTCATCCCAAAGGTTTTCTATCGGGTTGAGGTCAGGACTCTGTGCAGGCCAGTCAAGTTCCTCCTCACCAAACTCGCTCATCCATGTCTTTATGGACCTTGCTTTGTGCACTGGTGCGCAGTCATGTTGGAACAGGAGGGGGCCATCCCCAAACTGTTCCCACAAAGTTGGGAGCATGAAATTGTCCAAAATGTCTTGGTATGCTGAAGCATTAAGAGTTCCTTTCACTGGAACTACGGGGCCAAGCCCAACCCCTGAAAAACAACCCCACACCATAATGCCCCCTCCACCAAACTTTACACTTGGCACAATGCAATCAGGCAAGTACCGTTCTCCTGGCAAACGCCAAACCCAGACTCGTCCATCGGATTGTCAGACAGAGAAGCGTGATTCGTCACTCCAGAGAACTCGTCTCCACTGCTCTAGAGTCCACTAGAAACCACCTAGAAACCACCTTTACACCACTGCATCCCACGCTTTGCATTGCACTTGGTGATTTAAGGCTTGGATGCAGCTGCTTGGCCATGGAAACTCATTCCATGAAGCTCTCTATGCACTGTTCTTGAGCTAATCTGAAGGCCACACGAAGTTTGGAGGTCTGTAGCTATTGACTCTGCAGAAAGTTGGCAACTTGCGCCTCAGCATGCACTGACCCCACTCTGTGGTTTTACGTGGCCTACCACTTCGTGGCCAAGTTGCTGCTATTCCCAATTGCTTCCACTTTGTTGTTATACCACTAACATTTGACCGTGGAATATTTAGTAGTGAGTAAATTTCACGAATGGACTTCCAATATCACGGTACCACGCTTGAATTCACTGAGCTCCTCAGAGCGACCCATTCTTTCACAAATGTTTGTAGAAGCAGTCTGCATGCCTAGGTGCTTGATTTTATACAACTGTGGCCATGGAAGTGATTGGAACACCTGAATTCAATGGGTGTCCCAGGCTGGAATATTAGGTTTATCATTTTTATAAAACCATTTTGGTCAATACTTTATTTGAACATGTAGTACATGTTTGTAGATAATTGTTGTAAGTCAAATCCGGCCGTAGTTGTTAATAGTATTATTTTAGTGTTTCTGCTGTTGTTGAATTTTTAATAAAAACTTAACAGATTTTTGTGTCTTTGAGGGTCGTTAAGGATTTTGAATGTGAAAATGGGGGTCTCCTGGAAAAAAGTTTGGGAACCACTGTGTTAGAGCGTAAATACTTTTAACACCTTGCATGATGTAAAAGGCAAAGATCCAAATATTATTTTCCTTCATGTTATTTAATGCAGATTTAACCATGGATTATCGTTTACTTTCAAATGACCTGAATGTTTAGCTAGGGGCTTGTGTGAACTCCCTTCCTAATTTAAATAAATTGTTCAGCACATTAGAATAGCATTTCATGCTTTATACTCAGGCTAGCTCGTAACATCGTAAGTCATCTGTTCAAAATGAAGGACAGCACAACATGTGATAGGCCCACATGGAATCTATGCATTGTTTTGTGCTGATTTTGGAAGAAAATCTGCTGAATTGAATGAAATATATGCAACGGGGACAACTCGTTGGGTCGGAAAGGTCGGAAATTCTGCTGTGCTTTCTGTGGAATTCTGTAGGCTTGAATTCAGTGTAGGTCTACTGATTGCATGATTTATTTACAAAGTGACGTATTCCGGACCAGTTAGCGATTCTCTAATGTTCCACATGAACACAAAATTCTGGCCATGGGATTTACAGTGTCACTGAGCATGCTTCACCTTTGAAAACTGTTATGGTCCCTGGTTTAGGTCAGGGTGTAACATAAATGACAAAACAATATTTACAAAAATTTCGTTTTCATTGTGATATTCTTTTGATTTTAACAAAACAATTTCTTGTTAAAAAAAAAAAAAAGACACAGCAACAGAAAAAGTTTGGAAGCAAAATCTTCTGGGGTGAGCTAATGCCAAAACAATAAACAAACAGAAACTGACTTTCCCACAAAAAAATTACTTCCCTACAAATCAAATAAAAGAAACAAAACATACAATGACATACCCTATCTCCTTATCTAACCAATAAACATGAGAAAAAGTGATGGCCTTTTGGCCTACAAAAAAAGGCACTCACCCCCTATACGGCTTCTCAAATAATTAAGAATGTATACAGATAGGATCCATGGGACTCTGATGTTTTCACATAGAGCAAACTGTATAAAAAGTGGCTTCCAGAGATCACCAAAATCACCATCTAACACACAGCACAACAACCGTCAGTCAAGAGCAACAATAGTTTTTCCAACTATATTACCTTTTATAATTCTATTGAAAGCACACTCTCTTTCTCCCACTCTCCCATACAAATGCACACACATACAGCACAGACACACACAGAAACGTTATTGTGAACAGGAACTTGTCAGCGCCGGCCTGCGATTAATAAAATACTTTTTCAACTGAAAAGCTCAATGACATTTTTCAGTAGAAACAATGTATACTTTTGTTTTCCATTTCATCTTTACCCTGCATGATTTAAGTGTTGATTTTTGGTTTCTGTTGGCTGGTGTTGGCGAGTTGGGTGTGGAGGCAGAGACATTGTCCTTGCGCAGTGGCTTTAGCTGTGTACCTGCTGATAACAGTGGAGAATGTGCTTGTTTGACAGGGGAGGTGATAGGCCATGAAAATATTTGATCTGCCTCTCACATGATCAAGGCTGTCGTGGTCTTTTTGAAAGCGCAGCATTTTGTCAATTAGTTGATTGAATGTGGCCTTGTTGTGGAAATATTGCTAGTTCTTTCAAAGTGATCTCTCTTGGGTGACCTGGGTGATCTCTCACCCGGCTCTAAAAACATACATGATTTACGCAACAACAGGTAGCTTGATGTGTTTTGAATGCTTTGATGTTGGTCATAAACTGCACGCTTGCCTGCATAAAGAGTGAGTTGAAGGCATTGCTTTTAGGATTCGAGATTGGCACTATATCTAAACTTGTGCCTTCTCCTGAGGTAAAAATGTCAGAAGTCTGTGTATCTTCATCTGTGAATATTCAATTAGATGAGGGGAAAATGAGGGGAAAACAACAATTGCAGTTTCTGGCTTTAGGAATATTGAGTTATTGATGAAACACTGGATGTTTGAACGCACTCTGTACCAAGGCCAAGTGGTAATCCACCTGGTGGTTTTAGTGGAAAGGGTGTGGTGGAAAAGGAGCAGTTGGAGTTGATCTGCAACAAATTATGTGATGAAAAGAGTGGCATGGATGTAGCATTGTCAGATGAGACCACATCTCTACATGACATTGATTCGTGTTTACAGGGAGATTCTCTGTCTAGTGTTGATATTATGAACTCAAGAGCTCTCACAAAATGATCCCTCACTGTAAATGTTGGAAGAGATTAATGCTTTTCTAGACACATTTGTGAATCAAGTTAATGTGCCCCCCTCGACTGCATACAGTTTTTATATATTTAAAAGCTTCGAGCATGGCAGCTTGAGGCTGTCTGCACTGGAAAAAAAGCTAACTTTTAAAAAAGCATTTGTTCAGTAGCAAACGGGGCATCAGTTTATTGTCTACAGTTCATCCAGTGTAGACAAAATCGCTAGTTATAATGGGCTCTATTGGCTTTTGATGCATCATGTCGCACCGCTTACATCTGGTGTAAGATATAGCACATTCTACAGAGATATTCAAATGAGGACTGAGGTACTGCCAGAAATGTCACCCACATTTAAAAACACAGCAGGCTTGTTTGAAATACTGTGAATAAGAATTTTTCTGACACATTGCTAGAGGATCTTATCTATCTGTGTGGCAGCAGAAGCATGTCTTGTTATTGCTAAGAACAAACAAGGACATGCAACGAGCAAACCTACTAAGTTGTCAGATCAAAGCTGTATAAATGTTTATTCTCTAATTTTACATGAGAGGTCTCAGAGGAGAGAGAGAGAACTCTTGTTTAAGTGAGCATTTTTCTGTATAATAATTGCACTCAACAGATTATTTTATCTGTGATTAAGGGATGTATTAAGCCTTGTTCACTATACCGCTTTGATTTCTTTGCCTGATCTGAGCTCAGATCCATCGTCGAGAAACATATATTTGAGGTATGGCCCACTCATGTCCTAGAGATGGCAGGCTCATCAGCATTCTCAGGGGGCTGCTGATAATATCATTTGCATGAGAGGATGTAAGCTCTGGTCTCAGACAAAACATATCCACATGCTTCCCTAGAAAATAACCTCTCTTGATGTCATACTGTGTTCAAATTGAATGTGTGGCTGTTTTCATCAGTTTGTTTCATTTTTAAATAGGTGGTGTCTGATGCTGCAGGACAAGGCGTCACCATCACAGGGGACAAAGCCTTCAACAACTGGAACTGGCCCAATGCCGTCATCTTTGCAGCTACAGTTATCACAACTATAGGTAAGGATTTGGACAATTTAAGCAAGCATTTAAGGAAACATTGATTTTTATTTTTAGAAAAAAATAATAATAATACAAAATGCGGGTGAATTCATTTATGCTACCGTCATTAACTCACAAAAATAATTTATAATAATAAGTTGTTGTTATTATTATTATTATTTCCCATAATTCAGAGCCATTCAGGCATATCCCTCTATCCTTACAAACAAGGGTACAGTAGTACAGTTTCGTTTTTTTTTTTTTTTTTTTTTTTTTTTTTTTGCTTAATACTCAAAAATAAAACGTTTTCAGACTGTGTAAATTGAACATCAAAAAATTAGATGAATGCCATTTACTATAAACTGCTATCCATTTTCACCAAATTTTTTTTTTATTTCTGCAGGTTATGGAAATATTGCGCCAAAAACGCCTCCAGGGAGGGTTTTCTGTATATTTTATGGTCTTTTTGGAGTGCCACTGTGTTTCACCTGGATCAGTGAACTTGGAAAGTTTTTTGGTGGAAGAGCTAAACACCTTGGGCAATATCTTACTAAGAAAGGAGTAACATTGGTAAGGAGCAAACACACACAGGCATTGTATTGTAAAAATGATTATCACTATAATAAATATAAACTATAACAAAAATAGCTATGAGAACTTCTAACTGCATTTTGAAAATCTATTTTTGTGTTTTTTTTTGTTTTGTTTTTTGGCTTCTCAAAGCGGAAAACGCAGTTCACCTGCACAGCTGTCTTTCTGTTATGGGGTGTGCTGGTCCATTTGCTGATTCCTCCATTTGTATTCATGTCTCAAGAAGGCTGGACCTATATCGAGGGCTTGTATTTTTCTTTTGTCACTTTGACAACTATTGGTTTCGGTGATCTTGTAGCAGGTGGGTGTCTTTGTTGTTAAAACTGCTTGTTATCATAGATCACTTGAGAAAATTAATAGTTGGCTCTAGTTAATAGTTAAGTTGGCTCTATCTATCTATCTATCTATCTATCTATCTAGAAACATGGTAGCAAGGGTTAAGAACCCCTTGCTGTAGTGAGATCCAGTTATGTATGTATTAGGGCTGTAACTTTTTATTCGATATTCGAATATGCATTCGAACATGACGTGAAATATCCGAAACCGAACTATAAATAAAATATAGCTGCGAGCAGCGATTGCGGGCCCAAGCCGGTGGCACCGCCACCCTGGTGCCTTTAGTTACACTAAAGCCACCGGGGTGGCGGTGTCACCGGCTTGGGCCCTCCATCGCTGCTCGCAGCTATATTTTTATATATATATATATATATGTATATGCCAGTTGGTGGCGCTATAACTTTGACTCACAATAGTTACATCCATCTGATCGGCCTCTTACCACGAACACACTGCTGAAGTTTCATCAAGATCAGTTAACGTATGCAGAAGTTATATTACTTCGTGTTTCTCTTTTCTCGCCATTGTTTCCTCGCCACGGCCAAACCGTTCAAGATATCAAAAATCCGTCCGGAATTTATCATCCTCAATGTCTTGACTTCATACTGACCGAGTTTGGAGGCGATTGGATGAATTCTCTAGGATGAGTACATTAAATTCCACAGCATGCGTTTTTCAAACAACCCATAATAGCCGACTTCCTGTTGGGCGGAGCTAATAACTTGGAGTGCGGAAGTTGTTCGGCCCGATGAGATCTATATGTGTACCGAGTTTCATATTAATTCATGCAAGCGTGTTTGATATATGGACCAAGTTTTCAGACCGTGTCCAAGGGGGCGCTGTTGAGCCCCCCTGCCACGCCCGGGTACCAGCTTCAGCCCGGCTCTGATGACCGTGGGTTCTGACCTGTGTGGAAAGTTTCAAGAGTTTTTGAGCATGTTAAGGGCCCCAAAAGCCCCTGAAACCTTGAAAAACAAAGATTAAATGGAATAGACAAATCCCCCCCCCCCCACACACACACACAGACACACACAGAGAGAGAGAAAATTCTCCAGAAAATCCACATTCAAACCAAAATATCTGACTTCCTGTGGGTCTGAGGTTATGACTGTAAATTAGAAAGGTGTCCTGCTTGATGAGACCAATACACCTACCAAGTTTTGTGATTCTAGGAAAAACTAAGCCCCCATTTTTGACTAAAGGTGGCGCTACTGAGCCATTCCACCACGCCCGTTTCTGAAACTTTGCACATGTCTACTGTATAATAAATGTGATGTGTCTGTCGAGTTTCATGCATTTTCAAGCATGTGAAGAGTCTCAAAAGCATCCGAAAAGAATATTAAAGTTTGATGCGTTGCCACGGCAACAGTATCTAAGATATCAATAATCCTTTCACAGGTCTACATCTGCCGTGTGTCTACATTATACACATAAAGTTTTAAGCAAATCGGGTAAAAATAAGAAAGTGATTTCAAAGCATTTTGAAAGTGACACACTTCCTGTTGCCAGTTGGTGGCGCTATAACTTTGACTCACAAAGGTCACATCCATGTGATCGGCCTCTTACAACGAATACACTGCTGAAGTTTCAGCAAGATCAGATAATGTATGCAGAAGTTATAACACACTTCCTGTGTCCCATTATTCGCCATAAATTTGTTTCCTCGCCACGGCCAAACCGTTCGAGATATCAAAAATCTGTTCGCAAGAATTCATCCTCAATGTCTTGACTTCATTCACACCGAGTTTGGCGGCGATCGGATGAATTCCCTAGGAGGAGTATTTCACATTCCATTGTATGCGTTTTCCAAACAACGTATAATAACCGACTTCCTGTTGGGCTTTTGTAAAACTTAGAGCACGAAAGTTGTGCGGCCCGATGAGATCTATATGTGTACTGAGTTTCATATTATTACATGCAAGCGTGTTTGATATATGGACCAAGATTTCGGACCCCATTCCAGGGGGCGCTGTCGAGCCCCCCTGCCACGCCCGGGTACCAGCTTCAGTCCGGCCCTGATGGCCGTGGGTTCTGACCTGTGTGCAAAGTTTCAAGAGTTTTTGAGCATGTTAAGGGCCCCAAAAGTGGCAAAAAGGCAAAAAAAAAAAATAATGAAGAAAAAAAAGAAAAAAAAAATCCTTACGAAAACAATAGGGCCTCCGCCCTTTCAGGGCTTGGGCCCTAACTATCCGGTTTTTAAAGTGCCATGTTTTGCCATTTTTTTACAGTCTATGATTAGACCGTTTGCTTTTTATTTTATTGTTTGCCATCTCATCCAGTAGCGGCCGCTCTAAACGTATTGTAGCGTAGGCCCATGACCAAATCAAGCGAATAATAGCAGCCAATAGCCCGCTTGTTTTGAAAATGGAAGATAACGACAAAACTAAAGAGACCGCGCTGTAATTCCTGCCTATTACACACACACACACACACACACACACACACGACCCACAGAAAAGACGCGTGTCAGTATCGAGTTCTCTTTTGGGCTTGAACAAACCACAACACACAAATTATGCCAAATGTCCGTTTTGTCGAGTGTCCTCATAAGAGCAGTCTTAAATTATTTAAATAAAGACTTAAATGAACGTAGAGATGTGAGAAAATGCGATGCGTGTCAGATCGCGTCTCTGTCCGCAGCAGCTGGTCTTAAAGTGTCATTAATGTTAATCAAATAACAAAGGTAAGAGAGTACATTACTCACTCAGACCCGGCGCCAGGAGGATTATTATACCGGTAGCCTAATCATGAATGCACTCCGCTATCTTTTAACACATCTCCGGCGAACGGCTTTTTCACGCAAAAGAAAAACTCTCCATGAAGCGCAGTGAAATTCAGCGACCATGTGGCGTTTCCTGATGGATCGAGGTTGTTCGTTAACTTCATTTTACATTTTACTCGTAGATATTCGAATATATTCGAATACATTTCTTGATATTCGATATCCGTTCGAATTTGATTTTTCTCAGAAGTGACAGCCCTAGTATGTATGCATGTGTGTGTGTATATATATATATATATATATATATATATATATATATATATATATATATATATATATATATATATATATATATATATATATATATATATATACACACATATATACACACATATATACACACACATATATATATATATATATATATATATATATATATATATATATATATATATATACACACATATATGTATGTGTGTGTGTGTGTGTATGTATGTATGTATGGTATGTATTGTATTGTATGTATTGTTGATGTTTATCAAAATTGAATTGGTAAAAGACTATAGTATTCTGATTGATTGGATTAATTGATTAAATATTTGACAAAAACAACACAGATACAAGGTAGTTATAAAAATTGCCCTTACAGAGGTAAAAAAATGAATACGGTGACCAGGGACATGTTCGGTTCACCTAGATTTGTCGTGGCCACGACATACGGTAGTAACTCTTGAGAACGTGTTAAGTCATGGCCACAAGATGATTTTGTTGTGGTAACAACTAGAGCCCGACCGATATATCGGCAGGCCGATATTATCGGCCGATATTAGGCATTTTCAAAACTATCGGTATCGGCATTTATAACGGCCGATAAATGAATATTTCAAAAATAAAATAAAAACGGACGAAACACCCTTCAACCATGTTATGAGTGTTGGCGTTGTATAGTTTGTCCACCAGAGGGCACTCTACACCGTCCCTGTTGGCAACACTCGTGTATAACGCGCCACACATTCTGCAACCTGCTGATCCAGCCAGAGTCGGGCAGAGAGAACCGCGAG
Organism: Squalius cephalus; assembly: GCF_949319135.1. Classification (NCBI taxonomy): domain Eukaryota; kingdom Metazoa; phylum Chordata; class Actinopteri; order Cypriniformes; family Leuciscidae; genus Squalius; species Squalius cephalus. The sequence goes on along the minus strand of NC_137141.1, from coordinate 8,673,141 downwards.
TGAGATCATCGGTGAGTTGGTAACGACTCACGAGACATACATTGCTTGAATAACAATTAAAAGAACATCCCTATCAGTTCTCTTAACTCAAATAAGGATGACAAAATTCGTGACTCATGTCCAGTTTTGCTGCGGTTAAATAAGCCGAGAGTGAAGCGGAACAACGCGACGTAGGCTATATTCACATAAAATGTTAACACTGCAGTTCACAAAAGTTCATAATGTGCATGTGCTTTAATGCTTTGTCGGTTAAACATTTAATTTTAAATGCTGATGCGCTGTTCTAACGTATGCGTTTCTCAGCGCGTAAGTTACATGTGAAGCTCACATGCACTAAAAGCCTTTCTACCAGCGCCTGGATACTGGACTAAGTTATCTTTCGAGTATTATTGTGCTAATACTGTTAAATACACACAAGATTTACATAAACAAAGTCGGTTGTCTAAAGTGAAGGCAAAATTGAGAGAAAATCAGCTAGTCAAATGCGTGTACATTAGACGTGTCGTGCTCAGCTCTTAAAGAGACAGTAGCAATTGTAAACACATTGCCGCTTGTCCTTAAAGGGATAGTTCACCCAATAATAAAAATGATCTCATTATTTACAGGCACTCTAATGTTGTTCCAACTGTATTAATTTCCTTCTAATATTTTTCTAATATTAATAGTTTGAAGAATGTGGGTAACCAAACAGTAGCTGGTCCCCATTGACTTCCAAAGGAGAAAAATATACTATGGAAGTCACTGGGGTACATCAACTGTTTGGTTACCCACATTCATCCAAATAACTTATTTTCAACAGAAGAAAAAAACAACTTGAGAGAGTAAATTATGACAATTTGAATTTGTTGTCAATTTGAATGTGAAATTGTTGTTTTTGTTCAAAGGACTAAACGTTTAGTCTTAAAAAAAAATCTTAAGTTTGTATTTTTATACATTTTATTTATCAGAACTTTAATATATTTTGATGTTCCTCTGTTCTGTTGTGACAATAAAAGAAACAAGTTTCTTTTTAAAATGCATTATCATATTATTTTAGTTAAAACTCAAATAACTACAAATAACTAATGTTAGGGAAATTTGTTAATGTTTTGTTGCGCGTTAATGAAAAAAAAAAAAAAATATCGTCCGATATATCGGAATATCGGATTTTAAAACCAACAAATATTTGTACCGGTATCGGCCTTCAAAATCCTTTATCGGTCGGGCTCTAGGACCCATCAAAAGTTTGTACACACCAATTGTAAAGTGTGTCCAAACTTACTGTACTATAATACACATAAATAATATTGCTACTGTATTATAATATACACATAAATAATATCGGCCGATATATCGGTATCTGGCTTTTTTTTTATCGGTATCGGCATCGGCGCCCAAAAATCCATATCGGTCGGGCTCTAGTAACAACATCCTTATGTCGTGGCCATGCAATGTGAAGTCATGGCCTCCTGTGTCAACCTGTGACCATGGCAACCTGAGATTATCAGAAATTGATATTAAGAAATGAATAGGTTATTTTGAATTTAGAATGACAAAGAACAGTATTAAGATAAATTACCATATTGTTCTGAATATAAGACAATGTTTTTTTGTTGGAAAATACATCTGAAAAAAATGGTCATCTTATATAATAAATCTTTATATATAAATCTTAAGATTAAATGGCTAAATATTAAGGCATTCACATTCATGCATTCAGTAGATGTACAAAATAATTTAAACGCTAATATAACTAGTCTCTAAGTTACAAATTAAAAGAAATAGTTGACTCAAGAATATAACTCAAGTATACACACTGATATTTTGTACCAAAAAAATGTGACTTTATTTTCAGTGGAACACAAAAGGAAATGCACGGTAGAACATTAAGAGACTGATAGTTTTGGTCACCATTAACTATCATTGCATCTTTTTATATTAAACAAATTGATGATTGAGATTGAATGCTCTCTTTCCTTTTGTGTCCCACAACAAAAGAAAAGTGTGTGTTTTTTAACTATACCTCTCACAGTAGACACTTTATAAAGAAATCTTACCTTTTAACATAAAGCACAGAGAAATATAGCAGATAAATAGCTTTTCTTTATGAAGTAAAGATCTTTGCTCTTGCAATATTCAGTTATGTCCCTTTGTTATATTTGTATACATCCAATTCGGATATGCAAAATATGAAGGTGTTATTGGAGCAAAACAACTGAGCACCTATGACTGGTCAATTTGTAGTTGTAGAGAACAGCCACACGTGTATCAGTAAATATGAAGTAACACAGAAAATTGTCTTGTAGTTAGTATTCGACCCCCAGCAATGGACATATGGAGCCGCGATTTGAATATGAAGTTGTTTGCGGAAAAGACGTGCATGTTTCAGGCGCTGATGAAAGTTGTCACATATATCTGGGTGCGTGTGCTGGAAGAGAAGACAACATAGGATACGAGGCAGATGTGCTGGGTGAAACTTAAGAAATTGAGGAACCTGTCCAGTGGAGTAAGATCAGCGACGGAGTCATGGCTTTCCTATCCAATACCCATTTTCCCTGTCACCATTGTCTCGGACAATGTTGAGAGGGACCAAACATGGAGTGGTTCACTCAAATCTCTGTTCTGTGAGATGAATTGGGTCAATAGAGCTAAGTGTCATTTCTTCTTATCAGCTTGAGTCGACTACAGTGCATATGGCCTTGATAAATGCAAGTTCAGTTGTTAACAAAACATTTATTTTAAATGGCTTTTATGTAAGACATGGATTGGACTTTTCTTTCTACTACTGAGACTTGGTGCTGATTTGAGCTCTCTTGCTGAACTCTTACCCCCTAGGTGTAATGTTTTAAGTACCTTGACGACTACTCGTTGAGGTGGAGATCTGGCTGCAATTTTTAATATGATTAAGTGCAAGTTCTCAGATAGCAATGAGTCGGCGGACCGCCGGCGGCGCTCCGGAGGCAGTAGAAGCGTCAGAATGGCGTAATCGCAAACACGTTTGACGGTGCACCGCCGGCGGCAGCCGTTTTTTAAAAGCGGCAGCCGCCTTCGTTCCGTGGCCGGCCCGCGGGCCAAACGCCGTCCCGCCGCCGTTATACCGAAGGCGGCCCTTCCGCGTCAAACGCTATTTTCGAGCGATCTGTCGCCGCTTATTGTACATATATATATTTATATGGCATGCAGTTTATCAAGAATAATGATTGATCAAACCAGACAAATTTCCATTTGGCGTTTTAATTCCACATTTCAAAGTACAGTAACTGTCAATGAAACATTATGTCAGATCATTGAAATATAAATAACAGAAAAAAAAAGAAAAGAAAAAACACACACACACACACACACACACACACACACACTAAAGAACATGCAGTTTTCCAATTACATTTTGGTTTAAAAAAAAAAACAGCCTTAGCATACAAGCAAATTATAACACTTACAATAATTGTTAATAATATAAAGAGGTCAGCTCTGGGATGAAAAGAATTATCAGTAAACATTATAACAAGTAATTAAGATATTTGGTACCAAAGAATGTGCAGGATACCAAATAAATCGAGGTATAACATTACATTTACAAGCCATTTCTAACAATAGGATAAGTGGTAATAATTTAGAGTAAGCTCTGGAGTAGAATAGACCATTATAATGGCATTGCTGACCTGGGGTACAAGATTTCACTGTACTGCAATAAGATCGGTGTCTCTTGTATCTGTGATAAACAACTTGACGTGTATATATATAAAAAAATACTACTGAGGTAAAAACAGTCAGTCAGTCTGAGTGCTATCTGGGACCAGGTAATGTGCAATATCAAGTATCAGAGGTATAAAATAGGATTTCCAAGCTATTTTTAATAGAATAACAGTTAAGCACACTGATGGAATGAAAGTAGAATTTTGGTACTAGTTAATGTGCGATATCAAATATCAGGTATGAAATAGGATTTACAAACTATAATAGAATCGTTAAGCACTGGCGGAATGAAATAAGCCAATACTAAAGTCACGGTAAGTAGAATATTTGGTGCCAGATAATGTGCAGATATCAAGTATAACGGGGAATTAAAAAAAATAAAAAATAATAATAATAATTTCCACAGTGAACAGTGTGGATAGGGTGAGTGTAGTCTGGGTGAGTGTAGTCTGACACTTCTGGCTTCTTTAGGGGTCTTGATGTTACTGACTGCAGGATAAAGAAAGGGTTCCAGTTGTCAGTGATGCTCGGGTGTCAGTAGTCAGCCTAGGTTTAAGGGGTCGGCTGTGGGTCCCTCTCAGCTGTGCGGCGTCTTTTGCCACCTTCACGGTCAGATGCTCCTTTCAGATAACGCGTAACGTTAACCTGGACCGCTTCATCAGTGGCATCCTGGGTTGCCGGGTTCTTCCGGATGGCTCCTGTAGAAAATACAGATGTGTCATTCCATTTGAATGGCATAGTGCCATACACATCTACTTAAATATAAAAAAAATAAAATAAAAAAAAGCAACTTACTTTGAACAATGGTCTTCAGGAACATGTCTCTAAAACATGCTTTATCCCCTACTCCAGTCCAGGTTGTATTGATGGAAAGGTGATTAGAGAAGATACTCTGAAGCATTCGCCAAACGGTTGTCTTTAGGTCCCTCCCACATTTGATTGCCAACAACCGAAGCTGAAAATCCCCAAAAAGTGTTACAAATTACATTTCTCTGAAGCTTATCATACATAAATATAAAATGTGACAGGCTGTGGATTCAGACTATAGAATATGCAGTGTACAATCTTAATTTTACTTTTTAGATTACCCTATGGAGTTATAAACGAAATCAGCACACTTACAAATCGTTCCTGAAGCTCTTTATCCTGCCTCAAACTGTTGTCAAGCAACGCCAAATCTTCCTGGGTGTCTAGGGGGAGTAACAGATCCCCTGGCAGGGATAACTCTCCAACAGACACATTGGCACTGAAATGTTGCAGCATAATGTCCATTTTGTTGTCCATGCTACGCACAACATCACCAAACTCTCCAAGACGTCGCAGCAGATTGAAAATCTAACAAAGGGTATAGTTAAGTGGCAGGATCACAAATCAAGCATCACAGCAATTTTACATACCAGCTCTGAAGTCTACAGATGGCTCAACATTTTCCTGGTTTTGTGGAATCGATGCAACTTCTGGAGCATCGGGCAGCACTGAAACCTTGTTACCAAAGCTCAAAAAAGGTTGTCCAAACGACAGCACTGCTGGTGCATCTGGAAGACTAGACTGCTCTTCATCAGAAGAGGAAAGGGGTCTGTAATTGGAATTTGAGATTCTCTTTCTCTTTCCCTTCTTGTCATCGTCCGTCGTTTCAACGCTGGGACCTGTTTGGAAGCGCACCAAATATCTCTTTGCCTCTTGCCAAGATTCTAGAGCAGGGAATAATGAATGAAAGAGTTATCCACCATAAACAGACAAAGAAAATACACAGATGAAATGCAGGAAAATCAAATGCACAAGTCAGACCCATTTACCTGCTCCCTTCATAAACTTAAAATTATGTTTCTCCCAGGTGCTGTGTGGAGGCGTGCAGCGGAGGGCTAAATTGTTGCCTTGGTCTTTTTTGAGGAGGTTAAATGGGGGCCAATAGCACATGCCCTCGCTGAGCCACACTTGCGGAACCACTGCAAATGGCAGATCCTCCTCATCAATAAACTGAACAATGGCAAACAGCATCTAAAATAGAAGAAAAATGGGCATAAAGTATACATTTTTATTAATTTCCAGGCAAAAATAAAAAAAAAGCAGTCATTTTTACAAGTGGACCAACGGAAAACCAGCCTTTCCATCCGGGCAAGGAAGAAGATAATATTTCTTCTGCACATTTGCTATATGGGTAAACCGGAATGCATCTGAAGGCCAGATAAATGAAAAATGCCTAGCTTGGAAGATTCCACAGGGTAAGTAAAGAAATTGACCATGTTCCGGAACTTCTTGTAGATGACCAAAGTGTTGTCCATTTCATCAACGACGACATTCTGTATAACTACTATGTCCTTATTTTCCAACAGGACACAGTTGTCTCCCTCTGAACGTTTCACAACAAAGTCTTGAAAGTAACACTCCTCATACTGCTTTTTCACAGAAAGACCGTTGAGGAGTGGTCCATGGTTGTGCTTTCTCAAGGACCTTGTTTTGGAGATGTTTGTTCTTCTGTGCTGACTTCTCTCCGACAATCGGCGAACAACCTGCTCCAGTGGTTGTGTAGGCTTGCGCAACAGTTTCTTCAGACGCCCAAGGAAGTTTTCAAATGGGAAGCATGAGATGTTATCAAGGACACCATACTTTTTGGCATCTTGGCTGAGGTGCACCAATCCATGCATGTTGTATGTCACATGTTCTTTTCCATAAAGCTTGCTGCAGTGATCAACAAAGATAACCAATATTCCGTGTGCATAGTCTGCAAGGTCAGCACACAGGGATACATTCAGTAGGATGTTGATACCAACTGAAAGCAGCATGAAGTTGTTGTACACTTGAGTTGGTACAAGGTCTTTTAAGCTGACTGGTCCAGTGTACACGAGGAACTGCCTGAATTCTGTAGCTTTCCAACGCTCAACATCTTCCATGGATCGTTGCTTCCTGTTGAACTCACACGGAACATGAGGTGTGAAGGTCAGGAGTACTTTGGAGAGCTCTTTTTCCATGCTGGGTAAAAATCTTGTCAGCCGCCGTCCCTTTAGCCAAAGATGCAACAACTTTCTTGTCACTCCAAGGCATACCAGATGCATATAATCCAGTGGGAACTGGGTGACCAAACCAACAGACAACAATGCCAATGGCGTTTCTCCACACTGATGACTGTCATCAGAAAGTTCGTCACGGACTGCATGGTCTAATCTTAGAGTAGCATCTGTTTGAGGAAAGGTCATCCTGTTCTCGTAGTGGACCCCCTTTTGAACACACTTATCACACCCATAATATCCACTGTGACCTTTCACATTTCTAACAAGTGCACGAGCAGGGGCGTCACAGATGAATGCTGATATTTTGAAAGGAAGTGCTCTCCTTTCAAACAGAACTCCTTCCGTTTCAAGTCGCTGTGCCTCTTCTACAAAAGGATTCAAAAAGTGAAGGCTGCTTGGCTTCTTATTCCCATTATAGAGACCAATGACAAATGGAAGTTTGTTTTGCTGGACATTACCCACAATTGTTCATGTTCAATTAAACCAAGAACTGGCCAGAACTGGGCATTTGAACTTTTGAAAAGTGGAAGTCCATCAACATTAACTTGCATTGAAACTGACGTCAACTTCTGCAATTGAGGACACTCTAAAAAGTGCGATAATATTCCACTTTCAATTCCAGAGTGATGGTATACACCACCTGAGAGTTCTGTTGTTTTAACACAAGTCACTGTTTTCAGAAGGGTTCTTGGGTCTTTAGGAAGGGTTGGATGATCCTTGGACAAAATGTTTAAAAGCTTACCAAGTGCCACATGGGGGATCATGTTGTCAATAGCCCACCCTGCCAATTGTGTCCTTAGGCAATCCTCTTCCTCTTCACTATCTTCTGTGCTTGAGGAAAACATTTCACCAGGTTCATATACCTCATCAACAGTTATTTTCTGTGCTTCAGGGGTTACAGTTTGTCCATGGCTTGTTGGAGCCATTCCATGTTGATGTTCATTAACAGGAGGATTTACTTGGTCAAAGTCGGGAATAACAGCAAGTAGAGCCTTGTTTGCAGCTGCAATTTCTTGTTTGTCCCTCTCAACTCCTTTCAGTATTCTTCTCCTTTTGGCCCAGTAACTAGACATTGTGACTAACAATGCATTTACCTTTTAAAGCCAAAACGATTGTCCAACAGTAGGTCTCTTGAGTGAAGTTAACCAGTTATGCTCCGGTCAAGGTATCTGCAAGAAAATGTGAACAAAATCACATTGTTAATGTTAGGAATATACAGTAGCTATGCTGTAGGGAAAAGTTGTTAGAATATTTACTCATTCAGTGTAGTGATTCAAGTGAACACAGCATTGCCCTCAAACATATGTACAGCAGTTCAGATAAATAACTCATTTATTAATCACTAAATAAATAACTCATCATAATCCCTTTAAATCCTAGAAGTACAGTAGTAACACAGCACGTGCTAGCTAACACTTGCTAGCCGCTGTAGCTACATTGTGAACTGAACTAGCAGCATACTTTGATCAGACAAACAAAATAATAATTAAATAACCTATATACATCATTCTGCTTTGTTAGAAAACATCAAAAGTTATGCTTAGTCTTTCTAGATGTAAAGCTTTGGCTACCTACTGTAGCTAGTTACATTTCTACATGTAACGTAACTAGCAACATTGCTTAACCTCAGTGTGTACTGTAAGGCAAAACAGCATGTGTTAGCTAACACTTGCTAGCCACTCTAGCTACTGGACTTGCAGCTTGTTCAGACAAACAAAATAATTTAAACAACCTATATACAACATTATTTTTGCAAGAAAACACCAGAAGTTAAACTTAGTCTTGCTATATGTAAAGCTTTGGCTACCTACTGTAGTAGCTAGATACATTTTAACATGTAGAACATGATTGAACTCAGTGTGTAAAAAGCTAACTGACTTTAGCCTTACTTTAGCTTGACTAGTAAGACAAGAACAAAGATAAACTAAAAACAATGTAAACATAATATTGCGTTACACAAAAAGGAAACATGTACTTACTTAAACGATGATAATCGACAGTAACACGCGATTGAACGGCGAATGTGCTCTAGTTATATTGTTTGGGGAGGGGCCAGCCTAAGTGGCTCCAGTGCGTCATCGAGCCACCGTTTTAGCCCCGCCCAAAAAAATCCTGAACACAGCAATGGTGAAAAACTATAAAACAGTCACACACAAATCAGTACTTCACAGTTCACAGTCTTTGTAATGTGTTTTAGCAATACATTTCTAAAATGTATAATGTGTTTAGATAAATAAATAAAAAATAGATTTATTTAAATAAATGAAAAAATCGAGGTTGGAAAAAAATTAAAGACATAAACGAAATTTCCTGGAATGGCAGAGAGAAAAAATATTTCTAACTATTTCACAAATCTACTAGCGCAGCTGTGAAACCAGAGGAGATTTTAGCTTTTTCATTGAGTTTATCCTTCAGGTCAAAACAGAAATTTTCATGTTTATGATAGATATTAGGCCTACCATGGTTATAAATGAATAAAAAAATATAAAGTATAGCCTAGGCCAACCCAAGATTTTGGCCATGTTGCAGATGTCTTTCACCGTTCACTGATTTAGCCAGGCATTAGTGAAAAGTCCAACTTCAATTTATTCAGCTAATGGTTCATACCATGAATTAAATATCTAGTTTAAATCACAATGAGAAATATATTTATTGCCAAGTAAGTTTTACAAAAGGAATTATTTTTGGTTTATTGGTGCATGTCTCAATTGTGCATAAATCAAAGAAATGTAAACAATTTAACTAAGTGCATAAAATAATTTGATACATTTTAAATATATAGCCTTACTGTATCCTTCAGAGTTTCAAAGTAATTTAAATGTCATTTAAACCTTACCTTATCATGGAATCAAGAGTCAAGAATCTGTTATAAACCCTAATGGCTTTGGAGCAAAAAAAAAAAAAAAACTAATATTTGATATAATTCACATATAGGCTATTATGATTTTATAATCGCTTCAAATGTGAAAAGTAGTTAAAATGCTGTCAGTTCCACTTCCATTCTAACTCCCAACATGCCAAACATAGCCAACATGGCAGGTCGATTTTAGAGTAGAAATCCTTGTATTCCAAAGCGGCCTGCCGCCAGCCGGCCGCGGTCCATTAGACGGAGGCAACCGCCAAAGAAAATTAAGCAGTCGGCCCGCCGGCGGCATCTCGCAAGAAATGGGAGTGACGTATTCGGCGGCAAACGTTTCAAACGTGCCGGTAAAAAGAAGCCGTGCGGATATTTTTTGCTATCTGGGTTGTTGCATGTTGAAAGTTTCAAAAGTTTTGAAAGTTTAATTCATGAAGATTGACCTGCCCTAGGCCTCCCAGATACAACACACATTTTCTTGATGAATGTTAGGAGTTATCTGTGGTTGTTCCATCTGCAGATAGGATTTTGATTCTGGGTTATTTTAATATCCATGTTTATTGTCCTTCTAAACCTATGACCCAAGAATTTTTTTTATTTTTTTTTTATCTTTGTGTCTTTGGACCAACACATGATCATGGTCATACGCTTGATTTTGTGTTTTCTTTGGGAATAAAGATTGAAAACATTTGGGTTGAGGAAACCGCTATTTTGGACCATATGTTTATTAGGTTCAATTTGACTTTTAAGAAATGTATTACCAACCCGATCTCATGGCTATTCATATGTATTTTATGTGGTGGCTAATTTGTACGAATTCATACGACCTCACTCGTACGAATTCGTATGATTTTTGCTAAATTGTACATATTTTACGAGTTGCCCAATTCATATGAATCTGCACAAATGACCTACCCCTGACCCTGCCCCTAAACTTACCCATCACTAGGGTTTAGACAAAGGGTATGAATTCAAAATTTGTAAAATGATGTTAAAGCTGTTAGATTTTCATATTTTTTTGCAAATTATACCACAAAATGTCAATAACCCAAAGGCATTGTTTGCAAATTGCAACCATATAAGGTAATTAGTCCATCTACAGTAGTAACATTTTCTCTTCCCTGTCCAAGGATTGTGAGGTTTTTAAAAGTTTTTCATTAACACAGTTAATCTTATAAGGTTGAATATTTCGCCAGTAGGGAACGTTGTAGTTGAAGCAATGAATCCTTCAGATTGCTTGAGTAAATTTGAATTAATTTCCTTAGCTCAGCTGAAAGATATATTGCTTTTAAAGCCGACTACCTCACTTTATGAAGTTCTTTCTTCGTGACTACTTAAGGGGGTCGTTGACATTATTAGTCCTAGTATTTTATCGATTATTTATAGCCTTTTATTTTATGGCACTGTGCCATCATATGGGAAGCATGCCATTGTTGAACCAGTTTACAGATGACGATCCTGGATCCACAGGATTTTAAAAACTTCAGGCCTATTTCAAAACTTCCTTTTATGAATAAAATCTTAAAGACGTTCATAAACAATGTTCAAGGGTTGTTGTTTTTTTTTTGTTTTTTTTTACTGTAAATAATGCTATGGATATTTTTCAGTCTGGATTAAGGACTAAACACCACAGAGTCAGCTTTATTGAAGGTTGCTAATGATATTTTGTATTGACTCCGGGAAAGGTGTTGCTTTAATGTTGTTAGATTTGAACGCAGCTTGTGATTCCATAGATAATTTTTTTTTAATAGAAAGCCTTAGAGATTATGTAGGTATCAAGGGTGTGGCGCTTAAATGGTTATCCTCTTATCTGCAGGACAGGACATGCTCAGTTAAGATTGGAAACGATGTTTCTGCATCAGTAACTATCTCTCGGGGGCTCCTAACTGTTCTCTTTATATATGCTGCCCCTGGGGGTCAATTTTTAGAAAATATAAAATTATTTATACGCAATTGTACTTTCCTTTTAGAGTTTGATGACTGTATATCCTTTGTTAATTTTCATAAGTGTTTGACTGAAGGGGTGGTTTGCAAGTGATTACATCCTACAACTAAACGAGGATAAGACTGAGTTTAACTAATACCAGGAAAAGGGATCATATAACACCTGGTGATATCTCTTCATTGGTTACCTGTATAATACAAAATGCAAGGTGTTAATGTTTGTTTACAAAGCACTGCATGATCAGGCTCCAAAGTCTATAAAAGATATATAGTTTTGAAAGTGTTTTATAAATAAAATTTGAGCTCAGCAGACTCTTCCGTTCCTCTCAGTGTATATGTTTAACTGTCCCATACTCGCATTTTGAGGCGCACCTTTCGCACCTTTGCTGTTGCAGCTCCTGCACTTTGGAATGAACTGCCCTTCTCTATAAAATCCTCAAGTATGGACACTTTCAAAAGTGATCTAATTGACTGACTTATTTTGTCTGGCTTTTGGTGCTTGATTAGGTCTGATAAATGTGAGTGATTTGCTGTATGATGGATGACTTGATTGTAATTTATTGTTATTTTATGTTTGTAATAATTTTAGAGTTCAATGCAATTTATGTACATCACTTAATTTGGTCTATTCTTATAGTTTTGAAAGTGTTTTATAAATAAAATTTGAGCTGAGTTGAGATGATGTGCACAACTTTCATTGCATAAAGTTACATACTGATTTGGGGATGCGCAACATTTTTCCATTGCTTAACATTTTTGAAACGGGTGTGTTTTGCACCATATTCACTGCAGCAACTGTAGCAAAAAAAAGTCTATGGGTTAGATCATTTGTGATTTCATAAAATAGAATTTTTGCGTCTGCAATTAAGAATTTGATTTGAGTAACTGTTGTGTTGTATTTGTGGGAGAGAGAAAGATACTATGTTTGCGGATCTTTGCCACTCCGAAAAAAATTCTCTGTGACTTCAAATCTACTAATACATGTGGTATTCTCTACAACCACAAATTCCACTGATACATGTGATATTCTCTACAACCACAAATTCCACTGTCTCTGGTGCTCAGTTGTTTTGTTCCAGTAATACCTTAAAAGAACATGGTAGTTAAGTAGTCAGCAAAAGCAGAGAGATTGATGTGTTGTAGGACTAGAATAGACGTCTGTCCAGGCTGACCCGTTTAGGCCAACAGCTGTTCTTGATGCCTTCAACTGGGGCTTCCAGAAAACCTGCAATAAAAATAGTACAGTTCAATAACAGTCGGACCCATTTCAAAGTATCACATCTGGTATAACAGTGTCATTCCAGGTTCAATTAAAGTTAAGCTCAATCCACTAGCCTGGGAAAACCCAGACAACTTCCTGCAAATTTAGATTTGCTCTGCAAGTAGTCTGGCAAAGAGCTCATTCAAGCCCATTTCCATGACGTCGAAATCGCGGCACCAATCAGAAACGTTGAGGCGGGCTTTACACGATGACGATCGCTCTGATTGGTTTTAGGTCTAGCCTATCCAATTGCGCCCAGAGGCATTTGAGCGACGTCCACTCCGTTGGTGAAGCACCAACTTTTAAATGCATTATTATATTCAAATTGCAAACACATGAGGACAGTCTCCATGAAAGACCCACTGGCAGATGAACGTGCTACTAGATTTCTCTCCGAAACAGTAGGAAATTAAATTAGATTTAATAGAGGATTTTAACTGTGACAAGATGATTGACAGGGCAGTTTACGTGACCGGATGCACGCGACAGATCCATCCGATAAAGATGACGAAGTAGTATGTCCCAAAGCTTGCCTACTTTTTTGCTACACATTCAAAAGTAAATACATTTTCTTCACAAAAAGAGTACATACTTTTATGGCGTAGTGTAACTTAGGCGAATTGGGATGCAGCATATGTCTTTACACAATGCCGATCGCTCTGATTGATTTTAGGAGTTTTAGGTCTATCCAATTGCGCCCAGAGGCATTTGAGCGACATCCGTTGATGACGCCCCTTTGGAAATGAGTTATTAAAGAAGCTTTGCCAGACCATAACTCAGTTACTACTGAGAATGGTCTGGTTTTAACCAGGCTATCAATCCACTACATTTGTGGCATAATATCGGCGCACAATTTTTTGACTTATGGCATTTTGTAAGAAGTCCAATGACTTTGTCATGTTTTGATTTTACATGTAATTCATAAAATATTTATGATGGAAAACCTAAAACATCCATGTATTTACAAACCCCATCTGGTTAGATACAAAGGTAGAAAACTTGAATCACTGTTACATACAGGAAAATCCCCTACCATTCAGTGCTCTGTGATGTGTCTCTGTTGCGGAGTTCCTCCCTAAATCTAAAAAGAAAATCATGGGTCATTCATGATAAAGTCATGATATTACTTTTTTAAAAGATCTCAATAATAACTTTGCATATAAGCAAATACTAATATTAAGCAATCTCACAGCCTTGCACGTGAGCAAGAGCATATGAGAAAGGCATATATAACTGCTTTTTAGACTCATTTCCAGCCGAAAATGACCTTATTGTCATACAGTTTAAAAAATATGAAAGTTATAAAGTAATAAGTTTGTTGAAGTTGACAATTTACATAACTAAAACAGTTCGAACATATACCTCATCGTTTACCTGCTGCGGCATGGACTGGTGCGCAAACATGACAATGTTACAAACTTATGAATCAGAAAATTATTAAATGTTTTAAAATATAAAACGTTTCAACTCTAAAATGACATTTTAAATTAAATGTGTAAAAATTACAATTTAAAGATATAATTAAGTAATCAAACAAAATAAAAAATGTTTACCTCAGCGTACAGTAACAGCTGACCGTTACGATTCAGATGATGTGCCTGTGCAGAAGAGTCCGATATCTTCAATCAAGTTTCTACATAAATTAGAAATGTTAGAAAACGTGTTGCTACATATATAGTAAATTTGTTTAAGTCATGCTAGAAACATGTTAGCAATCTGTTAAAACACATTAGCAGCATGTTTAACTGCTTCTATTGTTCTCATTTGTAAGTCGCTTTGGATAAAAGCGTCTGCTTAATGAATAAATGTAAATGTAAACTTTCATAAAAGCGTTTGTCAAGCCAACATCAAAGTTTGTCCTGAGAAACTTTAATTCTATAGTTCTTGAGATATGCACAAATAGCCATATTATGTATGTGTGTGTGTATGTGTGTATGTATGTATGTATGTGTCCATTGGTCACGCCTTCATTTAGCAATTTTTAGTATTGCATCCTTCTCATGAACATTTAATGATTGTTTACTACTTCTTTTTTTGGCCCATTTTACCTGTAAAAGAAAACCTGCTTGATTATGTACACCTGCTTGATTATGTACACCTGAATATAAAGCATTTTTCACTTCTAGCCTACCTTTACAATTATTTGGCACTTATAAATGGTTAAATACTAAATGAGTTGTAGTTATTAAGATTGGTGTGGTTTGGAATTGGTAAAAAAATATGATCCCTGTTGGCAAAATGAGTCGGAATGAGCACATTTTCAAAAAAAAAAATATATATATTGTTGTATTCATTTAAAAAAAACTTCAAAATGATGTATGATTTGTTGGAATCATAAAAATGACTGAGTTACACCTGTTTGAAGTCGATAGAGTCAGCAAAGTCTTGAGAAAAGTTTTGAGAAAAATCGAGTTAAAGTTTACTGAAGGTTCCAAAACAAAATCACCTAGCAATCATACCTTAAAATCACATGATACACATGATGTTTTTCCCCAACAGTTAACCAAACTTTCACTTAAGACATAAAAGATATAGTTTGCGTGAATACTCACCAAAGCAGATATTTTGAAAAACTGTAATTCTGTGTATATGTGTATCATATCAGGATCATGCACTGTCCGAGTATCCCTTTGTGCGCACACTTCTAATGTGTCAGTCAGCGCGCAAGTAAGATCGCTTTGTTTACATCAGCATGAGTTTGAAAATCACATTTCATTGGTTCAGACTCATGCCATTGAGAATTTGTTATGAATATTCACAAAGTTGGCATGCTGCGCTTTAAAACGATGCCAAACTTGTGCTGAGAGTGCCAGTCGTCAAGAAGCGAGCAGAGAAAAACTGAATTTTTCATGGAGAAAGGAAAGGTATTCCTCTCAGAAAACGTACAAAAAAGATACTTTTAGATGTTTAATAGCTTTTTAGAGCATTGGGATCGCTAGAGGACGGCTTAATGAACTAATGTTTGTGAAAACCATTGACCAAAATTGGTCCTGTAGCTTGTAATTTGCCCGTGCGCATTCCGATTCGTTTTGCCAGCACGGGTCACATATCAAAATTCCAACATTAAGGAAATCACTTCAATGTTTTTTTGTGATTGTGATATCATTTTGCAAACTTTTTTCTCTTTATCTGTATTTTTAGGTGTTGATCCCAATGCTGACTACCCTACACTATATCGCTACTTTGTGGAGGTGTGGATATATCTTGGTCTGGCATGGCTCTCCCTTTTCTTCAACTGGAAGGTGCGCATGGTTGTGGAGGCACACAAAGCTCTAAAGAAGCGCCGTAAAAGGCGCAAACTTTCTCTGGATGAGTTACAGTGCATCAAAAAAAGTCACAAGACCCTACACCTGCCACCAACCCCTAATGAAGTCAACATCTTCAGCTTCCTGTCCAAGAAAAAAGAAGATTACAATGACTCAATCAAGCAGATAGGTGTCGAGAAGGGAGAAGATCAACGTGTCAGCTTCATCACTGGTTGCAAAAATAAATCACCAAACCGCTCAAAGAGCTGCAGTGATTCTCTTTCAGTAAAAGGAAATTCCATCCTCAGTCTAGACCGCTCCCCTCGACAGAAGCGCCGCTATAGCTTCAGTGACAGAGTTGCTGTAGCCCTCTCAAAATCCAAGGGTTACCTTCTTAACAAAGAGGAATGTCTTCTCATGAATGAAATGCATGGGGGAGGAGGGATAGACACTGACCTAGACTGTATGAGAATGTATGAGAATCAGTTAGACAAGGAGGCAGGAGAGAACCAAGAAGGTCTTGAACCTGCAGGCTGCAGTAATGGCCGGATCACGTGGGACTCCAAAGTTAACCAGATCCTCATGTTTCCCAGTGCTAACATCACCTTCATTGATGAGGAGAATTTGCTAAACAACAACCTGGAGGATGATGATAATGACTTTATGCCTAAATTCTCAGCTTCAGATGAGACCGATTGCAGAGAGGAACAGGGCTCAGAATCTGAGACCTCTGTATTCACCACAGATGGGTTGGACCATGATCACTCCTATGAGCAGCTAGTGGAAGAGTATTCCAAAGAGGACAATACTGACATTTGATACTGTCTCATAATATATATTTTTTTTTTTTCATTTTCATGAACTTGAATTGGTGTAAACTATAAAAATGGAAGTTATTTCTCACAACCCATTTTCATCTGTCTTCCAATGTGAGCAGACTTATACAAGCTTAATGTGATTTTACAAATTATAATTTCTGTTGTTTTTTTAAGGATTTTGCTAGTGGAACAGCATTAAAATTAAAAACCAATTATATAAATGAACAAACAAGAGCAGCTGTTGGCATAGAGACTTATAGAGATGTATATCAATAGCTGACTTTTGCATTGGCTCTAGACTTGATTAGGTTTTTATTTATTGGATAGCAAATACATAAAACCATTTAGGTTTCTACCTAAATTGTCAGAACTGCAGGGGTCTCAAATTCATTGTGAACCAGTTCACTGACAATATAGATTATAGATTGTAAGATATAGATTAAGATGTTTGCATTTTTCACCATATTGGTGATTTATTTTTAAGATGGAAAAAAAAAAAACCTTAATCCTTATTGGATGTTAAACCGAATCTTTTATTGTCTTCCATTTTAGCCTGAAGTTTTTGGGTAACCATATTGGCCTGTTGTTTTAACTTGGGATTTATTTAAAATGGCATGTCAAAAAATTTTTTTTTTTTTTTTTTTTTTTTACATTTAAAAAAAAAAATTATTATTTGATTTTATTCCAAGTCGGTTGATTATGCAGACATTGTTTTAATGTTCCTGAAATGTGTTGTTAACTACTATCCAAAGATAATCTCAATATTTATGGTTTTCTGAACTGTTAATACTGTCAATACAATGAGATGATCCGCACTAAAATACTCTATCGGCCTCCCTCAATGTGTCACTGTCAAGTAGATGATAGTTGAATCAGTCAACATTAGAAATGAGAAACCAATTGTTATTACAGTGTTAGTTTTACTGACACAACCACCGTTTTGGTGTCTTACTCATTTATTGACATGCTAGTTCTGTGTTGATATGAAACCAGCATACTGACAAATTACCATTACAATACACTAAGCAAAAAAGAAAGAAAGAAAGATCCTGGTTGTGGTTCCCTCTGCTGAGCTCTAGCCATGTGTGTGTTCTCACACTGTCCTCTTGCGTCATGCTACTGAGTGCCCCTGGTGTGTCGAGCTGCATCCTGAGTCAGTTTCCTGTTTGTAGATGGAATTGTTGTTTGTATTTTAAGTGTGTTATAGGAGCAATCTCTTTTAATCTTTTTTTTTTTTTTTTTTTTTTTTACTTCCCGTTTGCATTGAAATATGCATTCTACTGTATGTCTTCTAATATTCAGTGCTGTGTATGTCATGTAAGTACATTTTGCACCAATTTGCGTTTCTTCTAATGAGGCCCTTTAATGTTGTCTTTTATGGTGTTACTATCAAACTTTTGTTATAGGCCCACCCCTGTTTTCCCAGCTACACTTTAACCAGAGATCTTTCATTCTCAATGTGCAGTCTCTCATTTGAGAGAACAGTGTGTTTGCTATGTAAACATTGGAAAATGGTCTGTCAGTAACCATCACTGTTGGTCTCCTGTAGTCTCGGTTTAATTAGCAATGAGCTAAATGGCCATGAATAGACGACCAGAATTTACATCACTGGCCAAGGTTAACTAACCTTAGGTTAACCTGTCAAGTCATGGTATTGTTTTTTGTTCATGCAAATGTTCGCACCATTCTTTCACAGAAAAGGTACAAACATTCTACTCTCCAAGTGATGTAAATGTTAAAGTGCTTTTGATTTTTTTTTTTTTTTTTTTTTTTTTTCCATGTTATGTTTTGAATTTCCTGTACTTTGTAATGCTGTATTTCCATACTTTAATTGTTCCCTGGCGGTGCTACTTTACTCTGTTTAGATTATCTCTGTATGGATTTGAATGTTGGACTGAATGAGAATTTTCCATTTGAAATAAATAAATAGATTTCTGCCTTGTTCTTTTTCCCTCTCTCATCTTTGAGTAGTGGTTTCAGGAAGACACTTGGACTTATTTGAAGCTAAATTTCTTTGAAAGCAAATGTGGAAAAACGCATAACATTTTATGTGTGTATTTTCATGAATTATACGCCAGCCTAAATTGAAAAATACATTTGTTTGTTTTGCTGACATTATGTTCAGTGGATATAAAACATCTACACATCCCTGTTAAAACTATGAAAGCCAATTTCCACCACAAAATAAAAAAGGTAATTGCGACTTTTTATCTCTAATTTATTTTTTTATACCAGAATTGCGTGATAAACTCACACTTGCGAATTATAAAGTAAAATTGAGGAAAAAAAGATTGACTTTAACTCAAAATTCTGAGAAAAAAAAGTCAAAATTGCGAGGTAAACTCAATATATAAATAATTATTTAGTGTACCCCAATAGACCGAGCGAATTAAGAGTTATGTTTGTTCATGAAGTCAACATACTATTTAAAATGATTAATTGCATTCCCTCTTCTCCTAAGACTACGTTTTTGACTGCTACCCCTAGAGCTTTAATGCTACAAGCACTAAACTGTGCTCTGACTGACAGGCGCAGACAGAGAGCCGATGGAATCAGGCGACTCCGAAGGCTTCAGAGGCTGCAACGGAGCTGCAGCGATGATCCCGGACATAAGTCTTTAATTAATAATCCACATAGAGAAAGATGAAGGAAGGCAAAGCAACAACTGTTAAACAAAAACCAGACCGGACAACTAAGAACAGGAACCTGAATACAAAAGACAGACCAAGTTAATTAATAATACACAGCTGAACAGAATGAGAATCAAATCAGTAACCATAGTAACAAACTCAAACTGAACACAACTGTGACAGTTAGGAACCTGGGGTCCGTTCTTCGTACGTCGCTAACTCACTTAGCTGGATTTGATTGTTGGCGATTTGGCATGATCTTGGATTGTTTGGTTCTTCAACGCTCATCCTGGACTTGCTGTCATAGCAACATGTGCGCAAACTTAAACCTGCTCGGGAGCAGGCTTATTTCATGTTAACAGGATTAGATCCCGGCTTCATAAGCGGAGCTGATACGGGAAGTCCTGCGCAGCGCGATAGTGCACTTTCTTTCTGAGATATATATTTTTTCTCGTGATTCGTGAAATTGTCGTTTTATGTTTAAAAAGTTTTAGTTTTTTTTGTTTGTTTGTTTTTTTGTGGCATTTCCAAGCCACTTAAGACCCAATGTTGTAAAGCAGTTTTTTTTTTTTTAGGCTATCATAATTTTTTATGAAGATCATACAATCATGACCATGCCGATTGCAGATATGTCACTCAGGCTTCACTAACGTGATTGGTACCATAGACTGCCATCAAGGCCTCAATGAAGGGGATTATGTGAACAGAAAGGGGATTCACAATGTAAATGTGCAGCCCAGTTACTATTGTGATTCTTAATATTCCAGATTAGTAATATTATATCAAATTAAAAAAAGGCAGTTGACTAAAATCTTCCATATCACAAATGTGAAAGCAAAATGGCCAGGATCTGTGCATGACTTAAGTATTTTCAGAGATTCACATTTATGCACATTATTTGAAAGTGGTAAGAAAAGTTCCACAATTATATATCAAGCTCACTGTATTACATACACTTATGCTGATCCTAACAGAACTGCATTTTTTTCATAGGTGATTATGACATGTTCCTGCCTGCAGACAGGTGTTTTATGACCCCATTCCCTGACCCAAACCAGTTACAATGCAGCTCTAGCCAGGACAAGGGCACAATGAAATGAACTTTGGCTAACTAAAGGGAAGATTTCAGTGTCTGAAAAGTCTGAGGGTTGCACACCTGACAGGGCCTGTGACATTGTTGCATGTGCCATATTACACAACATTGCCAAAAAAAAAAAAAACACTTTTCATTAAATGTTTAATAAAAGACAAATATGCTTAGTTCCTTGAGTTTTATTTCAATTGTTCTTTGTAAAGAAAAGCCAGTGGTCAGGTGCCTGCAACAAGAGATATTAGACACATGCCTCATGCAACAAATAAAAAGGAAAAGTTGTCTATACACTGCCCACCTGTAGGCCTATGTCTCCTCTGTCTGTGCAGACTCTTCTGTAGATGTGGAATCCTGCAACTTATATTGCAGCCATAAAGCATACAAGTATAAATGAAGTAAAGTTATTTATGCACTTGCAGGTAGGCTAGTTCCTCCATATGACAGTTATCTGAGAGGGTTTATTCACTGTCCAATGCAATGGAAACAAATGGACATTACAAAGTCTTATACTTTCTTTCCTTTGGAAAGTTAGAAAATGTCCACTTACTGCACATATTTCAGCCACCACTTTCTTGGGAACAGATACAAGTGTTGGTGTATTATGTAAAAGTGCACAAAAGAGGAAAACACAATGTCATTACAATGAACTACACTGGGGAAAAATGTGATCAATAACTCATGGCAAAATATTTTTACATTAACATAAGTTTATCAGTTTTCACTTTCACAAGTCAAAGCAATTCATCATTACTCAAGATTTAACAGTTGAAATGACTATACGGCCTTAATTTAGCAAAAATGATTTTACAGTGTAGGCTACTAAGATCTTTTCTATTTATTTCTCAGCCTTTTTCTTGGTTGCTTTTATAATCAGACAACCATTTATTTAACAGTGCCTTTTATAAAAGAGACAATAACTAAAAATTACCATTATGTAGAATATTTTTGTACTTCACTTTTATTTGTTCCCATGTTCTAGTATGGTGACTGACATTACAATGCACAAAGTAATTATGCAATTATTAAAATACAAAAATATAGGCTATTAAGTGATAAAAACATCTAACATGGCCACTTCTAACGGATTTAAATTGTATGCTACTTTTTGCCAGCCCTCTCTCCTAGCTTTTGCAGACTTCGAGGTGTTCCATGGCGTTTTGATTAAACATTAAAATTCCGAATAAACTTCGACTAATAGTTCTTGCTCTGCAGAGGAGAAAAACTGTGCGCGCTCTTTGGCCACGCCGAGCAGCCAATAGCAGCGTTGCTGATCAATGTTTCTACTATCGATACATATCCCCTTTTAACCAGCACATGAACGCGCAATTATCTCAGATAACCCAATCCAGCGATACTAATCATATCCGGCAAGTGTGTTCGAAGAACCGAGTTAGCCAGATCATGATTCGCACGATGATATCATCTTGGATTTGTCATTTGATCTCGGATGTAATAAGCAACGTACGAAGAACGGGCCCCTGGGGTCCGTTCTTCGTACGTCGCTAACTCACTTAGCTGGATTTGATTGTTGGCGATTTGGCATGATCTTGGATTGTTTGGTTCTTCAACGCTCATCCTGGACTTGCTGTCATAGCAACATGTGCGCAAACTTAAACCTGCTCGGGAGCAGGCTTATTTCATGTTAACAGGATTAGACCGCGGCTTCATAAGCGGAGCTGATACGGGAAGTCCAGCGCAGCGCGATAGTGCACTTTCTGAGATATATATTTTTTCTCGTGATTCGTGAGATTGTCGTTTTTTTGTCGCTTTTATGTTTAAAAAACAGTTTTAGTTTTTTTTTTTTTTTTTTTTTTTTTTTTTTGTGGCATTTCCAAGCCACTTAAGACCCAATGTTGTAAAGCAGTGTTTTTTTTTTTTTTTTTAGGCTATCATAATTTTTTATGAAGATCATACAATCATGACCATGCCGATTACAGATATGTCACTCAGGCTTCACTAACGTGATTGGTACCATAGACTATAGGCTACCATAGACTGCCATCAAGGCCTCAATGAAGGGGATTATGTGAACAGAAAGGGGGTTCACAATGTAAATTTGTGCAGCCCAGTTACTATTGTGATTCTTAATATCCCAGATTAGTAGCCTAATATTATATCAAATAAAAAAAAGGCAGTTGACTAAAATCTTCCATATCACAAATGTGAAAGCAAAATGGCCAGGATCTGTGCATGACTTAAGAATTTTCAGAGATTCACATTTATGCACATTATTTGACAGTGGTAAGAAAAGTTCCACAATTAAATATCAAGCTCACTGTATTACATACACTTATGCTGATCCTAACAGAACTGCATTTTTTCATAGGTGATTATGACATGTTCCTGCAGACAGGTGTTTTATGACCCCATTCCCTGACCCAAACCAGTTACAGTGCAGCTCTAGCCAGGACAAGGGCACACAATGAAATGAACTTTGGCTAACTAAAGGGAAGATTTCAATGTCTGAAAAGTCTGAGGGTTGCACACCTGACAGGGCCTGTGACATTGTTGCATGTGCCATATTACACAACATTGCCAAAAAAAAAAGACTTTTCATTAAATGTTTAATAAAAGATTAGTGCTTAGTTCCTTGAGTTTTATTTCAATTGTTCTTTGTAAAGAAAAGCCAGTGGTCAAGTGCCTGCAACAAGAGATATTAGACACATGCCTCATGCAACAAATAAAAAGGAAAAGTTGGCTATACACCTGTAGGCCTATGTCTCCTCTGTGTGTGCAGACTCTTCTGTAGGCCTTTCTGTAGATGTGGAATCCTGCAACTTATATTGCAGCCATAAAGCATACAAGTATAAATGAAGTAAAGTTATTTATGCAATTGCAGGTAGGCTAGTTCCTCCATATGACATTCTGAGAGGGTTTATTCACTGTCCAGTGCAATGGAAACAAATGGACATTACAAAGTCTTATACTTTCTTTCCTTTGGAAAGTTAGAAAATGTCCACTTACTGCACATATTTCAGCCACCACTTTCTTGGGAACAGATACAAGTGTTGGTGTATTATGTAAAAGTGCACAAAAGAGGAAAACACAATGTCATTACAATGAACTACACTGGGGAAAAATGTGATCAATAACTCATGGCAAAATATTTTTACATTAACATAAGTTTATCAGTTTTCACTTTCACAAGTCAAAGCAATTCATCATTACTCAAGATTTAACAGTTGAAATGACTATACAGCCTTAATTTAATGCAGCAAAAATTATTTTACAGTGTAGGCTACTGAGATCTTTTCAATTTTTTTCTCAGCCTTTTTCTTGGTTGCTTTTATAAACAGACAAACATTTATTTAACAGTGCCTTTTATAAAAGAGACTATAATATAACAAAAAATTACCATTATGTAGAATATTTTTGTACTTCACTTTTATTTGTTCCCATGTTCTAGTATGGTGACTGACATTACAATGCACAAAGTAATTATGCAATTATTAAAATACAAAAATCTAGGCTAATAAGTGATAAAAACATATAATATGGCCACTTCTAACGGATTTAAATTGTCTGCTACTTTTTGCCAGCCCTCTCTCCTGGCTTTTGCAGACTTTGAGGTGTTCCCTGGCGTTTTGATTAAACATTAAAATTCTGAATAAACTTCGACTAAATTAGTTCTTGCTCTGCTGAGTAAAACTGTGCGCGCTCTTTGGCCACGCTGAGCAGCCAATAGCAGCGTTGCTGATCAATGTTTCTACTATCGATACATATCCCCTTTTAACCAGCGCATGAACGCGCAATTATCTCAGATAACTCAATCCAGCGATACTAATCATATCCGGCAAGTGTGTTCGAAGAACCGAGTTAGCCAGATCATGATTCGCACGATGATATCATCTTGGATGTGTCATTTGATCTTGGATGTAATAAGCAACGTACGAAGAACGGACCCCAGGGGTCCGTTCTTCGTACGTCGCTAACTCACTTAGCTGGATTTGATTGTTGGTGATTTGGCATGATCTTGGATTGTTTGGTTCTTCAACGCTCATCCTGGACTTGCTGTCATAGCAACATGTGCGCAAACTTAAACCTGCTCGGGAGCAGGCTTATTTCATGTTAACAGGATTAGATCCCGGCTTCATAAGCAGAGCTGATACGGGAAATCCAGCGCAGCGCAATAGTGCACTTTCTTTCTGAGATATATATTTTTTCTCGTGATTCGTGAGATTGTCGTTTTTTGACGCTTTTATGTTTAAAAAACAGTGTTTTTACAACAAAGACCCAATGTTGTAAAGCAGTTTTTTTTTTTTTTTTTCATAATTTTTTATGAAGATCATACAATCATGACCATGCCGATTACAGATATGTCACTCAGGCTTCACTAACGTGATTGGTACCATAGACTATAGGCTACCATAGACTGCCATCAAGGCCTCAATGAAGGGGATTATGTGAACAGAAAGGGGATTCGCAATGTAAATGTGCAGCCCAGTTACTATTGTGATTCTTAATATTCCAGATTAGTAATATTATATCAAATAAAAAAAAGGCAGTTGACTAAAATCTTCCATATCACAAATGTGAAAGCAAAATGGTCAGGATCTGTGCATGACTTAAGAATTTTCAGAGATTCACATTTATGCACATTATTTGAAAGTGGTAAGAAAAGTTCCACAATTAAATATCAAGCTCACTGTATTACATACACTTATGCTGATCCTAACAGAACGTCTCGGTTACGTATGTAACTCTCGTTCCCTGAGTAGGGAACGGAGACGTTACGTCGGATGACGACGAATGGGGTTTCGCTTAGAAAGCCTATCATCTTCGAGTATATAAAACGAGCCAATGGCAATGAAATGCCATGGGTCTGCGGAATTTGGATAGCGTATCTCCGCCCCATCCTGGGGGTATATAAGGAAGTACGCCGGCAACATGCAGATATGTTTCTTCGCTGAGGAGCCGAGACTGAACTCAGGCGTTCCAGCGGTACAGCGGAAGTGGCAGGGAGACGTAACGTCTCCGTTTCCTACTCAGGGAACGAGGGTTACATACGTAACCGAGACGTTCCCTTTCGTTGTCACTCCGAGTTACGTCGGATGATGACAAATGGGGTTCCCAGTGTAATCACGCCACCTCTCGACTGTCTTCCAGTGCCCTGCGTAAGTCTGAGCTCCCTGTCGTGAGACTGGCACGGACGAAGGACTCCTACTTAACACAGGAATATCAAGGTACACTGGGAAGCATATCTCAGTGGAAATATGCAATCATGCCCAACCCGAAGGGGGGGACTTGGAATACACATATGACCCCGAAGGGCTGCATACGGAGTAACACTGGGGTGTCCAGCCGAAGGTGGAATATTTCAACCCCAGGGGTGGCAAGGTGGCTTGCCAAGGGAAAGACACATGCTCAAAGAGGCTTACAGTGGAAATACACATGTGGGGGTCGCCCAGAGGGGAACCATGCACATGGAGGCACCTAGCCAAGCGCGAAAGCTGCCAGTGGCATAACTCTGGCATTGACGTCAACAGTGCTGGAGGAGACTCAGGGCTTATGAGGCTCACCTGAGGAAATATCGCACGTATCCCGTCCGTGGAGAGGACTGGCGAGCAAGCGAAGACACCTGAGCAGAATCTAGCACGGGCTAGTTGAAGCGAGTACATGAGAAGAAACTGGCTCAACTCGGAGATTGTAGAATCTCGCGAATGTGTTAGGTGTCGCCCAGCCTGCAGCTCTGCAGATGTCTTTTAGCGAGGCGCCATGCGCTAGAGCCCAAGAGGATGCCACACTCCGAGTGGAGTGGGCCGTCACACCAAGGGGGCATGGTAGACCTTGCTGCTGGTAAGCCAAAGCAATGGCGTCCACTATCCAGTGAGACAACCTTTGCTTGGAGAGAGCCTTTCCCTTCAGCTTCCCACCATAACAGACAAAGAGCTGGTCTGAGGTCCTGAAACACTGCGTTCTGTCAACGTAAGCATGAAGGGCGCGTACTGGACAGAGCAGTGCCAAGGCTGGGTCTGCCTCCTCCAAGGGCAGCGCTTGCAGGTTCACCACCTGACTCGAAAGGGGTGGGAACCTTGGGCACATATCCAGGCCAGGGTCTCAGGATCACGTGAGAGTTAGCCGGCCCGAATTCCAGGCACGCTTCGTCAACCGAAAATGTCTGCAGGTCCCCTACCCTCTTGATGGAGGCCAATGCAACCAGGAGCGCTGTCTTCATTGACAGGAACTTAAGCTCCACTGATTGCAGAGGCTCAAAGGGAGCACTCTGCAGGGCAGTTAAAACCACTGAGAGGTCCCAAGAGGGTACGAGGGGAGGACGAGGAGGATTCAGTCTCCTCGCTCCCCTCAGGAACCTGACGATTAGGTCGTGCTTTCCCAAGGACTTACCATCAACTGCGTCGTGATGTGCGGCAATGGCGGCAACATACACTTTCAGGGTGGAGGGAGACAGCCTTCGCTCCAACCCTTCTTGCAGGAAGGAAAGCACGACACTGATGGGGCATTTCGTGGGTTCTAGATTTTTAGAAGAACACCAGTTGACGAAGAGGTTCCACTTCAACGCATAGACATGTCTCGTGGATGATGCTCTAGCGGAAGTGATGGTAGCCACCACTGCTGGTGGTAGGGTACTCAAACCTACCTTGTCCCGTCCAGGAGCCACACGTGGAGGTTCCAAAGATCGGGACGAGGGTGCCATAAGGTGCCCCGTCCCTGAGAAAGCAGGTCCTTCCTCAGGGGAATTGGCCAGGGAGGTGCTGTCGCGAGGAGTACTAGTTCTGGGAACCAGGTGCGGTTGTGCCAATACGGGGCAACCAAAATTACCTGCTCCTCGTCCTCCCTGATCTTGCGCAAGGTCTGCGCAAGAAGGCTCACTGGGGGAAACGCATACTTGCGAAGGCCCCGCGGCCAGCTGTGCGCCAGTGCATCCGTGCCGAGTGTGCCCTCGGTCAGGGAATAAAACAGGTCGCAGTGGGACGAGTCGTGGGAGGCAAACAGATCTACCGGTGCGTCCCCGAACTGATCCCAAATCAGCTGAACCGTCTGGGGATGGAGTCTCCATTCTCCAGCGAGAGGCCAAAGCCGAGACAGCTCGTCGGCCACCTGGTTCAGTTCTCCCGGGATATAAATGGCTCGAAGCGACCTCAGATGCTTCTGACTCCATATGAGGAGGTGGCAGGCGAGTTGCGACATACGGCGGGAGCGTAGACCACCTTGACGGTTGATGTACGCTACTGTGGCGGTATTGTCTGATCGGACTAGTACGTGTTGACCCCTGAGCAACGCACGAAAGCGGTGCAGGGCAAGGCGTACAGCCAGCAACTCGAGGCAATTGACATGCCAAAGGCACTGGGGTCCTGTCCAGGAGCCCGCGGCAGCATGTCCATTGCACATGGCACCCCAACCCATGGCGGAGGCATCTGTTGATACAACAACATGCCTGGAAGCTCGTTCTAAGGGAACTCCGGCCCGTAGAAAATTGAGGTTCGACCACGGGGAGAAGGTCTGGCGGCAGGTCGGAGTCACTGAGACTCGGAGTGTGCCGTGTTGCCATGCCCACCTCGGGACTCGATCGCGAAGCCAAAGCTGAAGTGGTCTCATATGAAGCAAACCGAGCGGTGTTACTGCGGCTGCGGATGCCATATGCCCCAGGAGCCTCTGAAAAAGTTTCAGTGGGACCGCACTCTTGCCCTCGAACTGACGAAGACAAGTCAGCAGTGACTGCGCGCGCTCGCTCGTAAGCTGCGCGCACATGGCGACCGAGTCGATTTCCTTACCGAGAAAAGAGATCCTCTGCACTGGGCAGAGTTTGCTCTTCTCCCAGTTGACCCGAAGGCCCAGACGAGCTAGGTGTCGGAGCACAAGGTCCCTGTGTTCGCAAACCTGGTCTCGAGAGTGAGCTAGAATCAGCCAGTCGTCGAGATAGTTCAGGATGCGAACCCCGTGTTCTCGTAGGGGAACAAGGGCTGCCTCGACGACCTTCGTGAAGACGCGAGGAGACAGGGCTAGCCCGAAAGGGAGAACCGCGTACTGGTATGCCTGCCCCTCAAAAGCAAACCGAAGAAACGGTCTGTGTCGAGGAAGAATGGAGACATGGAAGTAAGCGTCCTTCAGGTCGATCGCTGTTATGTCCCTCCACTACCTGTGTTTCCTTTTTTTCTGTTTGGTTGCTCTGTTACTGTGTTTATTATTGTGTGCAGGTGTGACCGGTAATGAGTGGGCGGAGAGGCACCCTTTAAAACATCAGTCACTCCGTGGAGAGGGTGGAGATCTGTGTTCTGGCAACCACGCCAATGGCTGACCTTCCTGCATCGTTTCTTCTGTTGTAGTTGATCTCCCATTTTCTGTTTTGTTGGCAATTTATTTATTCTTTGTTTAATAAACCCCTAGACAAAACGAGTCCAACTGACGTTGCAGTCATTTTATGTTGCGGTTAGTGTGTCTGATCGTAACATTTGGGCGCTCGTCCGTTTTTGAATTGAGTAGGAAGTAATGTTTTTGGTGAGCGGCTGTTGTTGGTGAGTACCATATATATAAATATTTTGGGTAGAGGAGCGTGCACCTCAATAAGTAAGTCATCGGGCAGACACGGAGTTTGCCACTTTATTATTTTAGTTTCATTATTTTTGGTGGTATCCTTAGTCGGTACGTTTCGGGGGTTGTGGTAGACTGCGCAATCGGTCTGCTACGTCCTCACGAGTTTAACGTTTAATGTACACTGGGTAGGGGATCCACTGAAGACTAGTGAGGCTAAGTTTAGTTTTTTTTTTGGGTAGGTAAGTAGGGGTTGGGGTGCAGTGAATCTCCCAGTCTTTTGTTACTCGCTTGTTTTGTATGTCGCTTTAGTGATTTAATAGTGCACTGTATAATGTAGTGTTTAAACAGGCTGAGGTTGAGTTTAGACTATTGTTGGCTGCAGAGATTTTTTTGGGAGGGGGGGGGGGTGGTTTAGCCCATTTGTATGTCTAACTTTTCCTCAGCTTGTCAGTATTGTGGCGTGGTTGGTCATGTTAAAATTTTGTGGTCATTTTTTGGGGATTTTTGATCACTTCGTTTTTGTTTTTCCTGTAGTGGTGTAGTAGCCTGTAGTATTGTTTTGTTTATTTTGGATTGTTATATCGATTATGTCTATCGTTCAGGAGTTTGCTGAAAACCCCTCGGTAGAGGCGTTTAATAATCTTAAAAAGGAGCAACTTTTGGAATTGGCTACTTATTATGAAGTTGAGTTGTCCGCTTCTGAAAAACGTCTCAAAAATAGCATTAAAACTGCTTTGTTACCAGTTTTGGTAGAGAAGAGGGTTTTGCCTCCTGTTGATATGAGAGATTCTATCCGGTTGAAAGAGCTTTCTATTCGGGAGAGAGAATTAGACAATGAAAGAGAAGTGTTGCGTTTAAGAGTCTCTGAGAACGAGTTGGAAATGAAACGCTTAGATTTAAAAGCTAGACAGGAAAATATTGATCTCATTCACACCGGGTCTTTTGATGTGGGTAAAAACATTAGGCTGGTACCACCGTTTATTGAGAAAGACGTGGAAAAATATTTTCCGCATTTTGAGAAAGTTGCGTCAACTTTAAGTTGGCCGAAAGAAGTATGGACTTTATTAATTCAGTCAGTGTTAACGGGTAGGGCACAAGAAGTGTATTCTTCACTTTCACTTGAGCAAAGTAAAGACTACGGTGTGGTTAAGGCAGCTATTCTTAGATGTTACCAATTAGTTCCGGAAGCTTATCGACAGCGCTTTCGCCGATGTGAGAAAACTGAGCATCAGACTTATATCGAGTTTGCTCGTGAGAAAGAGGCTTTGTTTGATCGATGGTGTTTATCAAGTGATGTAGACAGCCAGGCAAAGTTGCGAGCTTTAATTCTTGTGGAGGAATTTAAAAATTGCTTGCCTGATGTTGTAGCTACTTACCTTAATGAACATAAAGTCGATTCTTTGCACGAAGCTGCTGTCCTGGCAGATGAATTTGTTTTGACCCACCGTGTCTTTAAAGATAGATATAAGTCTGTAAGCTCATTTCCAAAGCCCAGTTATGCTGCGGTCCATTCTTCCGGTAGTCCAGAGCAGGCTTGTTTTTATTGTAAGAAGCCTGGGCACTTGGTGGCAGATTGTCCAGTGCTGAAAAAAAAACAAGCTGCGAAAGGCTTTGGATTGATTAAAGCGTCTCCACATATTGCTTCGCCCTGTCTTGAATTTTCGAGCGAGATGAAGACTGGATATGAACCTTTCCTTAGTGATGGTTTTGTGTCGTTGTCTGGTGACGATAATTTCATTTCCGTACGCATTTTGCGCGACACCGGTGCTGCACAATCATTCATTTTGAATGGGGTTTTGCCTTTCTCTGAAACAACGAAAACGGGTACCAGCGTATTAGTTCGTGGCTTTGAGATGGGCTTCACTGTTGTTCCACTTCACCAAATCACTCTAAAATCTAGTGTAGTCACCGGTTGCGTTGCGGTTGGTGTTCGTGAATCTTTGCCTATTTCTGGCGTTTCCTTTATTTTGGGCAATGATTTAGCAGGTGGTAATGTGTGGAGCCGAGGGAGTTTGGAAGTTCTCCCTCAAGTTGTTACTGTGCCCAGCAAGACAGTTGTCCATGAGTGTGTGGAGAAAAATCCAGATGTGTTCCCTGCATGCGCGATTACTCGCGCTATGTCAAGGAAAGGAGGGTGCTCCTTTTCTCCTGTTGAATATGAATTGTCTGATTCTTTCTTTGTGAATCTTGAGTCTGAGACGTCTCCTGAGTCAGCCGTTGTTGATTTGACTGGGCTTGATAAGGAAACTAATAAAATTAGGACGGAGTCTGCATGCGTGTCACGCACAAAATTGATTGCTGCTCAAAAAGCGGATGGGTCATTGGTCTCTTTATTCTGCTCTGCCTCATCTGAGGTTGACCTGGATGAACATTCACAATGTTTTTTCTTTCAGGATGGTGTGCTAATGAGGAAATGGAGGCCTTACAATGTTCCAGACCATGGTAACTCTGTTCATCAAATTGTGATGCCAGTTGAATACAGAGATACAATTTTGAGTGTAGCTCATGACAGTGTAGCTGGTCATATGGGGGTCGCCAAAACACTAAATCGTGTTTGTCAACACTTTTATTGGCCAGGGTTGAAGCGGGATGTAGTTAGATTTTGCAAAACTTGCAAGGTCTGTCAGCTGGTTGGTAAACCTAACCAGAAAATTCCTCCTGCTCCTCTGTACCCCATTCCTGTGGTGGCCCCGCCATTTGATCATGTCATTGTTGATATTGTTGGTCCCCTTGTGCGTTCCACGAGTGGATATCAATATCTTTTAACAGTGATGTGTGCATCTACTCGTTTTCCGGAAGCTATCCCTCTGCGAAAAATCTCTGCTAAAGTGGTGTTAAAGGAACTGCTAAGTTTTTTTTCTGTGTTTGGTCTGCCAAAAGTCATCCAGACTGATCGTGGATCGAATTTCATGTCTTGTGTGTTCACCCGTGTTTTGAAACAGCTTAGCATACAACATAATGTTTCCAGTGCCTATCATCCTGAAAGCCAGGGGGCACTGGAGCGTTATCATCAAACACTGAAGGGCATGTTGCGTGCATATTGCCTTGAGACTGGTAAGGATTGGGCAGATGCAGTTCCCTGGCTGCTGTTCGCCTGTAGAGAGGTGAGACAGGAGTCACTTGGTTTTAGTCCTGCTGATCTTGTTTTTGCACACACTCCACGAGGTCCGTTGGCTGTATTGAAAGATCAGTTTTTAAGTGAACGCCCTGCAAAAGACATCTTGAGTTATGTGTCAAATTTTCGTTCTCGTTTACACAGAGCCCGTGAGTTAGCCCATGAGAATCTTGAGAGAGCACAAGACAAGATGAAAAGCTGGTATGACCGTAAGACCATAGGTCGACACTTTAAAGTGGGCGATAAAGTACTTATGTTAATTCCTATCTCTGGATCTGCTCTACAAGCTCGTTTTAGTGGTCCATATGTGGTAGTGCATGAAGTTTCTGACCGCGATTATGTAATCGCCACTCCAGACCGGCGGCAGCAGAAGCGTCTTTGTCACATTAATATGTTGAAGCCTTATTTTGAGCGTGCTTCTTCTGCTAGCCTAGATTCATCTCCAGCTGAGCTGGAGTCGGTTTCGTCAAGTGATAAGTCTATGCTATTGTCTGTTGTGGTGGAAGAGAGTGATGAAATTGAAAATAATCCATCTCGGGCTCTAATTGAGGGTCGCCTTAACAACACTGAAATGCTCTCAGTTTTAGCTGATCATCTCCCACACCTCACAGACTCTGAGAAGGTTGATATTTTGGATGTTGTCCATCAATTTTCAGAGTTGTTTAATGATGTTCCAAAACAAACTCATATTATCGAGCATGACATTGATGTTGGAGAAATAGCACCGATAAAACAACATCCCTATAGGGTAAATCCTTTGAAACGTGCTGTGTTAAAGAAGGAAGTACAGTACATGCTTTTAAACAACATTGCAGAACCTAGCATGAGTGCATGGAGTTCTCCATGCCTCTTGGTGGCAAAGCCTGATGGTACGTTTAGATTTTGCACTGATTACCGGCGTGTTAATGCAGTCACCAGACCTGACTGTCATCCGTTGCCCAGGTTGGACGATTGCATTGACCAGGTGGGTTCTGCAGTTTTTGTTAGCAAGTTTGACTTGCTAAAAGGTTACTGGCAGATTCCCCTCACTAGTCGTGCAAGAGAAATATCTGCCTTTGTTACCCCAGATGACTTTCTGAACTATCACGTTATGGCTTTTGGAATGCGTAATGCTCCCGCAACGTTCCAGCGATTAATAAATACAGTGCTGTCTGGTATGTCTGGCTGTGAGGCCTATTTGGACGATGTGGTCCTTTATAGTGCGTCATGGCCAGAACGTGTTCAGCAGATTCGAGAGCTATTTTGCCGACTGTCCGCAGCTAATTTGACCATTAATTTGGCTAAATGCGAGATCGGCAAGGCAACCGTCACTTACTTGGGTAGAATAGTAGGAGGTGGCCAGGTGCGTCCTTTGGATGCCAAAGTTTCTGCTATTTGTAGTTTTCCTCCCCCTGCTGATCGTCATGAGTTACGCAGATTTCTTGGTATGGTGGGCTACTACCGTGGTTTTTGTAGAAATTTCTCATCTGTAGTAGCTCCACTGACTAATTTGCTTAGTCCAAAGGTGGTATATCAGTGGTCTGGTCAGTGTCAGAGTGCCTTTGCGAATGCAAAGGCATTACTTATTTCAGCTCCTGTGTTGGCTGCACCTGACTTTGCGACACCTTTTTTCTTAATGATTGACGCAAGTGATCAAGGTGCTGGAGCCGTCCTTCTCCAAGATGGTGTTGAGAATGTCCATCACCCTGTTTGCTACTTTTCCAAGAAGTTTAATCAACATCAACGGCGGTACTCCACCATCGAAAAGGAGACGCTGGCCCTTGTTCTTGCTGTCCAACATTTTGAAGTATACTTAGGTGCTTTGGATAGAACAATTGTTTATAGTGATCATGACCCCTTGAAGTTTCTCAGTCGCATGAGAAATGCCAACCAGCGTCTGATGCGGTGGAGTTTGATCTTACAACCTTTTAATATTGAGGTCAAGCATATCCGTGGTACTGATAACGTCTTGGCAGACGCTTTATCTAGAGTACCTTAGTTAAGTATTCTCATGCTTATAGTTACTTGGGGTAACTGTATTGACATGGGTTTTTGTGTTTGTTAGTTTGTTTGTTTGTGTGTTTTTGTACTTTAAGTTGTATTAATTTTTGTTTGATTATGGTGACTGGAGTCACCATTTTGGTGTGGGGGTGTGTTATGTCCCTCCACTACCTGTGTTTCCTTTTTTTCTGTTTGGTTGCTCTGTTACTGTGTTTATTATTGTGTGCAGGTGTGACCGGTAATGAGTGGGCGGAGAGGCACCCTTTAAAACATCAGTCACTCCGTGGAGAGGGTGGAGATCTGTGTTCTGGCAACCACGCCAATGGCTGACCTTCCTGCATCGTTTCTTCTGTTGTAGTTGATCTCCCATTTTCTGTTTTGTTGGCAATTTATTTATTCTTTGTTTAATAAACCCCTAGACAAAACGAGTCCAACTGACGTTGCAGTCATTTTATGTTGCGGTTAGTGTGTCTGATCGTAACAATCGCTGCAAACCAATCCTGTGGCCGTACGCATTCGAAAAGGCGTTTGGCCGTGAGCATCTTGAACGGCAGCCTGTGGAGGGAGCGGTTCAAGACGCGCAGGTCCAGGATAGGTCGTAACCCACCGGATTTCTTCGGTACAATGATTATTATTTGAATGTATAAGTCTGTAAACATCATACATGTTTTACCCATCTTCTTTTCTAGTGAGATGTGCATTGGGAAACCATAATTCTCTTCAATGGCTTCACAAAATTCCAACTGAAAATTTACTGAACAAAAAGTGAAGTAGCAAAGGTCAGTAACCTTTCACCTGTCAGTGTCCCTTAATAATAAATTATTTTAGAAAAGTGTAACCTGGTCCACTTTAGACTTTCTACTTACTATATTTAACTTTGTAACTACATGTCAACTACTTCTCAATAATTTGCAACTACATGTCTTCTAACTCTCAGAATAAATGCTGTAGGTTTAGGGTTAGTAGAATAAGTTGACATATACTTGCAAAGTTTATTAAAGGTAGTATGTTGTGGACACATAAAAAAAAAGTGTTAGAAGATATTAAGCAGACAGTTTACTAATACTCTAATGATTGTTACTGACATGTACTTGCAAATTTATAGCTTTGTCTACCAGCATGAGAGGGTTAATGCCCGACGAGGTGTCCATTGTCAGGTTTTAATGGACGACGGCGAGGCGTGAACTTACCGACGCTCAGCAGAGGACGGTTGCTTCCGCTGAAGTCCATTAAAACCTGTCAATGGACACCTCGTCAGGCATTAACCTGCTTATACCATGGACAAAATCGAAACAAAATCAAAAATCAAAAAAACAAAAAAAACAATTGAAAATGTAAAGTTTATACAAACAATAACTCCCTGGTTACACCTGACAGTTTGACTGGACAGTGGCAGTGTTAACTGCCTGTTGCTATGGTTATAGAACTCTTTTACTAGGTGTCCATTATCACTGTCCATTATCACTTTTTAATGGCCACCCTGCAGCCAATCAGAATCGAGTATTCACCCAGACCATGGTATAACATCATTTTTATTCTGTGTGAGTAGAAATGAGAAACGGTAAGAGAAAATTAGGGAAAGAGAACATTTGCTATTGTTTCAGCTACACACAATTATGATGATATTTGAAGAATGCATGCTTTATTCCTTTTCCCCCCTACCCCATTTTTAATACTTTTTACAACTGCGGAGAGAACTAACCACTGCTGAAATAAGAGCGGTTTGTGACACTAAGCATCTTACCCTGTTCAGTGTTAATAATTGTATTTTATGCCTTTATGTGTAGATATGTTTACTATTGTAGTATTACTATTGTACTATTGTTTACTATTGTATACTATTGTATAGACCTTTTGTTTAGCTTAGTTTTATTATTAATTTCATCTGTACTTATTATTTTTGCAGGTGGTGATCTGCTAAATGTGGAAACCTTTAACAGTTTTTGAAAGACCAAGGGAAGTTGTCAAGAAAGAAAGACACAGATGAGTAGAAGGTGAATGGGTGGCACAGTTGACTGGGGTATGTACATAATCAGTGACATCTCTGCATAACAGTCCAACAAAAGCTTGTTCACAAGTGTATGCACAACAGATACAAATTATATCTGACAAAGAAGTGTGATCTACATCACTGAGCAGGTGGTGTTTACAGAATGTTTTCAGGGAAATATGGGTTGTTAACCAAGCATCTTTGCTACTAGTTAACCCTGACCAGTTAGGTTTTGATCTTTCAAAATGGTTTCTGTCATTTTAACTAAAACCATTAAAGAAGCACTTCACCCGTGGGAACATTAATCTTTATTGAAAGTGGGTTATATATTATGTGGTTGAAATGTAAAATATTTTTTGAACTTGGTGCCTTCTTGACCGAGAAAAGACAAAGTAACTTTAGGTTGCATTTTTGGATGAAAGACTGCAAATCCCACAATGCATCACATTGCACAGCTCCACAAGCCACTCCCACTTATCCAGAACAGCGCATATCAGAGAAATCATCCATCTACTCTACAAAGCTAGCTACCACCAGAGCTTGAAATTTATTTCACACAAAATTAGTTGGCGAACTCATTAGTGAACTACTACTCGTTTGTATTTCCCTCAAAATGGTGAATTCACCCTTTGCAGGGAGCATGATTGACAGGTGATCGGACCAATTATATTTCGCCATCCGCCATTTTGCCCGACAACATTGTCAGAAGAGTTAGTAGCTTAACATGCCTGGATTTGAACTTGAGAAACAGAGTGCACTAACATCTTTCCTCGATTAAAAATAACAACGTTCGTTCTTATCTTCATTCATGTTTATTTGACACTATAATTGAACTAGAAGGAAGAGATGATCGGTTCACGAGAAGCTGTAACTGATGCTCTACAACGATCTGTCACGAGCAGTGGCGTAACTTTGCTTTGAAAAGTGGTGGGGACACCGCACAACTCGTTTTGCTATTTGTTTATTTAATAACCGAATGGGCTTAATGGGCTTTAAGCCCAGCTGCACTACTTCCTGAACTTCAGCCTGCTCCTTTGTTTCCTGTCTGTCATTATTAGACAAACTGATTAAATCAGGTGTCTGTTTAGTGTTGCTGTGATGTGACTACATAGGCCAGGCACACCTGTATTAATCAGTTTCTCCAATAATGACAGACAGGAAACAAAAGAGCAGGCTGAATTTCAGGAAGTAGTGCAGCTGGGCATAAAGTCTATTGGGGACTGAGTTCAGAGTTGGAAATGCACTTAATTTTCACTTTGTATAGGCTACAACACATTCACAAATATGTCTATAAACATCCGAATTGTCTCATTTTATTTAACTTGATTTAGTTGTTTGTTTAATACCAGCAAAAGACTAATGGGCCTATGGATAAAACAGTAGATATATACCTTTTATCAGTTTATCAGATATGAATGTTTATATGAAAGATGGAGTAGTGGTGACTTTACAAGTGACCACTCCAACCCTTTGAGTCAATTGGAATGATATAGCATGATGTTATGGTTCCCAGTGTTTGCTTGTCTTTATTGTTATAATTTACACTGATAGGTTAATGCAATTCCTTTATGATCTTTTGTGTAGGTAAGGTTTTAAACTTCAGTTCAGTGATGCTGAACAACTCTTCTGTGGTGTATGAGGAGAGGATGTACAAACTGCAAG
The DNA here is from genome assembly GCF_949319135.1 of Squalius cephalus. Taxonomy (NCBI): domain Eukaryota; kingdom Metazoa; phylum Chordata; class Actinopteri; order Cypriniformes; family Leuciscidae; genus Squalius; species Squalius cephalus. The sequence goes on along the minus strand of NC_137141.1, from coordinate 8,635,373 downwards.
TAATGATGGCAAGCCAACCAACCCAGACTGTGGCTTTCATCTTTTTTTCAACTGTTCCTGCAAAGGAGACCTGTTACACGGCAGATTCTCTGTAAACTGACAACCAAACAGTTGGAGTATCCAGATCTGTTTTTAACTGAACAAGGCATTGATTTCTTCCATTCTTCTACCAAAATTGTATTCCACGACAAGAACAGAAATTAAATGTAATTTAAGTAGCACACATTTTAATAGTTCTTTAATTTCATGTAGCCTACAGCCTCATTTTTGTGTATTTCTTGTCTGTCTAATAGTAAAGTGCTATCTTTTTTTATTTTAAAACTTCATTACAACCTAAATCTGTCCTAATAGCATCACTGTTGTGTTAAGAGAACACGCGTTATAACTGCCTTCAACTGCAAGTCTTGATCATCATGCTTGTGGGCATCTTCTGAAAAAAAAAAAAATCTTAGAGAAATGTTGCAAAAAAGTATTCGATATAATTTCATTCTAGAAAGACATTTATATAATATAAGTTTATGTAGTCTTACAATTGATTCCACTTATGTTACAGTACTCATGTGATGGATTCAAAACTGTCAAATTGTCAAGAAGTAACTGCAAATAAATATTAAGGACATTGTGATTATATGCATGAGGATACACCTTTGTGAGGTGATATGTTTTTAACATATGTTTGTAAATTCTGTTTGAAAATAAAAGTGGTAACAGAGCAGGGGCCTGCTATGATGAACAAAGTGACTGGTTTTGTCAGACATGTGCCATGAAAGTGACATGTACCATGAATCCTGTACCATGAAAGTGGCTTGGCTAGCTGTGTTCATTGCCATACCTTCTCCGGGGCAGGTTATGTTTTGAATTAGAGATCGCAAACTAAAAGTAGCCAGCTAAACCGGCTTCATGGTACAGGCCTCTGAATCAACTCTTAAAATGACTGGTTATTTGCTAAGACAATGTTGATCGCAATGTTGGGGGATCCTTCAAGGAAAATGGTAAAGCAACACTAAAACATTGTGAATGACCATCATTTATGTCTGATACACTATTTAAAAAAAATAAACTAAAAACTATATTTTATGTCAATGTCAAATGTAATATAACTTAATTTTAACATCTGCTAAAGAAAAAAAAAAGGTTTTGAAAGTGATCTGCAATAATCTGTTTAATTGTAGTTCTTGTTTTCAAAAGTAAATAAAATAAGAGAACAGGCTGCACAAATATATAATTTATAATTAACTAAAAAAGACTGCCTACCAATGAGCAAAGTTATTGATTACTTAGGCATTATCTACTGCCTGATAATGGTCATGTAATTAAGCATTTGATAAATGGTGTTAAAGCACAAAACATTGCAAACCATTCAATTGGTTTAAGAAAAATAGAACCTAAAAATAACTTACAGGGAATGTTCTCTTTAGGTTATAAATTAAACCTAAAAATAACCTACAGGGAACGTTCTGGGAACGTTCCCTTAAAGTTATAAAACTTGGTTGGACGTGCCCGGAAGACCTTCCCGGGAAGGCGTCCAGAATGCATCCGGAACAGATGCCCGAGCCACCTTAGCTGACCTCTCTCGATGTGGAGGAGCAACGGCTCTACTCCGAGTTCCTCCCGAGTGACTGAGCTTCTCACCCTATCTCTAAGAGATCGCCCAGCCACCCTGCGGAGAAAGCTCATTTCGGCCGCCTGTATCCGGGATCTTGTCCTTTCGGTCATGACCCACAGCTCATGGCCATAGGTGAGAGTAGGAACGTAGATTGACCGGTAAATCGACATGACCTTACGGCTTAGCTCTTTCTTCACCACGACAGACCGGTACATCGACCGCATTACTGCAGAAGCTGCACCGATCCGTCTATCAATCTACCGTTCCATCCTTCCCTCACTCGCGAACAAGACCCCAAGATACTTAAACTCCTCCACTTGAGGCAAGGACTCTCCACCAACCTGAAGTGGGCAAACCACCCTTTTCCGACTGAGGACCATATGGCCTCGGATTTGGAGTTTATAAAAAGTTATAAAAATAGAACCTAAAAATAACCTTTTATAAAGTTATAAAAATACCATACCATACCATCTTCATCCACTTACGGGGCCGGGTCGCGGGGGCAGCAGTTTAAGCAGAGATGCCAAGACTTCCCTCTCCCTAGACACTTCCTCCAACTCCAACCGAGGCGTTCCCAGGCCAGCCGGGAGACACAGTCCCTCCAGCGTGTCCTAGGTCTTCCCCGGGGCCTCCTCCCGGTTGGACGTGCCCGGAAGACCTTCCCAGGAAGGCGTCAAGGAGGCATCCGGAACAGATGCCCAAGCCACCTCAGCTGACCTCTCTCGATGTGGAGGAGCAGCGGCTCTACTCTGAGTTCCTCCCGAGTGACTGAGCTTCTCACCCTATCTCTAAGAGATCGCCCAGCCACCCTGCAGAGAAAACAAATTTCGGCCGCCTGTATCCGGGATCTTGTCCTTTCGGTCATGAGACAAAGCTCATGACCATCGGTGAGAGTAGGAACGTAGATTGACCGGTATATCAAGAGCTTCTGTGGCTCAGCTCTTTCTTCACCACGACAGACCGGTACATCGACCGCATTACTGCAGAAGCTGCACCGATCCGTCTGTCAATCTCCCGTTCCATCCTTCCCTCACTCGCGAACAAGACCCCAAGATACTTAAACTCCTCCACTTGAGGCAGGAACTGAACCAACCTGAAGTGGGCAAACCACCCTTTTCCGACTGAGGACCATGGTCTCGGATTTGGAGGTTATAAAAAGTTATAAAAATAGAACTTAAAAATAACCTGCAGGGAACGTTCCCAGAACGTTCTCTATAGGTTATAAAATTAAACCTAAAAAATAACCTACAGGGAACGTTCTGGGAACGTTCTCTTAAAGTTATGCAGATAGAACCTAAAAATAACCTACAGGGAACGTTCCCAGAACGTTCTCTTTAGGTTATAAAATTAAACCTAAAAATAACCTACAGGGAACGTTCTGGGAACGTTCCCTTAAAGTTATAAAAATAGATCCTAAAAATAACCTACAGGGAATGTTCCCAGAACGTTCTCTTTAGGTTATAAAATTAAACCTAAAAATAACCTACAGGGAACGTTCTGGGAACGTTCCCTTAAAGTTATAAAAATAGATCCTAAAAATAACCTACAGGGAATGTTCCCAGAACGTTCTCTTTAGGTTATAAATTTAAACCTAAAAATAACCTACAGGGAACGTTCTGGGAAATAACCAAATGGGAACCAAACGGGAACGTTAGGGGAACGTTCTGTGTTTGCTGGGAATCCACCGGATTTCTTCGGTACAATGAAGTAAGGGCTGTAGAAGCCGGACCTCATTTCGGCTGGAGGGACAGTCTCGATCGCACCCTTCGCCAGTAGGGTGGCGACCTCCACTCTCATGACAGGGGCATTGCCACCTACCATAGTGAAGCGGACTCCCCTGAAGAGGGGAGGAGACCGCGCGAACTGAATCGCGTAGCCGAGCCTGATGGTCCTCGCGACCCAGCGTGACAGACCGGGAAGCTCTAACCAGGCTCCCAGAAAGTGAACCAGCGGGGTCATACGGACCACAGACGTACCCTCGGTGGTGCAGCGAGGCGGAATGACTGGCCCAGGCGTGAGTGGCATAGCGGCCCGGTGCGGGGGCACGGTCATTAGCCGCGTCCTGCCAGAGGAGGCCAGGGGAGGACCAGCGTCCCACGGGGGCGTCCTCTGGCAGGGGTCTGGCTACAGAGGGGGACGAGAGTGTCGAGGCTCGTGAGCGGCGCGCACTGTCATCCGAGAACTCTGTGTGCTCAGAGATGGGAGAGTGAGTTCTTTCCTTAACCACATTAGGGGGCTGCCCGTCGTGGGACGAGCAGCGGGAATGGGACAACCAAGGATTCTCCCCCGGCCCTCCACCAGGGGAAGGAGCGGCCCTGCTACCGTCTCCTGAAAAGAACTCAGTGCCATCTCTGAGCAGCCCGTCTCAGGAGCGCCGCTTGGCCTGGCGTTTAGCGGGGCGCGGGGCGGGAGAGGGCTGTGGCGCCTTCCTGCGGCTTCCTCCACGACGCGGGCCGGAGGCAGATGACTGCTGAGGCCGGTCGGGAGGGGCGGGAACCACAGGAGGGCGCCCTCGGTGGCGAGCAGGCTGAGGCACCTGTGCCGACGACTGCGCTGCCGAAGCAGCGGGCCGCCGGGGCAGGACGTGTTTTAGAGCCTCAGTCTGCTTCTGGGCAGTCGAGAACTGCTGGGCAAAGTCCTCGACTGCGCCGCCGAAGAGGCCAGCCTGGGATATGGGGGTGTCGAGGAACCGGGTTCGCTCGGTCTCCCGCATATCAGCCAGGTTGAGCCACAGGTGTCGTTCCTGGACCACACAGGTGGACATCACCTGACCCAGCGAGCGTGCGGTCACCTTCGTCGCCCTGAGAGCGAGGTCGGTGGCGGCACGCAACTCATCGAAGAGTGCTGGGTCAGTCCTCCCCTCGTGCATGTCACACAACAACTGGGCCTGGTAGACCTGCAGTGTCGCCATGGCATGCAGTGAGGAGGCTGCCTGCCCCGCAGCTCTGTAGGCCTTCGCCACGAGGGTGGAGGAGAACCTACAGGCCTTGGAGGGGTGCTTTGGGTCGCCACGGGAGGAAGCACTCTGAGGACACAGTTGCATCGCAACAGAGCGTTCGACCTGGGGAACCCCAGTGTACCCTTTGGCAGCCCCCTGATCGAGAGGAGGCAAGGCGGAGGAGGTCGCCGAGCGATCACGGGAAGACAATGGTGCCTTCCAGGACCTCGTGACCTCCTCATGCACATCCGGGAAGAAAGGCATTGGGGTTGGGCGGCGACGAGGGTCAGCGGCCGCTCCCAAAAACCAATCATCCAGCCGCGAGCGCACTGGACCAGGTGGCGGGGACCACTCAAGACCAATAGCCGCGGCTGCCCGGGAAAGCATGGCCGTCAGCTCGGGATCAGACTCGGGCAATGCTGGGACACCCGAGGGTGGCAGCACAGCCGAATCGTCACTTCCCAAGGACTCCTGCCCACCTTGTGATGCAGCGATCGACATACGGTCTTCCTCTGGAGCGCCAAATGAGACATGCGGCAAGTCAGTGGACTGTACCGCAGGCTAATTTGAAACACTCGCGGGTTGCACAGCGCTAGAGGACGGTGTGGAGCGTGGAATAGTCGGTGCTTTGTTCCACACCGTAACCCTCAGGTCACCCTGGCCGCCAGCCGAAGTACCAGCTCTCGTGGAGCTCGTAGATCGGGGTGTGGGTGAGGGGACTCTACCACGAAGGTCATTGAGTCTCGACCGCAACCGTGCGATGGGCATGTTACCGCAATGGGAACATGACTCATCCACAAACGCTGCCTTAGCGTGCTCGACACCCAGACACACAAGACAGCGATTGTGCCCATCAGAGTCAGACACATATAGACCGCAACCAGAAATACACGGGCGAGGCATCTTTAAAAAGACGTGCCGCGTGCAATGCTCTTTTGTGAAAGGAGATTTCTCCACAAATGCTGAAGCGACCAGGGAGATGAACACACACACTCTGGCAAATCACTGCACAGATAAGCAGGGAATGTGCACTCGCTGGAACTCGCTGTCACACCAACACTTGGAGAGAGGCTCGTCTCGAAGAGAGTGAAGAGATAACTCAGAATTTGGCTGTGGAGTGAAGAATCAACTTGGCTCCGAAGCGAAAACATATCTGCATGTTGCCGGCGTACTTCCTTATATACCCCCAGGATGGGGCGGAGATACGCTATGCAAATTCCGCAGACCCATGGCATTTCATTGCCATTGGCTCGTTTTATATACTCGAAGATGATAGGCTTTCTAAGCGAAACCCCATTCGTCGTCATCTGACGTAACTCGGAGTGACAACGAAAGGGAACTGCATTTTTTCATAGGTGATTATGACATGTTCCTGCAGACAGGTGTTTTATGACCCCATTCCCTGACCCAAACCAGTTACAATGCAGCTCTAGCCAGGACAAGGGCACACAATGAAATGAACTTTGGCTAACTAAAGGGAAGATTTCAGTGTCTGAAAAGTCTGAGGGTTGCACACCTGACAGGGCCTGGGACATTGTTGCATGTGCCATATTACACAACATTGCCAAAAAAAAAAACACTTTTCATTAAATGTTTAATAAAAGACAAATATGCTTAGTTCCTTGAGTTTTATTTCAGTTGTTCTTTGTAAAGAAAAGCCAGTGGTCAAGTGCCTGCAACAAGAGATATTAGACACATGCCTCAAAATGCCTAAAAAGGAAAAGTTGGCTATACACTGCCCACCTGTAGGCCTATGCCTTCTCTGTCTGTGCATACTCTTCTGTAGGCCTTTCTGTAGATGTGGAATCCTGCAACTTATATTGCAGCCATAAAGCATACAAAGTATAAATTAAGTAAAGTTATTTATGCACTTGCAGGTAGGCTAGTTCCTCCATATGACAGTTATCTGAGAGGGTTTATTCACTGTCCAGAGCAATGGAAACAAATGGACATTACAAAGTCTTATACTTTCTTTCCTTTGGAAAGTTAGAAAATGTCCACTTACTGCACATATTTCAGCCACCACTTTCTTGGGAACAGATACAAGTGTTGGTGTATTATGTAAAAGTGCACAAAAGAGGAAAACACAATGTCATTACAATGAACTACACTGGGGAAAAATGTGATCAATAACTCATGGCAAAATATTTTTACATTAACATAAGTTTATCAGTTTTCACTTTCACAAGTCAAAGCAGTTCATCATTACTCAAGATTTAACAGTTGAAATGACTATACAGCCTTAATTTAATGCAGCAAAAATTATTTTACAGTGTAGGCTACTAAGATCTTTCTATTTTTTTCTCAGCCTTTTTCTTGGTTGCTTTTATAAACAGAACACCATTTATTTAACAGTGCCTTTTATAAAAGAGACTATAATATAACTAAAAATTACCATTATGTAGAATATTTTTGTACTTCACTTTTATTTGTTCCCATGTTCTAGTATGGTGACTGACATTACAATGCACAAAGTAATTATGCAATTATTAAAATACAAAAATATAGGCTATTAAGTGATTAAAAACATCTAACATGGCCACTTCTAACGGATTTAAATTGTCTGCTACCTTTTGCCAGCCCTTTCTCCTGGCTTTTGCAGACTTTGAGGTGTTCCCTGGCGTTTTGATTAAACATTCAAATTCCGAATAAACTTCGACTATTAGTTCTTGCTCTGCTGAGGAGAAAAACTGAGCCCGCTCTTTGGCCACGCTGAGCAGCCAATAGCAGCGTTGCTGATCAATGTTTCTACTATCGATACATATGCCCTTTTAGCCAGCGCATGAACGCGCAATTATCTCAGATAACTCAATCCAGCTATACTAATCATATTCGGCAAGTGTGTTCGAAGAACCGAGTTAGCCAGATCATGATTCGCACGATGATATCATCTTGGATGTGTCATTTGATCTCGGATGTAATAAGCAACGTACGAAGAACGGGCCCCTGGATGTGCTTTTTGATAACAAGCTTTCTTTTGAAAGTCACATTTCGCATTTGTAGAACTGCATTTTCCATCCTAAAAATATCTTTAAATTATGACATATGCACTTAATGTCGAATGCAGAAAAGTCACTTAATGCGTTCGTGACATCAAGGCTAGATTATTGTGATGCTTTACTGGATGGTTGCCCTGCAAGCTTAATATATAAACTCCAGCTGGACCAAAAAGGAGCAGCTAGAGTTTGTACCCTTGGTCTCAAAATTCTGGCCAGTTGATAATACCTAGAATATCACAATCGGTCATTTTACCATGTCAATATGCCAATTAACAATGTTAAGGTTAACTCTGGTATCCCTTCATTTATGCCTATTAAAGATTCTTTCATCTGTTTGGATATTACCATAAATAAAAACATCCATAAGATTACCAGAGACAATTTTAATAACATTCTAGTCAAGATCATGAGTGATACTCAAAGATGGAATATAATCTTAAAGTCTCTCTTCAAGGCAGAATCTCCACAGTCAAAATGAATTTGTTTCCTTGGCTCGATTTTCTTTTTTCTATGCTGTCGCTTTCCCCCCTCCAGGTTATAAGGAGATCAATTCTATTCTTTCTCAGTTTGTCTGGAATGGTAAACGACGCAGAATTAAACTTGCCACATTGCAGCATTCTTTACTTTCAGGAGGATTGGCTGTGCCAAATTTGGAATTATATTATTAGTCGTTCCAACTTAAGGCTCTTCATACTTGGGTTGATCCTCAATCTAAAGTTTCATGGAGAGTAGTTGAAGCGGACAAAGTTAAACCACATAGGCTCCAAGACATTCTATTTGCTGGAACAGGAAATAAAAATGATAAATATAAATTCGGCCTGGTTGTGGCCAATTCTATTAGGATCTGGAAAAGAGTTGAACGTCTGATGGGAGGACCTTTCAAATTTTGTAACAACACACCCTTATGGCACAACTTTAATTATTTATGTGGAAATCGGCCATTTGTCCAGCCCTCTTGGTCTTCACTGGGCATAAACACATGCGATGACTTATATGATAACCAAGGACTCTTCTCACTTCAAGAACTAAGAACTGAGTTCCCTTTCGAAAGGGAACTCTACACTACGTCAGAATGACGCTATGGGGAACGCCTCAGGCGTGACAGGTGTCTGAAATCACTATCAAATCACGGCAATCATAATGACCGGCGACAGCCCGTGAATCATTAACGTGAATGATTAACGTGCGACCTGCAAGTATAAAAGGGGCGCCTCGCAAACATGACAAACATCTTTTTCGTCTTCAGGGACTGTCTGTTTGATTATCGCTGGAAAAAAGTTGGCAAAGAAAAAGTATGAAACGCACGGAGAAGGCTGAAAGCTTCAGGAAGTGTGCAGATCCGTGCCCAAGGTATTTGACGCCGGGTGATACACACGAACTGTGCGCTCTCTGTCTGGGCAAAGAGCACGCACAGGCGGCTCTTGAGGGAGCCGTCTGTGCAAACTGTGAGCGTTTTGCTTTGAAAACGCTCCGCTCTCGTCTAGCCCTCTTCTCGAGTGAGGAGGGCTTCCCATCTGTACCTCGTGGCTCAGGTCCCGCTCGCGCTGAGGCAGAGCGGCGACTCGCGTCATGGGGTTCCCAGAGGGATCTCGCTGATCGCCTTGAGAGGGGTGTTAACCTCTCAGATGATTCGGCAGATGACGAGGGTGAGTTGCAGGTGGATGATGAAGAGGATTTTTCTCCGACTATTCCTGCAACAGGTGCTCTTCAGGACGGGCAGGTGATGGATGATGAGGAGGTCATTCAGGTGGACCCTGAACCCTCTCAGCCACCCTGCCCCGTGTATGCTGAGCTGCTGGATGTAATGGAACGCGCCACTGACAGGTTGCAACTGCCATGGCGGCGCGTTAGGGGAGAAGTTGCTCGTGGCAGGCTGGACGATCGATTTCTCCCCGGCCATAGACCACCAGCTCAGGCGAGCCTTCCATTTCTTCCCGATCTCCATACTGAGATCGAGAGGGCATGGAAGAACCCATACTCTGCTCGGATCCACCGACATCAGCGGGCTAGTTTCGCTGATGTTGAGGGGATCGGCGAGTATGGGTATGTGTCGATGCCGCCCATTGACGAGACGTTTGCGAACCATCTCGTGTCTGGGCGGGCGTCGACGCTGAGTGCTCCAGCCCTGCCATCCAGACCGCTCAAGACCACAGCGCGTCTGAATGGCAGAGCATACACGGCAGCGGGTCAGGCCGGTGCTGCCCTGCACACTATGGCGGTGTTGCAGGCGTACCAGGCCGACCTGCTGGGGGATCTCGACCAGGGGGCAGGGCTGTCCCCTGAGGCGGTGGCTGAGCTGCGCCGCACCACAGATCTTGCTCTCCGGGCCACTAAACATACTGCCGCTTCGATCGGTCGATCGATGGCGGCAATGGTGGCCACGGAGAGGCCTTTCTCCTTGATGCACCGGTTTCGCCCTCTGAACTTTTTGGCACCTCCGTGGAGGCGGTGGTCAGAAAGTTCAGGGAGGCGAAGGTGCGCTCAGCAGCATTTAGGACCTGTATACCGCTGAGATCCGGGTCCGAGCCCAGACAGGCGGGAGAGCCTGGCCCTTCACGACCTGAGGGCCGTAGGCAGGGCCAGAGAGCTAGTGTCACCTCTCGTGCACCCCCTCCATGTAGGAGCAGGTCACAGAGGAGGCGTGACTCCCGCAGGAAAAAGAAGGATCTGAGGGAGGTGATCCAGTACAAACGATCACAGCGTTAGTGATGGATCATCTCCTGGAGGGTGGTACAATCCCAGCCTCTCCTCTTTTTCCCGACCCCCCAGGCGTTTCTTACACCAGGCCTGGGGCTGGGCCTATGATGAGAACAGAGTTCTGATGGCCCGCCTCGGCTTGGTTGGTGAGAGCGCCTCTTTCAGGCATGTAAGGTGATGGACCCCAGGTTCATAAAGAACTATCTGGCGAGTCTTCACTCCGCACGCCGCAGGTGAACTGGTTGGTTTTTAAACCAATTTCTGTGTGTATACTAACACTGATTTGTATTTCTCTACAGACCTTGTTCCCTGTATAGACCTAGGGGGTCATTCCTTGAGGAGCAATGAGGTAAGGTATTGGACTTCAGGGCCCTGAAGCCCCCCCCCCCCCCCCCCCAGCTTGTGGCTAGAGCGAATTAGGGAGAAGCTCAAAAAGATTTGGCTCCCGTGCTCTAGGGGTAGAGTAGTTGGTCTTCCTAAAAAAAAAAAAAAAAAAGGAAGAGCTTTTTTGCTTTAGGTTTAGACTGACGCTGGCGCTTCAGATAGATCTTATGTCCTACCTATCGGTTTGTGACATGGGTATCCTGAGTATTTCGCTCCCCTGAGCTCTGAGGTTTCAGTAGGTTGAGTGTTTCACAGCCTCTCAATCTAGTAGGCTGTGGCTCCTCCGAGCCCTCAGGTAGGTCTATGCTTGTAGGTCGGCCCTCACTCGGGCCGCCTCTGTAGCTGGCCTAGGCTATGCTAGGGGTATTGGAGGCGTTCTGCTAAGTATAGCTGCCGCACTCATTATGTGTTAGGCTTCCTCCCCTTGATTTCAGCCTCCTCCTATAAATGGAGTCGTTGGCCAAGGCCCGCCCCTTTCACTGCATTCAGGGGTGTTAGAGTAATGCAGGGTGGTAGTTGAGGTATGATCCTTCAGGCAGGGTTAGGCTGTCTTTCGCTCTGCGATGTGATAGTTTGCCAGACCCTGCCGAACAGAGCTACTTATGATGAGGCCCGCTCCCTGTCTAACATTTCAGGGGCATATGGTTGTTACTCCCCCGCTAACTCAGGGTAGTTTGAGTAGTCCATTCTCAGCTCTGTATTTATCTACCTCACACCACGATGGCTCCGGTTGAGCAGGGAGTTCTAAACTACATTTCATTCCGGTTTTTGAACTCCGCTCCCTTGAAGCCAGAGCATTGCCATGAGCTGACGCCCATGCATATAGTAGGTAGGCCCTTAAGGGGGCCTCCACTAGGCAGAGTGGCGTATGTTGTACTCCCCTGCTATAAGGGTATTGCTTTTGCTGAGTACACTGCCTTTGGCAATGTGATTAGGTACCAGGATGCTGTAAGCGCTGTAGTAACAGTTTTCTGCCTTGAAGGCTGCACAGTAGGTAGAGGCCCCAGCAGGCCTCCTTGACCGGGTAGCCCCCAAATAGGGCTCCTAGGCCAGCTCACCTTCGGTGATTGGCCCTGGTAGTTTGGGCAGAAGGCTCACTGCCGAGTAGTAGGCCTTAACAGGCCTCCTCGGAGGTGGGTCACAACATTGTGGAACATACACTAGGACAAAACTATAGGAAAAGTTTTTCAATGGTATGGTTCCAGCAGTGTTCGTTAAAGTAGCAGAATACTCGCTATCAGCTAGTAGGCTCGACCAGGCCTCACTGTTAGGCGAGTCCCCAGCAGCAGTCACATTCAGCTGATTAGACTGTTTCAGGTAGTAGGCCTCTTCAGGCCTCCCTGGAGATGGGCTCCCACATTTTGTGGTGGCTATCAGGTAGTAGGCCTCATAAGGCCTCCCTGGAGGCAAAGCCCCAAAGACAGTCAACTGGACTGCCAGTCTGGCTCACTGTCAGCTATGTTTTTCAGGTAGTAGGCCTCTCCAGGCCTCCCTGGAAGTTAGCTCCTTCATGTCATGGTTTTCAGGTAGTAGGCCTCACCAGGCCTCCCTGGAGTTGAGTTCCAACATACTTTGGGCTTCCACTTAGGTGGTTTTCTGGTGATAGGTAGTAGGCCTCTATAGGCCTCTCTGTAAGTGAACTCCCATGTACCGTGGTTATCAGGTAGTAGGCCTCACTAGGCCTCCCTTAAGTTGAGCTCCCACATTCTGTGGTTGTCAGGTAGTAGGCCTCTCCAGGCCTCTCTGTAAGTGAACTCCCATGTACCGTGGTTATCAGGTAGTAGGCCTCACTAGGCCTCCCTGAAGTTGAGCTTCCACATACTGTGGTTGTCAGGTAGTAGGTCTCACCAGGCCTCCCTGGAGGGTTAGCTCCCACATTCTGTGTGTTTCCACTTAGTATGGTTTTTCAGGTAGTAGGCTTCACCAGGCCTCTCTGAAGGTGAGCTCCCACATACTGTGGTTGTCAGGTAGTAGGCCTCTCCAGGTCTCCCTGAGAGTAGTTTCACAGTGGTGCTGAGTTTTGTAAGCTAGTGGCCGCTTACTTTCAGTTTAGCAGACCTTATCAGGCAGCTACCAAAGGTGAGCTTGCGCCCTGGCTCGACTCAAGTTTTTATTCTCTGCTACGGGTTCCCTCCTGGAACCTCTTTATCCTGCTTCAGCCTGGTTGCCTACCAGGTAGATCTTATGCTCCCCTCACTGAGGGTCAGTATGAGTATGTGGTCTCCTGAGTCTGGTCAGTCGGTCGTAGGCCTCTCTTGAGGCCTCCCAGTTAGATCAGCCCTTAGGCCCTCACAGGCCTCCTCAGTGTTTTGAAACACAAACACTGGGTTGATCCGTGGATCGAGTAGAGAAACTTCCCTCGCTGGCAAGGGTTGTAAAGCACTATGCTGAGTCATACTCTCCAGGATATCCCGTCTCTGAGTTCCGGGCCGAGTGGTTTACTGCCTGCTTTGCAGTCCCTCGGGTTGGATGCCTTTCCTAAAGGCAAGTGTCCAGAGGCTCTGTCTTCGGACAGACAGGAAGTGGCCAGACTGTAGTGTCTTATGTAGTGACACCAGGTCAGGCCTGCCTGGTGGCATTTCAGGTGGCACGTTCCCCTGAATAGTGACTGGCTGGGGTTCCCTCGGGTTCCCTAGCCACATTCCCTAGAAGGGACCCCTTTTAAAGGGGTCATATAATGCCATTTTTGTACAAGCTAATATGATTCTTTAGGGTCTAAATTAAAAGTTTGTAATATACTTTAATTAAAAATTCTCATTAGTATTGTAAGAAAACACTAATTTTACCTGGTCAAAAACAGCTCTGTTTTCAGCACGCCGTTTCAGTGCATGTGTCTTTAAATGATAATGAGCTTTGCTCACCCCGCCCCTCTGTTCTGTGGGTACACCGTATCTAACACAATAACCACGTGTTATTCGTTATAAACGTGTGATTATGAATTATATTGAGAACGTCGTACATAGAAAACATGCCGTAATGTACCCTGAGTGTAAACCTTAGACGCATTCATTGTGAAGCCTGCAGCAAGGTTTGCAAATTTCGCAAAGATTAATATAAATACTAATATAAAGGTTAATAAAACATTACACTCACATCTTCTGGAGGTTCAGCAGTAACACGTTGGCACGTCAATCCTTTGGGCATATCGCTTCAAAAACAAAACTCAGCCACTGCATCTTCAACGGCTCAGATTTAGGAACATCCAAATGACTGCTGTGTTCCTTATTACATCTAAGAACAGAACACCACAATCGCTTAGACGCCATTCTACTCCAGCATATCAACAATGGCGGACTACTATGACGACGGCTGTCACAGCTCGCTCAGGGCGGGTCTTGTGTTGAAACACGGCTGTCAATCACAATCGCGGGAGGGGCGTACGATCTTATGACGTCACAATATCGAACGGCTTGATTTCATAGATGGTCAAACATATATGGAGATTAAAACAAAACCACTGGATGGATTTTAATCATGATAGGATGGTTGTGTACAGGCACTGCCAACAGACATTTCAGTGCAATCAACTTGTAAAAGTGCATGTACCATTATATGACCCCTTTAAGAAGTTGTGGTCCTAGGCCCTTGAGCAGGCCCAGGTAGACCTTTCACTAAACTATGTTTTTTGGAGGTTTTCTGTGGTATCTTATAGCTTGGGCTATGACCATAGGGAGTGCTGTCACTAACAGCCCAGTGTGACCTGGGGGTGAGTGGTTCTGGCGTTTCATTTGAATTTGCTGGTTCTGACAGTTGTCACTGCCATTTGGCATGCACTCCCCTTAGCATGGTGGCGTTGGTATATCGTTCCCCATAGCGTCATTCTGACGTAGTGTAGAGTTCCCTTTCGAAAGGGAACGTCTCAGGTTACGACTGTAACCTATGTTCCCTGAGAACAGGGAACGAGACACTACGTCTTCATGCCATGCCTCGGGGCCTGCCTGCAACAGTCCCTTCAGACGATAGGATGTTTGTCATGTTCGCGAGGCGCCCCTTTTATACTTGCAGGTCGCACGTTAATCATTCACGTTAATGATTCACGGGCTGTCGTCGGTCATTATGATTGCCGTGATTTGATAGTGATTTCAGACACCTGTCACGCCTGAGGCGTTCCCCATAGCGTCATTCTGACGTAGTGTCTCGTTCCCTGTTCTCAGGGAACATAGGTTACAGTCGTAACCTGAGACGTTTTGTTTACCAGCATTTTGTCTTTTTTAAGTTACTCTGCTCTCAAGGTGTATGGAGTTCCCTGGGCATCCCCCATTTCCTCTCATTCTATGTGGGAATGGATCGCACTATCCTCTGGTCGGCCATCTGTCTCTTTAATATATAGTAAACTTAATGATTACATTGCAAAGCCTCTTTCTATTAAATCTATCTGGAATCGTGAATTATCCGATTTGAACTGATCTGTCGATTGGTCTACTCTTATCTTAACTTCTAAAAACTTGGTTCATCGTCTTATCCATTTCAAAGTCATCCATAGACCATAACATAACAAGAGGTTCAAAATGAAACTGCAATTGATCTATAACTGCCATATCTGTAACACTGTATCATCACGTACTTTTCTTCACATGTTTTGGGAGTGTCCAATTGTTGTCAACCTATGGACACGTGTAAATTTTGTTTTGCCTCCTTACTACAAAGTGATACCATGTCTAATTCAGGTTTATGTCTTCTCAATGATGATTCTGACTACTGTATAAGTTCATTACAAAAGAGAATGATGTTTGCCGGTTTTACAGCTGCAAAGAAAACAATAATACAGAACTGATTTACTACGCACGTATACAAAAACATTTTGGATTCATTGCCTCCTTGAAATAGTGACTTGAATCTCAACAGTCAAAATGAATTTGTTACCTCAGCTCAATTTTCTTTTTTCTATGCTGTTGCTTTCCCCCCTCCAGGTTACTTTAAGGAGATCAATAGCACAAATTAACAAGACGAGTTGCATGGCAATGTTTTTCTTTCAACATATAAGATTATATAAAGGAATTGCTTAAACGCAAAGGGGGAGGAGTTGCTGTAATGTATAGCAATATTTTCAAAACCACTAAGAAATCAAGTTTCGAATATAATTCTTTTGAAGTGTTAGTGCTTAATGTAAAAATATATAGTATAAATGATAAATCACGTTTGAGATTTGTGCTGGCTACTGTATACAGGCCACCAGGGCACCATACAGACTTTATCAAAGAATTTGCGGACTTTCTATCAGAGTTAGTATTGGCTGCAGATAAAGTACTAATTGTTGGTGATTTTAATATACACATCGATAATGAAAAAGATGCATTGGGTTTGGCATTTAAAGACATTGTAAACTCAATTGGAGTTAGACAACACGTGTCAGGACCTACTCATCGTCGTAATCATACTCTAGATCTAATATTATCACATGGAATAGATGTTGATGCCGTTGAAATTCTGCAGCAGAGCAATGACATCTCAGATCATTATCTAGTCTCGTGTAAATTACATTTAGCCAAGGCTGCAAAGCCGACTCCGTGTTACAAATATGTTAGACCTATCACTTCTGCCACTAAAGATTGCTTTATTAATAATCTTCCTGATCAGTTTCATCATTTTAGCATCCCGGATAGCTTAGAAAAACTTGATATTGCAACAGAAACTTTTAACTCTCTCTTTTCCAGCACTTAGACACAGTTGCTCCTTTGCGCTTAAAGAAGATTAAAGAAAATAATCCAACGCCGTGGTACAACGAGCACACTCTGGCCCTTAAGAGAGCAGCCAGAAAAATGGAACGAAACTGGAAGAAAACAAAACTAGAGGTATTTCGCATTTCATGGAAAGAGAGCTCGATTGCATACAGAGAGGCTTTAAAAGCTGCTAGATCTGCTTATTTTTCAACCCTATTAGAAGAAAATAAACATAATCCTAGGTATTTATTTGAAACAGTGGCTAAACTAACGAAAAAGAAAGTTTCAAACACAGAAGTTTCCAAGCAGCACAGCAGTAATGACTTTATGAACTTCTTCACTTATAAGATTGATAATATCAGGGATAAAATTATAACTATGCAACCGTCTACTACAGTATCGCATCAGGCAGTGCATTGTAGTCTCCCTGAGGAAAAATTTGATTCATTTGTTGCTATAGGAGAGGAAGAATTTACTAAACTCGTTAAATCATCTAAATCGACAACATGTATGTTAGACCCTATACCGACTAAGCTACTGAAAGAGATGCTTCCAGAGGTCATAGATCCTCTTCTTAATATCATTAATTCGTCTTTGTCTCTAGGATACGTACCAAAAAACTTTAAGCTGGCTATGATTAAACCGCTTGTTAAAAAAATGCAACATGATCCTTCAGAATTAGTCAATTACAGGCCGATCTCGAATCTACCTTTTCTGTCAAAGATACTAGAAAAGGCAGTATCTTCACAACTGTGTTCCTTTCTAGAAAGAAATTATATCTGCGAGGATTTTCAGTCCGGATTTAGACCGTACCATAGTACTGAGACTGCTCTTGTTAGAGTCACAAATGATTTGCTCTTATCATCCGATCATGGTTGTATCTCTCTATTAGTGTTACTCGATCTTAGTGCTGCGTTTGACACCATTGACCACAACATTCTTTTAAATAGACTAGAAAACTATGTTGGCATTAGTGGAATTGCACTAGCATGGTTTAAATCATACTTATCTGACCGTTATCAGTTTGTAGCAGTAAATGAAGAGGTGTCTTATCGATCACAAGTTCAGTATGGTGTACCACAAGGCTCAGTACTAGGACCGCTGCTGTTCACTCTGTACATGCTACCATTAGGAGATATCATTAGGAAACATGGAATTAGCTTCCACTGTTATGCCGACGATACTCAGCTCTATATTTCTTCAAAACCTAACGAAACTTACCAATTCACTAAATTAACAGAATGCATAGCTGATATAAAAAATTGGATGACTCGTAATTTCCTACTTCTAAATTCTGAAAAAACAGAGATTCTAATTATTGGACAAAAAACTTCCTCACGTAATAACTTAGAATACTGTCTAACACTTGATGGCTGCTCTGTTAAGTCTTCGTCGTCGGTTAGGAACCTGGGTGTGCTCTTTGATACCAATCTTTCATTTGAAAGTCACGTGTCTAGTATCTGTAAAACCGCATTTTTCCATCTTAAAAATATATCTAAATTACGTCATATGCTCTCATTGACAAATGCGGAACAATTAGTTCATGCTTTCATGACATCAAGGCTAGATTATTGTAATGCTCTACTGGGTGGTTGCCCTGCACGCTTAATAAACAAACTACAGCTAGTTCAAAAACGCAGCAGCTCGAGTTCTTACCAGAACCAGGAAGTATGACCATATTAGCCCAGTTCTGTCAAAACTGCACTGGCTCCCTATTAAACATCGCATCAATTTTAAAATATTGCTGATTACTTACGAAGCACTAAATTGTTTAGCTCCGCAGTACTTGAGCGAGCTCTTAACGCATTATACTCCTTCACGTCTATTGCGATCTCAAAATTCCGGCCAGTTGATAATACCTAGAATATCAAAATCGACTGCTGGCGGTAGATCCTTTTCCTATTTAGCACCAAAACTTTGGAACAGTCTTCCTAACATTGTCCGGGAAGCAGACACACTCTGTCAGTTCAAATCTAGATTAAAGACACATCTCTTTGACATAGCATTCACATAATACATTATAGACTTCTATAATTCAATATTAGGCTGCATAGATTAGGTCAGCTGGAACCGGGAACACTTCCCATAAATCCTGATGTACTTGTTACATCATGAGAAGAATGGCATCTACGCTAATTTTAGTGTCTTTGTTTATCCCAAGGTTTTCCCGCAGCCTGCCGGATCCAGGCCGTTTCCAGATCTGACGAAGGACCTTCGCCTGGACCCGATGTCAACGCAGTGCTGAAGTGCCAACTAGTCTCTCCCTATGGAGGATCCCTTTCCCACTCTACAGATAAAGCGTCGTCGGGAAAACTCAATTTGCGTATCTACCCCGAATTGATAAAATAAAATAAAATTCTGAATCAAAACTATAAGGAAACACCAGTAATTTGTTTAGGCTTGGTTTGTAGGGAATTCCAAACCTGCAAACATATATTCAAACGCACATAACTATTGAACCCGTTCTTAATGCGCATCTGAACGCCATCAGCGTTTCTCACAGGATCGCGTTTAAAGTCTGTGTAGAGAGAATGGTGTCGTCTTGGCGGCCCTAATTTAATAACAAATGATCGTTGCGACGGAAGCGAATCAATCAAAACCAACTTTAGCTGGAAAATAACTTTACTAAAGAACCGCTATAAAGCCAAAACAATCTTACGTTAAATTATACATTTATCTCTGTAAAGCTGCTTTGAGACAATCTACATTGTTAAAAGCGCTATATAAATGAAGATGACTTGACTTGACTTGAATGACCATATAAACCTTTTTTGTCCTTCCCCTTTTCTTTCAGATTGTTAAATTGTTCATATGTCTGTTGCTCCCCCTTTTCCCTGTTTGTTAGCTTGAATGGATGTTATTTTGTTATATCTAAAGACAATAAAAAGTTGATCACAAAAAAAAAGATGTCTTACAAGTAAAAATCTCACAAGAATAGTTCAGGTGAAGACAGGTATGTAGTACTTCACATGAGCTTGGTGATTTACTAATTCTGAACACAGCCATATTCGTTATATAAGTGTGAACTAATGCAGTTAGGTTATTTTTATTTTTTCTGTGTCACTGTTTTCAGTGGCATTGCATAGGTTATAATTTTTACTTTAAAGGTGCAAAAGTTCTGATATGATTTATCTTTGTTTTATTTTTTACAATTCAAAACCAGCTGTTTTAACAGGGGTGTGTAGACTTTTTATATCCACTGTAATGTGTAAAACTGAACTTAAAGTCCCATTTAAGGTCAAATTTAAAAGCATTAATGGTGCTAAAACATGCCCATCTTGCAAGATGAGCCCTAGTCTCTTCTATTTTATGGCCTTATAAAGTTATCAACCTTTGTCTTTTCCACGTCATTACATTCTCGCAATTGTTTTCTGTGTGAATTCTATTTCTAAAACGCAAAGGCCACTTATTTCAACTTAATGGTCATGAGGAAGGGATGTGACAATGGGAACCTGTCACGTTTGTTTGTGTGATACAACATCTAGGGATTTGTATCACACTATATTTCAGTACAGGAAAAGTGCTGGAGCGACAGTCTCTTGAATATTTATTTCATTCATCAAATGCTGAAAAGACTCAGATTAGAGCCTGCATACCAGCAATACAGTGTGAGGCAACTGGGCTATCTGAGTGCTTTATTCAAATTTGGCCAACTCATTAACATGAACCCATTTTGACCACAATATTAATACACCTCTGTGAGCACAGAGGCCAGTGTTACTTAAAATGCTCCAGTGTAAGACTCCACCCTTTTCAATTTACCATTTCAAACCTACTATATTTTCTCTTTTTAAAACTGAGAGTTGTTCATTTTGGTAACTAGGCCTAACACAAATTGTAACTCTGAAAGCTGCCAATTTTTGCATTGTATCACACTTTGTATCCATCAGAAACATGCTTGCAGAATGGAAGAAAAGAGTAAAGTTTGCTACTAACCATGCCGCCATAAAAAGTTTCTACTGAATTGTAAAACAGTCTTGCTTCATAAAGACACTCCTCAGAAGTCATAAAGGTTCACAAACAGGGTGATAAAAAAGGTTACTTCACATGGAATGATAAAAAGTATACCTGAAAGAAATGTAACAGTACAAGTAAATGATGGATTCTGATTGGCTGTCAATGTTTTTTTTATGGTTCATCAGCTGGAAAAGAAAATCATTCTGAAAGTGATTCCATTTTTATTGTTGTGGTGAGGGCTCTGCTATTCTTTTATATTTAGAACTATTTTTAGAACTATATCTGTGTATCGTTATAGTTATCGTCCTCTGTGTAAACGGGCCTAATTCAATTTCTCAGATATTTTTTTAGAGATCCTGGGTTATTCAAGACTCCACTAAACTTCTAATCCCACATAAAACATCCATCTAATTTAAGAAATTAGATCTATTTTGTTATATACTGATTAATTAATATAAATATAGTTTCAACAACACTTTCACCAATTTTATAATCAAAATAGCAAAATAATCAAAATGTCGAATATAAAAGTCTTTTTAAAAAAAGTAGCAAGAAAATTGAAAGAGCAGGAAGACTGTAAGATTTGTTTGATGAATGTGACCAAATGTAATGTCACTTTATTTGGGCCTATTGTAAGTTATTTATTCTAGTTTGCATAATTTATAGTCCATATGTAATGTTTTAAATGCTATAGTCTATATTGTAATTTCCCAATACAACTGTGGGTATGTAGGCCTGCTTTGTCTTTCATTTGTGAAGATGGTCTATTTTGTGATGGTCTATGGTCTAAAGTGTTTCTCCCAAACAACAACATTTGTAATTCTTTACACAGATATTTATTTATACTTTCTTATTGCTCTTTTATCTGTAATTATACAACCACCCAGTCTCCCCCTACATTTATAATAATTTAATTTATAACAACATAAATATTTGATAGCCTACTGACTGTGAACAGGAGCCAAAACATTTGTTTTAGTGAATTACATAATGGGTAAAATAATTATAATGGAACTCTGCTGATGATTTACACTCAGCACGAATAAACTCAGACTTGAATGCGCAGGCGAAGATGATGATTTCCTAGGCAATTGGTGAGGCGATGAGGACCTCTACTGGTGATCTGAAGTAACTATGCTTAAAATGTATTTTAACATTGGCATTGTACAAGATTACACCTCAAATAAATAATAACGATCTAAGCTGACAAACCAACATTCAAAATTTATAGCAGCTTATTTAATGTGTTCTATTGCAATATCTGAAATTGACATATGTTGTTTTTCTGTGTGTCCTTCATAACTGATGGTCTGCAAGGATCACACTGATCACACTGAGTAAATTGTTTCTGCCCCAGAGCATTTCATTTCATGCAAGTTAATATCATTTTAGCATTCCATTTAAAATATGCATTTATTAATTGTTCTTTATTGCAGGACAGATGGCCTAATCATATCAAGTAGTATCGTTTTGGGTTAAGGCACACAGTATTGATACAAATACTTAAGATAAAATAATATGTTTTTAATAATGTCTACATTAATACTTGTTTAAAACAATCACTAGCAAAGTCTGTACAATTTTCTGTTTATTTTGATAAATAAAATAATTATTTTTTCATATCATTCAATACTGTCATTAAAATATGTTATTCTAAAAATATTAAGTATAGAATATACAGATTCTGAAAGCATTGAAGGAGATCGGTCCGTGTACTTTTTGATCATTTCATTTCCTGTTTGGAATGGAATAACGAGAAATGAAAACCAGCTCGTTTATTGTTTTTTTGTTTGTTTGTTTGTTTGTTTTTTTTTTTTTTTTTTTAGTTTAGTTTAGTTTAGTTTAGTTTAGTTTAGTTTTTAAAAAAAACGAAAAATGAGATTTTGGCTCGATTTTTTCTTTTTCTTTTGTGGTTTACAAATCGGTTTATTATGGGTTCGATATATCATTTGCACACGTATGCGGCGCTGAAACGACCCTTTCATTTGATTGGTCAAAACGCTCCGCCTTCAGTAAGCTACATGGTAAACTCATGGGTAAACTACGAGCTTTTCTTTCTGTCAGGCAGAATAAGAGTCAGTACGAGTGCGGCACTAACAAATGCACTTTAATAAAATAATGTCTGAAACCACCACTCACTGTTAACTACGCACAATATTTGAAGCAGAAATATGTTGCTGGTCACGTAATTCGTGCTGCTGAGACTTGCAAGCGACCCCAGTAATGTGAGCCAAAGTAGGCCTATATGACAGATTATTTTAGCATGATGTATTTCCCATTGATAAATACAGCGCAAATAGTTCCGTCTCTTTGGATAAAATGGAAGTGGAAATAAAAATCAATAATAGGCTGAACTGTTCCATGATAATATGTCCGTAACATTAGATGTCCGTAGATGACCTACCCATTACATTAGAGTTAGGGGATAGCAGTTTGTACAGTATAAAAGTCTAAAGTTCCCATTAAACATGAAAACCCAACAACCCAATGGGAATATATCCTTGTTGTGTAAAACATCCAGAGGTGGAGAGTAAGTACATTTACTTGAGCAGCATACTGTACTTAAGTACACTTTTTGAGTATCTGTACTTTACTTATTATTTATTTTTCTGGAAACTTTTTACTTTAACTTCACTACATTTGAATGACAAATATCGTACTTTTTACTCCACTACAATTCTGTCGAGGTCCTTGAGTAGAAAGTAGTAATGTCAGTGGGGATGATTTTGGTTGCAGGGGTTGCATTTTGGTTGGAAATGAAAGTCGGATTGACGTCAGAAACCGACTGATGTTGGTTTCAGTCGATAAATAGTACAGATAGATAGATAGATAGATAGATAGATAGATAGATAGATAGATAGATAGATAGATAGATAGATAGATAGATAGATAGATAGATAGATAGATAGATAGATAGATAGATAGATAGATAGATAGATAGATAGATAGATAGAAGTTTAAATGTGTTAGGCCTATATAAATTTAGGAACATAACAAGCATTACAAACTACAATTTGTAATGTTTAAACTAGCCTAAACAGAACTGGAACCTTTGTAAGATATGCGCTTGTCTTCACAAAACTACATGCAGGGTTTTTAAACATCTCGTGTGGAGAAAATATTGTTTATTCTGGGCAGTATGGCAAGCCATGGCAAAAAGCAGGATAACTTGTAGGCTATAGCCGACTTGAAAGGAAAACAAATTTGCCGCGTAAAAACAGAGTTTGTGTTGTTGAATCATATTTTTTATTTCTAGGCTACATCTTAAAATATAGAGCTCATGACAAATAAAAGTTCCAGATGGACAAACATTAAATGCAAAAACCAGTGTGAATAACAATATCTTAAAATAAACTAGAGAGTGGATACACAGCCTATTTATGAATGAAATTCATGCATTTATTTGTCATTTAAACTGATGCAAACAGGGAAAGAGAGTAGAAAAGACTTATTATCCTGTCGCCCCCTCTAGTGGACAGCATTAAGTATTACGGCCTTCATTGCTCAGATAACGCAAGTCAATGGATTTTTTGGGAAAGTAAGTCTGACCAGTTAGAAAAGATATAAGCGAGTCAGACCAGTCTGAAGGTCTGAGCTGAGTTTGGTGAAGCATTAAAGTTCTAGGCGAGTCAATTTCTCATAATAATAATAATAATAATAATAAATAATAATAATGTTTAATGTTTATGCTGACTCTCTTAAGCCAACATAATAAAGAAAACTCAGAGAAGCATCGACCAATTCAGTGTGTAATAAAATTGTATTAGTTTTATAATAAAACTAATAACATTTTAAAGGTATGCCATGCTCTTCAACCAACATGATTTTAATTAATCCCAAACCTGGTAATTTTGTCAGTATTAATGTACGTTCACTGATTCTAGCTTCTCTCTTTTCTGTCTCTTTCTTTTCATGTGAATTGAGTAGGCTACACATGCTTATATTCATAAATATAAACTTTATTTCTATTCAATTTTCAAAATTATTTATAGCCTATATATCACACACGCCTACCTGCCTTTTGGTGTAAATAAAAGACAAGAGTGGTAAATGTTACGGACATATTATCATGGTACAGTTCAGCCTATTATTGATTTTTATTTCCACTTCCCTTTTATCCAAAGAGACGGAACTATTTGCACTGTATTTATCAATGGGAAATACATCATGCTAAAATAATCTGTCATATACTTTGGCTCACATTAATGGGGTTGCTTGCAAGTCTCAGCAGCACGTGACCATTTCTGTTTCAAATATTGTGCGTAGTTAACAGTGAGTGGTGGTTTCAGACATTATTTTATTAAAGTGCATTTGTCAGTGCCGCACTCGTACTGACTCTTATTCTGCCTGTCAGAAAGAAAAGCTCGTAGCTTACTGAAGGCGGAGCGTTTTGACCAATCAGATGAAAGGGTCGTTTCAGCGCCACCCACGTGTGCAAATGAAATATCAAACCCATAAACCGATTTGTAAACCACAAACAAAAAATGTATAATTTATAATCAAGCCAAAATCTCATTTTTCGTTTTTTAAACTAAACTAAAAAACGAATAAATGAGCTGGTTTTCATTTCTCGTTATTCCATACCAAACAGGAAATGAAATGATCAAAAAGTACACCCAGATCTCATAATAATTTAATATAGATTTACAGTAGTAACAATAAATGATATTTTACTACATGATATGATTAGTAGTATCTAACAACACACCTGGGAACAATCAAGAACTAATCAACGTGAAAAACTACAAAGGACTACAAACATGGAAATAAGAAACAGGAAATAAGACAAAAGTCCAAACCAGACATGGGAACACATAGCATGGCATAAATACTGGTGGTTCAGTGGTTTACTTGTTACATCACCTTGCACTGTGAATAATTACTTGATGTATTCAACAACAAAAAAGTACAATTGTTTTTGTGTTAGTTATGTTAGATTGCTTTTGTCTATAATTGTTAGTAAATTAAGATCATACCACATTTTATGAGTTATTAATGCAGACACTTGGATAATAAAAGGGTTCACAAACGTATTATTGCAACTATAAGCTTTGAAAATCAGTGTTTAAATTTTAAGACATATGGCTGAATACAACAACAAATTTAGTGCAGTTTTGAGACTGAGGCCTTTACCTTGTGGCTGTTGCAAAGATTATCTGTCTCAAATAAATGTGAATATATTATTTTTCTGTTGATACATGTAGTGCATTTGTATTGAGATAACATTCATCAATCATCACTTGATCAACACAAATATTTCATTTCATCTGCTCTTTAACCTCGTTCTTTTAGTGCAGAAGGTCAAAGGTTGAAAGGATGTTTATACTGTTTGTCCATGCCTAAGTTAATAATTTAATTACACAAAACCAATGTCTTGTCCATTATGAATGTATGAATGTCCCACTTTTGAGGAAAGAGAAAACGTAGACTGAATTTCCTTGTTACATTGTCAAATGTCTTCTAAATTGTTTCTCTTTCTCTTTTCTTCTGTAGCATCTCAAATGTGTATGAAAAAAAGACACCTGGTCTATTTAAAAGCAGTTTGGATAACAATGTAGCATTTTCATTTGTAATTTTTTTTATTTATTTCTTCCTCACAGATCTTACAGATAAAGTGTGCAATTTTGGTGTTAAAACATTTATCTTATCCCATCACTATAAGGATGTCATTTCTAGGTTGATTCTTTTGAAAAATATTTTTTGTTCTGTTTGTTTGGGCATACCGAACATCCTATATATCATATCATAAAGTCTTGTATCATACAGCTTTTTTAATGGTTTATTTGTTAGAAATAACAACATGTTTCACATTGTAAATTAATACTTTAAAGTGCCACTCAATTAAGGGAAGAATTTGATCAAATATTTGATTCAAGTAACTTCAAAAATACAATTTGGGGGTTAAATGCATGTATTAGATTGTAAGAATAGTTAAGCATAGCACTTGGATATTTGTTATATGTATGTTTTGATTTGTCTAATTGATTTAAATTGCCTCTGATTTAATGCCAATTGACATAACACTCTATTCGCTTACATATTTACTTAATTTGAATTGACTGATTCCATGAACAGTCAACATGAATCAGACTGTTTTCGAAACTGTTATCTTTCATCCAGTGCTATTGTGCTTGAATGGATACACTAGTGTAGCCAGCTAATTTACTATTTCCTTCTCAATCAGTCACACTGGTGTCACTGAGTACAAGAGAGGTGAGGGGGTGGAAAGAGATTATCTGTTCAAGAATGCAAGTGCAAAAAATAGTGCTGAGTCCAGACTTTGTCTGCTGCAACTGAAGAAAACTAATTTACTGACAGTAAATTATACATTTTCATAGCTTTATCATGACTGTAATTGAACTATTAGCCTACATCAAAATGTCAAGTAACATGTTACTTTTCAGTGTATTATCTTAAGACAAACTCACGAATGAAAACAATGGACATAGAAAACAGCTATGAGACTTTTTTCTTTCCATAAATATCCATTTTAAAAACTCAGAGGCAGGTGTTTTGTTGTTGTTTTTTTTGTTTGTTTGTTTGTTTGTTTGTTTGTTTGTTTGATAAGCACAACTTCAGACGCAAAATGTTCTAAATATATTTTAGTTCCTAAGACCCACATTTCGACATTTTGCCAACATTATCATATCAATCACTCTCTTCCTGACATCTAATTTTAACCTTTTAAAAATATGATGAAATACAGATCGGGTGTGTCAGCAGCCTGGCACGTCATCACACGTCTCGGCCAATTGCAATGTAGGCGTAAGTGTATACGGGCGTCCGATTGGTCAAAAGTTTCCGTTTCAACACAGACGCAATATAAATGTCAACAGACATGTAAGCATGAAAAAGAGACGCAGACAACCGAGGACAGAAAACTGGCAGGAGGTTTATTTCAGATCCGGAAGACGAACAGTTCACGTGGTGTGATAATTCAGTATGGTGGACAGTGTTTACCGTACACGCTCTCTCGGTATAGGTGCAGTTGGTCTTCCTGATCAGTATGCCGACGGTAAAGCAGCGAAAGTGTGGCAACTGTACATCGGAGACACTCGGAGCCGGACAGAGGAGTACAAGAGCTGGGTGTTTTCCCTGCTCAGAAAACATGGGGTTGAGAGGGTGCTGGATGTAGCCTGCGGTACAGGGTATGAACTAATAAAACTTATCAAATTAAGAAATGAATAAAACGAATAAAACTCTCCCTCACATGATATCTGATGGGCAAGGCCAGGGCGATTGTCTGTAGTAGGCCTACTTTATTTACTCTGCTTATCTGTCCGATTGATAGGAGTGGGGGTCATTTCAGATTTAATAACAAAGCATTTAGCCTTATGGACATTTAGTCCACTGATAGATTGGTTACTGTCTTGGTTTACTCAACTCCACCTCTTAGCTACTAATCTGGGTCATGTGGGTTGGCCTTGAAGCTTTTTGATGAGTGGAATGCCATTTGGCTAAATTACACAAAGTCAGTTTTGCAGCCAGTCCAACGATGAAAGAGTACTTGTGTTTTTTTGTTTTTTTTGTCACTGGGCCACTGCCAGCTGTATTTTAAGTGATGTTATATCAGAGCTGTTGTGTGTTTTATATTTTGGAAAAAAAAAGTTTTATCTTTTTGTGTAATAGATAGTCTAAATATACTTTTGAAAGATGATTCTGTAACACTTACAATAAAATTGTAATACTTACAATAATACAATAAGCTTTTAACTCCGTTAATGTATTAACTAACATGAACTAACAAATGAACGAGCAATACATATGTTACAGTATTTATTAATCTTTGTTAATGTTAGTTAATAAAAATAGTCATTGTTTGGTAGTTACTAAGATTAAATAAATTATATAGAGGTATTGTTCATTCTTAGTTCATGTTAACTAAAGTAGCAGTAGTTAACTAATGTTAACTAATAACATACAACTTATTGTAAAGTGTCAATGATATTTATTTTTTTAAAGTGGCATTTGAATTTGACAGCAAAAACAAATCTGTATGACACCAACAAAGTAATACATTATATGTTTATTGAAATATATTTTGTAGGTACAGCATAAAGAGATGAAAGTAAGTGAAAATGGGGGTGGGGTAGTTACAAACATTTTATATATGTGTGTGTATGTCTATATGATCCACTGGAACTTCTGCTCCCTGCCAATTGACACATTAATGATAGTCTGTATTTTGTGGAGTCTTAATGGACAATTGTTAACTCAGCATGACCTACAAAACCTGTTTTCTGTTTAGACGTACCTTTGAACTCCAGCCCAAACATGTTGTTCTGTTTTTCTATTGGATTACACATGCATTACATTTCCCAGGGTTTTTTGTTCATTAATGGTCTACTTGCACTGAGCTTTATGAAGTACTTCAAATTTGAAATAAAATGGCTCTCTAGTTTCGCTGTATATGTTTACAATGTACCATTCTTGTCTTGTTCCTGAAACTCCAAAAAGTTTCTGCATCCTGTAGAGACGTTTGCGCAATTTTTCACAGATTGGATTAGCAACAGACGTTTCAGACGTTTTCATGTAGCAACAGAAACACTGTTCATTCAGTATGTGCTGCTTAACACAGCACCTGTATGTACAAAAATTAAGTCAGCAAAAGCCTATACTAATGGCCTGGTTTCAAAGACAGGGCTTAGATTAAGCCAGGATTAGGCCTTTGTTTAATTAGGACAATTAAGTAGCTTTTATAAACGTGCCTTAGAAACAAGCATTACTGGTGTGCATCTTGAGCCAAAACAATGGCACTGACATATTTTTGGATATATCAGTGCAAGTTGGTTTCAGTTAAAACAGCTCAAACATGCATTTTAGTCTGGGACTAGTCTCCTTGTAGTCAATAATTGTATCCCTTAAAACTCATCTTTGATCACCAAAATGACATTTAAATAAATAAAAATTCTGTGAAAAAAAAATTCTTCATGCCTTAAAATAGCTTGAATGTAACTCTACACCCTTGCTTCATTTAGTATAGGCCAGGGATGGGGAACGTCGGTCCTGGAGGGCCGCTGTCCTGCAGAGTTTAGCTCCAACCCTGATAAAAACTCACCTGCCTGTAGCCTTAGTGATCCTGAAGACATTAATTAGCTTGTTCAGGTGTGTTTGATTAGGGTTGGAGCTAAACTCTGCAGGACAGCAGCCCTCCAGGACCGACGTTCCCCATCCCTGGTATACGTGGATACATTAATATACAAATTAGCCCCACCTCCAATCACTTACACCAGCTGAGAGATCCACTCGGTCAACTTTACCATAGTAAACGCTGCATAATAGCAAGTGGAAATACTGGTTTTATTCAGCCATATATGTTTGAACCAGAAACTGATTCAGAAGAAGAAGTGGAAGAGTGAATTATACAAGGTCTTCTACAAGTCGATGTATCAGAATGATGATGTATTTTATGTATCGCCCTTTACAACTTCAGACACATAATGGTAATTGATATGATTAGCCTTTTGCTTGACTACTTTATCAAACAGCTAATGATGTGTTGCTAATGTTACAAAAACCCGTTGACAAAACATTGTTTGCATTGTTGACAAAACAAAAACATGTTCCCGTTCACCATCTCAGAGTTTCACGGCTACCTTCTAAAAGTCAGTATCCTTAGAAATGCTTTGAACAACTCAGAATGTCAGTGGAGAAAGGTATATAGTTCATTATCACATCATAATATACATCATATACAAAATTCACCTGCTATATTGCTAAATGTACATGATTTTTCATATCAACAGAAAAATATACCAGGATAGCCTGGCTTCTCTTGAGACTCGCCTGCTTTGCAGCATAGCAAACGATATGCTAAAGCCCACCGGCATGTTGACGTGATTGGTTAGTTTGTGACGTCAGAAACACTGGAGATTCCAAACCGCGTTTTTGAGACATTCTTTGGTTCACTGCAGTTTTAAGGAGAAAATACTCAGCAATGGTGTTGACATGTATTTGCACATGGTTTTACGTTTGCACATTTTTACCTTTTTTTAAGGGTGGATTCCATCATGTTGGTAGAGGAGGGATTCAAGGTGGTTAGTGTGGATGCCAGTGACAAAATGCTCAAATATGCTCTTAAAGAGAGATGGGAGAGGAGAAAAGAGCCAGCCTTCGATAACTGGGGTAATGAAGATCTCTGTTTTGAGTGAGAATAATAAAAAAAAATTTTTTTTAAGGTTTCTCCATGGTCTTTTTAGTAATTGAAGAGGCCAACTGGCTAACATTACACGAAGATGTGAAGAAACCTGGAGATGGTTTTGATGCAGTAATCTGTCTAGGGAACTCATTTGCTCATTTACCAGACTTCAAAGGTAAGAATACCAAAGCAAAATAGGTTTCAGATTTTGACAGATTTATCTAAATAACTTCTTTCTCATATCTCACAGGGGACCAGAGTGATCAGAAGCTTGCCTTGCAAAACATAGCCAGCATGGTGAAACCTGGAGGGATCCTAATTATTGACCACCGTAACTATGATTACATCCTCGAGACTGGTCAAGCGCCCCAAGGAAAGAATATTTACTATAAGGTAAAACGTCTCGGTTACTTATGTAACCCTCATTCCCTGAAGGAGGGAACGGAGAAGTTACGTCAGAACGACTGATGAATTGGGATCTCGCCTGAGAAAGTAACGTTGAACGTGACTGACTGAAAGGGAACCCAGTTGTGTACATGTAACCACATCACAGTTCACTTCATTGTGTTTTAAGAATAGCATATATAGACTATAATGGTGCTTGGCTTTTAACTAAAGTTATGCATTCACTTGATTGTTTGTTAGCTGCAAAAAAATAGAAAAAATATAGTCATATTCCATGTAAGCCTTCAGGTAACTATTTTGTCAACCTTACCTGCCTAAACATGAATGTAACTGAGCCAAATCATGGATTAGAAGACAACACTGTAGGCATATAAGAAGGAATTTAAAAAAACATAGTTTGACAGGATCTGTAGTTGGTGAATCATTCTATAAAATTATGCTTAAATCTGGAGAAGCTATACCATAGTATATAATAAATTATATACACTATAATGACTCAGTAAGCAAGTCATATTTTTATCAATTTAAATTTAAACTTAAAAAAAATTACTCTGTTGCATTCTGTGAGGCTCATATACTTAAGGACTTATGTTTCAGAGTGACCTGAGGCAGGACATATCCACCTCAGTGCTGTGGGTTAATAACAAGCCTCACATGATCACACTGGACTACACTCTAATACTGCCTCAACCAGAGGACATTCAGACTCCGCCTGAGACGAGGTACTGTGACCTTCTGGTGGGGTCAGTTTTTGGGTGGTTGTGATGCATTGTCAGTGCTTAATACACTATAGGAGACTGTACTGTACCAACTACCTCAGGGGGACTAAATGCCGTTTGGTGGGACATACTGTAATTTGCACTTCTATCTGTTCAAAATCAAATAAAAGAAACCTTGCACTGTGCATGTGTTGCTTTTTCCGGTAACACTTTATTTTAGGGTCCAATTCTCACTATTAACTTGTTGTTTATTATTAGCATGCATATTACTAGGATATTGGCTGTTTTTTAGTACATATTATTGCCTTATGCTGCATGACCTTATTCTACATTTCTTAATCCATTCCTTAAGTTCCATACCTAAATTTAAAAACCTTACTAACTAATAAGCAGTAATTTAAAAAAGACAAAAATCATAGTTAATAGTGAGAATTGGACCCTAAACTAAAGTGTGACCCTTTTTCCTGTTGTACTGAACTTTCGAACCGTGACCCCAAAACCGAGTTAAGTAGCGAACCGTGACTTCTGTGTACCATTACACCCTGCAAATTCTTTGGTTTTCCAGCATATTTTGCATATTTGAATCCTTTACAGCAGTGATCTCAAACTCAATTCCTGGGAGGGCCACAGCTCTGCACAGTTTTGCTCCAACCCTAATCAAACACACCTGATCCAGCTAATCAAGGTCTTCAGGATTACTAGAAACTTCCTTGCAGGTGTGAGTTGGAGCTGGTTGGAGCTAAACTGTGCAGAGCTGTGGCCCTCCAGGAATTGAGTTTGAGATCACTGCTTTACAGCAGTGACTATGATTTTGAGATCCATCCTTTCACACTGAGGACAATTGAGGGACTCATACGCAGGTATTACAAAAGGTTCAAACATTCAATGATGCTCCAGAAAGAAATACTATGCATTAAAAACCAGGGGTTGTAAACTTTTTGAATTTGAAGATCAAGGTAAATTGTACTTAATTTGTCTTCTGGGAGACATGTAAGTATCCTTTGTAGCTTCCGAAGGGCAGTACTATATGAAAAAATATGATATTTAAACAAAATAAGAAAAATGTACATATCATCCTGTTCAAATGTTTACAGCCCCTGTTCTAAATGCATCGTGTTTCCTTCAGGAGCATCATTGAATGTTTGAACCTTTTGTAATACTTGCGTATGAGTCCCTTAGTTGTCCTCAGTGTGATGTCATACAAAAATTTGCATTTTGTTATCATTTACACACCCTCATGTTGCTCCTGTCCATTCCACCATATCTATTTTTTACATTCTTTTGCAGGATATTTGTCCTCTATCTCTAAGTTTACTGAGCCAGAACAATTACCTCAGCGATTCTTGAAAACGGGGACCTTTCAGTTAATACTTATTTATATTTTTAAAACAATCAGCCATAATCATCTGAAATAAACAAGGTCTGAATCCATAACATTGCAAATGCTTTACAGTATGCAATAATACAGCCTCCAGTGATGTCATGCTTTAAGGGCTGAGCAAGTGTTTATTCATACGTAAATCTGTGCATGTCGCAGTTATAAAAAAGATCAGCCTTGAATTTATGAACAGATTTATGCCGGCTGGTAGCCAAACAATCAATGCATCCCTAGTATATGTAAAATAATTTGTAGTTAGCATTTAAGATAAATCCAAAATTATTTGTAGAATATATATACTTTTTAGAGGTTCGACACAAACACTAGTTTGCTTAACAGTTCTTTCAATATCTCATTACTTGTCGTTTTTGTTGATCTATTACTATTTTATATGAAATTATAAATGTGTGAATTATGAATGTGTATATTTTATATACATTGAAAATGTATGTGTGTATCAGGAATTGGTTATACATTATGTTTTTATTCATATGCTTTTTTCTTTGTGTCTTGTAGTAAATTCCGCCTGTCATACTACCCCCATCGTGTGGAGAGTTTTAAGGAGATTTTAAGAGCATCATTTTTTGGAAAATGCGAGCACAATGTATATGGTGACTTCAAGCAATACACCCCAGGGCAAGGAGAAGCTCCCTGTTATTTCATCCATGTGGTTAAAAAGACTACTTAAAGCCACATGAATTCTGCAATTCACATTTCATCTTCACATGGAAAACTTTGTTTGTCTGTGCAAATGCCATGACTGGGGCTTGCAAGACAACGCATCAGGGAATACTTTTAGTTTTTTTTTTTGGAAAGTGTAAAATTGATTTAGGGATTTCATACACAGATTTGGACCTCATTTGAACTAGTAAGAGGCCCACATACTCTTAATTTTATTACTTATTATTTCCTTCATGCTTTACAATAATTTTTTTGTTTTGTTTTTTTTACCTTTCACATTACACATTCTTGTTCTTTAATTATTAGAAAGAATTATACCACTTCTTGTATAATTGTTTTGATATCCAGGTTCCACATTTTACATGAGTTAGAATGAGTGTCTAAATGTAGAGCCACAATCACTTTGTATCTTCTTGAATTGCAATTCCAGAATAACAGCTTCTTTTGCGTTGAAGATTTTTCATTTACATTGTACTTTACAACAGAACATAATCAAGAGCCTGTTCACACAGAATGTTTTTTTGTTTTTTTTCACTGTGCTGCTTTGTAATTGTTTTCTAAACATGCTAGATGGACATCTTTGGACACTGACTCATGTCAGAATATAAAACGATAAATACATAAACACCACCTTTTCCCTCTCCCAAATATTAAATCATTGTGGATTATGCTACAATATGTAATATATTTAAAATCAATATAAATATAATTATAATAATAGTTGTGACACAATGTCACAGGTAATCACATCCATGCTATTCAGACCAACAACTTGCATATTAGACACAATATTGCAAACTGACTGATAGTGAAATGAACTATTGATACGCAAAGATTAAAGTTTACTCTACTGTTTTTTTTGTTGTTGTTGTTGTTTTTAATGTTTAAACTATTTTCTTGTGGAATTTTTGCCATTGTTGCTTTTGGCTTGCTTATTGGGGGCTCTAACATTATTTTCTTTTCCTCATTGTGTCAAGTTCATAGGTAAAACATGTTTAAAAGTTGGATTAATTAAACCAATTAGTTACATTGTTAAAAAAGCAACGGTTTATGAGACCATTTGATTCAAGTAGTGCTAAGAAGTGTGAATTACTTTAAACTGCATAAAACACCATGGTAGACCAACAGAATTCACCCAAATGTTGTCCCCCAACTTGTCTGAACAAAGAACTTTGAACAATATTGATGAAATGTAAGGGTTTGTGATTTCCCATCATGAATTGCAGCATGAATAAATTATGAGGTTTGTAAGAGAATTATTGTTTCTCTGTTTGCTGACCAAAAAAAAAAAGTTTTATCTTTATTATTGGTTATTTGTTGTGTTGTGATGTTAAGATCTCACCTTTTAAAAAATTTCTACAAGATGTCACCAATCTTGAGGTTTGTGAGTCAAATGTTTAGGTCAGTGTACAAACTTGTAAAACTACATCCCAGACATCTTTGCTTTGTAAGGTGATTGCATTTTAATTTATGGGAGGAGAGTAATTCAATGAATCATGCAAGGTGATTTACTAAAGTCTGCGCTAGTCAATTTACTGGTAGCACATCTTAAACCAGATGCTAATCTGATAGATTGTGTTGGTCATTATGGAAATGATCCAGCTGCGTCTGTTTCTTCATCCTTCCCACGGGTAATTTTGAACCCGAAATTATTATTTATTTTTTTTAACAAAAAATCGGGTGTTCATCGGAGTGGTCAAAGACCTTAAGGAATTGTGTTCCTTAACTTGGAATGCACGAAAACAATTGACTGGGTTTATGTGTCTATGTGGTTGAAATAAAAAAGAAAGTAACAAATCTTTCCCTCACTGGTCAATTTGACCTCCATAGGAATACATGGAATGTTAGGATTTTAATTTGTCAAAAAATATAACAAATTCTGGCACAATTTAGAACAGACACACAAATGAAGGCATGAGACTATAGAACATCCCCAATGCTGAAAACATCCACATCCACACACACCTAGGATAGGAATTCCCATTAAAATGAATGGGGGTCATATTAGTCAAGTCATCTTCATTTATATAGCGCTTTTAACAATGTAGATTGTTCCAAAGCGGCTTTACAGAGATACAAGGATAGTTTAAAGTAACATAGATTGTTTTGGCTTTATAGCAGTTCTTGAATAAAGTTATTTTCCAGCTAAAGTTAATTTGATTGATTCACTTCCGTCGCAACGATCATTAGTTATTAACTTAGGGGCCGCTAACACGACACATAATTTTATCACTTCGGGGTAGATACGCGAACCGAATTTTCCCGACAACACTTTATCTGTAGAGTGGTAAAATATATATTAGACAATGCAGACTGCACACAGATATGAAGTGGTTAGATTTGAACACATTTACAATGTAGAACACCCCCCCCCCACACACACACACACACACAACACACACACACACAAACACACACACAGCTTTTGTTTTTTTGTTTTTTTTTTTGAAGCTGTAACAGCATTTTTTTTTTTTATTATTCAGAATTAAAATCAGCATTTTCAAATAAATATTCTTCAAGGTTTTACCTTTTTCTTACTACTTGAATTATTACAATATCTGACACTTCAGTTTATACAGAAAAAAAACTTTAAAGTGCAAAAGTCATGAAACATCATGTTATATTATTTCTTTCCACAAGAGGTCGACGGAAACACCAGAGACGTCCAATGTGAGCACCCAATGAAAAGGTTATTTTGGAATGTAAATTGAAAGAATGTGCTTAAATTATTATTTATTTATTATTTATTGATAAATATCTAGTAATTTTAAGGTAGGAAAATAGATAAAATTTCATCAAAATGAAATGAAATTAGCTTTCTGGACAAAAAAAAGTTTAATTTTAGGGCTTCGGGTCATCGGAATTAACAGGTGATTCGATATTTTGGATTTATTGGTGATTCAATATTTTTGAATCATCCGACAATTTCTAATTTCCTCCGTGTAGAGTCTTATGTTGACAACCATGCACTTGAGTGTCATTAAGTTAATGCCTAAAAAATAAAGAAAATCACATTCATACAATTTGATTTTTTTTTTTTTTTTAATAGAACTAATTTGATTTATGATTTATTTGTAATTAAATCAAGTAGCCTAAAACAACAACAATCTGCAGTAGCCTATATAACCAATAATATGGGGGGGGGGGGGCATTATTAGACATTTTACTGTAAACTATAACCTACATCTTAAAACATGCTGTAGTCTGCGTTCATTTTATTTATAATTAAGTCGTTGCCTATAGCTATTCCTCTCGCGCAGATTTGATCTCTCTCGCGTTCGTTTTTTCAGTCTGGAACCTCCTACATATGATGCTCAAACATGGTGTTTCCCCATCCCTGAAATCTCCGTAGATTTTAGGGATGGGGAAATGAAGCCTCATGAATCACTGAGGCTTTCCCCTGACTGTTCCGGGAAAAGATTCAAAGCTTCGAGAGTGTCGAGAACAGCGCCATCTGGTGCTTATTTAAAGGTCCCATTCCATGGATTATTTTATTATTTTATAATGTTTCCTGGGGTGCCCTTATAATGTTAGTATGTTTTTTAGATCAATTTTTTTTATAATTTAGAAATAAAAGGCATTTTTCCTAGCCTGATTTCATCACCTGATTTGAACACTCTGTTTGAAGGGGCGTGTCTGCTGTGAGACTTCAATGTAAACGCCCTCTGCTGTGATTGGCTGACATGCTTGCATATGAAATATCTGGCATTATATGTGGAACTATCTGGAAAACTTTTACTATTACAGCTATTATACGTTTTTACTATTACAGCTATCGGGATTAACAAATCGTCAGAAGTTTTTTAAGTATTTAGATCTATTTCAATCACATAAAAGGTTGCAGTGATGAGCATTGAGCAGATGACAGCTATGGAATTCCAAAGCTGCCAATATTAAAGATAAATAAATACATAAATAAATATACAAATAAATGTAAAAAAGAAAAAATAAGTAAATATATATATACATAAATATACATAGAAAAGCAAAAAAACGAAAATAAATAATTATTTATACATTTATTTCCTTATTTATGTATGTATTTATTTTTTTCCATATTTATTTATTTATTCTTGTATTTATTTCTACATTTATTCATTTCTACATTTATTTATTTCTACATTTATTTATTTTTACATTTATTTATTTCTACATTTATGTATTTCTACATTTATTTATTTCTTCTTTTATTTCTTCCTACATTTCTTCCTGCGTAGGGTAATGAGGAGGGCGTGGTTTACCTCAGACATAGCAATCGAGCTCAGAGTAAGCGAAGGCGAAGGGTTGAGGCCACAGTGACACCCTGTGGCGAAATACAATAAGTAGCCTATAGCTAAGCTCACTGACTTTGATTTAGAACATCGTTTGGTCTGGATTTGTAAAATGTCCTGGGCTAACAAACATGAAACAGGGACTCTGAAACGGAAACGCTTGATATTTTCCATTTTTCGGTCAGAACTCACGGAAAGGAAGCAGGGCACATATAGGCTACAGTGAAGTCGACGCAAGCATTGACCAATGCTTTTGAAACGAGACCATTGCATTTTAATGTAGCCTAATTTCCAAAACAATACTGACAGCAACAGAAACATTTTTTTTATTCTATTAAGCGGTGGTAGTCTTTAGCCTACCTCCATAAATGTCCAGGGGCAACCTTATTAAATGAACGTCACGTTAATCCACATCAATAAATTCAGTTAGAGGATAAGACTGTAGGGCAGTTAGCCTACCACTAAAATCCAACCAGAGCTTCATCAGAGCCATCAATACAGAAGAGATCTTAATGCACTTACACAGCAATTAGCCTACAAGTGCATAAAAATATTATGAAGTGTTTTACATTTTGAAGACATAAATGTATGATGGAATCAATGAAGTGATAGGCCTACGTTTAATATGAAACTAAAACAGACACCAGGTGGCAGAATTTAGTCACTGTCTTAATGAGTGAGTTCAATCCACTCGTTTGACTCCTTAAAATACACCGAATCAAAAACAACTCGACATTGAAGCGGTTCAGCTGTGGATTTGTTTCTGATCTTCTATTTAGGCCTATGCGTTATTTAAATAATAATAATAATAATAATAATAATAAATAAATAAATAAATAAATAAATAAATAAATAAATAAATGACCAAATGTTCAAAAAGTTGGCAGAGAGGGGTCATGTTCGGGGAAACAACATAATTGTTGATAGGCTATTTTTCGGGGCCATGAGTTTAATGCGCAAACCTGCGTGACCATATAGCAACTATTCAGAAATGGAAATTACGAATGCATTAATATTTTGTTATGAATTTAAGAAAAGTCGATTGAATATTTACAGGTTTGTATCTCGTTATTATTTTCAGAATAGTAAAGTCTTTGTAACCAACCACAGTGATCAAATATCGAAGCTATCTCTATCTTATAGGCTACTTCAAAGATCAAATCAAATTATTTATTGTTAAATTTTGTAAAAATTTCTGTAGCCCAAAAACATAACAAAAAATAGCTAGTAGCCTACATAACTTTGTAATTTATAGCTTATTATTATCATCATTCTTTCTTTCTTTTTATTATTATTATTATTATTATTATTATAGGCTATTGTTATCATCATCATCATCAGCTGGCAAACCATTGTGGAGTCTATTTAAAGGGAATGATTGTGGCGAGGAGTTTGGTCAAACTATGGCAGTGATAGCCTACAGCGAATATAACGGGTTGAAATAAAAGACGGCGCCGTCCACGGAGACATTTCTATGTGCACTATTTCATCCGTGAAAACCTTAGTCCCCTGGCTATCATGTCAGAATCTGCCATTCTAAATAAATTTGCCTGCCACGGCAGCAAATTCAGCAGCTTGTGGATTAACGTGACATTCATACATTTAATAAGGTTGCCCCTGGACATTTATGGAGGTAGGCTAAAGACTACCACCGCTTAATAGAATAAAAAAAATGTTTCTGTTGCTGTCAGTATTGTTTTTGGAAATTAGGCTACATTAAAATGCAATGGTCTCGTTTCAAAAGCATTTGTCAATGCTTGCGTCGACTTCACTGTAGCCTATATGTGCCCTGCTTCCTTTCCGTGAGTTCTGACCGAAAAATGGAAAATATCAAGCGCTTCCGTTTCAGAGTCCCTGTTTCATGTTTGTTAGCCCAGTGCTGCGTTCCAGTCCAAAATTGTCATGCCCTTCACTCGCTAACTTCCCTTCGTCTCGTTCACTCGGATGTACGTCATTGCGAGTGCCCACTACTGGCGGAAACTGCAATGGGCTGAATTGGAACGTCCTAAGCCCTTGATCACTTGGAATCAGCTGTGGAGTTGATTTATTATTTACATTTTTTTCCCTTTAAGAATTTGTTTAATGCAGCATCCAAATGTTTATAGGTGTGTTTGGGTTGTTTTAAATTTTAAAAATTATAATTAATAGAGTTGTCTGTGTGGTGGTGATTAGACGAGATATGCGGTGACGTCACAATCGTGTTGCATTGTGGGACATATAGGTGCCTGAAGTGTACATTTGAAGCAGACTCGCTCCCTCGGTCAAAATTGAGGGAACGAGGGTCTGTCCATATAAACTTCCCTCGTCCACTTCACGAAGTGGAACGCACTTCAAAATGGCGGCAGGGATTCCCCCGAGGGGAAGTGCTTAGGGAAGTTCGCAAGTGCGTGTCTAAAAGTGGACTGGAACGCAGCACAGGACATTTTACAAATCCAGACCAAACGATGTTCTACGGCCATGTCCGGAATAAAGAGTAGCCTCCATGTCACACAGTAAGATTTTGGATTTTGACCATATACCTCGCAGTCACAGACCGTATCAAAGTCAGTGAGCTTAGCTATACTTATTGTATTTCGCCACAGGGTGTCACTGTGGCCTCAACCCTTCGCCTTCGCTTACTCTGAGCTCGATTGCTATGTCTGAGGTAAACCACGCCCTCCTCATTACCCTACGCAGGAAGAAATGTAGGAAGAAATAAATGAAGAAATAAATAAATGTAGAAATACATAAATGTAGAAATAAATAAATGTAAAAATAAATAAATGTAGAAATAAATAAATGTAGAAATGAGTAAATGTAGAAATAAATACAAGAATAAATAAATAAATATGGAAAAAAATAAATATATACATAAATAAGGAAATAAATGTATAAATAATTATTTATTTTCGTTTTTTTGCTTTTCTATGTATATTTATTTATATATATATATATATTTATTTATTTTTTATTTTTTACATTTATTTGTATATTTATTTATGTATTTATTTATTTTTAATATTGGCAGCTTTGGAATTCCATAGCTGTCATCTGCTCAATGCTCATCACTGCAACCTTTTATGTGATTGAAATAGATCTAAATACTTAAAAAACTTCTGACGATTCGTTAATCCCGATAGCTGTAATAGTAAAAACGTATAATAGCTGTAATAGTAAAAGTTTTGCAGATAGTTCCACATGTAATGCCAGATATTTCATATGCAAGCATGTCAGCCAATCACAGCAGAGGGCGTTTACATTGAAGTCTCACAGCAGACACGCCCCTTCAAACAGAGTGTTCAAATCAGGTGATGAAATCAGGCTAGGAAAAATGCCTTTTATTTCTAAATTATAAAAAAAAATTGATCTAAAAAACATACTAACATTATAAGGGCACCCCAGGAAACATTATAAAATAATA
The DNA here is from genome assembly GCF_949319135.1 of Squalius cephalus. Lineage (NCBI taxonomy): Eukaryota > Metazoa > Chordata > Actinopteri > Cypriniformes > Leuciscidae > Squalius > Squalius cephalus. The sequence continues at coordinate 8,594,140 of NC_137141.1, read as the reverse complement.
AAATAATCCATGGAATGGGACCTTTAAATACGATCTGGAGTTCGAGCCTTCTGACACCCAAAGCGAAACGCGCACGTGATTGGACAGAAAGTGAGGCTTCGTTTGTCATCGATCACGTGACTCTAGTAAACCAATCTCTATGAAACCAATACACACCCCGATACGGGGCTTCACTAGAAATTGAGTCGTTTGTGTATCGAAGCTTCAGTGTCATATGTAACATCACTAGTAGATTTTGAGACGCAGCCTGTCAGTCCTTTGTCTATGGAGAAAACGGGATTTTAGCAAGGAATATTAATGTCAGTCGCAAATGCAAAAAAGACGATTCTCAGTCCGGTAAGTCATCGATTTATTTATTTGAGACGCCCTTACAGCCTAAGCAAAGGCTACGACAACAATACGTACTGTATTTAGCCTAACGTTAGCGTTTATAGCCTACGAAATTAACCTTTCTCAAGCGTTTGTTTGTTTGTTTTTTTAAGCATCATAATAGTAACCTAGACTGCAATAAAATGCAAAATGATTGTGTTTATAACCTTGTGAACGTGGTTTTTATTTTTATTTTCACCAGACTGTCCCCTTCACTGAGATTATACCGGGTGGTCTTCACCCAGGAGAGATGATTGTTATACAGGGATGTGTTCATCATGATGCTGACAGGTAAAGTCAACTCAGTACGTTACATCCGTTGGTTTATTCTAATGATAAATTACATGATAATCTTAAAGCATGCCATATTCTTCATTCATTTTATTTATGATTAAGGTTCTATGCCCGCTGTGTCCCAGTTTCATTTAATGTTTATTGTAGTGAACACTATCGTCTGCTGCATATGGAACCGTCTGAATATTCCACCCACAAATTACAATGCAAACATATAAGCAATGTCAAATAATTCATTCATTCAAGTGATTTTTAAGTTTTATATATTTAGGACTATGGCATGTTCACATACACTGTTAATTGTCTCACAATGATATGACAATGATATGATATGCTATGGGTGGGACCCCCCCCCCCCCCCCCCCCCAACAACTCCCTTTATTATACAAATTATTTATATTACCAATAATTTATAAATAAGAATACTATACAATTCACCTAAATTTTCACATTTAAAAGTTGTACAGCCAGGTGAGATTCACTACAGGTGGTATTTTAGCAATAACTCCATTTATATGAATACAGTATACTCAATTAAAAACCCTATATTTCACCTAAATGTTATTTTCTCATTTCAGTTGCCGTAGTAGGTTCCAAGTGATCACATTGACGTAGGCTTACTACAAATGAGGCTTACTAAAAAGGGAGGTACAAATATTTCAGTGTAATACAATATGTGCTTCCATAGGTTTCAGTTTGATATGACATGTGGCTGCAGCACAAAGCCACGGGCAGATGTTGCCTTTCACTTCAATCCCCGCTTCAGCAGCTCTCCACAGATCGTGTGCAACACTTTACAACACGAAAACTGGGGAAAAGAAGAAAATATGGACCTCATGCCTTTTAAACAAGGAGCTACCTTTGAGACCATTATCTTGGTACTTTGTGATGTTTTCAAAGTGAGTGTGAAACATTATATCAGGTTTTTATTATATTAACTAGTTAACAGTCTTCAGCCTATCTGGTTTCAAGCATTTAAACCCAGATATTAATTATTATTCTTAGTAGTTGTTGTAATAGAGATATTTCCAGAGAGAAATTTTAGATCTGTTTAGTGACAGGAATTTAACTAATTTACTTGTAGGTAGCAGTAAATGGCGTTCACATTTTGGAGTATGAACACAGAATTCCTCTTGAGATGGTCGACACATTTTCAGTCTCTGGAAAAGTAGACCTGCATGCCATTGGCTTTATCCCTGACTCAGTAAGTGACAAACACTACTATTCAAAAAATGTGGACACACCTACTCATTCTTTATTATTCATTTTATCATTATTACATTCCAAATGTTAGTATAATAGTTAACACTCAAGTATGGGAATGATATAGTGACCAAAAATATATATCTTTTTAAAAACATAGTAGCCACCCTGTCCTTAGATTACAGTGCACAGACTGGCCAACTTTGAGGTTTTTAAACAGTATTATACAATTAGTTCAGCTCCATGTATGCATAATTAATATCATTTGGGCATAATTTATATCACAATTATATTTGTATACAAAACATTAGGATAAAGCTGAAAAGGATGTTGTTGAAAAGGGTAAATAATATGCATTTCAACTTTGCAATGACATATTTTCTGTTTTTGCACAGGCAATATTTTCAAAATCAGATGACCAAGTAAGTTTAGCATCCCTGCACCTGACATCAACAATTGATTTTGCACAATTCATTTTTTTCTTATTAATGAAAAAAATGCACTTCATATTAACATGAAAAATACATGACTCACAACATGAACTGTGATTTTGCAGAGCATACCCTACAAGGGCAGTTTACTTAGAGGAGTCATTCCAGGGCAGCATATAACAATCAAAGGGCATATCAGCTTATTCCCTCACAGGTAGTAGATACTAAAATTATCTTTTGTGCAGTTTTTGCCTTTGACATCTAATTATCTTGTTTTGTCTTTTCTCAAGTTTCACTGTTAACCTAAGGTGCAGCCAATCAAACAACATCGCCCTGCACCTTAACTCACACATCAAATCTGGCATGCTTATCAGGAACTCTCTTCTCAGCCAGTCATGGGGGCCAGAGGAGCGTGAACTGCCATACTTTCCCTTTTCAGCTGGAAACTACTTTGAGGTACCTCTGACCTTTGCTTGGAAGTATGGCATTAGTTTTCACTGTTATGCTAATGATACTCAGCTGTATATTTCTTCGCGCCCTGACGAAACTTACCAATTTATAAAATTAACGGAACGCATAGCTAATATAAAAAACTGGATGACTAGTAATTTCCTACTACTTAATTCTGAAAAAAACAGAGATTCTAATTATTGGACCAAAAACCGCCGCACGTAATAACCTAGAATACTGTCTAACACTTGATGGATGTTCTGTCAAGTCTTCGTTGTCGGTTAGGAACCTTGGTGTGCTCTTTGATACCAATCTTTCATTTGAAAGCCTTATTTCTAGCATCTGTAAAACTGAATTCTTCCATCATAAAGGCATCTATAATACCCCTTTCACAAGATGTAAAATAAGTCTCTGATATCCCCAGTATGTATGTGAAGGTTTAGCTCAAAATACCCCACAGATATTTTTTATAGCATGTTAAAATTGTCACTTTTTGAGGGTGAGCAAAAACAGTTTATGTGTGTCCCTTTAAAGGGTTAGTTTACCCAAAAATGAAAATTCTGTCAGTAATTACTCACCCTCATGTTGTTCCAACCCCGTAAGACTTTTGTTCATCTTCGGAACACAAATTAAGATATTTTTGATTAAATCTGAGAGCTGTCTCACTCCTCCATAGGCTTCTTTGTTATTGAAACTTGCCAGCCCAGAAAAGTTAGTTTTTTAGACAATGTTTAAAATAGTCCAAGTGATTACAGTGGCTCAAACTTAAGTTTATCAAGTGACGAGAATACTTTTTGTTCGCAAAAAAAATAAAAAAATAACGACTTTATTCAACTATTAATTTTCTTCTATGTGGGCCTCTGAGTTAGTTCACGTAGTGTAACAGCGTAGCGCATCTGTGTTGTACGTCAGCGCTTCTGTGTTGTACTTCACACGCATCACACACATGACCAGCAACATGAGGGTGAGTAATTACTGACAGAATTTTCATTTTTGCGTGAATAGGCCTGTCACGATAACAAATTTTGCTGGACGATAAATTGTCCAAGAAATTATCGCGATAAACGATAATATTGTCGTTCTGAGACCATTTTCATTTAATATAATTATAATGGCATAATAATGCAGGTACACCTTTTCAACGATCTATAAACTTTTATTTCTAAAGAATATTAAACATTGAAAACGGAAAACATTTTAAATATCCAAAAAAATGAACAAAACAACCAAAAACAATGAAAGCAATGGACTCTTAAGTGGGTCGCACACCGGACGCGCAGCTCAGCGCCGCGCCGCGCCACGTCTAGGACAACTCTCACCTGAAAATCCGTTAGCATCAGCAATTTTCTGATTTCTGTAAATAAATATAAAACTAAATGTATATTGCAGCACGGGGTGAAGTCCGTATATACATTAACTACGATTTGAGACACATAAATGTAAATTTAATATAAAACTATGTAAATGGCGCTCTGTGGCGCGGCAGGATTTTGAGCACGGTCCTGAGCCGTTGCTGGGCGCCGCGGACAGACGCCGAAAGGCGCCGCCGGTGTACTCTCATAGAGAATAATGTGTTCGAATTTAAAAGACGTGGCACTGCGCTGAGCTGCGCGTCCGGTGTGCGACCCCCTTCAAGGGGACAGACGCCGAAATAAACAAAATAACTAACAAAATAAATGTCTGTTAATAAATAAAATGGATGTAAAATTGCACTTCAAAAAATATTAAACATTAGGCTTTAGACATTAGGCATAAATAGTGATACATTCCATAACAGGCCAAACTGACAGTTAGGACCTTTGTAAACAAATTAAAAAAAGCCTCAACAAGCCATATCACACCATTCTGCACTGTCCTCCGGTTACTTTGTCCTCCTGTTACTTTGTCAAGTGATTGTGTACTGTCGGGAAGACGGAGACGCACTTTATTGCGTGTATGCTACGCACTGAAAATACTTGGTTAGGATTAGGGGTGAGGAGTGCGTGCGTATTACACGCCATAAAGAGCGTATCATATGCACGCAAAAATTATTTTTGGCGTATAAATGGCACGAGAAATAACATTCGTGGTATAGATACGCATTTTCATGTGATCGGGCTCGCTGTCGCAACTCACAATTAGCGTCTTCTCTCTCTCCCGGCAGTAGCCGCAAACGCGGCGCCGCCTCCCCACACAAAGACCATGCAACTGACAACAAGAGGGTTCACTCCTCCTATACGCTAAAGAACCGAGCGAGAGTGGTCATCCAGTCTCTTTGGTAGAGAGAGAGAGACGAGGAAAACAAACAAGCATGCAAATGGAATTATCGCGGCCGGAAAAATTATCGAGCTCATTTTTTTTTATCGTGCGATTAATTGACTTATCGACTATCGCGACAGGCCTATGCGTGAACTAACCCTTTAAATGCAAATGAGCTGCTGCTCCCGGCACAGAGGGCGGAGCTTGTTTGCAGCTCCGATTACCTCACACAGACATGCATTTAAAAATTTCTAAAACTTTTAGCATTTTATGTTCAAAAAGTCGGACAAAGATGGAGAGACTCAAGAAGAAGTGACAACATGTAGAACACAACAGGACATTTCTGAATGGTTAGTTGATGAATGTATGTAGCTGATGTGGAGTTAACTATCTTCTAGTCATTGATTCATTGATATTAATCAATCTATAAATCGCGTTCCCGGAGTTAGGGTTTATGTAAATTTTAGGGGTTGTGATGTCACTAACCTGGGAAGAAGCTCATTGTAGTCCCTATCAGCTGTTTGTTGTAGTCCTTAAAAAGCTATTTGTGTAAAATAAAAAATATCTCCCCTTAGCTTTGAACTTTGAGCGTCGTTACTTTGCAGATGTTGTTTATGCTCAAACAGCAACATTACACACTAACTAAAGATAAAAAAGTGAAATCATAATCAACCACCCCTTTAAAAATATTTCTAAATAACGACATATGCTCTCACTGACAAATGCGGAACAGTTAGTTCATGCGTTCATGACCTCAAGGCTAGATTTTTGTAATGCTCTTATGGGTGGTTGCCCTGTATGCTTAATAAACAAACTCCAGCTGGTCCAAAACGCTGGAGCTAGAGTTCTTACCAGGAAGTATGACCATATCAGCCCGGTTCTGTCAACACTACATTGGCTCCCTATTAAACATTGTATACATTTAAAAATATTGCTGATTACTCACAAAGCACTAAATGGTTTAGCTCCGCAGTACTTGAGCGAGCTCTTAACGCATTATAGTCCTTCACGTCTATAGCGATCTCAAAATTCTGGCTAGTTGATAATCGACTGCTGGCGGTAGATCCTTTTCCTATTTAGCACCAAAACTTTGGAACAGTCTTCATAACATTGTTCAGGAAGCAGACACTCTCAGTTTAAATCTAGACTAAAAACACATCTCTTAGGTCAGCCGGAACCGGGAACACTTTCCATTACACCTGATGTACCCGTTATATCATAAGAAGAATGGCGTCTACGCTAATATTAGTCTCTCTGTTTATCCCGAGGTTTACCGTAGTCCGCCGGATCCAGGCCGTATCCAGATCTGATAAAGGACCTGCGCCTGGACACGACGTCAACGCAGTCCTGAAGTGTCAACTAGTCTCTCCCGTGTGAAGGCCTCCTTCCCTTCCCTTTACTTCTGTACAGATAAAACGTTATAAAAATGATTCCAGTTCACATCGATCCGCGGAAACGACTTAAAATTCTGTATTATGCAGGCCAGACAAGTAATTTGGCAATGTCAATTTGTAAAGAAAGACTACACGCTTGCGCACATATATATTCAAATGCGCATACATAGACTAATCACATGATATGCATGTGCACGCTGTCGCCGTTTTCACAGGATTCACGTTTTTTAAGTTTACATGGAGATGATAACGTTTTTCAAAAATGTTCAAAACTTACGCCTTGGAACCTGTTTCAAGGTTTGCGTTCTCGAGCCACCAAACACTGTTGTCGTGCAAATGAACGGCCAGAACCCATTAAAAGTTTTCTGTTCTCAGTTAAAACGGTGTTGTGTAAGCGGCTCCTAAGTTAAAGGGTCATTTCACCCATTTGAACATTGTTTTTTATTTAAAGTGGGTCATATATGTAGTCGAAATGTAAAATAATTTTTGAATTTGGTGCCTTCGTGACCGAGACAAGACAAAAAATAACTTCAGAACGCATTTGTATGAAAGACAACAACTCCCACAATGCACCACATTGCACAGCTCCGCAAGCCACTCCCACTAATCCAGAAAGCGCATATCTGCCTATAAGAGAAATCACTCTTCCGTCTACAAGGCTAGCTACTACCAGAGCTTGAAATTCATTTCACATTCACACAAAATGTCTAGTTAGTTGGCGAACTCATATAGTGCATTACTCCTCGTTTGTATTTCTTTCGAAAAGGTGAATTATTGCATGGTACCTGGATGTTCAGTCAGAACATATGCGGTGCGAAACTAGGATAGTTCTCAACACAAACGTCCGTGTCCTCGTCTGATTCAGAGATTTCGTCCAGGAGAAATTGTCATCGTTGAAATTCTTTGCCGCAGACGGACTCTATCTCTGTGTTCGTAGCGGTTCGTAGCTGCATTGTGAGATCACCGGCGCCACCAGTCCGCCCTAACTCGAGCCAGTCCGGGCTCCTCGTCCGCGGCAGGCAGGTCTTCTGCCTCGGCTGCTCTTCGCTATAATGCGGCTTGTAAAGGTAGCCACAAACACCTGATTCAAGCAGCAGACTTCCGAAATCCTCTTCTTCTATATCATATTGAGCACTCTCCTCCGCTATTGTCATAACTTTACATCTGTCTCCACAGCGCCTGTTAGCTTAGCTTCAAACAAGATGGAGGATATTGCTTTCAGTTTCAGAGAGTAAAGTCCCACCCACTGATCTGTAATAGGTCTGTAGCGTGAGCGCGCCCCACCCTGGGAAAGATGAGAAACTAGTGTCTGTAGTCTTAACAGAAATCCCCCCCTCTAACACTTCCTCCTACAATGACGCAAAATGACGATTTTTGCGTCATTGTAGGAGGAAGTGTAAGAGGTAAATAACAGATTTCTCCCGTCTCAGGGGAAAATGAGAGAGTGTTGCACGACCATTCAATAGTATGACTGGGTTTCTAACAATGCAAAGCTTAATGCAAATGGGTGAAGTGTCCCTTTAATAACTAATGATCTTTGCAATGAAAGTGAGTCAATCAAAAACTATCTTTAGCTGGACAACAACTTTATTCTAGAGCTGCTGTAAAGCCACAACAATCTCTGTTACTTTTAATTTCCTATTATCACTGTAAAGCTGCTTTGAAACAATCTATATTGATAAAAGCGCTATATAAATGAAGGTGACTTGACCTATGCCACCTATGTAGACTCTATATATATATATATATATATATATATATATTTATAATATAAATTATGAGCAATATCACACGAGTAGCCATACGATATAATAATAATAATTCATGACATTTATATAGCGCTTTTCTCTGCACTCAAAGCACTTTACATAGAAGGGGGGAATCTCCTCAACCACCACCAATGATATGGCTGTATATCTGCACGGCTGTGATTCGGCCGTAGGCACGAGGCTGGAGGCCTGATATACAGCCAAATCGCATGGCTATGAGTGTGATATTACATTTATACTGTACAACAGTTCGACAGCACAAGTGTGTAAATAAATAAGAAACAACAACAGTGTGTCTTTAAAAACCCTCTTTTATGCGGAACTACTTCCTTGTTCCATGGATTCAAATCTCAAGTTGACAGTTTGATAGTTGTGCCCAAGCCTCTGTTACTAATTCTAAAATGAATCCATCAAAACTTTATTAGCGAGATGCTGGTTTGCTTTATCCAGCCGAGAAACATTGTTTTTTACATCATCTGGCCATGACTGAGCTCATGTTTAAAGCTAAACGTACACCAGAATGAATAATTAACTGAAAACCGTCCGCGAGTCACTATCATTCATCTCTGATGTAATAAGACTGGTTTTCTTTACATTAGCACCGTTTTGGACTGATTGTTTGAATGTATTCGCTTACTGGATAATTGGACTGAAAACTTTCCCGGAGTTTGGCAGCTTAAAATGATCTGATTGCGCCATTGTAGTGATAAACTACCGACTCCCAAGACCAACTAACTGTGTGACGTAAATGACTTATGCTTACCATAATGCTTTTTCGCTATACCCTCACACACATTCACTACTCTCTTCTGCCGCTGCTGCTATTAATAATATTAATAATTATATTATTTAATAATATTTAATAATAATTGCACACTGCTGCTGCTGTACAAATACAAATACTTAGAATTGCGCTATTCTCCGTTGAATAGGTGAAAACGTCTCTGGTTACTTGCGTAACCTATGTTCTCTGAATAAGGAACGAGACGCTGCGGATAGCGCAGTGGGATATTCTCTGAATGTGCCGATTGTCTGAAGCCCTATAGAATCACGCCAATTCATTGGCTGATGGCGCCCGCACAATCTGGCTCCGCCCCGACGCTCTTACGTCGCATCATTACATATTCGCACACGCCATCTGCTCCTCAGATTTCTCTGCCGAAAAGAAAACTGTCAGCAGCGCGAGGAGCTTGGCAGCTAACGCAGCGTCTCGTTCCCTATTCAGAGAACATAGGTTACGCAAGTAACCAGAGACGTTCTCTTTCATAGGTTCACTCAACGCTGCGGATAGCGCAGTGGGAACGGACTACCAAACTCGCCAAGCTAGAGCGCTTTCCATGACTGGTACATAAATGAGACAACGACCAAGATGAGTTCAAACAGAAAGAACCTGGGAACCCGGGGTCATGTCAAGATCCAAATTGTAGAATCTTACAAAAGTGTGCGGAGAGGACCAGCCTGCCGCAACACAAATGTCCTCCAAAAGTGCTCCTCTAAAAAGAGCTTGAGAAGATGCCACACTTTTGGTGGAATGTGCTCTAATGCTAAGAGGTGAAGGCAAGCCACGCACCTCGTAAGCCAACGAGATAGCTTCTGTGACCCAGTGAGAAATCCTCTGCTTTGATGCAGCAAGCCCACAGCGGCCAGCACCGAAGCAAACCAGAAGCTGGTTAGATTTCCTCCAACCGCCTGAGCGGTCTAAATATATCTTAAGACCACGGTTGTCAAACTGGGGTACGCGTACCCCCAGGGGTACGTGGACTGATTTCAGGGGGTACGCGAATTGCCGGTAATCTTGACAACCGCACCACCGCGGTGGCTGAGTAGTACCGGCGGTGGTTTGCCAAAAAAAATGAATGCTGTTTTACATTAATATTATGACACACAAAGCTTTGTTTACAAAAGAAATAATAGGTTAGCAATTAAATGTTATATCGCAGCCATGGAAAAGTTTGAAATCATGACGAATGAGAGAGTTGTGCGTGAGCCCATAAACTTAAGCTTTTTCGGCTTTGAATTCTGGTTTGCAATCTGGTCATCCGATTATTAGCGAATTTAAAAATATTTCATTAGTTATTCCTTATAGAGAGCTTGAACCGTCTACTTTTAAACAAAACAATTCAAAACGAAAATAAACCGACTAGCATATGCATGTAATCCGTATGAAGTGTGCATTTCTCTCTATAGGCGCGTTCACTGCGAAGATGACGAGTCAGCATCGTCAACAACTAACTAACACTGACACAAAAAAACAAACACTTTATTAATAAACTATTCAAATGTCTCCTTGCTATATTTGACACATTCATTACTTTTGCCGGCTCTTTGTGACAGCTGTTATGTGCGTTATTGGCAGCGTCACCCTCTGGTTACATGAACTCGTCACCACCGCATCAGCACCAGAACATGGAGATTTTATTTTAGAGAATGATCGCACAACAGACATTAGAACATTAGATATTCTATAATTAAATCAACTAATCGAATATTCAAAAATCGTGACTCATCCCTGCATGGAATCTCTTGTTTCTTTTCCCATATCTTCACTCGCGTCTCACCCATTTCCAAAGGGGATTATAAACGTTTCTTCCTTTGTTCGCTTTTAGGTCGATTATTTTCGTATTCTTTACTGTGTTAGGACAGATAGCCTACATTTTTACTTGTACGTCAAATTCTTTTTAACACAGTTTGTGCTTGTTATTAGACATATGATAATTGGTAAGGCGCGTCAAGTTCATTTGTAAAGCGCGTTTCACACGCGCGGGTGATTTTAGTTTGGCTTTCTCTGGCAGCGCGCAAACATAGCCTAAATGCCATATCAGTGGCTAAATGCCCTTGTGGAAGATAGAATTCGCTCTTCATACCTTTTACAAGTAGAAAACATGAAGATACCAGAAAATAGATCGATGGTCTCTTTCCTGCTCGTGTCCCACATCCCTCTCAAAGAGCAGAGCGTAGGCTGTATCACGCGTCTTTGTGTGGAAAATTTAACGAAAGTTTTTATTTATTTATTTATTTTTAAATAGATTCAACTTTATTATATTATGTAGGTTACCAGTATTTACTGATATTTATTTCAATGCTTTACAGGCTTTAGTGTGTTGTTTCTTTGTTTTGTTTTTTTATTTATTTCAAAACAACCACCAGACCACCGCAACACCGCCGGTATTTGGGTCCATTACTACCGCGGTGGTAAAAAACTGCCACCGTCACAGCCCTATTTGTATCATATGTTGACTTTTGATTAGATTTGTATCATATGTTTATGATTCTATTCACTATTCTCGACAAAATTGATAAAAATAAATATTAATAAAAAATAAAAAAACTTGTTGTTAACAATTGGTGGTGTTGGGGGTACTCCGGAAGATCTATAATGTCTCAGGGGGTACATGTCTGTTAAAAGTTTGGGAACCACTGTCTTAAGAGAGCGAACTGGGCAGAGCAAGTTAAGCTTCTTATCTTCCTCAGAAGAAAATGGAGGAGGGTGGAAAGCGTTAAGGTTAACCACCTGCGAGCGGAAAGTTGTGGAAAGAACTTTGGGGACATACCCTGGTCTCGGCCTCAAGGAAACCTTAACCAAGCCAGGAGCAAAGTCCAAGCAAGACTCGCTAACAGAAAGAGCTTGTAAGTCTCCTACCCGCTTTAATGAGGACAAAGCCAACAAAAGAGAAACCTTGAGAGTTAGAATCCGCTCCGGAGCTGACTCCAAGGGCTCAAAGGGGGCCTTCATCAAACCCTCTAGGACAACAGAAAGGTCCCATGAGGGAACTCTAGGGGAGCGAGCCGGTTTCAGTCGCTTAACCCCACGCATGAAGGCCGAAACTAACCTTAGTTTCCCCAGGGGAATCTCGTCTGATTCCCTATGTGCTGCAATAGCTGCGACATAAACTCTGAGAGTGGTAGCAGCTGCTCCAGAAGCAAACTTCTCCTGCAGGAATTCCAGTACTGAACCAACAGGGCAGTTAACTGGGCTCCTATCATGTGCTAAGCACCATGTCTCAAAAACCTTCCATTTGGAAGAATATAGCCTCCTTGTAGAAGGGGCTCTAGCACTCGCAATGGTCGAGTAGTCAGGAGAACGTCAGGAGAACGTCAGTTGGGAGATCAGAACTTAATGCTAACGGCCTCTGATCGGCCAAACATACAGCTTCCACATGTCTGGGCGAGGATGCCATATCCTGCCCTGCAGCTGGGACAGCAGGTCTTCCCTGACCGGGATCTTCCAGGGGGAAGATTCCAGCAGAGGAATTAGCTCCGAAAACCATGGCTGAGACGGCCAGAACGGAGCTACCAGGAGGAGGCGGACTCCGCTCTCTCTCACTCTGGCCAAGACCGCCTGGATCAGTTTGATGGGTGGGTAGAGTTTCTGCGTTGGCCAAGGGTGAGCGAACGCATCTATCCCTAATGGAGCCGGGGGACTCAGGGAGAACCAAAGCGGGCATTGGGATGACTCTTGAGATGCAAAGAGGTCCACTTCCGCTTCTCCGAAAACCTCCCTGGGGCCTCATTTATAAAACTGTGCGTAGGAACCTTACTAAAAGTGTACGTGCACCCGAAAGCCAAAAATGGCGTACGCAAAAAAATATTCAGACTTATAAAACCGTGTGTACGCCAGAACCTGCGCAGAATTCACTTTATAAATCCCAGTCAGCGGAAGATTGTGCGTACATGCGTCTCCACCCGAAATAACCATATATGGAGCTTACAACGCCTAGTTTTACTATGCAGATCCTCATCTACATATCATTTGCATATGATTATTCATCCACGTGATAACTTAAACGTTATCACGTGGATGAATAATCATATGCAAATTATATAAACGGTACAAGAAACATTACATTAATACAAATCAAGTAGTTGTCTATCCTTGCCTTGTTTTTGAATAGCCTACATAAATCAAATAAAATACATTTCAGAGAAAGTTTTTCTCAATCTTTTCCACTTGCCGAATTGTATTTTTAATTGATTTATATTTTTAATGGAAACAGATAGGCCTTGGGCATTATTTGCACGAAACAATTTTCTCAGACAATCTGGTATTATCATGATAAGCAATTATCTCTGTGGTTAAAACATTAATGCACGCCACAGGAAAAGTGTTCAAAAACAATCGCATCCACAACTAATATTTCTAATGATTGAATTTAAAAAAATGTTGTAACTTCAGTAATTATTTCATGTTTAAATGTTTAACTCCATTCATTTGAATGGCATATTTAATATAAATGTTTATATCAGAAGTATTTTATTTATTTAAACTGTTATTTGCGTCAGTTTCACTAAACGGCTCAACACGCTCGCTGCCGCGGACATTTAAGAAGGAATGGATATTTGCTTCAAGTGACAGGCTTGGTGATTGAAATTGTATTTGTATAATCTTTCTGTATATGTTTAATTTTCTTTAGATTTTCTGTATAAAAGTGACCAAAAATACATTTAACTCCAGCTCACCATCGGTGTCGCCAAAGTGCTCCATCTCCAAAACGTTCGTACGCATGGGTCAGAGTTTGCGTGCAGGTGCGCAAATTTTCCCGTCAAGTTTTTCTTTATAAATCCCACCTTTTGCGCAGGAACTGGCGTACGCATGTTTTCAGCCCCGTTTTGTGCGCAAGCTTTATAAATGAGGCCCCAGATCAGGGCCACCGTCTGGCGGTTCAACATCCATTCTCCCGATTTGAGTTTCTGCCTCGACAGAAAATCTGCTGCGAGGTTCAGAACCCCTGGGACATGAACTGCTCTCAGAGATAGGAATCTGCTCCGAGACCACAGGAGAAGGTGACGCGCATGCCTGTCTAGGGTGCGCGACCGAGAACCCCCCTGCCGGTTCACATGAGACACCACTGCCATGTTGTCTGTTCTGACAATTACATGGTGTCCCTCCAGAAGAGGGAGAAAATGATGCAGAGCCAGAAAAACGGCTCTTAACTCCAGGCAGTTTATGTGCCAAGAGAGAGTCTCGCCAGTCCAGACCCCACACGCTGGTCTGCCCTCGAAAACTGCTCCCCAGCCAGTGAGAGAGGCATCCGTCGTAATCATCTGGCGACGAAATACCGCACCCATGCTGACCCCTTTCCGAAGAAAAAGAGGGTCCCGCCAAACTGACAGGGCTTGAAAGCAACTGCGCGATACCTTTAGTAGGCGAAGGGTTGGCCCGGAGGGCCGAACCCCTGAGAGCTTCATCCACCACATGAAGGGTCTCATGTGGAGCAGGCCCAGTGGTAGCACGGAGGAGGCCGCGGCCATTAGGCCCAGCATCCTGCGGCAAGTGCCCACAGACACATGATGGCCTAGCGAAAAACGGGCCAAGCATGTCATTAGACTGGAAATCCGCGCAGGAGCCAAGCGGGCCTGCATGAGAACGGAATCCATGTTCACCCCCAAGAAAACGGTGCTTTGAGCCGGAGCAAGAACACTCTTCTCCGAGTTCAACTTCAAACCGAGAGACTGGATATGACTCAAGACGATGTCTCTGTGGTGGGTAACTAGCTCCCTGGACTGGGCTAAAATGAGCCAATCGTCCAGGTAATTTAGAATACGGATGCCCTGGAGCCTCAATGGGGCCAGAGCTGCATCCATACACTTCGTGAATGTCCTCGGGGCCAGAGCGAGGCCGAAGGGAAGGACCCTGTACTGGAACGCTCTTTCTCCAAAGGCGAACCTGAGGAACTGCCTGTGTCGCCGTACAACCTGGATGTGAAAGTAAGCATCCTTTAGGTCTACTGTCACGAACCAATCCCCTGGCCGAATCTGAGATATGATAGCTTTCAGCGTCAACATCTTGAATTTCCTTTTGTAAAGGGCGAAGTTCAGTCGGCGGAGGTCCAGTATGGGACGCAAACCGCCGCCCTTCTTCGGGACCAGGAAATAACGGCTGTAAAAGCCCCGTTCTGTTTTCCCTGAAGGAACCTCCTCTATTGCTCCTTTGAGAAGGAGGGATGAAATTTCCTGCTGAAGTACAGAAGCCTGAGTGGCGCTGTCTACTACAGTAGGAAAGACCCCGTTGAAACAAGGGGGATTGCGGCAAAACTGAAGAGTGTAGCCGAACCGAACTGTGCGAAGAACCCAAGACGATACCCCTGGTAAGCGCTCCCATTCTTGAAAGAAATGTGAAAGAGGAAGAGGGATGTTGTAATGCAGACGACATACCTGAGTGAGGGTGCCGTGTTGACATTCGTGGGGTAGAGAAGTTGGCTGTGCAGGAGAGCCCTTGGCGTCCTGGCACGTGATGGGAGGCATCGATGCTGGGGTCATGGTGACCAGGTCCGCCTGCTCCGGAGGAAAACGAAAAGTGCCTCCGAGGATGCGACCGGCAGTTATAGAGAGTGTCGGGGGTGAGGGGAGAAAGCAAAAAGCGTCTCCTTCCTGCCGCGCTGGGCTGAGTAGAGATGGTGAAAAATGGCCTGCACTTCGAGACACTCTGAGTGGCGAAGGTGACAGGGCAAGGAAAGGAGAGCTGGGAGGTGGGCAGAAACGCTTGCGCGGTCTGTCCCAACCTTGAGGAAGCAGAGGAGCTCTCCTTTTTCCGACCGGAGGGTCAGGAACGGCTCTGGGCCGCCGGAGCGGTCGGTTTGTCAGACTGCTTCATCTGGAGGCGCTTGTGAGGCCGTTGACGGGGAAACGGGCGACCACGGGCTCCCCAAACTGTGTTAGTTGGGGGATGCACCGGTTCGCTCCTCCTGTTAAAGAACTCCGGTCTATGAGAGGGACGTTCTCTGGGTCGAACAGGTGAGGGAGCAGAAGGTTTCCTAGCCCTCCTGGGCATGAACTGTCTGAACGCGTGCTCTCGGGCTGGGGCGCAAATAATCGTGCGAAAATTCGACTGCCATGCTTTGCGCGTGCCGAGGGGAGGGAGGGAGAGAAAGAGCGGGGCTCGTCTGCTCGAACTCCACATCCTCAAGCTCTACATCCGAACCCCAAGTCGCGGATCCTCGAGAGGCCTCGGGAGCGCGACAGGGTGAGACGAATTATTCCCTCTCAAAAACCGCGAGCCGCGATTTGAGGGTTTTGAGCAACAAATTTTCACAGAATTTGCATTTAGACGATCCTATGACTGCCTCGCGCGCATGTGAAAAGCCCAAACATTTAACACACTTACTGTGTGGGTCGTCGTTAGCGATGTAACGAGCACATGGCGGGGTACAGCGTCGGTATTCCATGGCAACTTCACCGTAAGGAGAAACAGAGTTCCGCTTGAACAGTCGCAGAAGCGCCGAGAATAATCCAGAAGTCGTATTTTTCGAGCTCAGAAAAATCACGAGCGAAGGCAACGTGACCGCTTCGTTCTGAAGGCAGAGAAATCTGAGGAGCAGATGGCGCGCGCGAATATGTAATGATGCGACGTAAGAGCGTCGGGGCGGAGCCAGATTGCGCTGGCGCCATCAGCCAATGAATTGGCGTGATTCTATAGGGCTTCAGACAATCGGCACATTCACAGAATATCCCACTGCGCTATCCGCAGCGTTGAGTGAACCTATGAAAGAGAACATAATTGAATCCTTAATTCATTTTAACGAGTTCATATACCAGCCATGCTTTGCCACTAAAATACAGCTGCCCCTGTTAATATTATTTGCGAACATTATAATTTGAATTTATTATCCATGCTGCTGCTGTTAATATTTATTAACATGGCAGTCTGAATTTGCTATGCATGCTGCTGCTGTTTATAATATTCTCTAACTTTGCCGTCTGAATTTGTAATGCATTTTAAAGCCCTTAAATAATATTGAAAGCGTTGTTGGAGATTTTGAGCGAATATGGTGCTTTATTCTCACATCGACTACATAAACTGCTTGCTGCTGCTGCTATATAGACATGATAATATTGTGGCGGCTGGGGCTCAGTGGTTCATGTAGGTTGTCTACAAACCGGAAGGTTGGTGGTTCAATCCCCGGTTCCACCTGACCAAGTGTCGAGGTGTCCATGAGCAAGACACCTAACCCCAGCTGCTCCCGACGAGCTGGATGGCACCTTGCATGGCTGACACCGCCGTCGGTGTATGAATGAGTGGGTGAATGTGAGGCAATATGTAAAGCGCTTTGGAGGCCATGGGTCTGTTGAAAGCGCTATATAAATGCAGTCAATTTACCATAATGTAAACACTGCAGTGTATATTCTTAATAATCTCAAATGCAAGACAAGTAAAAACCATGACGCTTGGTTTTAGAACTGTATATTTGCTAGTTTATAAATTAAAAGTTGACGAATGCACCAAGATAAGGAGTAAAAGATTTTCACTTATCTAGATTTGAGTTTCAAAGGAACTCTGAAAACGCACTGCAAAATGTCACATTTTGTGGCTGCTGTAGTCAGTTCACAACAAAGGAGATAATAAACAAAAACGGTGATGATCTGACATTGAGTCACCATTCGGAACTCGAGACGAAATGACAACCATTTTACCATTTCTGCCGTTTAAAGTAAGCAGCGTGTCATAACAACAGAGATGTTCACACCACAAGTGCTCAGGGCCATTTTGAATTAGGCTATTGTTTTTCTACTCTGCTCGCTTACATCTTTGTACAGTCTTCAGAAGGATCCCACGTCAGGAACAAGTGGATTGTTTATTTTTAATGGCGTCTTATGTTTAACTGTAAACCAAATAAGGAACTCCAATGAAATAAAGACTTGAATTAGGAAGCAAAATTCTAATAAAGACCTAACAAAATTGTATGGGTCCAATTATGACATATTTACCCATAACATAACGAGAGACACTGAGAAGTGGTTTATGTAACCCTATGGTCATTCCAACTAAAAGAAAAAAGTTTTGTGCTCTTCTAGTTACATAGCCGGATAGAAATACATAAAAATTAAAATCAAGACATCCATGTTCAAACACTTAAAGGGGAATAAGCTGGACCCAGTTTTGTAAATATGTCATTTTATTGTTTAACAGTTCAAATTGGGGAAAGAAATTATACTCTGGTATAATGGTTCACTTACGATAAAGAATTTAATCAGAGAAAGTATATAGTATTTCAACAATGGCAGGAAAGGGAATAACAGCTATGTATAGTATATATTTTGGACAAAGAAATCAAGAGCTGTATTTTTAGTTGAGGGATTACTACACCAAGAAAAGGAAAACTTCAGAGAATCAGGATGTAATAGTAATTGACAACATGTACTTACTATATAATTAGGGTTAGGTAGGTTAGTGCACGACAAATGAGATAATAAACAAAAAAGGAGATGATTTGACATTGATTCGACATTTGGCACAACACCAGACCCCAGCTTAGTTTCAACCAGACCGCGAGACAAAATGGTTTAGGGTTAGCTGCATGTAAATATGCATAATTTGCTGTTTATTACTATAGTAAGTACACGTAAGATATGTAACAGTACCTATCTTATAAATAAAGTGTTACCCCAGATTCATTTTAGAAACTTTGGTCTGAGAATAAGAATCAAAAGAAAAATAATAAGCCTAAATAGTAGACCCAACATGTCCCTGCTGAAAAATCCAGCATTGCTGGTCACCAGCATAAGGAATGTTTTGCATGTTGGGACCAGCGTGGGATGCTGGTTGCTGGTCCCCTGCATGGGAAGCAGAAGTGCTGGTGCATCAGCTCAGTTTTGCTTGACCAGCTTCAGCACTTTAACAGCTCGAACCAGCATGAACCTGTCTGGACCAATATGCTGGTTTATACTTGATTTTTGGTTTAGCACATTTGCTAGCATGTTTCTAATGTAGCATGATTCTAGCATGTTCTATCAATCATTTTAGTTACTTTATTTGTCTTCAGAAGCAAGATTTGTGTATTTGTGAAATGGTATATCAATAAACTTTTTTTTTTTTGCTTCATCTTGTCAGATGATCATCCTATGTCAGCTTCATCAGTTTAAGATAGCAGTTAACGGATCCCACCTGCTGGATTACAAGCACAGAGTGCAGGACTTGACCTCCATTGATCAGCTGGAGATTCTGGGTGACGTGGAACTGCAGAATGTTCAATTGTGGTGAGATGTAAAACAACAGAAGGATATTTAGATTATTCCTCACTTTTCAGTCCAGTGTTCCTCAGCCAACACACGGTTTTAAACAGGGATAGAGCCCTGCACGGGCCTCAAATTTAGGCCCGAGCCCGGCCCTGGCCCGAGACGCTCAGGCCCTAGCCCGACCCGTGTCCGACAGCTCATCAGAATTATCAGCCCGAGCCCGACCCGAGCCCCTTTTTTTTTTTTTTTTTTTTTCATTACACAGCGGCAGCCTGCCCTATTTGCAAAAAACTTTCCCTTTAAAATAGCTCAGTTTTGTTAGTTATGTTTTTTTATTAGGTTAATTTAGACAAATCAAATGTTTGGAGCATTTTTTTTTTTTAAATGACGACCAAGCAAACCGAGCCGACAGCAAGTAAAACATGTTTGATCAATTGAGCCTCTCAAATCAATGCTATAATACTTTACTTGTCTACAATAAAATCAATAGATATAAAAAACTTCAAGCATATCACACAGACAGTTAGTTTAATAAATGTTTATTTATTAAACCACAGTGAGTAAAAAATTTTGAAATTTTTTTGAAATACTGAGGAAGGCTCAGGCTGCTCGCAACAGCGCTTGCAAACGAAATGAGCAATAGCCTATTAAATTAAATAAATTAAAAACAAATTATTTGCAGATTATCTTACCTCAAAAATGCACCACAGAACATGGCCATTCTTTTTTTCCAGTGGTTTCCAACAGTTAAACGAAAACAAAGTCCAATCAAACGAAAAACATCAGAGGTTTCCAACAGTTAAACGAAAATAAAGTCCAATCAAACGAAAAGTTAGAACAGTCTCTAACAGAGCATCGTGGAGAAAAAGAATAGCTAAGCATCCACAGTGGAAGGTTTTAACCCAGTCCTCCTTTCTTCTATCACGAATTCTTCTCACGCACGCGATTTTTCTCTTAATATTCTCCATTATTTGCACATGAGGTGAATCGTGGGTCGCGCTGACGGGAAACCTTCTGTGTGCGTGCGTGAGACAGACTGTCATGTCAGTCATATGTCAGTGTAATTTTAAGATTAGCTGATGGCTATAATGGCCAGTATTTAAAACACGTTTTAAGTGCAGGGCACGTACAGTTCCCGCGCGCGAGCAGAGAGATTCGCGCTCGGCACATTATATTCCGTGTGCGAGCAGAGAGATTCGCGCTCGGCACATTAGCCTCCGTGTGCGAGCAGAGAGATTCGCGCTCGCGCATTATATTCCGTGTGCAAGCAGAGAGATTCGCGCTCGCGCATTATATTAATGTAGCCTACTTTCACGCTACAATAATGCGCTCTCGACATTTGACAGGAAAAAAACGCCATAAGTTATGAGGTTACGAAATGTCTTTCTATGTTTGTTTTTCTATCGTCAACGTCAACTTCTCAAATTTTTTTTTAAAATTAATGTCTAAAAATATAAAAAGCAGGATAACCCAAAAAAGGCCCGAGGCCCGGCCCGCATTTTAACTATGACGTGAAAATTGGCCCGAAGCCCGGCCCTAGGGGCGTAAAAAAGTCGGGGCCCGTCGGGCTCGGGCTGAAATGCAGGGCTCTAAACAGGGATGCACAATACCGGTATCAGTATCGGGTCCGATACTATGCTTGTGTACTCTCGTACTCATTAAAATGCTCCGATACCATACAGCTTGTGACAAAGAAACACAGACAACAGAGAAAACAGAGAATAGAATGGATATATCAGAGAAGGATGTCTATGAAGTAAATGTTTAAAAACGAAAAGAAAATATTTACGCCAATATAGCTGGTGTGCACGAGCTGATAAGCGAAACGCGGAGTGGATTGAGTGCTCAGCGGCACAGACCCGCAAGCTTATTGAGGGCTTCCCTTTTCCCAGACATTGCTGGAAAGTTTGTAGTTTGGTCGGATATGTCAATAGCAAATAAAGTAAAACAAGGCACATATTTAACATTTGCTAACATTTAAACATAATAATGAATCAATGTTTTTGGACTGATCAGTTCAATTAATGGTTCAATTGCTCCCTCTAAAGACAGTCACCTGTCACCCCCTACTGGCTTAATGATGCAAATTGTGCAAACACAGACAAGCAGTGTGATACAAACGGTAAGAAAAGTCCCAGTGCTGATACTGGCGAAATATTCAAACACATTCGAGGTATATAAATATATATTTATACAATAATACTATTATGGAAATATATTTAATAGGTGCTTGTGCTGTTAAATTGAGCTTATAGTTTCCACTGTAATAGCAAAGAACATATATCTGTGTTAAATAGGAATACATTGTAATAATGTAAATCTCATCCTGGGCACAGTATGCAATACCTGTTCTTCTCATAAAGCCCGTCTACTTTGGATTTGATTGGTCATCTCAAACATTTTGATATTGACGAGCATTGTTGATAGTCTGCTGAAGCACCTCGGATGAGGTTGTTTATCGTGGCGATGTACAATATCATTGCAGCACCAAAGTAAGAGTTAATATTAGGCAATTATTTCACAACCTTTATTATGTACACTTCGAAAAATTACACACTTCGGGGACCTCAATGGTGGGTACGGCCCTGATTACAGGACAAGAAGATTACTGTGTGCAAACATCCGAAGCTTGCACCTAGTAAGCCGGATTTAGACAGTGCTTGAATACTGAATTCAATTCTTGAAGTCTTCTTGCACTTGAGCTGAATTCACCCAAAATTGCCCGTACTGGCGACTATTCTAGTAAACATAGTTGGTAATATCCTAACTGAACATAAACAGTTGAGAAATAAAACGCATGTATAGCAGTATATTTGAACCATGCATTCGGTCTTAAAGGGACAGCACAGCTTAATAAACCTGCTACTGATGTTAATCAAACAAAGGACAAAAAATAAATCACTAATTGCTCTTGACTGAATGACTTTTGTAACTTTAATAAAAAATAATCTATATTTAATTTATGCAGTGAAGACTATGCAGTGTTATTTTACATTTGATTACTTTATTCAAATTCTGTACCTGAAAATTACTGTTAGGACTACCTGAACACCTGAAATCACTGTTTATTTCAGTTGTATCCTTGTTCTATTATATTTGTAATTTAAATATTTGTTCTTATTTTATTACTAATGGTTTACTTGTCTTTAATAATGTTTTAAATTAACATTAATTAGGCTCTAATAACATTAATAAGTTTTTCCTGTTATTTCACTGGTATCTAAACATTTGAACCACTGACCCAACCAGGCAAGTAGAAAAAAATCCTTAGCACTGAGCCCTGCTGAAGCAGCTCTAAATATACTCTGTGCTATTAAATGAAAGGTAAAATATGATAGAGGAATAGAATGAACAGTGAAAGTAACAGAAGTGTCAGGGTTCCACCAGATTTACTCACTCCTCCCACTCGCTCATCATCTCCGGAGTACTAATCATCATCACCTGCATCTCATCATTCCACCACCCTTTATATTCAGCTCACACTCATTGACTGGTCTCGTCTCTACAAGACACACAGACTCTCTTACGCTACTTACCCGCTACTCACCTGAGATTCATCCGCCTTCCGTCTACTTCCGAAGCTCCGTCTGCCTTCTTCAGTCTTCAGGCCTCTTCCTGAGATCTTCCAGCCGCCATCTGAAACAGAGACTCTGATTTTCAGTTAAGTTCCTGTCTGATTATCATCTGCTTGCATACTCACCATATCTCCATCTGGTTCTGTGTTTCTGTTAATAAAGCTACATTTCACTTACCACCTGTCTGACTCCTGTTCCATCCGTGACAGAAGACCAGACCAAGGATGCAGAATCCAACGGAGCCCGTGGAGAATCCACCACGCGATCCTTTCGCAGAGCTTGTTCAGGCTGTTCGTCAGTCTATACTTCCATCTCCACCGGCTAACCGACCCACCGTCCCCGAAGACGTCCTTCACTCCGCACGCCAGCATCTACTTCCGCAAACACCCGCTGCTTCGTCAGCTGCCTCTGCGAGCTGTCCCATGGCCCGACCAGCGAAATTCTCCGGAGAGGCGGAGGACTGCAGCGTTTTTTTGCTTCAGGTATCGCTATATTTTCAAATGCAGGCACATCAATTCTCCAATGATTCAGCCCAAGTGGCTTTTGTTATCTCCCTGCTGTCCGGTCGAGCTCTCCAGTGGGCTCAATCCCTTTGGAACTCGAATGCTCAAGTCAAATCTCTGTCAAGCTTCATTCAACATTTCAAGGAAGTTTTCGGCCAGACAGTTTCAGATCTCACCATTCACGATCAACTCTACAACCTTCGTCAAGGAAATTCTTCAGTGAGTACATACGCTCTTCAGTTTCGCACCCTGGCGGCATCTAGTGGCTGGAATGAGACCGCCCTGATTACTGCTTTTCGACATGGTCTCAATCCTAATATCCGTCAGCTGGTGGTCGTATATGACGATTCCATGGGAATCGAGAGCCTCCTTCAGAAAACCATTCGAGTATATCAACGCTTGTCTGCCTGTGATATCCCTGCAACCGCTGTAAGTCCTCCGCCCTCGGCTCCATCTGTCGCTCCTCCAGCACCCAAGCCTATGCAGATCGACTCCACTCATCTTTCTCCTACGAAGCGTCAGCGCCGAATTCAACTCAACCTCTGTCTTTATTGTGGGGGTGATAAACATCTCATCAGCAACTGCCCAGTTCGACCACAGCGCCCGGCGGTAAGCTCCATTTAAATTCCTCCTAAGATTGAAACCTCGAATCGCACTACTGTTCATTTGTTAACCTCTTGTGTCTGTCTCAGCGCAAGCTCTCCTCGACTCCGGCTCAGCGGGGAACTTCATTTCAACTCAGCTCCTTCAAAAATTGAAAGTCCATAAGCGCCGGAGTCATCAAGATCTCAGAGTCCAAACCATCCAGGGAAAACCGCTGGGCCGAGGTCGAATTCGCCATTTCACCCCCACACTGACGCTCCGCATAGGCTGCTTACACTCAGAGAACATTTCTTTCATGGTGCTGGAGGAGTCCACTGCTGAGCTCATCCTGGGATGCCCTTGGATGGTACAACATCAACCCACCATCGACTGGAAATCCGGGGAGGTCCTTCGCTGGGGGGAGAACTGTTCTCATACCTGTCTAGCTTCGGTTAAGAAGATCCAGAGAACTCCCTTCGTCTTCAGTGGGAAGACCCAAGATTCCCGTTTGCTCCACTTCCATTGAGAGTCCAGAAGTCCAGCACCAGGTGGAGATTCCTGCAGAGTACAGGGCATTCCAGGATGTGTTCAGCAAGCAGTTGGCGACCAAGCTACCACCTCACCGGCCATGGGACTGCACCATCGACCTGCTACCTGGAGCCACTCTACCTAAAGGCCGCGTTTATCCTCTGTCCATCCTGGAGCAGAAGGCCATGGAGGAGTATGTGGAGGAAGCTCTTCAGCAGCAGTTCATTCATCCATCTACGTCCCCTGCCGCTTCCAGCTTCTTTTTTGTGGCTAAGAAGGACGGAGGCTTGAGGCCGTGCATAGACTATCGACGTCTCAACTCTCAAACTGTGAAGTTTAGCTATCCCCTTCCTCTGGTCCCAGCAGCTCTAGAGCAGCAGAGCTGCATCTTTTCCAAGTTGGACCGCATCTTTTCCAAGTTGGATCTACGCAGTGCGTATAACTTGATTAATATTCGTCGGGGTGATGAATGGAAGACGACATTCGTCACGCACTCAGGTCACTATGAGTATAGGGTCATGCCCTTTGGATTATCCAACGCTCCAGCAGTCTTCCAGGGTTACATGAATGAAGTCTTCCGTGAGTATCTCAACAGATTCGTGGTTGTCTATATAGACGACATTCTCATCTACTCCTCTTCTCTCTCAGAGCATAAGCGCCACGTCATTCTAGTTCTGGAGAAACTGAGAGCTCATAAGTTGTACCTGAAACTGGAGAAAAGTGAGTTTCACACCACCACTGTGCAATTCCTGGGCTACATCATAGACCAACATGGAGTCCAGATGGACCAGAGGAAGGTGGAAACTATCCGGAACTGGCCCCTGCCCTCAACTGTGAAGGATCTTCAGTGATTCCTCGGGTTCACCAACTTTTATAGAACATTCATTCATAACTACAGTCTCATCAGTGCCCAAGTCTCTGTCCTTATGTCCTGAAGCCATCTTAGCCTTTCAACGTCTCAAAGAAGCCTTCCTGACCGCTCCAATCTTGGTCCATCCTAACCCTGATCTGCCTTTTGTTGTCGAGGTTGACGCGTCCTCAACAGGGGTTGGAGCGGTCCTCTCCCAGCGGCAGGGTGATCCTCCCAAACTCCATCCATGCGCCTTCTTCTCTAAGAAGCTATCCCCGGCGGAGCGGAACTATGATATCGGGAATCGGGAACTGCTCGCCATCAAGCTCGCATTAGAGGAATGGAGGCATTGGCTGGAGGGAGCCAATCACCAGTTTGAGGTCATAACCGATCATCGCAGCCTGGAATACCTCAGAGAGGCGAAAAGGCTAAATCCTCGTCAGGCACGATGGGCCCTCTTCTTTACCCGCTTTGATTTCATCGTATCATACCGACCTGGTAGCAAGAATTGTAAAGCGGATGCTCTCTCCCGTCTTCATCATTCATCGTTCGAGGATCCTCTACCTGAACCCATTCTCCCTCCAGCCATGATCGTCAGCCCGATCATCTGGGACATCGACAAGCAGATTTCCCAGGAGAACCTTCGTCCTCCCGCTCCGCCGGGAGGTCCAGAGGGGCTCATCTTCGTACCTCGTCATCTTCGTGCCGCCCTTCTGGACTCCGCTCATACCGCTCCGGGCTCTGGACATCCAGGTAGCAGGCGTACCCTCTCGCTCCTCTGTCAACGGTACTGGTGGCCGTCCATCTCACAAGATGTTTCACGGTACGTCAGGGGATGCTCAGTCTGTGCCATAACCAACACCTCCAGAAGACTCCCGGAGGGCAAACTCGTGCCGCTTCCCATCCCACAACGACCGTGGTCCCACATTGGAATTGATTTCATGACTGACCTTCCCAGATCCAATAACCACACCTGTATCATCGTCGTTGTGGATCGGTTTTCTAAGGCTTGCAAGCTGATCCCTCTGTCTGGATTCTTCAGTTAAGTTCCTGTCTGATTATCATCTGCTTGCATACTCACCATATCTCCATCTGGTTCCGTGTTTGTTAATAAAGCTACATTTCACTAACCACCTGTCTGACTCCTGTTCCATCTGTGACAAGAAGCTTGTACAATACATTTTAACAGGCATAATTAAGCATGAAAATAACTGAAGTAAATATATATTTGCTAAACAAAATTAAACCAATTAATATAATTCATATTCTTTTGGTTTCTCTACCTAAGATATTTCAAAATTACAAAAATGAAAATACAGGTCTTGGTATCGGCGAGTACCAAAAATATAAGTACTGGTATCGGCCTAGTTCTGGAAAAAGTGGTATCGGTGCATCCCTAGTTTTAAAGAACATATGGTTCTGAGGTGTTAATATGGAAGTAAAATAATGTCAAATGTTTTTGAAACAAAAAGCCTGTTGAATTGCACTACTTGAAAAAAATATAGGCATTGCGTTAACCATGCTTGCATTTTAATGCATTGTATTTTTAGGGCTTGCATTTTTATGGCCTGAAATTCAACATGGTTGAATATTTAAGCTGTGAATATTTCAATTAAAAACATTTCAAACACATTTTCATTATTAAAAATTCAATAATCCATATTCACCTTTCATATTTCACTTCCAAAATATTCAAACTGTTTAAAAATACAACCTATAATATTCAACAGGCAATTTTCGGTCCATTTTATTTCGCTTTGCAAATTCGCTTCCACAAATTCAGTGGTTCAAATTCAACAGTAAATTCAAAGGAACTGCTGGAAAAGCAGTAGATTACCGAGATACTCTCCATCTGCTGTTAGTCAACCTCACCAGCAGGTGGTGCAAAAGCGCTTGTTGTTGACGAAGACAGAGCAACAGTTAGAGCAAGCCATTCATTCATAAAATGAAAATGATTATCTGTGTCAGTATATATGCTGAAAAGATGATAAAGACACAAAAGCTGTGTTTATGTTTCATTCAATAACTTCATTGTTACTTTCCCTGTGTAGCCTACAGGTCATCAGCTTTCTCTACCTATGAACAGGATTATAATCGGTTTCCGTCAATATCTCATACTCAAGGATTCCCCTTCCGTCGGGACAAAACGCTTAACGTAGCTTATGGACTAATACAGTGATATGAAAGACCAAACTCGCACCTTATTGGGGATGTAGGCTGTAGGCCACTATATAGGCTAGATGGACTAAGAATATGAACGTAACGCACAAAGTTTCATGCAGAGCGTTTTGTGATATACTGGCATAAAATCAACACTTGATCAATACTAACACTTTCTCTTCTCTCTCTCTCTCTCTCTCTCTCTCTCTCTCTCTCTCTCTCTATATATATATATAGTATAGTATAGTAGGCTATGCCTACGTGTATTGCATTAGCTTAACCCCCTGAGGTCGGCGGTATCGCCGGCGATACCAGCTTGCTTTTTTTTTATCTGTGTAAAAGAAACTCATAAATACTCTGTTGACTTTGATTTTCCATAGGAGTTTCATACATCAATCGATTCTGTTAAATGTGTATTATTTTTGTGTATACTCACAATAAAAACAAAGTGTTGTGCTTTTTGCCAAATAAAGAAAAATAAACACGAAGTGAGTTCTGCCTTCTCTCTGTCAGTTAAGTCCATTCTGAAACGCGTCCGAAAATGAACAATAACTCAGCGAATACTCAGTCAAACAGGCATACAGACACACAGGCATGAAGCTTGAATTCTCTTCTTTTAAATGAAGTAATTTATATAAAAAACAAATATTCTCATCTTGTGAAATCTGTATTAAAAGAGAGCGATTCCAGTCAAGCTCATTACAGCTCATTCAAAAATAATGTGACACGCCCACGGAGAGCGCGCGCTATTCAAACGCAAATGATTGAGGCAAACCTGTGAACGCCCCCATATCAGCTCGAGAAAACACAAGTTTATTCAGAACATTACTTGTTTACACCGTCTCGCAGCGCTGTGAGGAATTATAATAATGGAAATTGTACCTCAGAAGTGCGGGTATATCGAGGAGCGAGCTGAGGAATACTGTAAGTTTTTTTCCTTCTCACGTGAATCGGGTTTCTGTTTATGAATGAATGAACGGCAGAGATGCGCGCTGTTTACCACAGCTCTCAAAAAGACAGTTTAAATTTAAATCGCGTGTGTGAATAAATGATGATGTTTTAGCAAACTGTATTGCTATACTGAGATGAGTAAAAATCGACTGAAATATGTTGAAATAAAATGTAGGCTATTTGTATAAGCAACGTATTAAACTGCAAATTAACATTTATATGCCCTAATATTTCATAAAAACAACGTTACAGTCAGGCGAAATATGAAAGACAACATTTTGTTGACTAGATTTGGGTACAGTTTTTACTGTAGAATATACTGCCACATCAAATAAGCTTTTGTTTAGAAATTTCTATATATATAAAATACTATTTTTGTCAAAAATAAAGTCATCAACTAAGATGTTAGCTGTTCCAATGTTGGCTATATTCAAACTAATGAATACATAGATAAAATGTAGGCCTATAATCTTTTTTTTTTACAAAGAAAGTGTACACTTGAAATATTGTTGAAATTGTAATTATTGTTGTAATTGTAACCTTTTTAATAAAATAGCAAAACATATTTACAAGATAGATGTAAGCAAAATCTTAAATGGTCAATATAAGTCTTCTTCTAAATATATCTTTTGTCCTTGCATTGTGGCTCAGTCAGTGTCACACCTGAATGAATGGCTAATTATGCAGAGTGGGTGGGACATTGTATTCTCAGGTGTAAACCACTCCTCGTTCACGCCCCCCTCGCATATTGGCTTTCCAAGCAAAACCTGTTTTACATCAATTTAAATCAATGTATTGTTTTATGTGAACGATAAAGCAAGACTATTTTCACATAATTTTGAAGCCAGAACTCGAAGCGACAACATCCATTAGTCAAAAGTCTTATTGACACATATTTATTATGAGTTTTGTGGTCTTATTTCAGCAACTTTCATTTTTATTTTTTTCAATAACCACGCACATTATTTTCTTAAAAATTAAAAAATATACATGCATGGTGATCACATATTTTGGTAGCCCTGTTTGTGCTATATAGAGTGAATTTACACCTTTGCCATTAACATGTTTATAAATAACTGAAAAAAGCATAAATGTCAGAGCATGTCAGAACACCTCCAGGGCCCAGAAAACCGCTCAGACTCCAGAGGGTTAAACGGGGAAGAGTCATAGCACTTGCATATTGTTGTCCTCCTATTGTTAGTTTAACTGTAAATCGCTTTGGATAAAAGCGTCTGCTAAATAAATGACTAAATGTAGCCTAATAAATATAAAATTGGCTTGACATTGGACATTCGCACATTTAGGGACCTTCTCAAAAGTTGCATACAACATTGGCATACACGTTTCTAACTTCAATAGCAAACTTTAATTTATTTGAATAAATATAAAAAATCCAAAGGGTGCGCAGTATGCCTGACACTACATGAACACTTTACAGTTGGTTTTATGACTGTAAGTCGTTCTAGAAAATGCTATTGAAGTTAGAAACGTGTATACCAAAGTCGTATACACTTTAGAGACGGTCCCTAAATGTGCGAATGTCCAACGTCAAGCCAACTTTATGCCAATGTATCACTGGGAAACGCTCATCATTAAACTTTGCGCGTTATTCTGAGTCCATCTGCTTGCCTGCGAGTTTAGTCTTTTATATCACTGTAATTAGTCCATTAAGCTACGTTAAGCGTTTTCAATGTTCAGCAGGGGAATCCTGAAGTATTGAGGGAAACCCTAATAGCTTGCATGCAGCACATCGCCACAATATAAAGTTAAGGCCACTAAACAACCAAGAGAAATATATGTCAACCTCAAAAATGTAACATTGGATCTGTATATCCGCATCGGGGAATAACATTATAATCTTGTTCACGGAAGAGAAAGATGCTTGTAGGCTACACAGGGAAAGTAACCATGAAGAAACTGAATTTAACATAAAACCGCCTACATAATAATCACAAATACACTTACATTGCTGTAAAGTGAGTTTTATGAATGAATGACTTGTTCTAACTGTTGCTGGTCTTCGTCACAACACGCGCTTTTGCACCACCTGCTGGTGAGATTGACTAACAGCAGATGGAGAGTATCTCGGTAATCTACTGCTTTTCCTGCAGTTCCGTTGAATTTACTGTCGAATTTGAACCACTGAATTTGTGGAAGCGAATTTGCAAAGCGAAATAAAATGGACCGAAAATTGCCTGTTGAATATTATAGGCTGTATTTTTAAACAGTTTGAATATTTTGGAAGTGAAATATGAAAGGTGAATATGGATTATTGAATTTTTAATAATGAAAATGTGTTTGAAATGTTTTTAGTTGAAATATTCACAGCTTAAATATTCAACCATGTTGAATTTCAGGCCATAAAAATGCAAGCCCTAAAAATACAATGCATTAAAATGCAAGCATGGTTAATGCAATGCCTATTTTATTTTTTCAAGTAGTGCAATTCAACAGGCTTTTTGTTTCAAAAACATTTGACATTATTTTACTTCCATATGTTAAGTCTAAAACTGATGTACATTACAATGTACTATGTATGTAAAGGAGGTTCACTATATTTTTACAGTCAGCCATCACTTAACATGAAGGGCTTTTTTCAATCACAACCCACTTAAAGGAGAACTCCGGTCAATTTTAACATTGAGCTCATTTTTTTGTACATTTGGAGTGCTGTCAGTACAGAGAACGACAAAAATGTGATTTACATCCTGTTTTCGGTCGAAGTCCACAGTAGTCGATTGTCGAGTTCGGGCGCATGATCGTACGTACTAAACCTATGCGCGTGAACTCGACAATCGATTACTGTGGGCTTCGACCGAAAACAGGATGTAAATACAGGTATGTGCGCTGGCTGAAATAACATAATTTTTATTCATATCTTTCACATCTACTGCAGTCAGATTCACCCGCGTTCACTCTGAAGGAATCACTCACATGGCTGGGCACTTGTAATGACACATCAAGGATGTTAAGAGGCTAAAAGCAGGTTTAAAACTTGCCCCATTGAAGTCAACAGGGTGCAAATTTTAAAAAGAGGATAACACGGTGTAGGCAACACCGATTTTTGTCGTTGTTCTCTGTACTGACAGCACTCCAAATTTACAAAAAAATGAGCTCAATGTTAAAATTGACCGGAGTTCTCCTTTAAGTTTGGCCTCTTCACGCAATGAAAACAAGAAAGACTCGAAGACAATTGATTGCTCTAGCAGTACTGTGAGAATACTGTGAGATGCATTCTAGGTTTACATAACTGAATTTCACTTGATTTTTCTTAGATTATTTGATTAACTTAAAATCTCAAATAATAATAGCATGTTCATCTATATAGGCATCTCTTGGAAGTGATCATATTTCCATAGATATCTGTGACAAGGACATGTTGGTGAAATGTTTAGAATAATTGATGGGATCATTTTTTTTTACAAATTTCTTTTTAGTCTTTTTTTATTATTATTGCTTACCCAGCTGGTTCCAGAGTGATTTTATAAGGGATATTCTAAATGAAGTCACATTCATTAAGGTGTAGTTAGTATCATTAGTAAAACATACCTTTAGTAAATGTATGACAACTAAAGTATCCAAATACTTCCTAAATTTTGTTTATTCATGCATTAAATGTGGCTCAAATGTCACAAAATATTTATTGTTTGATTATGACCAGATTTTTTTGGGAAAGACTGGTATTGCTTTATAGAGTAACAAAGTTGTTATATTATTTACAGTGGGAAAAATAATTATTTGATCCCCTGATGATTTTGTAAGTTTGAAGTTTGAATTTTTATAATATTTATGGTAGGTTTATTTTAACGGATAGAGACAGAATATCAACCAACAAATCCAGAAAAAAAAACACATTATATAAAGGTTATAAATTGATTAGCATTTGATCGAGTGAAATAAGTATTTGATCCCCTACCAACCAGCAAGAATTCTGCCTCCCACAGATTGGTTATGTGCCCATGCGAAACACAGACTAGTCCTGTCACTTTAAGAAAGTACTCAGCTTGTTATGTGTATAAAAGACACCAGTCCACAGAATCTGTATCTTCCATTACAACCTCTCCACCACCATGGGCAAGACCAAAGAGCTGTCAAAGGACATCAGGGACAATATTGTAGACCTGCACAAGGCTACAAGACCATCAGTAAGAAGCTTGGTTAGAAGGAGTCAACTGTTGGTGCCATTATTTGGAAATGGAAGAAATACAAAATAACCATCAATCGCCCTCGGTCTGGAGCTCCATGCAAGATCTCGCCTCATGGGATAAGGATGATCATGAGGAGAGGATACACGGGAGGAGCTTGTTAATGATCTCAATGCAGTTGGGACCACAGTCACCAACCAAACCATTGGAAAAACACTATGTTTCACTATGGAAAAAAACGTACCATAGCCTTTTGACAGAGGATTTTGTGGAGGATTACAAAATAGTTGTCTATTGTGATTTCTTAAGCACTATTGAAGGTTGAAGATGCTTTATGAAGCTGATAGTTTTTGAAGGTAAAGGAAATCGTTTAAGTTTTGTGAAGAAAAGTCACACTGAGATCACCTGATCATATGATCAAATGGGGGATATTGTAAGATAAACCTCTCATCTTGAATTTTCTGGACCCTCTAGGCTGCAAGAGGGAGAAGCTGTTCTTCTTCCAGCACAGATCTGTTTTAATGTACTTTTAATGTATTTGTGTTTCTTGGAAACCAGCCCAGATAGGAGATTTGGATTTGTCCAGAACATGTATCTACTCTCACGTACACATTTCTCCTCAAATGGACTTTTTTGTCTTGCATTCTATATGATGTAATGTATATTCTCATTGGACAGTTGCTATACCACCGCTGGACAATGTAGGCTATAAAAGCTAGGGTATGAAAGTAAAACTGGATGAGGCACAGAAAATTTGGTAATGAGACCCATCTGAATACAATTGGGAATGATGAGACCAGGCATTGAGTTCTGGGAGATGTAGTTAGTGAGGGAATGACAATAATATGGGGTGGAGTGCCCTCTGGTGGCTATCAAGGGCACTCCAGCTGGTGATCGTGACAATTTAAAATATTGAACATATTTCTTTACAAAGAGTCCTTTAACATTAACATAACATCAAATACATATTGACAGATGATTGTTGATGTTATAGATCAGCCATACGGTAGTATAGTTTTCACCTCATGAACATACTTCTGGCCAACGAGTCCTTAAAACTTAAATTACTATACATAATCACATATTACACCTGATGTTTAATTAGCCAGCAAGGCCCAATGAGTCCTTCTCAAAGGTTTAATATATACACATAGAATCCTACTGATGTTACATGTATTGGAACATGAAGGATGTTATATGTATTTAACCTCATGACTCAAGAAATCCAATTTGCCTTTCCCAATAACTTATTGCTGATTTTGCTAGATTTGCTGAATTGCACATAATGAAGAACTAATCATAATTTAATAAACAATGTAATATCATGTTACTTTTGTCCATGCACATATATAAACTGCTGTAATCTTTTTGCCAGTAGTATTCTCTCTGGGATTGGTCCGAGATCCACCCGGCCGTGATTAAAATATATTCAAAGGCATTGTCTGTCTATCTGGTTACTTCTCAGCAGGCTAAACACTAGAGATCTTCATTCCATTCCAAAGTGATAGGTGTTTAGTGAAACACTAGAGACCTTTATTCCCAAATCATAGGGGGCGAGACGTCGTCTGACTCAGAGTCTGTGGATAATTTTGGATTATCCACAGACAACATCGTAGGTGTCGTCATGGGAGACGACTAGGTGTCTAGAAGATACGGAAGTTTAATTTAAATTAGATTATGTCAGATTAATTTGATTCTCACACTAGTGCGTATGGGAATTTCTACCACAATAAACATAAACACAGATGTTTGATCAGCCAGAGAGTAGTCCATATTTTATCTATTAAACATATTTCTACACTTGATTTTCAATCAGACAGATAGTATATTTTATAGTCCATATTTTACCTACTGGACATATATCTATGCTTGGTATTCTGTCAGCCAGAGAGTAGTCCATATTTTACCTACTGAAAATGTTTCTGGCCAAAGAGTCCTCAAACGTTAAAGTATTTGGCTAGAGAAGTAGCATTTTTAGCAATATTATGAATGACAGTATATCTCAGAACATTTATAGGCATTATAGGCATTGCTTTCCTCCAGTGCAATGAATCGGAGCACACGCTTAGTTTGTTTGTAGTTTTAGTTTGTAGTAAGATTGTTTCTTGCAATTGAAGGTTATGCTTATTTGTAATGTAGTTAATAAAACATACTGTTCTATATGTTAGAAATTCTATGCACAGCATGCAAATTAGTGCTTATACACAATCAAATAAAAGAAAGCAAACTTGTGTTTAAATGCTTTCATTCAGAGAGAATAAGTTAGTTATTGAATGCAGTGAAATAAATGAGCATGTGAGCAGCAATTACTGAGGTTCAAGCGTTTTAAAGGTTGTATCAGTGATTTCAGGCCCCAAAAAAAAAAGATCACATTCATCTAAACTTTCCTAACGATCCGCTAGCTGCCCGCCCCATAAGCATGCCGTCAAAAAACGCGTCTCTGTAGGCAGCCTAGGCTCTGAGATCTGCACACAAAAACAATTGGTTTCACCAACCACTCAAAACCAAAACAAATAGTGTTCCAACCAATCACCGACGGGGGTGGGTGTTGTGAAGTTTTGTGCTCGTGCACGGCTGCACGCGAAGTCGGAGCTGAAGAAGAAGCTGGCTCAAAACCTCACAACACCCTCCCCCTTGTCGGTGATTGGTTGGAACACTATTTGTTTTGGTTTTGAGTGGTTGGTGAAACCAGTTATTTTTGTGTGCAGATCTCAGAGCCTAGGCTGCCTACAGAGACGCGTTTTTTTGACGGCATGCTTATGGGGCGGGCAGCTAGCGGATCGTTAGGCAAGATTAGATGAATGTGATCTTTTTTTTTTTGGGCCTGAAATCACTGATACAACCTTTAAGACCTTTATGCTTACACATACACAAACATTTTGTTGTAGATACAGATATTTTAAATAAATTATGGGTAACAAAATTTTTACTGCAAGTCTCCTCTGTATAACACTATTTTCATGTTTCACATTACTCATAATGTGGCACAATTGTCAAACTGAGAGCTCAGTACAAAATGTGATTGTGTAATGATTTTGTAAAGACACCATTGTCTTACTTTGTAAACTAAAGTGTTTGTTTCCAACAGTAATCTCCACTAAAGCAAGGTAATTGTTAACTCCATTAAGCATGCTTACACACAAATACACACACAAGACAAATATGTTTTCAATGTTATTGGGATATATTGTGAAAATGTATTTTATGGTCTATAAGAATTTCACATGCAGTATACCTCTGTAAACTAATTATATAAAACTATATTACCAGTGCCCCATAATAAAAAAATGTAAAAAATGTTTTTAAGCATGTTAAAATGAGGGCGCGGACCGAGGACCCCGACGTCGTGGTGGTCTGCCTCGAGGTCGTGGAGCTGGTCGATGTGGATGCTGTTGGTGGAATTCAGTGAGAAGAGCCGGGTCTAGGATATCGTCTTCTGGCCCATAACCTTCCCAATCGACAAGGTATTCTAAACGACCACCCCGACGTCGGGAGTCCAGGATTTCATGGACGGAGTAGATGGGATCTTCTTCGATGGTAGGTATGGGAGGTGTGTAGTCAGGATCAGGCTCCGTGGAGGGAGGAAGGACAGAAGGATAGTGAGGTTTCAGGAGTGACACATGGAACACTGGGTGAATCTTGAATTGAGGAGGGAGGTGGAGCCTGTATGTGACTGGATTGACTTGATGGAGAATTTTGAAGGGTCCTATATATATCATAGGCTTAATTTACGGCAGGGCTGGCGTAAACGGATGTCTCGTGTTGAGAGCCAGACAAGTTGACCAGGTTCAAACGTGGGCGTGTCATTTCGTCGTGCATTCGCAAATCTTTTGTGTCTGCGTATGGCCTGCTGGAGATGATGGTGGGCATCATTCCACACTCTTTGACTTTCTCGAAACCAGTAATTAACAGAAGGGACCTCGGAAGGCTCACCGGACCACGGAAACAGTGGTGGCTGGAAACCAAGAAAACATTGGAAGGGAATTAATCCTGTGGTGGTCTGATGCAAGGAGTTTTGGGCATATTCTGCCCAGGCAAGGAATTGATGCCATGTGTCTTGACGATTTTGACAGAACGTGAGGAGGAAACGATTTATCTCTTGAACCTTTCTTTCAGTCTGTCCATTGGCCTGAGGATGGTACCCCAATGTCAAGCTTATCGTTACTCCGAGAAGAGAAAAGAAAGCTTTCCATACCCGTGAGATAAATTGGGGTCCTCGATCCGACACAATGTCCTCAGGAATGCCAAAGTGACGAAAAACCTGGTTGAAGAGGCTCTCGGCTGTCTGAAGAGCTGTAGGAAGACCCGGTAAGGGGATCAGTTTACAGGCTTTGGAGAATCTGTCGACTATAATAAGAATGCAGGTGTTGCCTCCTGATGGTGGTAAGTCAGTAATAAAATCAATGCCAAGATGTGACCATGGCCGTTGGGGAATGGGTAGAGGTAATAGTTTCCCTGAAGGTAAGTGACGGGGAGTCTTCGATACAGCGCAAACTTGACATCCCTGGACGACACGCTGCACTTCCTCTCTCATGCCCGGCCACCAATATCGTTTGTAGAAGGGTGTAAGTTTGTGTTGCTCCGGGATGACCTGTACCAACTGACGAATGAGCAGATTTGATGACAGGTAGGCGATATTCGTTTGTAACGTACGTGAGAGTGTCAGGGTATTCCGGTGGTATAGGTTCTTGTCCCGTAGCTTCTTGGATCTGATCATCAATGTCCCATATAATAGGGTTAACAAAAACTGTAGCGGGCAGGACTGGTTCAGGTTCGTCAACGGTGTCTGGAAAGGCATGGAGTCTGGACAAGGCATCTGCACGGATGTTCTTGGTTCCTGGCCGATAGGAAATGTGGAAATGGAACCGAGTGAAGAATAAGGCCCAACGGGCTTGACGTGGGTTTAGTCTTTTGGCTTCTTTGAGATATTGTAGATTCTTATGATCAGTAAGTACCATGAATGGATGTTGTGCCCCTTCGAGCCAATGTCTCCACTCCTCCAGAGCCAGCTTAATGGCGAGGAGTTCCCGATTACCCACATCATAGTTCTGTTCAGCTGGTGACAACTTCTTTGAAAAGAAGGCACAGGGAAGAGGTTTATGGACATTTTCCTGGTGCTGAGATAGTATGGCACCTACTCCAGTCAACAATGAAGGCGAGATCTGGGTTAG
The DNA here is from genome assembly GCF_949319135.1 of Squalius cephalus. Taxonomy (NCBI): domain Eukaryota; kingdom Metazoa; phylum Chordata; class Actinopteri; order Cypriniformes; family Leuciscidae; genus Squalius; species Squalius cephalus. The sequence continues at coordinate 8,556,577 of NC_137141.1, read as the reverse complement.
GGTGACGTAGAAGAGGAGCAGTGATGAATTTGTTCTTCAAAGTTTGGAAGGCGTGATCTGCGTCAGGATTCCAGGTCAAGGACTTCGGTTTCCCTTTCAGAAGAGAAGTAAGTGAAGAAGTTATGGTACTGTAGTTGTTAATAAATATGCGATAGAAATTTGCGAAGCCAAGGAATCGTTGGAGTTCTTTTACTGTTTGTGGAGTGGGCCAAGTGCCGCGAGTGACTGCGGTAACCTTTCCATCGTCCATCTGTACTCCTTGCTTACTCACGATATACCCGAGGAAGGTAACTGATTCTTGATGGAAAATGCACTTCTCTGCTTTCAGGAAGAGAGAATGATCTCGTAATCGTTGGAGAACTCTGGAGACATGTCGTCGATGTGCAAATTCGTCTTGGGAGAATATTAGAATGTCATCTATATACACAATCACAAATTTGTTGAGGAAATCACGGAGTACCTCGTTCATGAAATCTTGAAACACAGAAGGGGCATTGACCAGTCCATAAGGTATAACGAGGTACTCATAGTGACCTGAGGGGGTGATGAATGCCGCTTTCCACTCATCCCCCTCTCGTATCCGAATGAGATTATACGCACTCCTGAGGTCTAGTTTGGTGAAGATACTAGCACCTCGTAGTTGTTCGAGTGATGTGGGTACGAGAGGAAGTGGGTACCGAAACTTTGTGGTGATCTTGTTAAGAGCTCGGTAATCGATGCAAGGTCTTAGACCCCCGTCTTTCTTTGCCACGAAGAAGAAACTACACTGCTGGAGAAGTTGATGGACGTATGTACCCTAGAGCCCTGCACGGGCCAAAAACTCCAGCCCTAGCCCGGCCCTGGCCCGTGGTGTTCAAGCCCTACCCGACCCCAGCCCGACAACGCCTGCAATTTTTTCAGCCCGAACCCGACCCGACCCGAGACCAACATCAATCACTTTTAAGCTCTCTCTGACGCGCGCGCTCTTTGGCGCGCTCTCTCTCTCTGACGCGCGCTGTCTCTGCTACACACGCAAACACACGTCGCGCGCTCTCTGATGCGCGCTGTCTCTGCTACACACGCAAACACACACACATCGCGCGCTCTCTGATGCGCACTGTCTCTGCTACACACGCAAACACACACACGTCACACGCTACTAAGAGGTAAACTTTTATTATAGGCCTGAAACATCATGCCCAAAAATATTGGACAAACCGTCCATTACACAGAAGCATAAACATGAAGGGAGAATATAGTGCTACGGGATCAAACCGCAAAAATAAGTAAATAAACGGCCTACCTTTCTTTGCTTTTCAGTAACTGAAGTGTCACCTGTTTAATGCACGTGAGTGACGCGCGCGCGTTCGTGTATGCGTGTTGCGTTTGTGTTACTTTCTTAGGTGATGTATAATATTTATAATATAATCAATATAACAATATTTCATACACACTTCGTGACGTGTGCTCTGCTGCACGTTAATTATATACACAATGAGGAGAGAAGCTAAAATAAGCCCGAGCCCGACCCGAGCCCGATCTGTAAAAAAAAAAAAACGGCCCGAGCCCGGCCCGAATGGGCTTAGCCTGTCGGGCCCCGTCGGGCCCCGACGGGCTTGCAGGGCTCTAATGTACCCCTGATTTAAGGCTTCTTGTATATATTCTTCCATGGCTCGTTGTTCTGGAATGGAGAGTGAATAGATGTGACCGTGGGGCACCAATTTTCCAGGTTCCAAGTCAATCGTGCAATCCCAAGGTCTGTGTGGAGGAAGATGAGAGGCTTTCTCAGGATTAAACACGTCTGCAAAGGAAGCATAACAGGGGGGAATTTCTGTGGACTGTTTTTCTCGAGGGCTCTCGATAGATGTCACTGCAATGGAGATGGTATTTGACGAAGGAGGGACAGGTCTTGGAAGTTTTGGGAAGCAAGTAGAGAAACAGGTAGAACCCCAGCGCAGAATATCTCCGTTATTCCATGAAACCTCGGGATTATGCTGGATGAGCCAGGGTCTGCCAAGAATGATCGCAGAAGTGGAATTTTCTAACACCAAAGGAGTGAATGATTCTTCGTGCAAACAGCCTACTCTTAACGTGATTGGTTTGATTCTGTGTTTCACATACCCAGGATTCAAAACTTTTCCGGTCACTGTTTTGGCTGTGAACGGGGTTGGGGAGAGAGTTTTCGGGAGTTGAAGTTTCCGGCAGAGGTCGCCCGAAATGAAATTACCCGCTGATCCTGAATCGATGAGGGCTGTAACGGAAATGATAACATCAGCAGAAATCAATGATACTGTGGTGGATAGTGGAGCAACACTGAGGGGACTAATTGCCATAGAACTCACCAAGAGACGAAGTGAACGAACAGGACAGACACCGATGTAATGGGTGTTGTCTCCACAATACAGACAGAGATTATTGGTCATGCGTCTGGTTCTTTCTGATGGAGAAAGACGGGTATGGCCAATTTGCATAGGCTCAACCACAGGCTCAAATCCACGGTGATCTGGGTTCTTAGTAGGTCTGGATGAGAAAGCATATGATGATTGGTGATGATCAGCAGAATAATTTTGAACTCGACGGGAGACTCGGATAGATTGTTGAATAAACTTTTCAAGGCCCATGACGTCATCATAAATTGCGAGTTGTAATCTGAGGGCTGGGTTCAAACCTTGACGGTAAGTAGTGATGAGTGCTCTCTCGTTCCACCCACTCGCAGCGGCAAGGGTTCTAAACTTCAATGCGTATTCTGTAATAGACATTAGGCCTTGTTGGAGGTATTATAACTGTTCACAAATTGATGAATCACCTATTGGACAACCAAAGACTTCTTTGAAGTGCGCTATGAAATTCTGAAGAGAATCGGTAACCGGTCCTGTCTGATTCCACATGGTTTCTGCCCATTGAAGTGCTCGGCCAGATAGAAGTGAAATGATGAAGGAGATCTTTGAACGTTCAGTAGGAAAATGGTAAGGTTGTACCTCTAGAACAAGTGAGCATTGAAGAAGAAATCCATTGCAATCTTCTTCCCGACCAGAGAAGGGCGCTGGTTTCACCATCGGACTGGAAATACACAGCGGGGAAGAAGCGACAGATGCGGAAGTGGGGATCGCTGCCGCTCCGCGCTCGGCAGACTCGAGCGGAGGAATTCCAGCTGGATTGATCCCTGGATCGGATTGTGCTGAATCCATAGCGGTTAGTGGTCGAACCTTCTGTCTGGATGTACACTCGGATACCAAGGAAGAAGGATTCAGTATAACATTTATTGAAGCTCTCGTTGGACAGCAGGTAAATGTAGATGCATTAACAGGTACTGTGAGAATAACATGAATGATCGTCTTTTCTCTTGCAGATAGCGGCAGGCTTGAGTATGGCACGAAACACAATCCGAGGAACACACCGAGGAGAACGCGGGATCTCAGGACGAGGAAGTAGGTAAGTATCACAAGGATATACTGTGGAAACAGACTGGAACTGTTCAGGAACATAAGTCTGGAATGCACAGAGATCAGGTTAGTGGGTATTTCCTAGTTCAAGGTTCGACAGGGACTGGAGGTGAGGTGTGTTCCTTTGTAGTGTTCAGTGATTTCTGGGATTGATGACAGGTGCAGGTGATTAGTATTCGGGTGAGTGTGATCTTTGTGTTGTGGATGTGAATGAGCCTGATTGATTCCTGACACATGTATTTATTAGTCAGTGCTGGAAACTGATAGAAAGATTAAAAAGATGTATTGTCCTGCGGGTCCCTCTAGTGGACAACTGTAGTATTACAGCTTTCATCTTTCAGTTGAAATGGCTGGTAGTTTAGAATTTACTGTGCGCCCTCTGAGCATCAGTAATTCATTCAACTAAGCATGTTTCTTCAAAATGACATGTTCTCCATATTTCCACAGGTTTGATAAGTTTCTACTTTGTGCACACAACATGTAATGTAATCAAGACATACAAAATTGTATCTGCTTAATGGTTTAATAGATCAAAATTCTTTTGATAAGTTTTTGCCATGAGGGTCTCTAGATGATGCATGTCAAGTTTTGAGCAATTCGGACAAACTGCCTACGAGGAGTTCGAAAAGTAATTTTTTCAAATAATCTCAAATATTGAACAAATTATTTGATTGACAGCCGTGGTTCAAGAGGTAAGTCATTCAGAATAAGAAGATTTAACATATGATTTGAATATTGTGTGGATGTGTGATACGTTGAGTGATATGAGTCAAAAACCCGGTGGCTGTTTTCTTTCAAACTTCGCACAGACCTCTAGGACCATGAGGCCCAACAAATTTGTTCCGATCGGCCTCCATTAATAGAGTGTTCAAATTAATAGAAACTAATAGGTGTTCAAACTTTATTGTCCGATGCCAGAAATGTTTTTCACGATGCCCGAATGTCCTCATAGGCAACTTGGACAAAGATATTGCATGCACACAGAAGCGCTGCGCAGTTATACTACGTGAAAAACTCGAGGCCCAGAGAGAAGGAAATGAATAGTGGAATAAAGTCGTTATTTTATTTTATTTTTTGCGCACAAAAAATATTCTCGTCGCTTTATAAACTTAAGATTGAGCCACTGTAGTTACTTGGACTATATTAACGATGTCTTTAATACATTTTCTGGGCCAGCAAGTTGTAATGCCTTAGAAGCCTATGGAGGAGTGATCCAGCGCTCAGATTTAATCAAAAATATCTTAATTTGTGTTCCAAAGATGAACGAAGGTCTTATGGGGTTGGAACAACATGAGGGTGAGTAATTACTGACAGAATTTTCATTTTTGGGTGAACTAACCCTTTAAGATTAGTTACACTATCTAGAATCCCAGTTATTTGTAAAAAATGTATTTCTAATTTTATTTGTATAGAAGGTGTATATCCATCCACATATAATTTATTTGAACGTATGGATGCAATACATGTGAAATAATCTGCTAACAACTTTCAGTGTGAAGCTTAACCCTCTGGGGACCAAGCTGTTTTTGGGGTCCTTGAGATGTTCTGACATGCCTTGATATTTGTGCTTTTTTCAGTTATTTATAAACTTGTTAATGGCAAAGGTGTAAATTCACTCTATATAGCACAAACAGGGCTACCATAATATGCGAGCAACGTGTATGTAGATGTTTATATTTTTAAGAGAATAATGTTTATGCGTGGTTATTGGAAAAAAATAAAATGAAAGTTGCTGATTTAAGAACACAAAACACATATTAAATATGTGTCCACAAGACTTTTGACTAATTGATGTTGTCCCTTTGAGTTCTAGCTTCAAAAGTATGTGAAAATCATCCTGCCTAATTATAAAACATAAAACACTACATTGATTTAACCCTTGTGTGGTGTTCAAAACCCTATAACCCCCGGGATCTTCCCGGTCAAAAATGACCGGACTATAAAAAATAGCTTATAAATCTCTCATTATACTATATTTTCACCCAATATTGGATTCAATCTTTTTGTCAACTTGTTCTCTTTCAATTAGGACTGGTTTTATATTTCTATTTGCATCTAATTAATCGTAGGCCTCATTTATTTGACAGTAGGGATCTCATTTTTTGAGTAAAAAAAACATTATTTTTGAATAATTTTGGAAATATTAAATAAAATCTGAAGAAAATTGGCACTGTTTATCACACTAGTCTACTTTAATTTTTCACCAGGAATTTTGTTTTGAAAAACTTTTATTTTGTACAATATGGCACATTGTCACACTTGTGGTCTTCCCGGTCAAAAATGACCGGCCTACAAAAAATTGCTTATAAATCACTCGTTACGCAATATTATCACCCAATTTTGGATTCTATATTTTTGTCAACTTGTTTTCTTTCAATTAGAACTGGTTTTATATTTCTATTTGCATCTGAATAATCGAAGGCCTCATTTATTTGACAGTAGGGATCTCATTTTTTGAGTAAAAAAAAACATTATATTTGAATAATTTTGGAAATATTAAATAAAATCTGAAGAAAATTGGCACTGTTTATCAGACTAGTCTACTTTAATTTTTCACCAGGAATTTTGTTTTGAAAAACTTTTATTTTGTACAAAATGGCACATTGTCACACTTGTGGTCTTCCCGGTCAAAAATGACCGGCCTACAAAAAATTGCTTATAAATCACTCGTTATGCAATATTATCACCCAATTTTGGATTCAATCGTTTTGTCAACTTGTTTTCTTTCAATTAGGACTGGTTTTATATTTCTATTTGCATCTGAATAATCATAGGCCTCATTTATTTGACAGTAGGCATCTAATTTTTTGAGTAAAAAAAAACAATATTTTTGAATAATTTTGGAAATATTAAATAAAATCTGAAGAAAATTGGCACTGTTGATCACACTAGTCTACTTTAATATTTCACCAGGAATTTTGTTTTGAAAAACTTTTATTTTGTACAAAATGGCACATTGTCACACTTGTGGTCTTCCCGGTCAAAAATGACCGGACTACACAAAATAGCTTATAAATCACTTGTTATGTTGTATTATCACCCAATATTGGATTCAATCTTTTTGTCAACTTGTTCTCTTTCAATTAGGGCTGGTTTTATATTTCTATTTGCATCTGATTAACCGTAGGCCTCATTTATTTGAGAGTAGGCATCTCATTTTTTGAGTAAAAAAAACATTATTTTTGAATAATTTTGGAAATATTAAATAAAATCTGAAGAAAATTGGCACTGTTGATCACACTAGTCTACTTTAATTTTTCACCAGGAATTTGATTTTGAAAAACTTTTATTTTGTACAAAATGGCACAGAGTTACACTTGTGGTGTTCCACTGGGCCATTGAGGGCCATTGTTTCAATGGGCCATTGAAAGTGAATGGGAGAGACTGAAAAGTTTTCAGGAGCATGTTCATTGTTTATGTACACATATGTGCATGTGATGGATTATGGTGAGTTTGGGCTCTTTTTAATCTTAACAATCTCATGTAAATAATGATGTGCCATTTTTCACAATTTATGCATGCTTCATTGAGTTATGAGTTAAAACGCGACATAAGTGCTAGGCTACATCTATATTCAAGGCTCTGTGAGCGCCTGTGGGGGTTTGTGTGTTACAACTCCATTAGGAATATCTTTAGATCTGAGTGATGGATTATGCTGAGTTTGGGCTCTTTTTAATTGTGATAGTCTACTCAAAATAATGATGTACATTTTTCTACGATCTGTGCATGCTTTGTGAAGTTATGAGCGAAAACCAAACGTGAGAGCTTCATGAGTATATACTTGGCTAGGTGCGTCTGTGGTATTTTTTGTGTTAAAACGCCATGAGGAATATCTTTAGATCTGAGTGATGGATTATGCTGAGTTTGGGCTCTTTTTAATCGTGAGCTCCTGCTGTAAATAACCATGTTTCAATTTTCATGATCGATGTATGTTTCATGAATATACGAGTAAAAAGGCCAAGTCTAAGCTACCTTGCTTGGCTATGTGAGTCTGTGTGTCTGTGGTATTTTTTGTGTTAGAACTCCATGAGGAATATATTTAGTTCTGTGTGATGGATTATGTTGAGTTTGGACTCATTTTAATTGTAAGCATCTGCTGTAAATAATGATGTGTCATTTTCCACAATCGGAGCATGTTTCATGAAGTTACGAGCGGAAATGTGTCTAAAATTCCATCATCCATATATGGTTTACACATGGGTCTCTTGAAGGGCTTCTTTTACAAAAACCTCGCTCAAGTTTAATAAAAAGCCTGAAACAATTATGCTTGCTGTATTCTACTCATTGAGACCTTTCAAATGACATATGACACAGGACTATCTGAGCTGTATGATGTATTTGACATATTGCTGAATGTAGTACAAAAAAGTAGTTTATAAATTATGAATTTGTTTTTTTTTATTTATCAGCAAATAACTCAGCACTACTTAGGAGTTTATCAAATTGGCTACATTCATTGTAAATGTCAGACTCTAAGCTTTCAAATGACACCTATTTTAAGTTGATCAAGGTAAAAGTTTTGAAAAATATTATGATTATTTATTTCGCAGCTAGGTGGCGCCTGCGGGTGGTACACTCTGTTTTAGAGAGATAACTCGGCTCTCGTTAGGAGTTGATCAAAGTGATTAGATGCATTAAAAAGCTGAGATTCTAAGCTTTAAAATGATACCTATTTTGTGTTGTTCCATTCATTGTTTGCATTGGTCTCTCCCATTCACTTTCAATGGCCCATTGAAACAATGGCCCACAATGGCCCTCAATGGCCCAGTGGAACACCACAAGTGTAACTCTGTGCCATATTGTAAAAAATAAAAGTTTTTCAAAACCAAATTCCTGGTGAAAAATTAAAGTACACTAGTGTGATCAACAGTGCCAATTTTCTTCAGATTTTATTTTATTTTCCCAAAATTATTCAAAAATATAAAAAATTTTTACTCAAAAATTGAGATGCCTACTCTCAAATAAATGAGGCCTACAATTAATCAGATGCAAATAGAAATATAAAACCAGTCCTAATTGAAAGAGAACAAGTTGACAAAAAGATTGAATCCAATATTGGGTGATAATATTGCATAAAGAGTGATTTATAAGCAATTTTTTGTAGGCCGGTCATTTTTGACCGGGAAGACCACAAGTGTGACAATGTGCCATTTTGTACAAAATAAAAGTTTTTCAAAACAAAATTCCTGGTGAAATATTAAAGTAGACTAGTGTGATCAACAGTGCCAATTTTCTTCAGATTTTATTTAAAATTTCCAAAATTATTCAAAAATAATGTTTTTTTTACTCAAAAAATGAGATGCCTACTGTCAAATAAATGAGGCCTACGATTAATCAGATGCAAATAGAAATATAAAACCAGTCCTAATTGAAAGAGAACAAGTTGACAAAACGATTGAATCCAATATTGGGTGATAATATTGCATAACAAGTGATTTCTAAGCAATTTCTTGTAGTCCGGTCATTTTTGACCGGGAAGACCACAAGTGTAACAAGGTGAAAAAATCCCCCCTAAAAAAGTAAGAAAATTGTCAAAAAACATTTGAGAAGTAGTTATACCATCTGTGAATAAAGTCACTAAGTTTCAGTCCAAAGCGATAACATTAACTAGTATTTTGGGGTAAAAGAAAATTCTCTCCGGGTCAAAATGACCCGAACACCACACAAGGGTTAAACATTGTAAAACAGTTTTTTTGTCAGAAGAGGTTTATGCGTGGGAGTGGTAATGGGTCATCAATATTAATGAGATTCAGACCAGGGGTGTGACATAGACGCTCCTAGAAGTGCTAATGGGCCATCAGGTGAGGCAGCCTGAACAAAGAATGAGGAGATTCAAATGTTTTGTTTTTCAATCTGTTTTATTGTAATTTTGTAAAAACAAAAGTAAAGGCAGGTATCTCACAGTAAATGCTTATGCCCCGTTGATGCGAGCTCTAAGCAAATCAAATGTGACCAAAATAAATAATCAGTCGGCTATAGCGATAAATAAACAAAAGTAAAAGGCAGGTATCTCACAGTAAATGCTTATGCCCCGTTGATGCGAGCTCTAAGCAAATCAAATGTGACCAAAATAAATAATCAGTCGGCTATAGCGATAAATAAACAAAAGTAAAAGGCAGGTATCTCACAGTAAATGCTTATGCCCCGCTGATGCGGGCTCTAAGCAAATCTAAGCAAATATCCTTCGCAGACCACGCCTGCTATGCTAGCGGGCTAAGGCTAGTAGCGGAAGTTTGGAAAGGTGGATATAAGTAGTGAAATTAAAGCAATCCGATTGTTTTGAGAATACAGTTACATGTCTTGGTGCCATTTCTGAAAACAGTTCCTGTTCAGTTGAAGACACAAGTGAACATTACATGCCTGGCATTTCCAAGGTGTGTCCTGCCTTTTACCAAGCTGTCCTTTGCAAAGCACACAGATCTTGTGTCCAACTGTGCAAATGTTCTTTGCATCTGAGATCAGCTCAGCTCCTGAAACCGGCACATGGTCACTACTGGTTTGTTTTGGTGCTACTTTCTGTGACACACCACAGAGCTCTGCAATAAGCTGTTCCATGAACTGTTTATGGGTCATGTTACCAGATAGCTCTTTGTGGATAAGGAAAGCATTGGTGGCAGCAATGTCCAAGAAGTGTAGAAAGATCTTTCTTTCTCACATGTACCACTTCATTGTTTTGTGTTGTGCAGTGTAGTACTGTAAGAGTTGATCGGACAGGTCAACACCACCCATGTGTTTGTTGTAGGCAGTCACAGGTGCAGGACAAGGAAATGTCATTGTCCTCCATGTATCTTGTGTTTTCACCCTCCTCTGCACAGTCTCACCAGTATAAGCAGATTGAATGGTGGAACAGACAGATACCTCACGTGTGTCCATCCACTTTACAAATACAAGAGGTCCATCCCGAATCCACCTGATGGATCCCCTGGCAGATTTTTTTGAGAGTGAATTAGTTGTATCACGTGGGCAGTCCTTCCTGTTGTCCCTGTAAGTACCACATGCACCAAACTTCATTGCAAACAAGTCTTTTAGGAGCTTTGGGCTTGTGTAAAAATTGTCCATGTACACATGGTACCCAGAGCCTAAAACTTTACAGTCTAAAAGAGATGTTACAGCATCATATGACAGTCCATGGCCTGTGGGAAAGTTGTTCTTTCCTGTGTACACAGAAAAGTCCAAAGTGTATCCATTTGAGGAGTCTGCAAGGACAAACAACTTGAAACCCCATCTGGTTGGCTTAGCTTTCATGTACTGTGTCATACCTGTGTGTGCTTTGCATGCCACCATTCTTTCATCCACAGCTAAGTTTCTTCTAGGATGATAGATGGATTTACAAGCATGACGGATAGTTTCCATGAGAGGTTTGACTCTGAAAAGACGGTCATGTTCAGGTGTGCCCCTCATTCTGTCATTCTCCTTATCTGCATCTGGGTGACTCATGTGCACATTCCATGAAATGGTGCGGTATCTCTCTCTTGCCATGATTGTGGCAGGAAAAGGCAAAGAGAAAAGACTGTCTTGCCGCCAGTAGTCCTTGATGGAGCTGACCTTCACCATGGCCATGTAAAACACCAGCCCAATGTAGCGGTACATCTCACTGATGCTGACATCAGTCCATTTAAATTTGCGCCCCTTTGCAATTGCACCAGCAGCCTGAGCATTGGTGTTGTGGCACAGAGTTGAAACTGCATTCTCAGAAAAAAACATTTTGAAGAGAGTCTGGGGAGTGTGTGTGTCAGCAGAACTCAGCTGTGGTCCAAGTTCCCGGGCAGGCAGGAAGCTCAGAGTCTGTGGAACCATATCAATGTCAGTCTCTGTTTTCCATGACAGAGTGGACTCCTTGTTGCTCGTCTGAATGTTTGTCTTGGCCCTCTTTGCCACATTCCTATAAAAATAATAATATTAATAAAGGTTAATAAAGGTTGATCAAAGTACTATCAGCATGTCAGGGCAGGGCAATCAGCATGTTGATAAAACAAAAAATATATAAGCTCTTTTATATTAACCTTACCAATCAATAATTGTAATATTGTGCATGCATAACACATTTTTTGCAAAGCCACAGTAGTAGGTAAAAAAATAGTAGATAAATATGTACTTACTCTTTTTGATTTCCGTTGCTCCGTGTCCTGCGAGTTGCAGTGGAAGGCGAGAGTGAACAAGCTACATTCCTTTTAAAAAAAGTTGAAAACTATTTTTATCATATATTTTACAGAGTACTATTCCAGCACATGCATAACTGATGGACATTTAGCAATGCTGATAAAGCAACACAATATAAGCTCTTTTATATTAACATTACCAATCAATAATTGTTATATTGTGCATGCATAACAACACATTTGTTGCAAAGCCACACAGGCACATATAGGCTACATTTGTATCATCACTAAGTATATAAACAAAATGTAACTAACATCTGTAAAATAGTAGGTAAATATGTACTTACTCTTTTTGATTTTTGTTGCTGCGTGTCCTCGTTGCAGTGGAAGGCGAGAGTGAACAAGCTACATTCCTTTTAAAAAAAGTTACAAAACATATGTAACATCAACCAATCTCCAAAAATAAATAATAAAGTCATACAGGCTCAGATTATTAACACTAAGTATAAACAAAATTGAACTAACATCTGTAAAATAGTGGGTAAATATGTACTTACTCTTTCTGATTTCTGACTGTGTTGCTAAGCGCTCTCCGAGTTGCAGGCGGAGGTAGTGATGAAGCTACATTCCTTTTAAAAAAGTTGAAGAATATTATTACATAAATATAACTATAGTAGCATTAGTCTATAATGAATAACTGATGTAAATAATTTTAGACGCGTGCAATAAGCCTATATGCGTGTCAATGGGCCATTACCGGAGAGGCACACCGCAAACATTAGCCTAACACATTTGTGCACTTCATTAACTGGGTATATTTACACATTTCAGCACATTTACACACATTTACAACTGATATTTGCGAGCATGCATCGTTAATGATAATGAGGCAGCATTTATATAGTCAAAATATAATCTAAACACCTACTAGGCCTACTTTCTAAAATAATTTCTAAATTCTATCTTTCATACATAATGATCTAAACATATCATTTAGGCTACACATACAAATACAAATTTCCTAACCAAGGGGTGTAGCATATGTACACAAAAAAACAAAACAAAACATTTTTGACGTTGAAATGGTACGAGATATTAAATTCATGGTATAGATATGCACTTTCATTAGATCGTGTTGAATATAGGTAGATATCAAATGTCAATACTCTGGATGGCAAGTCCACCCAGTATAATATGTAAGCTCATGTTTTGAATAGCTTGTCAACTAATGCAAGTAAGAATAAATACTTACTCATCCGAAATTCTATCCACGGCTGCATCAAGTCGCTCTTCAAAATACAAACGGTCGTCATCAGAGTAGTCGCGCTCCTCTTCTGATGAAAATCTGGACTCTTCGTCGCTAGTATCCAGGACGAACTGAAGGGCTTCCGCACCGGTGTACCGTGTCATCTTCCCAACGCGCAGGTGACGAAATGATGAAACTTGAAGCGTTTAATGCATTTGCTTGGGGGCGTTTACCTGTTTTGCATAGATGGCTTAGCACATTATCTTGTGAATAGCGCGCTCCGTGAGTAGGCGTGAACGAATTAAAGTCAATGAGCTCGAAATGAGCTCGACTGGAATCGCTCTCTTTTTATACAGATTACAGAAGCTGATAATATTTGTTTTTTATATAAATGACTTCATTTAAAAGATGCGATCTCAAGCTTTATGCCCGTGGGTCTGTTTGCCTGTTTGACTGAATTTTCGCGGAGTTATAGATCATTTTCGAACGCGTTTCAAATGGGAGTTTACTGACAGAGAGAAGGCAGAAATCGCATCATGTTAAAGTTTCTTTATTTGTCAAAAAGCAAAACACTTTATTTTTATTGTGAGTATACAGAAAAAAAATAGAAACTGAACAGGATCGATTGATGTATAACACGAAAATTAAAGATCAAAATTAACAGAGCATTTTGTGTTTTTTTTTCATTGCTAAAAAAAAAACGAGCAAAACGCGCCGGCGCGTTTTTGGTCCCCAGAGGGTTAAAGTACCATAATTTAATATTAATTCAAATTTAAAATTTGTATTAATGTGCTGTAGTTTCAACATCAGGTGGTCAAATGGGCTTTAAACAGAAAAAGAATTGTTGGGTAAGAGCAAATATATCAGCCTGTGTCATGTGCCTCTGGCATCAATACACTGCTTTAATATATTTGAATGAGGTTTTGAATATGTCTTACCTCTTCTGAGGTTCCTGTGTCTCCTGATGTTATGTCTGTAGCACTGGGGGAATAAAACATACTGTGTCATTATGGAGTTGTGAATGTCACGCCTGGCTATGCAGTGCTGGGTGTGTCTCTCCCTGGCTTGGCCATGTGTGGGTAATCAAGCCTGAATTGCCTACTGCTGCTGTTCTGTGTCACTTTTAGGTGGAGCTGTTGCGGTGGGCCGTGCCGTGCTAATTGGTGGACCGATGAGAGAGTCTTTAAAATCATTGCCTTCCAGTGGATTCGGGGCTCTCTTTCTGCTATTCTGGCCTGACGATGAGAGGCTGGCTTTGGTCGGCGCTCCTTGCCCGTTCTCCTTTTTGGCTTCCCATTTACTGACTCTTGTAAATCATTCGTTAATAAACCAGGATTCTAATTAAATATTAAGTTCAGTGTGGTCTCCCCTATGTCAACTCTACATTGAGCCAAGTGGTCTTGACATATGGGGGCTCGTCCGGGATAAATTTTGATCCCGAATATTGGTACGTATAGTCTACTTTGATTCCCACTGTCGGCTATGGCAGCGTAGTGCGGTGTGTAGCAACGTCATCGGTGTGATTTTGTGAATGAAACCAGTGGGCGTGGTTTTAAGCATGCCGTTTTTTTCGCCGGATGTTTTGTTTTGGGGAGATCTGCGCTGATCTTGTTGGTTTTGAATTTGGATTTGAGGTAAATTGGGTAGCATTATTTAGTAGATTGGAGCATTTAGTGCAGCCACTTTGTTTGTAGTGTGATCGCTGTTTACGTAGTGGGGCGACTAATCATTTGGAGCTATCGTTATCCCCGTGTTAGAGCGCTTCCGCGCTGGGATTTAGGTTGTGTTGTCACTGGAGTCTGGACCAGGGCACCGCCGTAGAGAACCGGCTGAATTGGCTTCGGTCGGGGCAGTACGTCTCTGTCGGTATTGGTGAGTAAATTATCCTGATTCTTGGACTCAGTGTGAAGATAGGTTTGTATAGTTGGGGGGGGGGGGGGGTAAATGTTTAGGGGGAGGGCTCCATGATTAGTTTGCTCTGCTGCTTGAACTGCTTTTCCACTTTGCAAAATTGTTAGTTTGTGGTTGTTTAAGAGTAATTGGAAAACCTATACTTAGTTAGTTTGGTTGATAGTGTACATATTATTGAATAGTCTGTACAATGAGTGTGTTGGAGGATTTTTTTGCTGCTCCTTCGGAGAGTTTGTTAGTGGCGCTAACAAAAGAGCAATTGGTGAATGTTGCAGATTTTTATGGGACTGAACTGGCACTGCCAAAAACAGCAAAGAAAGATAAATTGTTTATCATAAAATCGTTTAAAAGATAAATCGTTTGAAAGAAAATCAAGTGTTGCCTGACAACCCGTCTGTTTCAAGTCCCCCGGCCAAAAGTAACAAATTAACCTATGAACAACAAAAAATACTATTGCAGATGCAATTGGATCAAAAGAGATGGGAATTTGAGCAAAAGAAACTGGAAATAGAACAAGATTTAGAACGCAAGAGAATGGAATCTATTGAAAGAGAAAAAGATCGTTTGTTTGAAAGGGAAAAACTGAAGCATTTGGAGTATGAACAGGAGCGGGCTCGTGAACTTGAACGCACCAGGCTTAAGCTGGTGGCTGAAGGTAGAGCCGGTGGAAATTCCACTCAGAAATCGGGTGTAGCTAATATGATAAAGTTTCTTCCAAAGTTCAACGAACGAGATCCGGACATATTTTTCTCTTTGTTTGAAAATGTTGCTGCCGACCAGAATTGGAGTGATGAGGATAAGACTTTGCTTTTACAAACGGTATTAGTTGGGCGCGCACAAGAGGCATTTGTGGCACTGCCTTTTGTGGAAAGAAAGAGTTACCAATCAGTAAAGGAGGCTGTGATAAAAAGTTACGAACTGATTCCTGAGGCTTATAGGCAATGTTTTCGCAATTGGAGAAAGTCGGAAAAACAAACTCACGCTGATGTGGCCAGAGAGCTTAGTAGTTTTTTTAATCGCTGGCGCACAGCGGAGGGAATTGATTCGTTTAATGACTTGTGCGATTTAGTTATTTTGGAACAGTTTAAGAACATTTTGCCCGAACAGATTGCTACATATTTAAACGAACATAAGGTGAAGACAGCTGCCGAGGCTGCTGTCCTCACTGATGGATATGTGTTGACGCACATAAATCATATGCAGGATTTTTCTCCGCGTTATGATAAACGCAAGGAAAATCGCCCTGTCCACGTTAATGCGGGTTTTCCTCGGAGGTCTTATATTGCGCCTCGTAATAGAACATGGGAAAGTGATGCCGACAGTAAGTGCCATTATTGTTTTGAATTGGGTCATTGGAAAAAGGAATGTCCAGTCTTGAGTGCCCGTAATAAGAGTAAAGTAAGCAATGTCAAAGATGTTGCCTGTGCCTCGTCGATTCCCACTGCAAAGTTGACCAATGTTAAGTTAAATGGAACTCAAACTGACCCTGAGCATTCTAACATGTTGTGTGATGAACCTAAAATCACAGTGTCTGATTACGCTCCTTTTATCACCGAAGGGTTTGTTTCACTGGTGGGAGATGCTCATAGGGTACCAGTTAAAATATTGCGTGACACTGGAGCTTCAGAGAGTTTCATTTGCCAATCGGTCCTGCCCTTCTCCTCTTTGTCTGATATTGGGAGTTTTGTGTTGATTCGAGGAATTGGGCTCCAACCGTTTCCAGTGCCATTGCATAGAATTCAGTTGCAGTCGGGGTTTGTGAATGGAGAGGTGACTATAGCTGTACGTCCGACTCTACCGGTAGAAAATATTGACCTGATTATCGGAAATAATTTGGCAGGGGGTTGTGTGTGGCCGGAGATGTCATGTCCGTCCCCTGTGGTTAAAACAGTGGCTACGCCATCAGTTGAGCCGGACAAATGTCTTAAAGATTTTCCAGAGGTGTTCACTGCCTGTGCGGTGACGCGAGCAATGGCTCGTGCTCAAACAGTGAAACCATCTGATGTATCTAAGGCTAGTGCAGTTAAAGTGTTTGTACCAGATTTACCAGCACCATTATCTCCTAGTGAGGTAATTGAGGCGCAAAAGAATGATTGTACTCTTGAGAAGTATTTTGCTTTGGCCTCGGGCGATGATAATGTTGATCATGGTTATCTGATCCAAAATGGTTTGTTGCTGCGCAGGTGGTCGCCTCGGGCGGACAATGATGTGGCAGATCAGGTGTTGCAGGTGGTGATGCCTGTGAAATACCGGGAGTTGGTGTTAAAAGCAGCGCACGGAGAAGCGTCTGGCCATTTTGGGGTGAGGAAAACCTACAATCATGTATTGGAACATTTCTATTGGCCACGGATAAAAAGGGATATAGCGAGTTTCGTAAAAGGTTGCCATGCTTGTCAAATTGCAGGTAAACCAAATGTTTCAATTAAACCTGCGCCGCTACAACCCATTCAGTCCGTGGGCATTCCATTTGAACATCTAGTTATTGATTGTGTGGGCCCTTTGCCACAGTCAAAGTCTGGCAGTGTTTATCTTTTCACAGTGATGTGCCAAGCGACACGTTACCCTGCGGCATATGCTTTAAGGACTATAACCACAAGATCAATTGAGAAGACTTTGTCTCAGTTTATATCCATTTTTGGTCTACCAAAAGTAATCCAAAGCGATCGTGGATCAAATTAGTACAGGAGAGCACGGGGTTTAGCCCTAATGACTTAGTTTTTGGGCACAAAGTGCGCACCTTTCTATCGGTGTTGAGTGGTGATTTAGATGGTGGCGTGGAGATACCTGGGAATTTGGCCGATTATGTGCATGGCTTTTGCCGAAGGTTGTTCTTGGCTGGGAAGTTGGCTAATGCAAATCTATGTGAAGCGCAAACTAAAATGAAGCGACGGTACGATCTTAAAGCAGAGGTAAGAATGTTTAGCCCTGGTGATCGAGTGGTTGCGTTGCTGCCAATTCCAGGTTCTGCATTAGAGGCTAAATATACTGGTCCATATACTGTTGTGCGGAAAATATCGGAGAACAACTATGTGGTGTCCACCCCTGAGCGGAGGAGGAAAACACAATGGATTCATGTTAACTTACTCAAACCATATTATTCCTCACCATTGCAGGTGGTGGGTGATAAGACTGCTTATAGACCTGTTGGACTGGCTATTGGGGAGGGTGCACCCAACGCTTCTGAGGTGGCAGCTGGGGATGGGGTGCGAGATCCGGATGATGCGGTCCTGAAGGCTAGGCTAAACAATTCAGACACGTTGGATAGCCTCTTGGGGCATTTGGATGGGGAACAACGTGATCAGTTAAAATCTTTACTTTTTGAGTTTTCGTCTTTATTTTCCGACACACCAACCTGTACCAATCTTATCAAACATGACATTGACGTGGGGGATGCAAAACCCATTCGACAGAGATTTTACCGTGTTGCTCCGGACAAACGAAAAAGATTGGATGCCAGTGTGCAATATCTGCTTGATAATGGCTTAGCAAAACCATCATATTCGAGCTGGGCATCACCATGCTTGCTTGTTAAAAAATCTGACAACACATTTAGGTTTTGTACAGACTATAGAAAGGTGAATGCGGTAACAAACGCAGACACCTGGGAAATACATCTGACGCGCATACGTTCGCTGCTTGAGAGGTTGGTGGCAGCAACGCTCACGGTGAATCTTGCGAAATGCGAGTTTGCCCAGGCCACTGTGGTTTTTTTAGGCAAGGTGGTGGGGCAGGGGCAAGTGCGGCCAATTAGGGCTAAAGTATTGGCCATTGACCGGTTTCCTTCGCCGACTACCAAAAAGGAAGTGATACGTTTTCTAGGGATGATTGGGTTTTATTGAAATTTTTGTTGCAATTTTTCCACCGTTGTGGCCCCACTTACCAATTTGTTAAAACAAGCGGTTAAGTTTGTGTGGTCCGATGATTGTAAGCGTGCATTTGAAAATGCAAAGCTTTTGTTGAGTTCTGCGCCTGTCCTGGCTGCACCCAAGTTAGATGATCCTTTTCAACTTCAAGTGGATGCAAGTCAGGTGGGGGCTGGCGCAGTGCTCATACAAAAAGATGAGCAAGAAATTGAGCGACCAGTAGGTTATTTTTCACGCAAATTTAATCGTCACCAGCTTAATTATTCGACGATCAAAAAGGAGGCTCTAGCGTTGATCTGGGCGCTCCAGCATTTCGAGGTATATGTGGGGGGTGGTTTCCATCCCGTTGTGGTTTATTCAGACCACAATCCGCTCACATTCCTACATTCTTTACAAAATGCTAATCAGCGTCTCATGCGGTGGGCGCTGTTTTTGCAGCCCTACCGACTGTCTATTAGACACATTCGTGGCGCTGACAATGTGTTAGCAGATGCGCTTTCTCGGGCCCCGGATGAGTCGATGTGATGTTGTCCTTTTTCCTACCCTGTCTTTGTCTTGTCTCTGTCCTCCCTTAATTAGCTATCCAAGGTGCCAGGATTTTGCTGGGTGGTAAGATACAGTGGAGATTAGGGGTGGGGGAAAAAATCGATTCTTCGATGCATCGCGATGCGGACGTGGACGATTCTGAATCGATTCACAAATGTCAATAAATCGATTTTCTAAAAAAAAATATATATATTTTTTTTCTAATAACGTAATATTGACGGAACGCAAAAGGCGGAACTATAAGCGGACGTGCAGTGCGCGGACAGTCTGTGGCGTGCACACATAACAGAGACGCGCACATAACAGACTCATGATGGCTGAGCGCCAAATTCGAACGGCACCTTCTTCGTTAAAAGCTAACGTATGTAAAATTGGCAATTTCATTGTTACCTATTTAGTATTTTTGTATGAGAGCTGCTTTCTGTATTGTTTAGTTTTCACATCAGTACACTGTGTAAACCGATCTGTTATACGTACGTTACAGTAACTGACGTTTCAGTATTATGGTTTACACATGTTAATGTTCATGTTGTTTTATAATGTTCATGCACTTTTATCTGTCTAGATGTACAGTGTTTACATTTAAGACCAGGAGGCAGTGAGTTATGATGCAAATGCATATTTCTTTGCACAATGTTGGAAATGTTGGCATTAATAAATGCATAAAATTTCCTTATTTCCTTATTCCTTCTTTTTCTTTTCAGTCACATATATCGTGATATATTGTTGATGAAATTTCTTCCAATATATTGAATATCGTAGATATCGCGAATCGTGATATTATCATATCGTGGACCACATATCGCCACAGAATTGAATCGTGAGGTACCTGTATCGTCCCACCCCTAGTGGAGATCTGGGGTGAGAGTGGTCAGTGTTGGTTATGGGTTGTAACAGTTGTGACCACATGGATAAATGAGTGAATGTGCACGATTGAATGTGTGTATGGGTATTCCCGTGTGATTGAGTTTAGTTTAATATTTGCTTTGTAGTTATTTGTTACTTTGGAGATTGGGAGTGTTTAATTATGAATCCAGAGTCCCACTAACGTGGGCCTCTGTTTTTGGGGGGGGAGTGATGTCACGCCTGGCTATGCAGTGCTGGATGTGTCTCTCCCTGGCTTGGCCATGTGTGGGTAATCAAGCCTGAATTGCCTACTGCTGCTGTTCTGTGTCACTTTTAAGTGGAGCTGTTGCGGTGGGCCGTGCCGTGCTAATTGGTGGACCGATGAGAGAGTCTTTAAAATCATTGCCTTCCAGTGGATTCGGGGCTCTCTTTCTGCTATTCCGGCCTGACGATGAGAGGCTGGCTTCGGTCGGCGCTCCTTGCCCGTTCTCCTTTTTGGCTTCCCATTTACTGACTCTTGTAAATCATTCGTTAATAAACCAGCATTCTAATTAAATATTAAGTTCAGTGTGGTCTCCCCTATGTCAACTCTACATTGAGCCAAGTGGTCTTGACAGTGAACATGACCTAGAAAACCACTAACGTCACGATTAGGGTGGTCCTTATTTTTAAAGTCTCCAATTGTCATGCTCTTAACCCTTCAAATTGTTCCTTTATATAAGAAAATACAGCATGCCCATTTTTATGGCAGTAACATAATAATTACTGGTAGCTCAATAGCTTTAAACTTTCTGAGATTTTGATGATTTTTCGTAAAAACAGATCATTTGAATTGGTATTGTACCTGGCTAGTAAAATTCCCAAAAAATCTCCATAAAAGCATCTAATGCACCATATATTCCTAAATATGTATTTTAGATACATATCTCAGTTTACTTATTGTAGAAACTAAATCCAAATTAATCCATCCATGACCCGGTTTAGCAGATTTACCTTTCCTGGTGGAATCAATACATATTTCTATTGATGATCACCTTGGTTATTGTTTGGGTGTAGAGCACATTTTTTGGTTTAAAAAATTACATTACGTTCCTTGAAATTGACCCGGAACTTTGGCCAAATCAAGCAGATTATCAGGAGGCACAGGCAACCATGCAATGAAAGTAGTCAATGATCACGCCGAGAGAGGAGTGGCTCTGATTCAAGAATACAGTGGCTATCTCACACACTCTTGAAGAACAATTGCAGTTTCTCCTTCATGTGGTGGAAGATCACCAACGGATCTATCCAGACTGCAAAAAGTCAACACTGGCTGCTGAGCATCAGAAATGAGGGATTGTTGAAAACATTTTTTGAGATTGTTGTCGTTGTTATGTCAGTGTTGCTCTGATTTCAATAAAATGTAGTTCATTTGCAGCAACTTTTAATATTACTTGCATATCACAATACCGCCGCACAGCTTAACATAGGCAATCTTCCACATGATTGAGCTACCTCTAGATATACATTTTTTTGTCAACATTTTTGCATATTTCTAATTTTGAAGTTAAAAGGAACAGTTTAAAGGGGGGGTACAATGGTGTTTCATGTATTCAGAGTTGTTTACAGTGTTAAAGAGATGGATTCTCATGCTTAACATGGCCAAAGTTTTTTTAAAATATTTTGGACGAATAACGGAGAATTTCTGTGCCGAAAATCTTACTTCCGGGTTGGTACAAGTTTCGGCTGTTTTTTTTTCGACCGTGGATCTAATGACGTAGACCAGAGTGGAACTCCTTATATGAGCATTTCTCCCGGAAAAGCGCGGCCGCGCACACGTCGACCAGAGGAGAGCGAGACCGCGCACATCAACGCGCTTCAACAGGAAATCATCGGCAGCGCAGCATAGTGTCTCCAAAGTGTGTTTTTGGATGTGAGGGAAAGCTTACCAAAGAACCCAGCGTTAGGAACAGTGGATGCTGTTTGTTCCCTGCATTTCGACGATGAATGTTTTACAGATCGACGGATTCTCTCTATGGCTCTGGCTTCGCCCACACGGCCCGCCTCCAGACGCTCGGTTTTTTCCGGAAAGACTCGGTACAGCCTATCTTTTCTGTTATAAATATAATAAAACTAAAGACTTTTTGGAGATATGAAGGATGCAATACTACTCTATAGGTACTCAAGATTAACAGGAGATTGAGTGAAAATGAGCATTTCACCCCCCCTTTAAGAGGTTAAGACGCTAACATTTTGCAAAAAAAAAAAAAATTGGACTTGATAAGGACCACCCTAGTCACGGTTAAAGAACAAATTTAGTGATGTTACACATACAAAAGGTATGCACACCCACAATGCAAGCAATGTCCTGTACCTTTTCTTTCCCTGGAAAGATGTGCACTTCAGAAGCACAGATTCGGCTCTGTATCTGCACATGTTTTGGTTTTGCAACCACTGAATCAGAACCTAATATAAATAAAGTATTAATAACATTGTTAAAAACGATCAGCTTCAACCACATCCAAGGTTTCAGTCTTCTATTTTTACTTAAATTGCTGCTTGTAAGGAAGTAATGCTTGTAAGTTTTGATTCCAATTATTAAAATACTATAAGAGATACTTATATTTTATATTTTATAAAAACCATGTTCTCTAAATTATCAAAAGTATATAAGCTCCCGTATATTACCTCAGGCAAAATCACTGTGGTAATAAATAGCTGCTTCTCAGCTACAGTTCCAGATACAGACATCATTTTTTCCAGTTGCTGGATTAGGTCTTCTGTCTGGAATAGGAAATAAAGATAGAAAAAAATAGCTGACAGAGGACATTAACAATACAAGACAAAAAATGTGGGTGAAACTGGCATAGTGCGGTCAAGCAAGATGACATTTCATCCATCCTTTCCTCCCTTTTGCCGTCCTCTTTCCAAAATCTTGTCATTTGTCATTTTACTTGTCATTTAAGACTTCCTTTGTATTATCTAATGTAAAGAAACTAAAATGTTATAAATCATCTCTGTTTAGAGATAGTTTTTCATATGTACATCATCCGACTTCTATTTTTTTACATTTACATGGGTATATGTGGAAGTGCTTACCACCTAATCCAATTATAGATGGTCAGAAATAGTATGATTAATAAATTACATGTCAGATGTACTTAGGTGAATTTAATAGTTCTCCAGTAATAAAAAGAAACAGATTTAGAATTCAGAGGTTGTATGTGTCAACAAATGGAGAATGTACTATATTACCAGCAAATCCTTCAACTCTTGCTTACAAACTAACTTCTGAAATGTTTTCCAAATGCCAATGGACAAAAATCACTATGACATAATGTGGGGAATAATGTTTTAAAGTAGGCAGGTCAAACAAGGAAGTGGCATGTTTTCCCCTCCCCACATTCACATAACCTTAACTAAGAAATGATTGCAGTTCTATGTCATTCGTTTTTACAGTGTGGTAAATATCAACATTTGGGGTGCAAAGACAATTAATCGATAAACAAAACATGTGAACATTGATAGGGAATATTTTTTTTAAAAGTCCTGAATTTATTTGTCACAAACATTGTTTGTCATCCTTCACAAATCACGACTTGTGTAAAAATAAGGGGAAAAACAGTCCACTTACCTTCATATCATTAAATATACTGAAATGTTGCCAGTAATATTTTCTGAGAGCTGGATCAAATCCTCGATGTTTCCACAGATACATTCTGTTGGAGAGAATCTGTCCACTCTGCAGCTTTCTTTCCAAATCCTGTAACATTACATTTATATTTAAATGTAGATTTAACCATGCTGAAGTGCATGTATAATTATCAATATAGGCCTCCACTATAATTACCAAATAACAATACTGAATTGTATTGTATATACCAGTGGTTCTCAACTCCAGTCCTCGGGACCCGTTGCTCTGCACATTTTGTATGTCTCTCTTATCTGACACACTCAGTTCAGTTCATGGAGTCTCTCTTAACGAGCTGATGATCTGATTCAGGTGTGTTAAATAAGGGAGACATACAAAATGTGCAGAGCAGCGGGTCCCGAGGACTGGAGTTGAGAACCACTGGTATATACTATACATATTTAAATATATGAATCTCTGTTCACATGGTCCTCAATGAATGAAAAATGGAATAAACAGAAATTGTGTATTAATAACATTGTAAAAAAAAATTACAATGAAAAAAAATTACTCAAAAATTATTGGACACATCAAGGAAAATGCCTACCTAGTGTTAAGGCCCGTTCTCACCAAGCACGATAACTATAAAGATAACGATAAAGATAACTATATATGCGTCCACACCAACGACCGATAACGGTCTTTTTATTCTAAGCACGCGCGCGCCCGGATGATCCAGATCCATTTTAAATGCGCGAGACCTTTAAATTAGAGTGGAATCTAATTGGCTGTCAGTGTTTTATCGTTCGACAGCTGGAAAAAAATCGTTCTGAAAGTGATCCCAACGATATCGTTCCTCATATCTTTATCGTTATAGTTGTGGTGTGAACTCTGTTATTCTTTAATATGGAGAACGATTTTTAGAATTATATCTTTATCGTTATCTTTATAGTTATCGTCCTTGGTGTGAATGGGCCTTTAACGTCACTTGCTCCCCTTGCCATTACACTAGTATTAATAAAACATAACTATAGCAATTATAACTTTATTATTATAATAATTTAGCCATGTGCGACATGTACAAAATTATTCTTACAAATCACAAGTTACAAGTCACAAGTTGCAGCCACAAAAGAAATCCTTCGCCGTCCAGTCCCCTTCAACACCAGCACACTGAAAATGCAGCCAGTTTTGACAAACTGTGCACTGCACCCATTGGTACTCCTTGACGTGGTCATGGAAAACACTGTTGAAAAACAGAGGTGTGACAACTTTACCAATATTACACAATGCCTTTTAAAGTACTATCACGTTGGTGTTTTTAAAAATATTCATAATTGCCACAGAGAACCAAGCTCCACTGTCACCACCATTCAACTTTGAGTCACCTGTTAAGCACACCAGTATAAAAACCACATACCTTCAATCACTTAATGTCTGGCTTCATCTATGGATACAGACTGCTTACCTGCTGTGCTTACTTCAAGTTCACAGCTTGTAAGTTTCTAATGATCTTCTTTGTGTATCTCCTTTGATCTCCACATTGTCTGCAACTGTATTTCCTATAAGGTCTCTCACAATACTCCTTTGGACAGATACTTACCTGTTACTCACTTACCTGCTCCGTGGTGTTTGTTTGAGTGGACTGGAGAGCACAAACTGCATCCAAAATCAATTCCCACATTCCCGGTCAAGGAAATGACTATGTTAATCATCTCACAATCTCCACTGACTTGTCTGCTGCTTTAATACTCACCTGAATCATTTTAAATATCCAGTAAATACCTGTTTAATTCAATTATCTTGTGTCTGTCAGTATGGTTATACCCTGACACTGTTTTTACTTTAATAGGTGCCTTAAGTATAAGTGTCAATTTTGTTGTGTGTAAACTGATGTAAAATTAAATTGAAGTTGATTTGTGAGTTGTACTGCACATACCTTGCTTTCCCAGTTGCTCGCTGGAACAAACATGCTTTAATCTTCCATGCCAGGCAATGGCTACTTGAGTATAAATGTGATGCTCCCTTACCTGAGGAGGTCCATGTCACTATCACTAATTGTTGTATACATTCCAAGTGAATCATAAATTCTAATCTGCTTAGCAATAAAGTCAAACACCTGCAAAGAAATACACCTGTCATCATTCCATTCCAAAACATATAACAAAGTTTTAGCTCAACTGACAGTTTACATGCAGGTTATGGCTTTTGCTACATCTGCATGATTTATCATAGGCTGTTGAACAAAACAACTTCTGCCAAAAATGCCATACAGACATCCATGCATTTCTATTCAAGCCAAATGATAGAGTACACCAGTAAATAATGGTGCTTATCCAAAGAATGAAATGGTTCCCCCTCTCGGGAGAGTGACCACCGACAATTCTAGGGAGGAATGTTTTTTCAGAGACCTACAAAACCACAATAACATCAGGTAGGAAAACAGCCCTTGTTAAGAGCAGATGTGTTTTTTTCAAAATTTTGTTTTATTATACAAAAAAAGAAAATTGCTAAAGGACATACAGGGATGCGTTGCACAACCTGGTCACTGACTGCTCTGCTGCCTGACCATTCTCGGTGCCACAAAATAAAATCAAAATGAAAAATCTCAACCACGGCATGGTCAACGAAGACTCTCCCAACAACTCCGGTGGGCAAACACTACGGATTTCCTTTATAGACACTGGAAATCGCCTGGAGACATAAGCCAGACTTTGATTTTCATCACGATCTCCAGTGAACAAGTTCTTCAGCTTTTCCTTTATATACACATAACAAAAAAAAACAAAAAAACTGTTAACTCTTTTACTTTGCAGCGTAATTTAAGACAAAATGAAAAAGGCAAGTAATTAAGTAATTACCTTTTCATTATCATTTATAGCATAAAATTGTGCTACAAAGGAAGACTAGGGCTGTCAGGTGGGATGTTCAGTTTGCCACCAGAAGTAGGCTGGAGAGGTTTCCTTCCCTCTAAGAAAAAAAAAAGATTTTATGAAAAACAGGTTGTTTACTTCGGTATAACATTACAATTTTCGCAACAGAATTTGGTCATTTTATTATTTTAGTTCTTCCGCAATTTAAACATTCTTATTATTTTGTAATATGATATATTTCGATGGAACCTACCAGCAGCGTACAGTCCTAGCATCCCAGATAATGTCTGAGTTGTAAGTTCTTTAATCCTCCGTCATGTATTACCGGTTACCTAGCTCTAATTGAGATGGCAGCATCAACAGGTTATGGGCCCAGTAAAGAGCTTGGGAACCGATGGAATCGTTTATGTTTCGACGGAGAAGAAAAGAATTACGAACTGTGGGAAACGAAGTTCCTGGCACATTTGCGTCTTCTGGGTTTGAAATCCACCATATTGGGAGAAGCCTCTGCCGTGGGCGATGAGGGTGCGGAGGTGGAAGACGACAGTAAAAATGAAGAGGCATATGCAGTTCTGATCCAATTATTAGATGATAAGAGTATGTCGCTTGTGATGAGAGAGGCTGCTGATGATGGCAAAAAGGCGTTACAGATTTTGAGAGATCACTACGCTGGTAAGGGGAAGCCACGTGTGATAAGTTTGTATACAGAGTTGACATCTCTTCAGAAAGGTGTAAATAAAACCGTTGCGGATTATATTATTCATGCGGAGACCGCAATTACAGCATTGCGGAATGCGGGAGAGACTTTGAGCGACAATTTATTGACTGCCATGATTCTAAAGGGTTTACCCGATACTTTCAAACCATTCTCTATTTTTATTACGCAAAGTGATGAAAAACTAACATTTGCCGACTTTAAAGCAAAACTGAGGAGCTATGAAAGCACAGAGAAGTTTGCCATTGCTGGTTCGGTAGAAGACAGCGTAATGAAAATTAAAGGAAGGGACAATTGGAGTATGAGACTCACCTGTTACAATTGTGGACAGAAAGGTCATAAAGAGTGACCGGTGGTTGCTGAGGAGCGCGGGGAACGGAGACAATGGTGCAGTTTCTGTAAAAGCACCTCACATAAAGACGTGCACTGTCGTCGAAGAAAGCGGGATAAAGTGAAGCAAATGATGGATGAAGAGGAGGATCACACATTTGCGTTTATGGTGGAACAGGTGAATAAAGTCCCGAGTGGTGAAGTGGAAATGAAAGGTCTCATGGTGGATTCTGGAGCTACTAAACACATCGTTACGGACATTGAGAAGTTCGTGGATTTCGACTTAAGTTTTAAGCCTCAGAGCCACATTCTGGAGCTGGCTGATGGAGAACGGGCCAGTGGTATCGCGTTGAAGAAAGGTACCGCAAAACTGCGTTTGAGAAATAACAATGGCCGCATTGTGGACATGATGTTGACAGAGGCACTTTATGTGCCATCATTTTCTCAGGACATCTTTTCCGTCAAAGCGGCAATTTCACACGGAGCGACAGTAATCTTCAAAGAGGGACAGAACCGACTCATTCACAAAAATGGTACAACTTTTGATATTCATATGTATGACAGATTGTTTTACTTGAGTACTGTAGCTAATGAGATTGATGAGTGTAACGCGTGCTATGATATTCAGACATGGCATGAAATACTGGGTCATTGTAATTATGATGATGTGTTAAAGTTGGAGAATGTTACAGATGGGATGAAAATTAGAGGTAAAATAGACCGATCCAATTTGAAATGTGAAGTGTAAAAGGCAAATTTGCTCAGAACAGAAATAGAGACCTAGATGAGAAAGCAAAAGATGTATTTGCACTTGTTCATACAGATCTGTCTGGTCCTATAGAACCAGCAGGGAAAGATGGTTTCAGATTTGCCTTAGCATTCACAGATGACTATTCAGGAGCTGTGTTTACCTATTTTTTGAAGAGCAAGAGTGACACTGCCGTAGCCACAGAGAAATTCATTGCTGATGTTGCACCATATGGTAAAATTAAATGTATAAGATCAGATAATGGAACAGAGTTTACATCTTCTGTATTTCAGTCATTGCTCAGCAAAAATGCTATAAGACATGAAACCTCAGCTCCTTATTCACCCCATCAAAATGGGACAGCTGAAAGAGCTTGGAGGACTTTGTTTGAAATGGCAAGATGTATGCTAATGGAGAGTAATTTACCAAAGGAGTTGTGGACATATGCGGTACAGACCGCGGCTATAATTAGAAACAGATGTTATAATAGGCGTCTGGGACAAACTCCATACTATCTGATAACTGGAAAAAAGCCTGACCTATCCAAAATGAGAGTGTTTGGGTTAGAGTATTATGCATACAAGTATGACAAGAAAAAGTTGGATGCGCGATGTGAAAAGGGTATAATTTGTTGGTTATGACAAAAATAGCCCTGCTTATCTTGTTTTCTATCCAGACACAGGGAGAGTACTCAAGAGTAGACTGGTGAAGTTTGTCACAAAAAGTACAAATGAAAGGGATACTCAGACAGTGGAGGATGTGGAGGTTGAAATCCTAGTACCAAAACTAGATAAGACTAAAATTCCACAAGAAATGAAAGTTGAGGATGTAGTCCGTACAGAGGGTGAAAAAGAGAATGATCCAGGTACTAGATATCCAAAAAGAGAAAGAAGACCCCCCCAGTACTTTGCAGACTATGATTATGAGGTCAAAGATGATGTAGATCAGCCATTGACTATTGATTATTGCTATCGTGTTGCATGTGATGTTCCCCAGACACTGAAGGAAGCCTTAGGCTCTTCAAAATCAGAGCATTGGGTTGAAGCTATGGAGGATGAGATGAACTCTCTAAAAGAGAATAATACTTTCACATTAACAACACTACCAGAAGGTAAACAGGCAGTAGGGGGAAGATGGGTTTATGCTATAAAGGAAAATCCTGATGGGGGAATATATAAAGCCAGGTATGTGGCAAAGGGTTATAGTCAAGTGGCAGGTATTGATTATAATGAGACCTTTTCACCTACTGCCGATATAACTTCAGTACGTGTTTTAATGCAGCTTGCAGCACAATATGATTTAAAGTTACATCAGATGGATGTTAAAACGGCATATCTGCATGCTCCTATAGATTGTGAAATTTATATGAAGCAACCTGAAGGATTTGAAGTTGAGTCAAAAACAGGAGAAGAATTGGTATGTAAGCTCAATAAATCACTGTATGGTTTGAAACAATCAGGACGAAATTGTAACAAGATGTTGAATGATTTCTTAATTGAAAATGATTTTGTTCAAAACTCAACAGATCATTGTGTTTACAGTAAACAAACTGACGAAGACAGAATCATACTGATTATTTGGGTTGATGATCTTATTATTGCAACGAGTAATGATCAAATACTCAGAGATGTGAAGGAAATGTTGGGAATTAAATTCAAAGTTAAAGATCTGGGAAAACTTCGACATTTCTTAGGCATTGACTTTACTCAAGAACATGGTAAAGTAAAAATGAATCAGGAAAGATACATTCTAAAAATTTTGGAGAGATTTTATATGACTCACTGCAAACCAAGATCAACCCCATGTGAAATCAAAGTAAAATTTGACAATGATGGTGAACCTGTTGACCTAAAAAGGTATCGAGAAGTGATTGGCAGTTTAATCTATATGATGACAAGTAGGCTACTCACTCAGATTTGAGCTTCATTGTTAGTAAATTGTCACAATATCTAAGGGCACCAAAAGAACAACATTGGGTGGCTGCTAAACATGTGTTGAGGTATTTGAAAGGTACAGCAGACTTGGAATTATGTTACAAGAAAAATGATGTAAATCTGAAACTTGTGGCTTATAGCGATGCAGACTGGGCAGCAGACTTGAATGACAGGCATAGTATTACTGGCTACTGTTTCAGTTTGTCTGAGAATGGGCCTGTTATTTCTTGGAAGTCTAAGAAACAACAAACTGTTGCTTTATCCACATGTGAAGCTTGAAGCTGCACAAGAAAGCTTGTATCTGACCAATCTAATCAATGGAATGGATAATGTACTTGAATATGCACCACCAGTGACTATTTTTGAGGACAATCAGGGGGCTATTGCACTTTCAAAGAATCCGGTGTGTCGACAAAGGTGTAAGCATATTGACAGCAATGATCTGTACTGAATGACGGTAAAATAATTCTTCATTATTGTCCTACAGTTGATATGGTGGCAGACATTTTAACAAAATCTGTGTCTAAAGCTAAAATGGATAAATTCATGTTTTTTATTTGGAGTGTGAATTAATTGTAATTCGGAGATGCATGTATGTGACGCATTGTGTTATATTCGGTCAATTTAAGAACAAGTGGGGGTGTTGACCTATGTAAATTGTATATGTTCTCTAATTGACTGTGATCATGAAGTGGGTGGAGTAATATACACAAGTGTGCAATCATTAATAAAATGGCCGTTGCTCTCTTGTGCGGGTGTGCAGGCAAAACGCCGGATAATGTCTGAGTTGTAAGTTCTTTAATCCTCCGTCATGTATTACCGGTTACCTAGCTCTAATTGAGATGGCAGCGTCAACACTTATAAGTCTGGTTGATTTTGTTATTATGCAGCTCAATTAACACCCTAAGTGTCTGTTTGAAGTGTGCCTCATTCATTTGGCACAATGAATACCGTACAGCTGAAAGTTCACGATTGAACTGCTCTGCAACTGATGAGTTCACTTCTGTTCTTAAGGTGGGGCAGATGTTGAGGCTTCTCAACTTCTCTTCTGGACGTTTTTGATTTTTCTGGTGGAACCGGTCATATGGAGTACCTTTCAGATGTCCCTGTAATCGGATGCCTTGCTGTCATTCTGTCGCTATCCTGTTGTTCTTCTAGAGGTAATGGGGACCTCAGGTTCTTCACCCACTGCAAATCAACCTTTAAATCTTTGTTGGCTGCCAGCTGTATATTTTCTGGGGTTGAGGCACAAAGTCTTACATCATGATTTCGGAAAAAAAGCTGCTTGGTGCGGTTGTTGGTCTGGCGAGCAACCTGTCCTGCTACATCAGAAATGTAACAGGTCGGAAAGTGCTTAAAACTTAGCAGCTCGTCTGTGTGGTCTCTTGCTGACTCTGTCCAGAAGAGGAAGTTTAGATAGTACACAACACCATGTAGCCTATGTACACACGAGAAATGAAGGACACCACCTAAACAATCAATACAAAAGAAACCAGCACATTTAGGCCGTGGGCCAAGTCTGTTTTTCTCCTTTAGTTTTCGATTTGATAGATCTCCTCCAGGGAACTGGTTCATTTTTTATAACAGGCTATATAAATTGTTGTTGAGCACATTACTGCTTGTTTCCAACGTCAATTGTTGCACATTAAAAATATAACGTAGATATAATCTCGCTAGCTAACCACATAATGTTAGCCGGAGTAAGAAGCAATCAAAGCTCGTGTTGTTACCTTGTCACCTTGAGTTGGCCAATCACGTCATTATTTGAACAGGTGCCCGAAGACCCGGATGTAAACTGAAGTCGCGGGCGCGGCGGCCGGTCAGTGGCGAGTTCTCCGTTGGACGTAACATCTCCGTTTTTTGGCTACAGTGTATGGCTGCACCACACATCGTGGAAACGGTAGGTAACTGATTAACGCATTATCCGAAACAGTGTAAAAAGTCTGAATGCATGGGTCTTGGCATATGTTCGCCGTCAAAATAGCTACCGCTATCAGTATTTGTACAACTAATGTAAGCAAAGTACCGAATGCTACACACGTGGGTAATGTTAAGCTATTTGTCATTTTAAATGTAGTATACGGCAAGTTGGCTAGCGTTAGCACCTGAAGTAACTTAGTATGGTAGGATCAGCTTTTTTCTGTGGATACCGCAAGCTAGTTATTTATTTTACTGTGTGTTGTAAAGAGTTAAGCAAGGGCATATTTGCATTTGTCTTAAAATGTTGACTATGACGCTGAAGTTGGGTTTCGTCCAGAAGAAGATAAAGTTAAGATTTAAAGTTATTTTTCCATCGTTCAGCCCCTTCCGTGTAGACTAGCTGTATGAATTTATCTTATTTGAAGTAAAGCTCATGTACTGTGACAGTGTTTCCCAAACATCTCCAGGAGTAAGCTACACGTTGTCCTGCCTGTTTCAGACATCTCCCTGCTCCAACACAGATGATTTAAACAGCTTCCGGAGTTCATAATGAGTCGACAGTTTGAATCAGCTATGTTGGGGCAAGGAGAGATCTAAAACACACACGGTTATATAGTTAGCTTACGTTATCTCTTGTTTCCTGTCTAATCGCACAATGCATTTTGTATATTTTGCATGCGTTTCCTCTCCTGACGGTGGAGCCGACCTTAGAGTGGAGCTTTTTATATACAGTCTGTGGAGTGGAGCCTACATCTGGAGGACAGAAGGCAGAAGCTCTTGGAATACCTCACTTGGGTGAAGTAGGCAACGTATTAACGTTATCTCCATGAGGCAACGTCCAGGTGGGATTTGTTTTGTATAGTTGGTTAACGTTACAGTAAGGCAAACGTTAGATCAGGGGTTTTCAAAGTCTGAGACTGCGTGCCTTCAGCCAAAGCATGGAAAACGGCGCGCCCCCCACCACATCTTTAGTTTACTTGGTAAGTTTCGTTCAATTCCTGGATGCCTATGGGATCATAATTATATTTTTTACTACACCAAATAGTTATAAACAAAGGTCTGTCCTAAGGCATATATTAGTTTCTGACTGATGGGAAAACAGTTCCCAAAAAGTACTGTATCTCTGAACTCTCACACATGTTGGCTATTCTGTGTGATTTCCTTTTGATAACTAATGCAATAAGCAATGTAATATTGTTTCACTTCCATTGATCCTCCCCTGAAACTGTTTGTTTCTCCCCCCTAGGGAGGCCCACCTCACACTTTGAAAACCCCTGAGTTTATCAACGGCTAACTAGGGCTATTTAGTGAATTAACACCAGACAAAAATGAAACTTGAACCAGATTTACTTTATCACTGTCATGTTATTTAAATGCACTTAGGCCATGGCTGCACGCTAACAATGTTGTGTGTTGCGTTCTTAGACAGCATTGGAGCAGTTTCTACATAGACACATGTCTGTGCATGGTAGCTGGTGCTTTTTACAAGTGCAGTTTCCCCCCACACATTGTAATGCTTTGCACTGGCAATGCACAAGCTCCAAGACACTTTTTGGTGCTGGTGGAAGTGTCATCCAATGAACTGCATAGAATTCCCCCTCGATCCTCCATCCATGCTGCATTGGGGGAGGTATGTCTGGCAGGCTTTGCAAACTTCTGTAGAACAGAGGAATAGAAAGTAGTTTGGTATATATTCCAGTATAAGGTCAGGCAGACATGGACAGTATTTTTGATACATGTATGTAAAATATGTATTTGAAATACAAAATAGTATTTTTGTAATTTGTATTTGATGGGCCTCAAAAAATGGCGATGTAATGTGTATCAAAATAGTACAGTGTTAAGTATTTTAAAAACGCAGGAAATAATTTACCCAAAACAGGGAGTTGGAACGGTGTGTTGAGCGCTTTGCACATGCTTGTTCAAGACACATGGCAAGTGAAAGATGGATCTCTCATTGGTTTTCTCTGATTCAGGCAAGTCCAGGCAACAAGAGTTGCTCCACATCAAATGGATGTGAAATTGACAAAATTTGTGTCTGCTTGGGCAGCATAATCATGCAGGTATTGAAGATTTTTGTCCCTCTCTTTGATTGGACAACAAAAAATTTGGTGTATGTTTTTTGACATGGCTACAATTTGCTAAAATAATCCCCATTATGATACAGTGCTTCTCAAAGCAGATTTGTAACGTCTTTTTAAGCAGTGAAGAGCTGTCAATTATGATCAAATGTTGCTTTGGAAACATATTTTAGTATTTTTAAAATACAAAATACTGTTTATTTTGATACATGTCATGGTTGCTGTAATTTGTATTTTTATTTATATACCTTTACAGCTTGAGTATTTTGTATCTTATTTCAAAATACATTTTTATGTATTTTTGCCCATCCCTGAGTAACATTGGAATTCTTGGTATTGCTTGTTCTTACAGTGTACTAATTAGTTATTTTTTCTGTTCCTAGGTTCTGTACCTGTGTATAGCAGCCTGGTAGTTTGCTCGTTGAATGTGAAGGTGAAGGGAGTCCTTATTTGGAGGAAGACTTCTCTCCAAACATTTCCCTGATTTGAACATTTGCCACCTTGCCTTGTTGACATCTGTTAAACCCTTCTGATCATAGAGCTTGCATGTGAATGCTTCCACTGCCTCGTAGAGCTCTGGTGCTACAGTGAAAGCTGTGCCCATTTTTCTGAATGTAGCACAGTGTTCACGATTAGACAGGAGTGTCTTGACTGTCTTCACCTTTCCTATGCCATACAGGGAACTCACTGTGTCACAGCCAGAGAAGCAATCTAGACCAATCAGCGCATCACACACTTCTTCTCCTAGTTGGTCATGGATCCTTTTAACTTCAACTGTGTTGACTCCTTTTCCAGTGTGAAAGTACAGATGAGCCCCAACCTCTTTGTAAAAAGCAAGGGCCAGAACAAACACATCAGTGTCAGGACCTCTGATGACTATATGTCTGCTGTAATTGGCAGCATGTGCACAGTGTAGCAGAAGTCGGGTGTCTGCCTCTTCCTGTACTGTGAACAGATCTGGCATTGGTAAGACTTGCAGATCAGCTGCATTTTGTCTTTTTCTTAGAGCATGGCACTCTCCTCCATGTCCAACGATTAAAGTGAGGTCATCCATCAGATCATTTCCGGATTTGCACCATCTCTCAAAGAAAAACTGTAGGAGATTTTCTTTGTTTTCACCACATGCCAAGAACTTTACCCATTGCTTTGGTGTCCTTTGTTCTTCAGAATATATTTTGGTGACTTGAGAGCCCTTCACAGCACGTCGATCTCGTTCTGCATTCTTGATGCTCATGGTTTTGTAGGTGTCCGGTACAAAATGCACTACCTTGGACTTGCTTGCTTTAGCCACACTGACAATCAACCTCAGAGCACTGTCTGCAAACATCCCAAATGTTGCTTGGGGTTTCATGACTTGCACAAGTGCCATAGCATCCCACACCCAAGTTGAACCCTCTGGAATGTTGTCCACTATTGCCGGTGGGTTGACCTCTGCTTCCAGAAAGTGCATCAGCTTTGCTTTGTCGGTTTTCATGAGGGAACCGTCATAATGCGCCAGTGATGCGGGTAAGGGCCCTAAACTATATACAAGCATCTCACTCATGTCAATCGTTCTAGAGGTTCCAATTACAATTAGTCTGGCGAACAGATCACAGTCTGCTTTTAGGGCTATCTCTCTGCCTCTTGCTTTTGTCACAGTTTTAGTTGCAGTGTCTTTGAAGGTCTTGAGCTTCATTTTTTTCATTGGCTCATAGATTCCTGCCTCATCAGTTTGTAGCCTCTTTTCACAAAAATCTAAGAAGGCTTTCTCTCCTCTCTCTTTTGCTTCATGCAGATCTGTGAAAATGGGCTCTGATGCTACATGACCTAATGTGATGTGGTAAAGGACCTCGCTATCGATGGAAGGATCAAATGGATTAATCATGTTCTGAATGGTGGACATGATATTCTTTACATCCTTCTTGTCACCTTCTCTTCGTGTATCATCTAGTTCCGCTCGTTGCCTTGTTGTGGTGTTATGTCCAGCCATGTCTCTGCACCCCATAGTGATGGCTGCGCGCTCATGTTGTGTGAGTGTCCATCTATGAACTGCGCTTTTGTTGAGTGAAAACCCAGTTAGTCCACCTTTTGTTTTGGAGTCACGGTTTGCTGTCTGCTCAATCACTTGGTCACATGCAGTATAAGCAAAGCCATAGGTCAGCTGTCTCTGGGCAACAAAATCTCCTGATTGGAGCTGGTGGTTTATGCTTGGATGAGTGTCCCCTAAACTGATCATCTCCATCCAGTACGTTGATAGGTATCGGGCATAGTTTATCCTGTCATAAGAGAAGAACCATGGCAAAATGGAACGGACACTTGACAGATGGAGACTCCAATTTGCCTCTCGCGTTCCTCTGATGAAGAGGAGAAGGTCCTCAACCATAAGTGCTCCAAAAGTGGAATGTCTTGTTGGTGGTGTTGTCTTTGATAAAATTTTCATACCCTCTCATAACTGTCAAGAAGTTCTCAGACATTACCAAAACATCAAAATCTTCACCGGGGAAGGCTGTCTGCAGATCAGCAGCTATCTTCATAGCAGATTCACGGTCGTCTTCTGAAAGGATGTCAAGGTATGCCTGCCAGCGGAGTCTTTGAAGTGCCTCGCACATTAACTTGTGGGTACGCATGCTTCTGTTGTACTGATGTCCAGTTATGACTCCTTCTCAGAGGTGGGTAGTAACGAAGTACATTTACTTCGTTACATTTACTTGAGTAGTTTTTTGGAAAAATTGTACTTTTAAGAGTAGATTTGAATGTGGGTACTTATTACTTTTACTCGAGTACATTTCTAATGAAAAAACTGTACTTTTACTTCGTTACGTTGGGCGACGTTCCTCTCGTTACTTTATTTTAATGCAATATGTGTTGTTAAATGCGTAAGTGCGATGTATCTTTTTTCTGGGCTTGAGCGATGCTCAATTCACAAATGAATCACGCTTTTGAGTCGATTCTGTTCAAAGACTTCATCAAACAAGTTGGCAGATCTGTCTAAATCGGTTCGCGAATCAGTTTGAATGAACTGTTCAGTTCCTGCACGCACTGAATCGTCTGAAGCGATTTCAATTCACACTCGACTCGGAGTCGTAACAGGAAGATTTAAGGACATCAAGAGTGTTGGATGAAGTGGCCGTGGACCTACAGTACAGTCAAGTGAGAGCAAATCTGCAAATGCATCATATATTTGCCAGCGATGAAGATCTTTTTTAGTTGAACATCTTCGTAAGCTGTCTGTGAATGAATGATTCCACAGGAGTCAGGACGAAATATTCGATTTCATTTCACTCAGGTAATACATTTTACAACCAAACAGATTATTACGCCATGATAGCACTACTAGAAAGTATGACATTACCAGTTTTTTGGACATATAACTTACATTAATTTATACATTAAATAAGCTACCATTGCCCACAGTTTATGAACACCCGCCATCCCGCGGTAGTTTGTGTGTATTGTTGCGCAGTGGCGTGCGAACTCGACTTGAAAACGAATGCCTTTAATTGCCTGCCGTAGACACAGTTAACCAGTTTAAACATGCTTGCAGAAATATACATTTGATTATATTTTGGAGAACCGACAGAAGAAGATTCGTCGATGTACTTTTTTTTTTTGTGTGTGTGTTCAGATATTCAGTAGCAGTCATGAGCGCGAGCACATGTGAAGAGTTTTAACTCTTTCTTCTCTGTGTCAATTGCATGCCTTTGAATGCAACACTCTGCAGATTCACTTTATTTCGACATTGTCTAATAATCCAAATGTAGTTGTACAAGTTATATTACTATTATACAAACCAAAGGACAGGCAATGATTTTCTTTTTCGGGCTACAGATGGGAGAAAATGCTTTTTGTTGCAAAGAGAGCCAATCTACTTATGAAAATAATAGTAATTTAAATAAAAATAAAAAATCGAAATAATATAATTTTATATATATGACGACTTCAGATGCAAAAGCCTCTAAGTACCATCTGAAATTTTCTTCTAAAAGAGCATTTTTATCAAGCTTGTACGTTTATGTTCAGTTATTTCACTTAAATGGCAATGAAAAGTACCTATTAATTGTCATTAAAGTGAAATTACTGAACTTAAATATACAAGCTTGATAAAAATGCTTGTTTTAGAAGAAAGTTTCAGATGGCACTCAGAGGCTTTTGCATCTGAAGTCTTCTTCATATATATATATATATATATATATATATATATATATATATATATATATATATATAATCCGAAGTAAGTTACTCGCTACTTCAGTAGTTTTTTCATTGTATACTTTTTTACTCTTACTCGAGTAACTATTAAGATTATTACTTTTACTTTTACTTTGAGTAAATATTTCTATAAGTACTTGTACTTTTACTTGAGTACAGTTTTTGTGTACTCTACCCACCTCTGCTCCTTCTATAGATCCTGCAGCAACAACTTCAGCTTCAATGATGACATCTTGAAATCCTGCGTCCCCAAAGCGCTTCCCAATACAGGACAGGTATGCCATGGCTGTATGAAATTCCCCCATTCTCAGGACTAGTCGTTCCATAAATGTGGTGGTCATCCAATGAATTTCTTGTGCTTTTGCATATATGGCCTGATCCATTACCAACACAATTTCATTCAGCTCCAGTTTGTCTGCTATTTCTATTGAGCGAGTGAGGATGGTGTGTACTGTGTCTAGGTCTGTTGGACTGGCGTCAATGACGGGCAGGTAACCAATGTTAGACTGCTGTGGAATCGTACCTCTCTGTAGCAGTGTATTGTGACCAGTCCATCCAGGTGAAACACTGCCATGGACTTCTTGAGTCTTCATGAAAAAGTAAGCACCATCCAGTCTTCGTGCAGAGTCCTGTGTATACATGTATTTCTCGTGTCCCAGTTCAACTTCTGATCCAAAAGGTTTTGGACCGGTCCTCTTTCGTCTAATGTAGGTGTCAATATGAGCGTGAGGTGGTTGAAGAGACCTTTTCCTTGTTCTCTGCAGAGATACTGTCTCAGAAGTAGACACACCACAGGTAATTGGCCTCTGAATTACAATACCATTTGTGTTATGTGTTGTTCCCTTTCCAGATAGTGTTTCTTCACCAAAGTCGTTGTTGTCCCATAACGTTGTTGTCCCACAGTTGCTTGAACTTGAACTGTGATGTTTGGTGGGATGTATGTATCCCCTTACGAAAAAGAAGTTTATTCTAGTGTGCTATTAGTATACTTATTTTAAACTAAAAATAAGAAAGTATACTTTCAGTCTACTTTTTATATACTTCTCAGAAATATACTTTATGTACTTCTCAGAAATATACTTCAAATTCCACTTAAGTATACTTGACTTATACTGACAGAAAAGTCTAAGTATATTTGGCCTATACTTGTTGATCGAGATATACTTAAAAGTATAATTAAGTATTCTAAGTATTCTTGGCTTGTGCTTGTGTTTACTATTTTGATTGAGTAGCTTATTAAATACTTTTTTAAAAACATAATATTACACACCGTCTTATAAACTAGCCTAACATGTTCCGCTTTATATAGTAACAAACTTTCGGGTGGAAGAGCTTATAGAGCAAATAAAATAAGCATGGAAAATAAGTTTATTCAATTGTTCTATTAGTATACTTTTCAACTAAAAAGAAGAAAGCATACTTTCAGTCTACATTTTATATACTTCTCAAAAATATACTTGATTACACTTACTTTAAGTGTACTTGACTTATACTGAGAGAAAAGTCCAAATTTGGCCTATACTTGTACTCAATCTTTTGATCGAGATATACTTAAAAGTTTAATTATTCAAAGTATACTTGGCTTGTAGTTGTGTTAACTCTTTTGATCGAGTAGCCTATTAAATATACTTTTTTTACATTGTTTTTCATATACAGTCTTATGAAACTTTGTTTGAAAATATTGATTAAAATATTTATATAAAAAAGATATGTTTCTAATTCTGCGTATCTGGATTTTAGTCCACTGGTGTACATAGGAATTTACTTTAATTCAACTTTTCCCCACCATTGCCTGAATTTTCCAGCTACCCATGTTTTCACTGGTATACGTTAGGGGGCGCTATGACACATCTTCTAGTACAGAATCTCCGGATCAAAATACAGGAGAAGAAGAAGCTGAAACAAGCGATAGAAGATTGCTCACTCAAATGTAAAATAATGTGATCATCAAACATTAAACAGCTTGTAAATCAAAACTGCTTAATGTTTCCAAATGAAATGAAGCGTAAACCATGAAGAGAAAACGACTGTGAAGCTGTGGGGGTGTCGGACTCGATCTACTCCATCTGTGTTTTGATCATCGTTCTGAATCTGATCAAGGCGTGTAGTCTTTGACAAAAATGTGATTTTCTCAACTATTTTGTTTAAAATGTTGCCTTTCTTTATGAAACTTACCGACATTCAATTGTTGATAAAAAGGATGCAAGCTAATAAAATGTTTTTAAAATTAAAGTAGAGTTAAAGGTATTTTTCAAGTATAAAAAATAACATTTGAACATAGTAGTATAGGCCTACTGCAACTGCAAAAATTGTATATAAATAGTAAACTATAAGTATAATGTTAAGTTCATTTAAAGAAAACTTGTAGTATAAAACTACTAAACTAGTAGTTTACTGAGGGTACACTAAAAGCAAAAATAATATATAAATGGTAAACTATAAGTATGATGTTAAGTTCACTTAAAGAAAACTTGTAGTATAAAACTACTAAACTAGTAGTTTACTGAGAGTACATTAAAAGAAAACTACTAGTTTAGTAGTTTTATACTACAAGTTTTCTTTAAGTGAACTTAACATCATACTAATAGTTTACCATTTATATATTATTTTTGCTCTTTTAGTGTACTCTCAGTAAACTACTAGTTTTAGTAGTTTTATACCGCAAGTATACTAGAAAGTTTTCTTTTAGTGTACTCTCAGTAAACTTGTAGTATAAAACTACTAAACTAGTAGTTTACTGAGAGTATACTTCAAAGTTGCTACAAGTATTACAATAGTGAACTACTAGTATACCCATAAGTTCACTTGCAATACAATGTAATTATAGTTGTGCACTTAAAGTTTACTACTGTTACACTTATAGTACACTTAAACATATACTTTTATATACTTCAAGTGGGCCAATTTAGTCCCAAGCGGTATTAAAATAGTACACTTACAAGTTTACTACTAGTACATATTGACATTAGTATACTTACTACATAAAGTATACTTAAAAATATACTTGAACATTACTCAAGTATACTTCATAAAATGAACTTGAAGTATACTTTTTTTTGGTAAGGGTCACCTCTTTGCAATTGCAGCTCTGCTAGAGCGGTGTCATGTTCCAGTACTTGTGAGTTGGAGGAACAGTGCACTAGACCATTCAGTATTCCTATCAGCTGAGCTGATCCTGTCGTATGTCGTACAGCCATGACTAAGGAGGAATGCTTTGGCATGAGCCAGCGTCCTCTCATTGCAAGATTCATGATATCCTGACACAATGACACAATCTTCTGATTGTTCTCCACACTAACATTGGCACACAAACCATCAGTTCTAAATTCTGTAGTCATACCTGTTGTCCAAGCCAGGACATTGTATAATTCATTTGGTACAATATTTGAGGCAGTGTCCATCTGAAGGTCTTGCGCTGTGGGTGGCCATGGCAGTTTCGGAGTAGTTTTGCACTTGGCCTCTATAATCTCCCTGAGTGACATGGCTGCATGATACAGAAGTCTTGAGTCTTTTGTTCCTTGCCCTGCTCCAACATGACTTGGTTCTGTGTCATCTTCTGTGTCATCTTCACTATGGTCTGATGATGATGGTTGTGTAGCTTCATCATGGATTACTTCATCAGCAGTTAAATCATCAACATACACTAAATAATTTCTTGAGGATTTCAGAAATTTCAAAAATGGATGTGACTTTTGAAGTCTGGCTTTTAAGGAAAAAAAAAGCGGATGACCTGGTCATTCTTTGTCCATATAGTGCTGGCCTTCAACAGCTACTAAGGGTATGTTCTCAATATGGCTCAGACTTTGATATTACGTTCAATTCTAAGAAGAGTAATATAATGATTGCTCATTACACATGAGGTGGTTAATAATGGTGTCCCCAACCATACAGCCTGTTCCACATTCGTTTAACAACTTTGATAGATCATCCATATAAATATTAAAGAGAAAGGGAGATAAGATGCTTCCCTGCCTAACTCCATTACTTACATTGAATGAGGCAGACATAGAGTTACCCCATTTCATATACATTGACTGATGGGCATACCAAAAGGCCAAGATTCTCACTAAATATTTGGGAGCCCCTCTGTTGTGCAATTTGTAGAA
Source organism: Squalius cephalus (assembly GCF_949319135.1). Classification (NCBI taxonomy): domain Eukaryota; kingdom Metazoa; phylum Chordata; class Actinopteri; order Cypriniformes; family Leuciscidae; genus Squalius; species Squalius cephalus. Next base: position 8,514,139 of record NC_137141.1, on the reverse strand, counting down.
TAGTTTCTCATGATTTACCCGATCAAAGGCTTTAGAAGCGTCAATAAAACACATAAAGATTGTTGAATTATGCCTGTTATATAAATCTAGAACCTCCTTTAGGGCAAAAATACACATATCAGTGCCATGTTTAGGTTTGAAGCCAAACTGATTATCAGAAGTCAAGACAAAATGTTCTAGCCGATTCAGTATAATCCTCTCCAAGACCTTGGATAAAATACTGGCTAAAGCTATAGGCCTGTAATTATCCAAGCTGTTAATCTTACCAGCTTTTTCTTTAATGATAGGCACTAATGTGACAGATAAAATAGAATCAGGTAAAATACCATGGACTAACAACCCAGTAAAACAAATAGCAATTAGGGGACAAAGTTTTCTACTTGCAAATTTTAAATGCTCCGCAGATATCTCATCCATACCGCATGCCTTATTATCCTTTAGCAACATAATTGCGTCATATATTTCTTGAGGTACTAGTTGCATCTGTTGATTATTACAGTTGCATCTTCATTACTGTCAATGTCACCCATTATAAAAGATTTACTTTTTACACAATTAAACAGCTCATAGTAATGTTTCTGCCACAATTGAGTAATTTCTTCCAAGCCATTGACACCATCAATATTCAAAACACACATACATAGCCTACATGATGCACCAATACACAATTATCTTAATAGAGAATTAGTAGAATTGATGGATTTGATGCATAAGTTACCTTCAGTATCTGTGGCTGCCTTTTCTCTCCTCCTACATGCTCTTGCAATGTGATCTTTATTGGTGAAGAGCATGTAGCATTCCCTATGGAAGCCCACATTAACTGGCACATCTTGGTCTCTCCAGGTTTCTGTTAAGTTAAATGTTGCTATGGCTTTTTCAGCTAATAAACTCTCAGCAGTGTTGAGGTTAACCCATTTCTGGGCACACTGAACAAATGATGCCCAACTTGTTTGAGAAAATAAGGTTATTGGGCTTTTTGCCTTAGAAGCAACATGTATACAGCACTTCATATTGTCGTATACCAGCTGTCAATCGCGTCTCGCTTTTTTGTTATGCGGTCTATGTAAATAAATTAGGTGACAAAAGCCAACCCACGGGTTATCAATAACGTTGGAGTCTTCTGACTGTAAGTGCACAATGTATAGTATAGCTCGTGTAGACAAAAAGTATATAAAACCTATTTTAATAGCAGGATTTCGTTATCAAGAGAGCAACGTTACAGTATCAACTATGCTGGTTGTCAGGGAGACGTGACAGGTTGTCAAGGAGACGGGTGATTTGTTTACGTTTTCTGACGCTACGATTTAGTAGTCCTACAAATTTGCCCGTTTAAAAATTTAAGAGTTTAAATCGATATCTTCATCAAATGTGCACACATCAATGTTGGAAACAATGCTTACACTACTTATAAGAATTTTTACATGCCATCTGTAAACAAATTTCTTAGTTCCTTGGCAGGGATCAGTGAAATGCACAACTTCGGGGTCCGGCCCACGGCCTAATTCATGATATTACAACTTTTTTTTTTAAATATATGAAAAACATACCAAGCCATTTCTCACCACCAGCTTTCTGTAGCTTCAGAAAAAGCTTTGGGTAAATCTCCTTAAAGTTTAGGAGTTCCTGGAGCCTGTTGAGCATGTCAGCGATGGATCCCTCTGAGGACACACCCAGGGCATAGCAAGCATCCTGGAGATCCTTTTTTTGAGGCTGTAAATTGAGAAGAGACATTTAAAGGACACATATCATGCTTTTAAATCGTTCCTTTTTACAGATAAATCATACATTTGTAGTCTATATAAAGCGGAACTGCAATGCTTGGGTCTGAATTCCTCATTATTATAGCTTCACAGGCCCCTTTTCTACCCCTTTTCTGATGTGCGTCTGAGAGCAACTCGTTTTGGTGCGGTCTCTTTAAATACAATTGAGACACTTCATACCCCGCCCCCTCTCCAGGTTGCAGAGGTTCAACTCCACCCCGTTCGGCCATTTTTGTAGTTTGATAGCAGAGATACGATTATATAGCGGCACAGAAACTTTTTATTCACACGTTATTAACAAAATGTCAACAACGGAAGACTTGTCCAACCAGCCTTACATGTTCGAGCCAGAGTCGGAGCCGGAGCGAGATGAAAATGAAGACGACGAACCTGCAGAACAACGTCTTCATATGGATGTATCGCAATGGTGTGTTACTGTATTTACACATGAAACTTTGGTCTTCCGACCTTTTACCACCGTGTCGATTTATTTTGATTAATATGTGCGAGGGAGAGAGAGCAAGACAGCGTCTAGTTTGGAGACGGTGTCTTGTTTACATTTTCGCCTGGCTCCGAAGAGAGAGAGAGAGTGCGTGCGCGCGACCGGGTCTCTCTCTCTCTGCTCGTTCTTTCAGTTAAACATGCCTGTCACAAGCGCGGCAGTTCATCTACATTAGACGGTGTAATGAAGCGTGTGGGTTACTACATCCAACAACCGAACATTTTAACTTACCCTCTCGTAACTTCTGCATCTTTTAGCTTGGACTACAAAATTGCAGCGAGAAATAAAAATGGCGGATTGCTCGAAGTGTTGGGCTGGAAGTCAATGTCCTTATTTGGCAGTTCCGCTGCAAATACTGTGACGTAATAGTTCACAAAACGTCATAGATAACAGAAAAATCGGAACAGGTTGAAAAATAAGGCCAAAACAGAATATAAAGATATCAACGAAGCACCTGAAGAGAATAATTTCAACTTTTCTGTACTTCTAAACACTCCAAATATACAACAAAATGCATTTAAGGGCTAAAAAAGTGGATTTAGCATGATATGTCCCCTTTAAATCATGTGAAACAAACACTACATATGTGCAGTACACATAACAAAAATATAATAAAAAAATAACAACAATATAAATATTGAGAAAAACTTATGGAGGGGTATGTATACAGTCACAGTATACTGAGTAAGATTAGCCCAATGTATACCTTTTTTGATTCAATTAATTCAATTATTATGTCATCATTTATCTGTTTCGGGTGATGCTTGGTGTCATCTTTTATTTTTATTTTTTTATAGCCTTTTTGAATTCCGTTTTTGGTAGAATTTCTCCAACTCTGGTGTGCTGTCCCATCCATGGTGCCAAAGTGGAGTGACGAACAGATGTACAGTATGGGTTTCCCACAGATGTTCCTATTAATTGTTAAATACAATTTTCTTTTTATAAAAAAATGTCTTTGTGTACAAAACTCTTGTACAAATTGGAATGTTGATACCATATGTTTAAACGTGTATGATATTATTGATCAATGTCACTATATCCAAACCTGATATCAGTCCTTCTGCTATAAGTGACTTGTCCAGATCTGACCATGCCTTAACAATGTCGACTTCCAGATCTTTGTCAGAAATCATATCTGGATCAGGCCTTTTAAAAGTTCCAACTGCAAATAGAAGCAGATAGTCAGTACTACCTACAAATACATAACAAATCCAACAGAGATGCAGACATTTCCATTAAACGTTCTGAGGTAGGTTATTACATATTTAATCATTGCCCACTAATCATTCTTGATACAGGCACAAATTTGTATATGCATGTCAGATATCAAAATCTTTATCATAAATGATTAACAGATAACCAAATTACTTACGTGGGACATCGAAGGCCAGTTTCCAATTGGCATCTGCTATTACCACAGCTGAGTAGTATCCCAGTGGTAGCAAGAGAATTCAAAATTAAATGTTGTCAATGTCAAGAAGTGATGGAATTCTCTCCTCAGTATCTGGTGGTGGTACCCGTTGTCACTGAAGAATGACCAAATGTCCACCATGCGTCCACTGTAGTCTTGTTCTGTCATTAAACAACAAGGTAAAGTTATATACATTAGTATTAAATCATTTTTAAAGATATTTTGGCACAAACACGGAAAGGAGTACACTTTATCTAAATATATAACTGTTAGCTGTATTTGAATAAGCATTTACCGCCAAACCGGATAGCAGAAGCTCACACAAAGGCAGTGTTAAGAAGGCATGGTTGTTAAAGTGGTTGTTTGTGGAATCCAGAAGAATACTCTTGGAATCTCACAATATTTTCACATGTTGGGCACTCTTTTACAGCAACAGAAAAACCTATGAATTGAAAGTAAACATTAAAGCTGATATAAATAATAACTGTAGGGGAGCGCGGGGCACAACCTAACGCGGGGCTAGTTGTAACGCGCTTGTTTTAAATACTTCCGCACATGCTTGGACGACGAAACTTTGTGTATTTACTAGTTGCCATATCAACACTATATAGAAAAAAAAAATCCACCAAAATAATTTTTTTTATGGAAGATATCCATAGACATTTATTAAACCATAGCAAAAGTACATTTCTTACTTAAGTTAATTTTTCATCTCTATTTTTTTTTTTTGTTTATTTAAAATAAGACAAATGTGATATTATTTTAATCTCCAAGATGTTATTTAACAGTTGAGATAGTTATTTAATGCTTCGCTAACTAGCAGAAGACACTAGCAGGGTTTAAATCCCAGTTGTGCAGGCGGGGCATGTTGTAACACTGCGTTACAATGTGCCCCTATTAGAAATATGCTATTATATTCTATACTTTTATTAATTTTATTGAGAAAACGTGAGAAAAAGGTGAATAAAGACTGAGAGTCAATGTTCAGAAATTACTAATTATTTATTTGTTTTGAACTATGTTGTATAGCTGTGTTTTCCTGTGTTCGTAGTCAAAACTCAAAAATGAGTTTATATTTAATTATTAAAAATTGCCATTATTTTATATGAAAAAGTTTTTTAATTGTATTTTATTTAGAAAATATTTTAGTTTGTTTTGTATATTTTTTTTATTAGATCAGATAACATTTTAAGCTGTCATATGTTATGCTACAATGTGCCCCACACATGTTACAATGTACCCCACCTACTGTATGGGGCATGTTGTCACATTTCACTTCCATTCTTTCGGGGTATGTCAAGAAAAAAGTATATACTGTATTAATAAAACAAAAACACATAATTGTAGTAGACATGTGGGAAATTAATGTGGGAAAAAATAAATACTCTGAACCATAAGTAGATTTACACAAACTGAGAAAGTCAAAAAGCGTTACTTTGTGCCCTGCTCTCCCCTACTCATTGAGGTGGTACTACATTGGTGGTGGTTTGAGGAGAGATCCTTGATACCATTGTAAAGCACTTTGAGTGTACAGTAGTACGTTAAAGCTTTATATGTTATAGTACAGTTGTAATGAAGCACTGCATACAACATGTAAATGTTTCATGATTCATGTACTGAAAACGCTGTCATTAAAGCCAGATATTACCGAGATATCATGATGGATACATCCATCAGAATGTATAAACTTGCTTCTTGACTTACCTTTTCGGACATACTTTATCCCATACACCACAGCTTGGCTGGTTACACATTTTTGGTTGGATTGAGTGCCGGAGAGGTAGGCCCGGGACTGTAGGGGCAGGTGTTTTCTGAGGGAGCAAAACATGGTGGTGGTTCTTCCTCCTGAGTCCTCAGCATCAAAGGTAATTCCTGGAGGCATGGGATGCGTTTATGTTTTGAGAGGTATTCTGTCATAACACAGATTTTTTGTGTGTTCATATTGTGTGGCTCGCACATGATGCCGCTTTCAACCATGTGAGTCTCCAAATCGTCAATGTCCTCTACTTGAATATCAGAGCAGAGGTGGACACTAGGGTGCCAGGGGACTCCTGGAAAATCCACCACATCCCCATCATTCGATGTACACAACGGTGTGATCTTCCAGTTCCTTGACACTGACAGTTCCACTGTCCTACCACTGCATCAAATGTCACTCTAGTTCTCCCAAACTGACACAAGTTGTCTGTTTGTATTTGTGAATACTGAAAAAAAATACCATCGATTAGAGTATCCTTTGTCTCCAAAAAATACTGGAAAGACACTTTCAACTCCATGGTTGTTTGCAGTGTTGTTGAATTGTTCACATTTGACAGCCCACTCTGAGGACATTAGCCCTTTGCTCACCATGTCCTTCAGTGAGTTACACTGTAGTACTGCAGGCTTTACATATGACTTGGCATAACTTGGTTCTTTCTAGGTGTACACACTCTTTTCCAGGATTTCCAGAAGACCAAGCAATCTGCATAAATCGGCAACAATTTTCTACCTCTGTTAAGAAGGTTTCATCCAATCAGAGAGTCATTTAATGAATGACGTCAGTCAGTGCCTAGTCAGTAAGAGACGAACGAAATATGAATGCTCCGATGCAGAAGATTAATATCTCATCTTTCCTTCAGTAGTGGTCTTATGTGAGCGAGTTAATGACAAGAATGTAAGTTGTTTATTTCAGATTTGTGTACTTTGAGTTATCACGAGCTCGTTTTGCTCACCATTGCGGCAGCTCGCGCTTGCGCCTAAGCGCCAAAGTTCATCCCTTATGTTTAATATAAGTAATGCATGAGTACTTTCATAGTGTGAGATATATCTCTGGATGATGATTTATATGGTTATTTGCCTATACTTGTGTAAATATTGTGTTATGTGCTGTTTCGTATATCGGGTGTATATGTTACTGCCTGTAATGACACTATAATGGCGTCTCACATAACTAATTCCATGTGCGTCCCTTGTACGCCACCTTGTGGATTATCTAGGAACTGCAATAACTTTAATAATGTAACCAGTTCTATTGCCTTGGTGAATGTTATTGATTTAGCTGTATATCTAATATTATTGTTATTCTTTATTATTTTCAGACCACTTACTGTTACCACTCACTGTTACTATTCAACCTGAATCAAGAGTAAACTACAAACTCTGCTTCAAACTCTGCTTCAAAGTCGTATGTGTTCTTACCGACACACCAGTGCGGATACACCTACTCCAGTAAAATACAGTCCTTAATAAATCCTTCATAACAACCTCACAGTCAATATTTGGTGGATTGGTAGACTTGAGTACATGAATTGGGAAAACAGGACTATGGTCATATTTTGGAGTGACATAAATTCCGCTTCTTGCCTCAATACATATCATAGGAGTAGTGTCAAAGTTGTGTGCATCCCTGATATGTCTTCTTACGTTTTTGGGTGCGCTTATGACAGCTTTGCAGTGCGGACATGGAAAAAGTTTTGGAGTCTTTAAGTCCAGCTTGGAGTCCAATTTCTCCTCGGAGTCACTGGTCACATCATCAGCTTTTCATTTTAAAGGCACAATATGTAACTTTTTTGCTTTAAAATTAGCAAAAATCACTATATCTATGTTATATTTTTTTTTTAGTTGTGTACTTACATTATCCCGACTGTTTCCAACAACTTTCAAACCAGGAGAAATTTGAATTTAATTTTTAGACACGGGACGTTTCTTTATTTCCGGTTTGTCGCAGTCAATGGCGTCATATCCGCGTTGTCCCTGGTTTCTGCCTATGATTTCCGCTCGTACTGCCATGGTAACCAGAGCTATGAGCAGAGCCCTCTGATTAACCAACTGTGGAGTTCGCAATGTCTATTTGCACGCTGTTGTTGTTTCGTTCAAACATTACGGACCATGGTAAGCAGACTTTGGATAAAAAAGGAGAACTAAAACGAGAATCAATATCAGCGCTGTGTTTTCGAGATGCCTAGCGCTCCCATAGACAGTATATAAACGAGAGCTCCACGTCCGAGACTTCGACCGCTCCTACATGTACTTTATTAAACAGGTGAGCACATTTACATAAAACTAATCAATGTTATATAGTTCAACAATGATAAAATGTTAGAATATGATCTGTATGTTATTCTAATGTTGATCTAGCTTACTGCTAGTCTCATATAGACAAACTAACACATACATTTCAACACATTCAAATGCAGTTTAGTGTGATAGTGTAATGTTAGACCAACTGAAACAGCACTGCGTTACCTCACAAGTTTAATTTGTCTAATAAACTGACCTGTGAGTTGTAATTCTGCACTTGCGTGTAGTTCGGTAGAATGAAATGTCCATATTCCTTTTATATCCGCGGGAGCTCGCGTCGCGTTTGGAGCTGATAGCTGTCTCTTAGCAATCCCGAACTGCTTCATATCACAGTCATGATAAAAGCATCGATGTATTCAGTCATCCATAAACATTATTAGATCGGTCGGCTTGACGTTGACGACAACATCCATAATTCTTAGCATGTGTTGCGTCATCAAACTACGCCTTTGTTATTGTAAAGAGGTTAGCGACCCCTAGTGGAGAAAAATTCCATACTGTGGCTTTAATGAGCTTATCTTCTCTGCAAAAAGATAAACACTGGTTAAAAAGTTAAAACAACATCCTTAAATCTCTGCCTGCAAGACTCTGTTTAGCCTGTTTTTTCACACAAGGCAAGATAAACAGGAAAAGATTTCATAAATTGCACTTAAACACACACATAGACAAACAATAGAGAAAGAGACAAAAATGCAGAGGAGACAGAGGAGAGAACAATAACGCGTAAAAAAATATATAAAATATGGAGCAAGAAAGACATAAACAGTGATTATGATATTGCCATCAAACAAACAATAAACACTGCACAGAACACATAGTATGCCATGATCCTATAATATCACATATAAACACAAATCACCACAACAGAACAATATGAGCCTTTAAAAATATTCATATTTTACAATCAAATTATGTATTTATTTATTTATTTACTGTTAGTTATTTAAGAAAAAATAATGGAAACAATGAATGATGTATACTACCTTGCTTTTTCTCAGATGCAATACCTCCAGGAGATAAATATTGTGAATATTTATATAATTAGCAACATTACATAACGTACTGTCAATAAAAACACAATAGCATAATTCCTCTTACGATTGTCTGTCCCTCTGACGAGTGCTTCTGGGAGGTATTTTACAGGCCCTTCTACCTACTGGGCTGTGCGTATTACATTTTTGGAAAATTTACCTACATTTCACACAATGAGCACTGCAATCACTTTAAACTACATATTCGCAAATCACATACTTGATTGTAACATCCTTTGGATGGTTTAGTGGTTGGTGATGCTCATTAACATAAAGATTAATATGTTACAAGATGCCACAGTAGAACACCTACCATGCATGCATTTCAAATGCTCTATGAAGTTGGCTGACCGTGCAAAAGTTTTAAATTTACAAAGTGGGCAATGGTAATGGCTGTTGGATGTTTGTTTGCTGTCCTTGCACAAGCAGGCCACTACAAATTTTTCTGTAAAAACAAGTTCATGAAATTGATGAAAAGCATTAAAATATCCAATTGAAAAATACAAAATCACATCAAACATCTCTCTGTAGTTCAGCTTTGGTGCATACCTTGATTTTTTTCAGAAAAGTATATTGCATCTCTGAGATGTCTTCTGTAAAGATGATTCTTATTTGCAAGTTCCTTTTGTTGACAAAACACACATTCAGAACCAACACAGGCCAATAATGATGTTACATCAGAGAACAGTTGATGTGAACCTGTGAAGAACAATAATAACACTGTTGTTTACCAATCCACCCCCCTCCACACGGCCTGCACCACGAACAACTAAAACGATTTTGATATTTACGATACGGTCCCATACACAAAAGAAATATATTTTAAATATATTTTCAGAATATATTTTGAAATATATTTTTTGGAATATATGCAAATATTCGAAATTGGCCCAATAAATATATTTTAGTTAAATATATGTAGGCCTAAATATATTTTTTTGAAAATATATTTTAGTTAAATATGTGAATATATTTATATGTCAATATATTTACTAACAACATATATGTTCATATATGTTTTAACTTTTGCAAATTGTTTCATTTGAAATATATTTTGAAATTTAAAAAGTTAACATTTTCACAAACAACACATTTTCAATTTATTTTTTTACATTTTTATTTATTTCATTTTAAATCTAATCAAGATATATATTGTAAATGTATATTTTTTATATAAATGTACAAAAAATGTATATATTGTATATAAATGTACAATAAATGTACATATTGTATATGAAATACTATTATTTGAATTATTTTTACAGAATTTAATGTTATTTAATAGTGTGTGTATGCAGTGTTAGACACTGAGTTCTATCTATTGTTTAAGTGTACTTCACTGTTGGAGTGTCACTGTTATACTTGCATCATAAATACTGTGCATATTTTCAATATTTAAATGACTTCAGGAAAGATGTCAATAAAACACAACAATAAATCTAATAATTGCATTTAATGTTAGGTACGTGCCACCTAATATGGCCTAATAGTCCTAGGAAAGCAACTATCTGTCATTTTACATTGCAGTCATTTAAATGTAAGTACAGTATTTATTATAGCTGTGTGTCATAATACAGTAGTGAAATATGGTAGCCTACTGTTGTGTATAGGGGAAAAGGTAGAGGAATTACTATGATCAAAATACATTTTCTACCCTTTAGCAAGCTAAACATTTTATAACCATATATTTTGTCATATATTTTACATTACATGTTATAAATGTAAACATATTTCACACTTAACATCATATATTTTTGTTATATTTCAGAATATATTTCAAAATGATAAATATAAGTGAACAACAATGCAAATATATTTCAATGTAGGCCTATTTGGAATGCAAAGCTGCATAAACGGACGCAAAGCTGCATAAACCCTATAGAACCCATGCTAATAAATAGTAAACTGACGCCGTCATATTTCTGACGTAGTCTAGGCCTACTTTGATGTTAAGGCCTACACTTAGATTCCTATATTGCACTACATCAGCGAGATCATATTCACATTGTGTACAATTTTCTTACTGTTTCAATTCTTTTGAAATTTAATTCACACGTAATAATTAAAATAAATAAAAACTATTAAAATTAAATGAAAACTATTTTCCCCTTTCTCACCTTCCATCGTCGATATTCGTCTTGGTTGAAAACAGCATATCAATGGAATTGCATATCAATGATCAAGATCAAACCCGAGTTTAGTAAGCGAACTGTTAACGATAACGAACTTTTACAATATAGGCCTAGTTGGTGCTCTCTAGGGTTGGAATTTGGTGGCAGGTAGGCTATGTTTCATCATTAAAAATGTGCCAATAAAAGTGTTTCCGCTTGTTATCTTATGACAAACGGATCTGATAACTATGTAGTTACAATTTCAAACAATCAGTGTTGAGATAAAACAATCATGTTATGATTTTAACATGATAAAAAATAATAAAAAAATAAAAATAAAAATCAGAGGTTGCATGTATTCTGATTATTCATAACAGGCCAACTTGAAATGTATGTAGGCTATGTGGCAGATTTAATACGCCAAGGAAAATTATTAATAGCATATTCATTATTAATTAAAATATAAAAAGACACATATTTATTAAAAACATACCATATGTTGTTCAGTACTACTGAACAACATGTTTTTAATAAATATATGTCTAGTACTACTACTAGGCTACTAATATTGTCTATATTTATAATATTAATAATAATAGTAATTGATTAGTTGAATCTGGCTCATTCGTATGTTTCTAAAGACGATTTGATTTGAGGAATAACAAATACAATTACAACTATTAAAGATTTATTTTGTAACTATTACAGTTATAACAATATATGGCCATGCTTTTGGTGTGTTTATAATTCATTAGATACAGTTCTCATAATGTAAAAAATCTTTTAGATGAGAATATGCTACAATTATAATTTTCTTACATTTCAAGAAATTATAATTATAATTTTTAGCATATTGATGTAATCCTACATGATGTTCAGTTAGCCTAAATTTTTATTTAAAAAAATTATTTAATTTCCACTGCGCAGAAACATAACTGTAATAATTAATCAGAAAGTGGTATCATCACACTTACTTTGACTTTGGCAGCAGGCAGCCACAGCCGGAGAAAGTATTGGCTGTTGGAGATGCCGCTGCAGATGCCGCTGGAGATTGCCGCAATTTCAGCTTTGTACAGCTTATTTGATTTAATATCAGAATTGTGCAGCACATCAGAAACTCATTTCTGTATTAACTGAACTAATTTCTGTATTAACTGAATAACCGTTTATATTCATATTTAATAACATTTCAAATTAATATTTAATAAACAGCATTTTCTGAAACATGAAAGAGATATTGACACTTCATGCTGGATACATATAGCCATAGGCTACTCAGAACAATTGCAGCTTTCTCTGATGTAATGGAGAATCAGAAACTCAAAACTTTATTAACAACTTATTGCTTACATATCGTTTATATTCATAGGCTAATTAATAACATTTCAAATTAATATTTAATAAACAGCATTTTCTGAAACATTAAAGTGATATTGACACTTCTTGCTGGATATTTATACTCATAGCCATAGGCTAATCAGAACAATTGCAGCTCTCTCTGATGTAATTGAGAATCAGAAACTCAAAACTTTATTAACAACTTATTAGTAGCTACTCTGTTAAGTGTTAACTGTTAAAATGCAGTTAATAAAATAAAAAAATAGTGATTACAGGAGATGCCGCTGGATGCCGCTGCACTGATGGCCGCTAGAGATGCCGCCGCTCTGGCATCTGCCAGAGAAAGTCCTGGCCGCTGGAGATGCCGCTGGAAGTGCCGCTTCGAGATGCCAGTGCCGCATTTTGCGCTTGCTCTCTCTCATATTTCGTTTGCACACGTGGGCGGCGCTGAAACGCCGCTTTCATCTGATTGGTCAAACCGCTCCGCCTTCAGTAAGCTACGAGCTTTTCTTTCTGTCAGGCAGAATAAGAGTCAGTACGAGTGCGGCACTGACAAATGCACTTTAATAAAATTATGTCTGAAACCACCACTCACTGTTAACTACGCACAATATTTGAAACCGAAAAATGTTGCTGGTTCACGTAATTCGTGCTGCTGCGACTTGCAAGCGACCACATTAATATGAGCCACAGTATATGACAGATTATTTTAGCATGATGTATTTCCCATTGATAAATACAGTGCAAATAGTTCCTAGATAAAAGGGAAGTGGAAATAAAAATCAGTATTTGGCTGAACGGAACCATGATAATATGTTCGTAACATTTACCACTCTAGTGTTTTATTTACATCAAGCCTAGAGATAACCGGAGTAGCAGAGCGACCTGAGTGACGCGCGCTGCGTCAGAAGGTGGGCGGGGTTAGGATTTCCCAAGATTTTGAGATGGTCCTCAATGCAGAGCATAAAATCCGGGGGGAGGAGTCGGATAAAATCCAACTCCTCCCACCTTACATACCTAAACCTACCAATCTCCACCCCCTGATCCCTAAACCCACCCCTAAACCTACCCATCTCCACCCCTAAACCTACCAATCTCCATTTTAGACTTCATCAGAGCCCGTCTACGGAGAGCCTTGGCACTTCCTATTAGCCCCATTGTATCGATCTTGGTTGCAGTTCCATTAGAATTCCACTGGAGGTGATCGCGGGCGAGTGCAGACTGAATGGGAGTCTATGGGGCTAGACGGCTAAATGTGTCTCTTTCACCCGATTGCCGTTGAGAAATCTCAGATTTTATTGTAGGTTTTGCAAGTTCAACATGGGTTATAGGTCGAAAGTTGAATGAACGAGTATTTATTTCTTTTCGATTTCTTACAGGTTGAGTTGTTGTTGCCCATAACACGCTAGCATTTCTGCTAATGACGTCAGCATTCTGACGTCATTGACATTTTAAAAGACTTTTTAAACCAAATAAGTGACTCTAAAAAATCTAACACCCAGCAGTGTGTAATTTCTTTGCATCTCCTTTCGAATACAACATTCAAATTACTAGACAAAAAATTATATCCTGAGAAAAGTGGATTTTGAGGGTTTTTCGCCATAGACCTCCATTCATTCTGCACTCGCCTGCGAGCGCCCCCGCATGGACAGAGACGTGTTACTGCAGCCAGTCCAGAAACCGGAAGTAAGCAGAGAGTGCCAATTCTCTTACTATTAGACATTCTCTGACTTCATGCAGCTCTGCGCAGACCGATCGGCGGCTGACTTAAAGCAGTGCATGCTGGTTAGAAATTTTGTCCGACTTGATACAGTGCCGACACCACGTGACTGTGACGTGTGCCATCAAAGTACCGCGAGAGCGATTCGAGAGTAGCCGGAGAACTCAGCCAGCGCAGCTTCTCTAGAGCGGCTGCACTGGCTGCAGGAGGGCTGATGACGACACAGCTGTTCCACGATTGGCCGGATTCACTGCATGACAACGATCACGTGTGTTTCGTGTTTATTCGAACACCTTTAGTTCCTCTAAAGCTCTCAAATCAGTTTTTTTTATAACAGTAAACACTCTTTTCATGTCGTTGCGATGTTATTGTGTCATGTTTATCAAATTAAAACTGATTAAAAAACGTAGACTCCACTTCATTGATAGTAGCTTATGTTGAACTTTATTCTTGTTCAAACAGACGCTGTATGAAGCAGTACATAAAGTATTGAATGGAAATGTCTCTGAAACATCTATTATTTGGCAAATATTGCATTTATTTCACTTCAGCTGTGGTAAAGTATGTGTGGCAGTTCGCTCTTGTAAGCGCAACACAATACCAATTATGGCACAAAATAGACTACGCCACCCCGGGAAATGGGCCGGGGACCCGTTTGTACATCAAGTGCAAAGCACACAGATACGCGGTGACTGGGTCAGATAACAGACAAGAAGGAAACGTTTCAAATTGTTTATTAAATACAGATAAGAAAAATACCAAAAGACACAATACAAACACACATTAGAATAAATACGCCAACTATAACACTTATCCGTTTCAGAATTGGGGATTCAGTTCGTCCACCCAGTAAACACTGCAACTAGTGCTCTCACCACACAGCACCCAATCACCCCCTGTGAACACAGCAAGCGAGAAGCACACCACCACACCAGAGGACGTGGGCGTTGAACTGGCACCCCAACTCTGAGTAAAAGAAAAGAGAGTACAAATTGAGACATAAGCAACCATACACACACACACACACACACAACGCACTTTCCACGTAATAGTCTTTTGGTTGAACCCTTATCACATGTGGACGGATGGAATCAGTTGTTTACAAAGAAGATAAAAGCAACCACTCACTGGCCAACGCTCGTTAATAGCTTTCCAACACTGCGTCGCCTGATGATTACAGCATTTTAAAAGTATACCATTCTCAGGATTTAGAAATACATGTAAGACATTCAAAAACAGACAATAACAATTTGACATACGTAAATACTTTAAATGACAATGTTTCTTCTAAAAGAGCAAGTAGAAATGACAACCCAGTTATTCGCCGCTGTACTCCAGCCCAGAGATCAGCACTGAATTTGCTAGGTTTGGAAAGCGTCACTACGGCCGAAAATGCGCTATTGTTCCGGCCGTCTCAAGACAGATGAGGGATAAGAGAAAATGTTAGTCAGATGATCACAGCAAATGCGCTGTTCCAGTAATAGTCACTGAGAAATGGTCGAGGAGTTTCTGGCAAGGGGAAACGCAATCCATTCGGTCATCACTAAGCCCAGCTACTCCCACCAAGCCTGCTGCAACACCTTCCTCGTATCACTATCAAAAATACAACGCACAACGTTTGTAAATTTGAGTTTATGATCTCATTAACCGGACATTCAAATAGGTATGACTTACCGCTTGTTGGTGACTCGCACCACCCAGTGTACTCCGTAGAGTGCAAATTACCGGCTCGCCATGACGGGCGTTAAGCGACGCGTCTCCGATACTCCGCAGTCGCACTGTAAATTAAATGGGTCTTAACTTATCCTTCCCAACGCACATTAAAAATTAAGCAGCTACCAGTAATTCTTACCTCCCAATCCTAAACACTGCGCGCCCAAATGACGTCACGTCCAGAACCCAGAATGACGCGCTCCCTTAGACGCCATTCTCATCCCTTTTATATCCGCCAAGCATACTGAACCCGCCCCTAATCCTTATCATGGTGGATCGCATCACCACAATCCACCCCCCCATTGGTCATCGTAGTCCCGACGATGAACAAACCTCCGGAATCATCCTAGAAACTAAAAGAGGAGACGATTCATCACTGCAAATTACGACAGAGGATAACATAGCACCTCTTCCCACATCCACCACTGTCTTTGGCAAGCGATGGATACTTAAAGCAAACTGACCAGCTATTAGCCTTAACCTTTAAAAAGACAACCCCTGAAGGGAAACTGGCGACATATATGCTAAAAGAATGGAAAGGAAGCGTAAATTTTGCACCACACCGCAAAACACTTATCACAAGTGCTCCTCCATGACGTCTACAATGAGAAACACAAGGGATACTGGTTACAAGTACTCTTGCCATGACGGCTACACACGAGAAACACGAGACACTTGTTACAAGTGCTCTGCCATGACGGCTACACACGAAAAACACGAGACACTTGTTACAAGTGCTCTGCCATGACGGCTACACACGAAAAACACGAGACACTTGTTACAAGTGCTCTGCCATGACGGCTACACACGAAAAACACGAGACACTTGTTACAAGTGCTCTACCATGACGGCTACACACGACAAACACGAGACACTTGTTACAAGTGCTCTGCCATGATGGCTACACACGAAAAACACTGGTTACAAGCATTCTTGCCATGACGGCTATACGACGAGGAACACGAGACACTTATTACCAGTGCTCTGCCATGACGGCTGCACACGAAAAACACTGGTTACAAGCATTCTTGCCATGACGGCTATACGACGAGGAACACAAGACACTTATTACCAGTGCTCTGCCATGACGGCTACATATGACTAAAAACAGCCACATAATTCCCGCAATGCTAAAATAATCCTAGTGCAATCCCCCCGTTAAACACGAGGGTGATACCTCATCTCCTCCCGTGCTTCCCCCTCCAACAGTGTTGCAGCAGGCTTTTGCCGAACTAATTGCTTCAGTTCCCTATGCAATGCATTATTGAAAACGCATTCAATAGATTGGTCCCTCACCACTACATCTGTATTTGAAATGACGTACAGAGACTGTTGTTTAAGTTTATCAAACAGACCCAACAGTGCCAGGGAGAACTCTTGTAATGTTTCCCCCTCCAGTTGACGCCGAAAATAAACAGCCTCTTGCAGTGCAGCATAAAATTTGGCGCAACCATATAGCTCACGCAGTGCTAAGACAATTCTTTCTGGATCATCTTTATACATACTAGGTCGATATTTTATTTCGTCTCGCGCCTCTCCTTCAAGATGATTAAACAGAAAGGAAACCTTTTCAGCTGTCGTCATGTTCCGCATACACGCCAAAGCCTCCTCGACCCATCCCTCAATGGCTATACGGGACCTACCATTAAACTTTGGACAACGGCGTTCTCGCGGAATGAAAACCAACCGTTCAACGGTACCGATATTAGAGTCAGAAACACTAGGCGTTGCCGGCCGTGACGCACTACCAGAGGCCGCGCCAGGAGAAGGCGGCTCAACCGGCGCCCGTTCCTGTCGCAGTCGCTCACTATCAGCCTTCAATTGGGCCACAAGATCTCTCATCTCCTGTAATTCAGCTTCCATGATTAAACACTAAAGTGTACTTACCCGACGAATCTCCACTGAGTTGTCACAACTAAGCAAAAGAAATGCATAGAGAGAAAAACAATATCACAATGTCTGAATCTAGACCACAGTCACAATACCCTGCCGACTATACGCCAAATGTGGCAGTTCGCTCTTGTAAGCGCAACACAATACCAATTATGGCACAAAATAGACTACGCCAAACGGGGACCCGTTTGTACATCAAGTGCAAAGCACACAGATACGCGGTGACTGGGTCAGATAACAGACAAGAAGGAAACGTTTCAAATTGTTTATTAAATACAGATAAGAAAAATACCAAAAGACACAATACAAACACACATTAGAATAAATACGCCAACTATAACACTTATCCGTTTCAGAATTGGGGATTCAGTTCGTCCACCCAGTAAACACTGCAACTAGTGCTCTCACCACACAGCACCCAATCACCCCCTGTGAACACAGCAAGCGAGAAGCACACCACCACACCAGAGGACGTGGGCGTTGAACTGGCACCCCAACTCTGAGTAAAAGAAAAGAGAGTACAAATTGAGACATAAGCAACCATACACACACACACACACACACACACACAACGCACTTTCCACGTAATAGTCTTTTGGTTGAACCCTTATCACATGTGGACGGATGGAATCAGTTGTTTACAAAGAAGATAAAAGCAACCACTCACTGGCCAACGCTCGTTAATAGCTTTCCAACACTGCGTCGCCTGATGATTACAGCATTTTAAAAGTATACCATTCTCAGGATTTAGAAATACATGTAAGACATTCAAAAACAGACAATAACAATTTGACATACGTAAATACTTTAAATGACAATGTTTCTTCTAAAAGAGCAAGTAGAAATGACAACCCAGTTATTCGCCGCTGTACTCCAGCCCAGAGATCAGCACTGAATTTGCTAGGTTTGGAAAGCGTCACTACGGCCGAAAATGCGCTATTGTTCCGGCCGTCTCAAGACAGATGAGGGATAAGAGAAAATGTTAGTCAGATGATCACAGCAAATGCGCTGTTCCAGTAATAGTCACTCCGGTCGAGGAGTTTCTGGCAAGGGGAAACGCAATCCATTCGGTCATCACTAAGCCCAGCTACTCCCACCAAGCCTGCTGCAACACCTTCCTCGTATCACTATCAAAAATACAACGCACAACGTTTGTAAATTTGAGTTTATGATCTCATTAACCGGACATTCAAATAGGTATGACTTACCGCTTGTTGGTGACTCGCACCACCCAGTGTACTCCGTAGAGTGCAAATTACCGGCTCGCCATGACGGGCGTTAAGCGACGCGTCTCCGATACTCCGCAGTCGCACTGTAAATTAAATGGGTCTTAACTTATCCTTCCCAACGCACATTAAAAATTAAGCAGCTACCAGTAATTCTTACCTCCCAATCCTAAACACTGCGCGCCCAAATGACGTCACGTCCAGAACCCAGAATGACGCGCTCCCTTAGACGCCATTCTCATCCCTTTTATATCCGCCAAGCATACTGAACCCGCCCCTAATCCTTATCATGGTGGATCGCATCACCACATATGCAAACACCACGTGAGCGGTCACCACGGGAACCAGAAAGTGTCCGACTTCACGTCTCCGTTTGCAGCTCCTCCCCGCCTGCACGCGGCTACTCTCGCCGATCGGTTACATCCAGCCGCAGCCGATGTCGAACACACCTTTTCCAAGATGGCGCCGCCCATACCCCCCATAAACGGCTTCAAACCCGTTCTTCAGAAAAGGCTTGTTCGACTTCATGCAGCTCTGCGCAGACCGATCGGCGGCTGACTTAAAGCAGTGCATGCCGGTTAGAAATTTTGTCCGACTTGATACAGCGCCGACACCACGTGACTGTGACGTATGCCATCAAAGTACCGCGAGAGCGATTCGAGAGTAGCCGGAGAACTCAGCCAGCGCAGCTTCTCAAGAGCGGCTGCACTGGGCTGCACGAGGGCTGATGACGACACAGCTGTTCCACGATTGGCCGGATTCACTGCATGACAACGATCACCTGTGTTTCGTGTTTATTCGAACACCTTTAGTTCCTCTAAAGCTCTCAAATCAGTTTTTTATAACAGTAAACACTCTTTTCATGTCGTTGCGATGTTATATTGTGTCATGTTTATCAAATTAAAACTGATTAAAAAACGTAGACTCCACTTCATTGATAGTAGCTTATGTTGAACTTTATTCTTGTTCAAACAGACGCTGTATGAAGCAGTACATAAAATATTGAATGAAAATGTCTCTGAAACATCTATTATTTGGCAAATATTGCATTTATTTCACTTCACCTTGTGTGTTCGACATCGTCTGCGGCTGGATGCACCCGATCGGCGAGAGCAGCCGTGTGCAGGCGGGGAGGAGCTGCAAACGGAGACGTGAAGTCGGACACTTTCTGGTTCCCGTAGTGACCGCTCACGTGGTGTTTGCATACTTTACCACAGCTGAAGTGAAATAAATGCAATATTTGCCAAATAATACACTGATGTTTCAGAGACATTTTCATTCGATACTTTATGTACTGCTTCATACAGCGTCTGTTTGAACAAGAATAAAGTTCAACATAAGCTACTATCAATGAAGTGGAGTCTACGTTTTTTAATCAGTTTTAATTTGATAAACATGACACGATATAACATCGCAACGACATGAAAAGAGTGTTTACTGTTATAAAATAACTGATTTGAGAGCTTTAGAGGAACTAAAGGTGTTCGAATAAACACAAAACACACGTGATCGTTGTCATGCAGTGAATCCGGCCAATCATGGAACAGCTGTGTCGTCATCAGCCCTTTGCAGCCGCTCTTGAGAAGCTGCACTGGCTGAGTTCTCCGGCTACTCTCGAATCGCTCTCGCGGTACTTTGATGGCATACGTCACAGTCACGTGGTGTCGGCGCTGTATCAAGTCGGACAAAATTTCTAACTGGCATGCACTGCTTTAAGTCAGCCGCCGATCGGTCTGCGCAGAGCTGCATGAAGTCGAACAAGCCTCTAATGTCTATGAGTGACGTCGCAGACGCTTTGTCCATATTTTTTACAGTCTATGAATAAAACTAATAACATTTTAAAGGTATGCCGTGCTCTTCAACCAACATGATTTTAATTAATCCCAAACTCTGCTAATTTTGTCAGTATTAAAGGTAGGGTAGGTAGGAATTGTCTAAAAAACTTATTTTCCAAATTTGTTTAAACTTTATTTATATATCAATACATAATTAAAATGTAAGTACTCTGAAAAAGAAAGTATAAAAATTGAGTGTCTGTAGACCTCTCACGACTGTTTTAAAGACAGCTCATTATTTCCATTCACTCCACCCCCTCCCTTCTGGGCTCCTTCCAAAGTCACGCCCCCAAAACACATGAATGCGCGACTCCGGCCGCTGAGCTAGAACAGGGTTTCTCAACCTTTTGCTTACTGCGACCCACTTTTTTTTTTGTATGCCAGTCATACGACCCACTAAGGCTGGAAATAATTCAATAACTGAAATGCCTCTCAGATCTATAGGCTACTACTCCGTAGGCCTATATGTTTATTATAATTAATTTCACAAAAACACAGAAACATTTTCAATAGACAGACTATGAGGCAAAATGATTTTTTTTTACTCACGTTAATGTGACACTTGAGACACTATAGTGACGAGACCGAGACGGATCACAAAACTTATCACGAATCCGTGCGGTTTGATTAAAGTCAATTTTATTTTAAAATGCGCTTCTTTGGCTGGCTCTGATATAGCTGGAAGGCAGCATATTCAGGATATTAGCCTACTGAAGCGGGAATAAACATCACAATATGGTTATCTGCTTCTATGATGACAAACGTCCCAGTAACACCACTGAGAAGTTACACACATACGGAGTTTCACTTAATTGAGGCTAAAGCAAATGTTATTTGATTACTCACTCACTCTTGAGCGTCTGGCGCGAGTGATTTCAATTCAATGTAAAGACGCGTTTACGCGCGTCTAGAGGTCCTGCGGCGCGAATGAGGCGTTTAGCGCGGCGCGGGCGCGTCCAGTTCGCGCGAATGAGGCGAAACACGAGATAATGCATCTGTCTTTCATCATTTCACTGTAGCTCAGCATCGCGATGTAAAGTTAATGTTATTACTTTAACAGCAGCAGTAAAACTGGGCCATTTAATTTTGCCATTCATAAATAAGTGTTTTGACATGTCTAGCCGAGTGGCACTATCCATGGTACTGGGAGGGAGATTTCATTCTTGCATGTTTTTTAAAGTAAAAGTAAAAATATTGCGTTAGGCTACTTCATGAGTTAATAAGAAAAAATATTTCACAATTCCTGCAAATGCAGTGATGAAGTTCATGTTCTCGTGATTTATTTTTATGAATAAAAATGTTTCAAAACATCCATACATTCAAAAAAAAAAATTTTCTCACAAATTGCACCCTGAATACAGCGTTAGAAGCCACGGCAATAATGAAGTAGCCATACGACATTCGAAAATCAGATTCGTTGGAGGACTGGCTGTTTACATGCACAACTTTTGTTTCAATCTGTGCGCGTTTATGATTAGGTGTTTACATTGAGGCTTTTTAGTCCGATTGAGCCGCCAATGCGTTTACTAACGGATTATTTTGTTGCATGTAAACGTAGTCTATTGCAATGAGACTATTGTGAATTTATTAGCTGTGCTAGTGAACATAGAAGTCTTGCGACCCCCTATAGAACTAGATGTACCGCATGGTGTATGTATGCGTGCGTACATGTGTGTGCGCGTGTGTGTTTTTGTGTGTGTGTCTGTGCATGTGGATTTGTATGTGTGTGTATGGGTGTGTGTCGGTGCGTGTGGATGTCAGTGTGTGTGCATGCTTGCGTTTGTTTGTATTCCTGCATGTCTGTGTATCATCCTAAACCAGTATCATCCTAAACCAGCAACCCTTCGCTCAACACCACCATCTACAGGCCGATGAGTGTATAGTCACTAAATGTGCACATAAATGAATTTATTTTATAACCCCATGGATGAAATTCTACGAAACTTAGCATACCCCCAGAGGATGTCAAGTTAATCATACACATGAAATATGGTGCAGTTCTGAACATCTCAACTGAAGATAGGGGTGATTAAAGCAGAATAATATTGCATTTTCATTTTTTATGGGAAGGGGCGCAAATCACAAATGAGTGATTATGGGCTAGGTTGATGTGGGCCCTTAAGACCAACATACCATAAAAATTTCTTCATCCTCGGTGCCACGGTTCAGGTAGTTATTTAGGAAAAACTGCATTTTTGGGGTTTGGGGGGGCCCAGCGCGGGGGGGGGAGTGGCCCCCGGGGACCAAACAAAATTTTTCCGTAAAAGTCTAGTGGGGCTACATGCCCACCAAATTTCATGTTCCCCGGTGTTTCGGTGTCCCTGGTATTGTTGACGGAAAATTCAGTAGATGACGGGAAAAAAAAAAAAAAAAAAACTTTGACAATCGATTATGGGCTAGGTTGATGTGGGCCCTTAAGACCAACATACCATAAAAATTTCTTCATCCTCGGTGCCACAGTTCAGGTAGTTATTTAGGAAAAACTGCATTTTTTGGGTTTCGGGGGGCCCAGCGCGGGGGGGGAGTGGCCCCCGGGGACCAAACGAAATTTTTGCGTAAAAGTCTAGTGGGGCTACATGCCCACCAAATTTCATGTTCCCCGGTGTTTCGGTGTCCCTGGTATCGTTGACGGAAAATTCACGGGGGGCCCAGCGCGGGGGGGAGTGGCCCCCGAGGACCAAACGAAATTTTTCCGTAAAAGTCTAGTGGGGCTACATGCCCACCAAATTTCATGTTCCCCGGTGTTTCGGTGTCCCTGGTATCGTTGACGGAAAATTCAGTAGATGACGGAAAAAAAAAAGAAAAAAAACTTTGACAATCCCTATATGACCGCTTTCGCTAGCTACGCTAGCGGCGGTCATAATTATCAACGACCCACTTGTGGGTCGCGACCCACCGGTTGAGAAACCCTGAGCTAGAAGACGCATTATTTACCTGAGACGAGTGGAGAGGAAGGAGCACAGTGCATGCAGTGACATCATGTCAGAATCACATGTAATAAAAAAAATCTAACTTTATCATTATGAATATAAACAAATAAGATGTATTTTAGTACTCACTATCAAGCTAGCATCTTGATATTGGTAAAGTTTAAAAAAAAAAAAAAAATTTATTCGCTATCGAGCTAGTTATATCTATAAGGCAAAGCTAAAAACAGGTTGCATTGATGCACGTTTTTCCATTACCATCAGTTACACTGTGATGAAGATGAATTTCGTGTAAGATTCATAACATATATGGTGTTCTGCATGTAAGAGTTTCCATGATGAAAGCATTGTTGACTCTGATGAGGACTACACTCCAGAGACAAGTACCGCATCGTCAGCTCGAGGACAGGTCCGGGGTCGAGGGCGAATCAGAGGAGGTCGTGCAAGCAGCCGTGCAACTAGTGTCCGAGGATATTGACACGCGTTTTATTTCTTTGTTTATCCAAAGACTTTTTGTTCATTACCTTTTCTAGTACTGTCTTCCTTTTTTTGCCTTGTTTGCCTTCGCTAACTGCATATGCCGGTAATGTGAATTTTGACTGCTCTTTCTCTGCCATTGTTTTGCTATTCCTAGGTTCCGTGCCTCTTGAATTCCTCAAATCAAACGGGTGCCCGCGCATATGGTCAGATCCTGTGTGGCAAAAGGGTGGTTGCCATGGTTGCGAGAGAGTGACAGTCGCCTAAGCCAATCCTTTGTTTTGTCCCGAATGGAAATAATGAGCTGTGTTTAATGCAGATTAAATGGTCTAGAGTTACTCGTTTTTTATACTCTTTTTTTCAGAGTACTTACATTTTAATTATGTATTGATATATATAGAAAGTTTAAACAAATTTTGAAAAAAGTTTTTTTATAAAATTCCTACCTATCCTACCTTTAAACACATAGCTGTAGTGTAATGATTGTGTATGTGTCCATGTGACAGGTAAGTGGCTGCAATTAGGAACACATAAAACTCAACAAGCTCCTAGAACTGAATATAACTGAACATATGGTGACGAGTTGTAAATAACATTTTAATAATACTTTTCCACTAAAAGTGTACGGTCTTTAGAATGCATGTCAGGATTTGTTATATTTAAAAAAATGTGGGGGGAAGACAACAAACAGTCCCCATTGTGAAAAGTGACCGTTCAGCACAGTGTCCGAGCCGAAATGACATATACATTAGAGGTCCAAGATGGGGTCCAGACTCCTCCCACTAACACAGCTCTCAAAGGTGAGAGGACAGTTTCGATTTAAGGACGTCCCTAAAATGACATCACTCATCTGGGATTACCCCTCCCTCAGTGTGACAGAGTTTAAAAAGGAACACAAACACGACAAGAGAAACTTGTGGTTTTTGCAAATCAGTTAACCTGCAATGGCTACTGCGGCACCCCCGAAAACACCTGAAAGAAGGATTGATGAAGCTATGGAGGATTTGACTTTAGCTCCACGAAAAAAATGAGGAACGCATGGACCATGCTTAACGCGATTTCTCCACGAGCCGTCAGATTCTGTGAAATACGTTTCACTTGTCTGGAGGACGTGCATGTACGTATGTTTATGACAAAATCAACAGAGAAGTCAGATTGGTTAACGGATAACGATGAGCGATTCACCACAAATTCAACGGAGGATCCTGATTTAATATTCGAGGAAAGAGATTGGCTTTTATTTTATTCAAAAGTATGGAGAGATTTGAAAGACGGAATGGATATGCCCCTCTTTATCGGAGAATGGTCGGCAATAACCATGGGAACGAGGTATCGGATTTTGGCAGATCAAGTCAACAAGCATTCCGAGGATTATATCTATATTCTATGCAGCGATTTTGGAAAGAACTTACCACAATGCTCCTGGCCTGTTTCTGAGGAAGAACACATGCAATTATATGATCTGAAATTCATGTTTCAGTAGAAGGACCTAGCGGTGATAGAAGAGATTTTTTCAAAGATCAATCAACTGTTTCAGTGGAGCGATGCGTATGAACGCTATAACAACATTAAAGGGGGGGTGAATTGCTGTTTCATGCATACTGAGTTTTTTACACTGTTAAAGAGTTGGATTCCCATGCTAAACATGGACAAAGTTTCAAAAACTAAGTTGTACGTTTGAAGTTGTACTAAGTTGTACGTTTGAAAAAAACTTTCCGAAACTTGTGACAAACCGGAAGGAGTATTTTTGGAACAAAAATACTCCTTCCGGTTTGTCACAAGTTTCGGAAAGTTTTTTTCGAGTATGGCTCTGTCTTACGTAAGATAGAGCGGAATTTCCTTATATGGGTCCTAAGGGCACTTCTCCGCGGCCGCGCGCGCACTCGCAGACCAGAGAGAGAAGAGAGCGAAAGCAGTACGTTACCTCAAAGCGCTCTGCTCGGCTTTAGGGAAGTCAATGTCACCAAAGAAGTGGGTTTTTGGTTGGCAGGGCAAGACAACCCTGCACAGATTCCCAAAGAACCCAGCGTTAAGGGAATAGTGGATGGAGTTTGTTTTTTCGAAGCATCAACGGAGGTTGTGCACGACTCTTTGTTCCCTGCATTTCGACGATGATTGTTTTATAAACAAAGCCCAGATCGACTTATTTGCAGATCGTCTAATGCTTAAGGATCGAGCAGTCACGGTGAGTAAACTACTTCAAATGTCTCTCTGTGTTGTTGTTAGATCAGTTAGCACAGCTATAGCACACCGCCCACACGGCCCGCCCCCAGCCGCTCGTTTTTTTCCGGAAAGACTCGGTACAGCCAATCTTTAACTTATAAATATAATAAAACTAAAGACGTTTTGGAGATATGAAGGATGCAATACTACTCTATAGGTACTCAAGATTAACAGGAGATTGAGTGAAAATGAGCATTTCACCCCCCCTTTAAAGTGAAACTTTTCCACCCCGAGTGGGCCACACCCAGTAGGAGGGGCCCACTCAGACTATACTTGTGTGGTTTTATTTTACCATAGCAAATATGACACCACCTACTCTGTACAAGCATTAAGATACCTCTCCGACTCATCCGACTCATTCAAACGCATCGTGTCTCAGGATACTGGTACTCCTTCTTCACTATCTCAACTGCTTGGAGCTACTGATGAATTTACAAAAATGGATTACGACAGGAGCAAGTGGATTACCGTGGAAAAACATCGAATGGATAAATAAATTCTGTAGCTACTGAACTTGGATATCATAATTTGGCATTCCTCACAAGCTATGGAGTAGCAAAACACGCACCATTCAACAGGACCCAGACACGTCTGGAGAGAAATTTTGAAACGTCTGTGAAATTTTATTTTTTTGTGTGGATAATAGACTATATAATTTGTCAATGCGACCTACTTTTTTAAAAATGTGTGTATAAATTTACCTTTTGTTTGGACAATATATAATTTGTCCTTGAGTGTTTTGTAAAATGAATAAAAATTATTGTAAAATGATTTTATATTTTAGGTGAATACATCATGAAAAATATTTTTGTCATCTGAACAATGTATATTTTACCCCATGTGTGTAATCATATGCTTTTATATATTCTGAAATAAAAATAAATAATGTACAACTTTGTAGCATGATTCTCATTGATTGAAATCTCATAGGATCGACATGACAGAACTAATGACAACAATTTACTACGATCCTTTGAATTCTGTGCTTTGGGAGATAAAGATAGATTAAAACAGACTGTGTTACAGGCATAGCCTATGGTGTAAGATTATCTGATAAAGACGTGATTGGCTGTCCAACCAAGACATACACCCCATCGTGCTACACCAATAAATTATAAACTGAATCGTGTTGTGGATTATGGAAAGGATCAGCGATTCCAATCAGATCTGACCTGTATACATGCATTCTCTAATGAGAGAACATCAATATTAAATATATTCTAACTATTATTGATATTTTCTTGAAATGTGGCTGGACAAGGTGTTACGAAATAAATCCACGCCTGAAGTAACTAAGGCCTTTTTTAATATAGCCTACCTGTAAAGTTACAAACAGATAGGGTACAGAGTTTTTAATAAACACACATATCCCTAGTGTTGCACATACATAGTAGGCAATACGCATATCTTTTTCAAACATAGTCTCAAAATCATAATTAATGTATTTTCATTGTGTGAATCAGATTTAAGAACGCACAGTTGACTCAGACTACACTTGTGTGGTTTTATTTTACCATAGCAAATCGTCACCCTATAAACCCTATAACATTTTGAACAGAATTTTACATTTTACTTTCGCCATGTACTTGTGATTTTTTATGTGAATTGTAGCAGAAGACATTTACCTGAGACAATCAGAGCATTTTGTTTTGTTCAATGTAAAATAATAATAATAATAAAAATAAATAAATAAATAAAAATACATATTCAGTGTAGTGATCATTGTTATTTATTAAAGAAGACAGTTGTAATTTCATTGCGTTAAAATACATCAGTCTTATAGCAATTCATTCATTATGTAAAATGTTAAAACACCTGTCCTATTAAATAAGTTAACACTAATGGCACGTTCAAGTTCAAAACGGTGCGCAACGTTTTGCTACGGTTTCCGGGTTGAACGTCATGTTTCCTGGAAACGGCGTGCACCGGTGTGCAACGGGGTTTGAGATACGTTTTGTCGGGGCTGAACGCAGCCTAGAACTACCGGAATTCCATAACAACTAGAACGACCATAGGCCAATTTTGAGCCTACGTCACAGTTACTCACAGCAGGGGCATGTTCAAGTTCAAAACGGTGCGCAACGTTTTGCTACGGTTTCCGGGTTGAACGTCATGTTTCCTGGAAACGGCGTGCACCTATGGCAAGCCATTTTAACATTTAACAGCTAGACTGGATATGTGTTGCAGATATCTGTAATTCAGTTTTGCCTAGTCAAAAAGAACATTTCAGATATCCGCAACTACATTCTTCCTATCCATAATTGTAATTTCAGATATCCACAAAGACATTCTTCCTAGGACAAATGACGTCACTTTTGCCATTCATTTGTATGGGGTTTATCATTATAGATATCTACAATTCAGTTGCAGATATCCACTATGTGAATTACGGATATCTGCAACTGAATTGTAGATATCTATAATTCTAGTTTGAGATATCTTCAATTTGATTCTGACTAGTCATAACTCCAGTTCAAGATATCTTTAATTCACCTGCAATCAAATTGAAGATATCTCAAACTAGAATTATACATATCTACAATTCAGTTGCAGATATCCGTAATTCACATAGTGGATATCTGCAACTGAATTGTAGATATCTATAATGATAAACCCCATACAAATGAATGGCAAAAGTGACGTCATTTGTCCTAGGAAGAATGTCTTTGTGGATATCTGAAATGACAATTATGGATAGGAAGAATGTAGTTGCGGATATCTGAAATGTTCTTTTTGACTAGGCAAAACTGAATTACAGATATCTGCAACACATATCCAGTCTAGCTGTTAAATGTTAAAATGGCTTGCCATACTTATGGCAAGCCATTTTAACATTTAAAAGCTAGACTGGATATATATACTTTTTTTTTTTTTAGGCCATTGAGGAAAGACGCCAGCGAATGGCAGCCCGTGTTGAACCTCTTGATGGAAAATATCTGAAAGCCAAATATCCAAATGGAGATGTGAATAAGAGGAAGTTCATCATGTCTGATCCAATTCAAGTAAGACTTCATTGTGAAGAAGGATTAAGGTGTTTTTTACATAGATGTTTTATTTAGTTATTTTTCCTCATTTCTGGATTTCTTTATTTATTAATATTTGCCATCATGGGCTCTTTGTTTTTAGGTCTTGTTTGATTTTTTTGGAACAGATGAAATGGCCAGTGAGGTGTTCAGAATCCAGGAAGCTGCTACTTCAAATGCTATAGAGAGCACTTCTACTGGGTCAATTTCAGATCATGGAATCAAGCCGTTCTCTACATTGTATGTCCTTTGGACATCACCTTTTGATTATCTGGTAAGTTACTACGACAGTATCACTTGAGCAAGTTTTTTTTTTTCATAATGATTTTGATTTGGCCATATGCATTACCTTTTATTGATAAGTTATCATTTTTTGGCCTGATTGTCCCTGTTAAATTTTATCTTAAGGCTTGTTAAGAATCCCTGCGTCCCAGTTTACCTACTTATACCATGCCCTAAAAGTATGTGCTCCTTTTTGTGAAGAAAAAGTACATACTTTTGAGTGTGTGAGAAGACTAGGCAAGCTTTTGGGACATACTATCCAGTCATAAAACTGTGTCTTTAACGGACACCATAAACTAGCCTGTCAATCATCTTTTCACAGTTAATATCCTCCACAATTTAATTTAATTTGCTACTAGCCTGAGAGAAAATATTTATGAGCCTTGCATGCAAAGACATTTACATTTATGCATTTGGCAGATGCTTTTATCCAAAGCGACTTACATTGCATTCAAGGTACACATTTTACATTTTGTCAGTTCTTGCTTTCCCTTGGAATCGAACCCATGACCTTGGCATTGCTAGCGCCAACGCTCTACTGTTTGAGCTACAGGAAATCCTGTAAAGACTCTAAAGACTCTTTTTAAAAGTTCACATTGTTAGTTAAGATGAAATATAACATGAATAACATTAAATAAACATGCACATAAACTAAGATGGAAACACATTTACCAAATAAAATCCAGTACATGACAGATTATAACTCATCATGCCCAAATGTATAGTCAGTACAGTTGTGTTCAGTCTGTGATTACAGTCTACATTAATGTCTGTGTGTTTCATTTCAGGAAAAACACTGTGACCCTGTAAATTTTGCCCAGCCTCCAGTGGATTTGCCCTTTGTTCAGTCTCCAGTGGCTCTATCCCCAGTCCAGTCTCCAGTGGCTCTATCCCCAGTCCAGTCTCCAGTGGCTCTATCCCCTGCCCAGTCTCCAGTGGCTCTATCCCCTGCCCAGTCTCCAGTGGCTCTATCCCCTGCCCAGTCTCCAGTGGCTCTATCCCCTGCCCAGTCTCCAGTGGCTCTATCCCCTGCCCAGTCTCCAGTGGCTCTGGCCTCTGCCCAGTCTCCAGTCGCTCTGGCCTCTGCCCAGTCTCCAGTCGCTCTGGCCTCTGCGGCTTTGTTCACAGCCCAGACTCCATTCATTAATTTTAATTTTGAAGACCAACCTATCAATTGTCATTGATATTGATGAAGAGACACCACTTAGTTTTCCATCTCCCCAGCAATCAGACATTGTAGATCTATCCCTAATAGATCAAGGGAGGTCCGTGGCCCTAGATGAGTATGTTCCTATATATGCTTATACTTTTTATGCATTCGCAAATTAACAAACACTCGCACACAAAGCCACCAACTCTTCATTTAAAAATAATGGGATGAGGTTGCTTTGTGACTGGAAGTCCCTGCATGTGTGAGCGGGGCTTTATGCAACTAGCAATATTCTAAAATATACCATAATGTTCAGCATTTGACTAAAAACAATCCAATCTTTGTCTCTTGCAGGGTTGACCTACAGACCATTCTAAAAAAACTGCAAAGCAAAATCGATGGAAACAGCTGCCCAACAGCAAACCAAATAAATGTGTTCAGAGAAAACATACTACAGTGCAGCCTGCAAGCTATCAAGCGGCGACGATTCAACCCACAAGCAAAATTAGATGTAGTGTTTGTTGATGCTGAGGAAAATGGGGAAGGGGCAATAGATGAAGGCGGCCCTACTAGAGAATACTTGCGGTTGTTGATGCGGGCCATCCATCAATCAAATGTCTTTCAGGGCCATGAGAAAGACCGGAGTTTGGCTCTAGACACACAAGGTCAGTACTCCTGTTAAAACAGAAAGCTTTTGTGTCAGGTTATGTTTTAATGCTATTCAGCTATTCGGTAGAATGAAAAAAATGCTTTTTTTTTTCTCTCCCACCACTACTGGTCAGATGATGCTTTTGGATTCCACCTTAACAGTCGAATAGTCTTTTTGATCTTTTGTGTTTGTATTTTTTGAGGGTTCATAAACTGACAAATCAAATTTCCTAAGTTTCACATTGTACTATTTAAACATTCTGCTTGTTTCAGAAATAATATCTTACTTGGTAGTCCAGTAAAGGGTTTTATTCAAGGGTTTTATTGAATCCAGACTCGTAAAATGTCCGTTATAATGACAGTGCTACACTGTAGTCTCATGCTATTTACACCTTGTTTGCATTTCAGGTGATGAGGGTAGATCTAAATATAATCCTATAATCTACACCTCACACT
Organism: Squalius cephalus; assembly: GCF_949319135.1. Taxonomy (NCBI): domain Eukaryota; kingdom Metazoa; phylum Chordata; class Actinopteri; order Cypriniformes; family Leuciscidae; genus Squalius; species Squalius cephalus. Next base: position 8,482,354 of record NC_137141.1, on the reverse strand, counting down.
TTGTTAATCTATACAGCTGTTATAATATTTTTTTTTTTAAGTATTCAATAGTTACACATGTGTGTATATAAGTGTTTCATATGCAAAGATGTTTTTGTGGAAGCTGCCACAAAATAAAAAAGGTAACAGTTTTTATCTAACAATTCTGACTTTTTGCTCCCAATTGTGCAATATTTATTTTCTCATAATTATGGGATATAAAATTGCAATTGTGATTATAATAAAGCTTATAGAGTTGACTTATAAAGTTTATATCTCACAGTCATGACTTTATAGTACACAATTTTGAGTATATAACTTGCAGTTGTTAGTTCATATTATGCAATTCTAAGAAAAAAGAATTTGGACAAAGATAAAGACAAAGACCTACAAAGAGTCTTTGCACAAAGAGACCTACAAAAGATGAATCTGTTTAAAAAATGTGTCTGTTTTCCTCAGTTACATTAGAAATGTAAGACTGTAGAATGTGAGGATGACAGTCCTGTTTTCACCTGCATTTAAAATTGTCCAATTATGATCAGATCTCCTGAATTCTAATAAGGAGTGACTGAGGGGTAAAATATTAACTTGAATATTAAAGTATTTAGAATGGTTCTGTAGGAATTTCTGACATCAATATTTCTTCTGTTTTACTTTAGCTTTGGAGAATAGGTTGAATGCATCAGTGGGGAAGATGATAGCTATGTGTGTCGTCCATGGAGGAGTTGGCCCACATTTCTTCTCTGAAAGACTTTTTCAGCAGGTCTGTGGCATGCCAACATCCTCTGCCTCAGTGGATGAGGTTGGAGATCATGCATTGAGGGAGCAACTAATCAAGGTACAGAGATGTTTGAGAATTTAAATAATTGTTTAAAAATGATGCTATTATTAAAGATCATTATTTTGTGTATTTGGAAAATGTGTTGACATGCTTCAACGTTTAAAAACATTATTTTTCATATGCAGTGCATTATTTTAGCTCCTCTATGCCCAGCCTCTCTCAAATGTGGTGTTTTCTACAAAGCCCCTCCTTCCATCTGCTCTGATTGGTCAGCTGACCCAGTGCATTGTGATTGACCAAACACCCACAAGTGTGTGTCAGAAATGTAATGCCCCTTACCATAATTGTGAGCTACAGCTTTCAAAGTACATATAAAAACAGTTAATGGGTACATGTTGCTCAGCTCTGCTTGAGCAGGCATCAGTGTCATACAGAACACAGGGCATCTAGAGCTGCTTTTCCACCATCAGGCCGAACGTTTCTCTTTGCTTAACAGTTTCATTCTTTTTTCGCAACCGTTTTAGATACAGGAAGCAACAACTGTTCAGGAGGCAAATTGTGCCATTGCAGAAGCAGCAGACAGCTTAAGTATCATTGGTGCCTTGAGATATATATCACACCTGACAGAAAGGAACTCTCTTGTCCAGTCAGCTGCAGAGTTCTTTGTGAATGGGAGACTGCGGGCTGCCTTGGACCAGTAAGTGATTTAAAGGGTTAGTCTGCCCAAATATTGAAATTATGTTGTTAATTATTCACCCTTATGGGTTTCCACACCCCAGGACTTTAGTTAACTTCCAGAACACAAATAAAGATGATACCATGCTAACATCTCCTGAGAGTTGTAATGATAGAACACCTTTTGTGTTGAAAACATACAGTATATGAAGGTCTTAAGGGTTGACCTGAGTAATTAATGACAGAATCGTTTTTTTTTTTTTTTTTTTTTTTTTTTTGGGTGAAGTAAATTAAGCCTTTACTTTTTGACAACATAACTATCATCAGCTTGAAACTTCCATTGACTGCTTTGTTTGTTATGCAGGTTTTCAGAAGGGTTGCAAACTCTCGGTTTGCTGGAAGAGATGCAGAAATATCCTGCACTTTTTAATGACATGTTCGTCAATGAGCAGAGGCCCCTTCAAGCAAAGGACCTCTGCAGTCTTTTTTATGTGAACTTTTCCCCACAAGGCAGCAACAGAAGGGCAAAGAAAAACCAGACCATATGCTACTGGAGGGACTGGTTGATCGATGTTGAAGGTATGACATGTTTTTATATAATGTTAAAGGTATGCCATGTAAAAAAAAAAAAAAAAAAAAAAAAAATTAAACGTTTAAAATTTCTACAGTATAATGAGTGAATACTTAAATCCATTTTCCAAATTGTATTTGTGCCTTGTCCTGAATCATTACAATTACAGTAAATTTATATTCAGACTGTTTCATTATGAGCAGGACACATTTAAAGGAGCATTTAAATTAATAGCTAGAATGCTAACGCTACTTTATGTAGCTTTTAATTCTCTTGTAATGTGTCATTTGTATTTGTTTTATGCTATTGGTCCTCTATAAACAGTGATTAATAAAAACAGTGACTTAGATTTAAAGAAAACAAGTGTTTGAAGTGAAAAATTATCAGATTTTTGGTAAATCTAACCATTATGCAGAACAAATACTTAGGATTGTAATTTTTTTTTTTTTTTTTTTTTTTTTTTTTGTAATCAGACAATATATAGAAACCCTGCAGCTAGATGTAGTCATAATTAGACAGGCTGGCTAATTCTGTTTAGAACAAAATATCGCTGTCAAAGAACTGCGTGTACCACACATTTTAGGTTAGTCTTTTGAGGTTTGTGATTTTTCTGTACATATATTTTACAGAGGGAGAGACTGATGGAGTCACTCTTGAGATGATAATGGAGTTTGCCACTGGAGCCTCCGAAGTGCCACCTTTGGGTTTCCCCCACCGCCCAGAAATAGAGTTCCTCCATCAAGACAGGAAAATCTTTCCAGAGGCCAATACTTGCCTCATTATACTACGACTGCCGATACACACAGAATATGAAATGTTCAAGACCTACATGACAGAGGGAATCATGCAGAGCCCATATTTTGGTGTTGCCTGAAATGGTTAAAAAAAGAATGTTAATTTTTCCTCTTTTAAGGAATAGTTCAGCAATAAAATAAAAATGTTGTTAATGATTTGACTTACAGAAGTCTCATGCTTTAAGCTTTAATATTAGCCTACCTTTTTTCACTTAAGTAATTTTAGGTACAGTTACAACTGAGTACAGCTTTTATAAATTTAAATTTCCATTAAGAAGCACCTTGAAGTCAAATATGTTTGAGATGTGCATCCATTGCAAAATAAAATGCATTGTTCTGCATTATGCATGTTCGTTTTTATTGTGGAAAAACAGTGTTACATTGCTCATTAACTGTTTGTTCAGGTTCTCTCACTTGTACACCAGCTTTTCATCGAAAATAAAAAAAAATTTCAATGTTAGCATCTAAGCATCTATTAATTCTTCAACAGAGCATCCTTGTAGTTCAAACTTTTACATATTAAAATATTACAAAAGAATGACATTCTTTATAACACACTCTAATCTGCAACACTAGTTTACCAAAACATTAGCAATTTCTGCACAACAAACCTGAAACTTAATCTTCAAATCTGTAATATGGTCAATAGCATGGGAAACCATTTCCATTTGCTGAGGAGTAAGGTTAATTTGAGGCTGTTCAACAGTTACAGCTGGGATTTCTTAATTTTCAGCTGTGGGCAAAGACTCAATGCCATGTTGAAACTTTGTGAAGGTCGTTGCTGGGATCAAGCAGTTCAGAATCTTCAAGACTGTAGAATATGCTGTAGAATGATTGTAGCACGTGTAAAAATACATCTCTCCACAAACGTTCTATCCTTTGGTTGGACGGATTCCCCAGTAATGTGACTAATGGATTGATGTTAAAGGGATAGTTCACCCAAAAATGAAAATTCTATCATTGTTTACTCACCCTCAAGTTGTTCCAAACCTGTATGAGTTTCTTTGTTCTGCTGAACACAAAAGAAGATATTTGGAAGAATGTTTGTAACCAAACAGATCTCGGTCCCCATTGACTACCATAGTATATTTTTTTCCTACTATGGAAGTCAATGGGGACCGAGATCTGTTGATTACAAACATTCTTCCAAATATCTTCCTTTGTGTTCAGCAGAACAAAGAAACTCATACAGGTTTGGAACAACTTGAGGGTGAGTAAACAATGATAGAATTTTCATTTTTGGGTGAACTATCCCTTTAAGGAATTTTTGGCAGTTAAACCTGTTGATCTAAAATTTTCATTCAAGCCATTAAACATTCGATCTTTTTTCATACATTACCAGTTTATTCATCTTTTTTTATTCATCTTGTCAATCCCATTCAAAATAGTTAGATCCTTCTCCACTTTTCCAAGGATTCATTGAATTTCTTTTTCATGCATTTTCAAGTCTTGTCTATTGATTCATATTCCATTTAAACCTTAACCTCTTAAGTGTCACCGGCCCACCGGTGGGCCCAAAATCATTACATATTTAAAACGGTAATATCCTATAATAAACATAAACTAATATTGACAAACTATATATCATTTGAAAGCTTACAAACTCTAGTTTTCATATTTGGTGAATGATTTTCAAAATAAATTAGAGAGGAGCTGTAATTTATTAATTTGCAACAAGAATATTTTCATATTCCTAAGGCGTGTTCAGACCTTTATTTTGAAATAGCAATGAACATGAAAAATCATGAAAGAATGGTTGAAACCTCAGTTTGTTTTCATGCCAAGAGTTCAAAAGGTATCATCCATTAAATTATTTTAGAAAAAAAGATATTAAAATATTTTTAATAACACATATGGAAATGGAGGTGCCCTTATATGGGCAGTAATGGAGTCTGGTTGTCACCTAGTGAAAATGTTTGGTACTGCGCCCAAACAAAATCTCACTGAAAGCTCATTTTTTGAGATATCAACCTAAAATTTGAAACACAACTTATTCAGATTTTTGGCTTTGATTTTCTAGCAGTTTTAGAGTCGGCCAGGTTTTAAAAATATATATTTTATATAAAATATGAATAATTAATTTTTTTACATTGTACATTTTCATAAACACAAACTTATATAACTTTTTTTTTGTTTCACTTTCTTAATTTATTTCACTTCAACAAAAATCTGCGAAATGTCTTCTTTAAAACAAGACCAATTTTACATCTATACTCCAAAGCATTCTTTAATTACAACCATTTAAAGTCGAAATGTGCATTTTCATGTATATTTAAAAAAAGGGGGGTGACACTTAAAGGGTTAAGATGTTTCACATATTTCATACATTAAGAGTTCAACATTTAAATCTCATTCATACTAATTAGATGCTTTTCTGCTTTTTTCTACAAATTATAACACAATGGGAGTAGAAAGGAACAATACAAATATTGTCAGCCAACAATACTACAAAAAAAAAAAAAAAAAAGGCAATAAAACATAACACAGCACCAACAGTGCTGTTAGCTACTGCCAATGTTTGGACTGGCACCCACAAATCTAGCACACCTGACATTAGCTCCATCAGCTGCAGCTGCACCGACCATACCGCCTTATTTGAACAGAAAATATAACTTAAAGCTGTTTAAACTAAAAATGTCTTACAGTCCTGGATAATATATGCAGCCAATAAACTTTTGTCTCTGGGCTTGGAATTGGACTATACCTGAGTTTGCAAAATACTGATAATTGCAGTACAGCAAGCCTGATATTTTATCTTTAGATCAGAAAGGTGTTGGATTGCATTGTGTACAGATGTCTGTTGTTGCTGAGTGAGGATGAGTTGAGGTGGCTCTACATTAACAGCTGGGAACTCTTCCTCATCAAGTGTAGGCAGTGTTTGAATTCCATACTGCGCTAGGATGGCATCAATGTTTTGGTCGCTGTAGGGATTTTCCCCAAACACATTGTTGACAGCTGTGCTGTCTGTTGCAATGTTTTTGAGCATGCCCTCTGTCCAGAGTTGAGTTGGTGTGCGATTATTTTCTGTTCGCAACGGATGGAGGTTCCAGGCCTGTCTAAACTGCTCCAGTCTTTTTTGAATCTCAGGAAGATAAACAATATGCAGTGAAAGTCTGTGGACATCATCATCTGGGTTTAGAACCTCTGAATCCTCTAAGGAGTAGAACATAAGGTAAAACTGCTGCAACACATGCAAAAATACATCACGCCAAAGGCGTTCAATTCTCTGATTGTGAACTGATTGTCCAGTTATGAAACCTCTGTGTTCAAGTCCTTGAACTAGATGCATGAATAAAGCCACAAGGACATTTTCACCATCATGGTCAGATCTGACTCTTGATGGTAAGGCATAGAGGCATGTTGCTTTCAAAAACTGAGAAAGCAATGTTGTGGCACGATTGTCTGTGCTGCAGTTGAGGTAAGTAATCAGACAGGAGTATCCATCAATTGCACCATGAATCACAAAGCCCCATCTAGAAAGGTTGAAAAGCAAATATTACTTGAAAATGATGATACTATTGACAGTAGTCTGCAAACAATATAGCTGTAAACTCCTTTTTTTTTTTTTATTTGCTGAAGTTCTTTTCAAAATATTAAAAAGGTAATAATAACCTTATGAGACGCATGTTCCCATCAATGTGCCACAAACTATTGGGGTAAGGTACATGATAAACACGTCTTGCAACTGTCTGGCTCCATCTCCTTGCAGCAGCAGTAGGATTGACCCGTGTCAACATCTCACGCACCCTGGACCGTGTAACAAGCACACCCTGTGCGCGCAACAGGGCTCTTATCATCTGCAACAGATTTGTGAAAAGATCTAAATTGACATGATATTCACAAAACAATGCACACAAATGTGAATTAAATATAGCCTAAAGATAAAGACCTCCAATTACCTCATTTCCAGAATTAGGATATTGGCTCTGAAGTTGCCTCACACGTTGTTCTAGTTCACCATCATCTATTGCAGACAGCATACTTCTAACAGGTATACCCAACAACTTTGGATTTCTTGTACAGAAATGATGAGGAGCATCCCAGTATTTCAGCAGTTTTTGAAATTGTATGGCCTTGCTTCAGCAGAAATTCAATGTGTTCTCTGGTAACATCAATGGCTGGTCGGCCTCTTCTCCCTACAAAAAGAACAGGGTTTAATGTAAGATTTTTTTGGAAATTACAGTTTAAAAATTTTAATAAATCACTTTAACCACTATATGGCTATAGAGCTCCACTATGCCATATGCTATTTGTGTGTGTGTGTGTGTGTGTGTGTGTGTGTGTGTGTGTGTGTGTGTGTGTGTGTGTGTGTGTGTGTACATTTTCAATGCGTCTTAGTGTTACCAATTTATTTTTGTGGTGGTTCTGCATTTTAGATTATTTTATTTTACAAATGATAAGAAAACATTTTTTATAGTCTGTAGGCCTATTCCTGTATATTGTATTCCTCTATGTGTGTGTGTGTGTGTGTGTGTGTGTGAGCATGATAATTTTGGATTGTGGATGTTTTTTGCATTGTTGGAAGTGTGCCACTTTATTTCTTTCATTTCTGTCTATGTATTCTGGTTCTATGTGCGTTGGTTCTGATTTTGATGATGAATTGTGTCTATTTTGAGTCCAATGATAAATAAATATTTATTTATAGATATTTAAAATATATCATAAATCCTCCAAACACTGCACAAATGTTGAGTAAAAACATTAATAAACAGAGTAAAATTATATTTGTAAAAAAAAAAAAAAAAAAAATTGTTCTATTACAAAATCAAATGTTATTGTCTGGGGTCCAATAGACCCCAAAGACCACGAGTGTCACTATTTTTGTTTCATACCATGTGGAAAAAGAGAAAAAAAATTGAATTCAAGCAAAAGCCATTTGGGGTCCAATGGACCCCGAAGACCATCTGAGGGTTAAGCAAAAATAAAAGACTGACAAGGCCAAATGTTCAGTTTTCTGATAATATAATTCGCATATATAAGTGTGGCAATACATTATATAACAATTATATTAATACTAATTATAAAAATAACAACAGAGTTGCTTGATGCAAGTAAATGGTGGTCTAATTATTGTATGGTTTCTATTCTGTTTAAGGCAGAAGAATATGATTATGTAACATATTTATTAAAAAAATGTTAGTAATGGACTTAAACTTCAAAAAAACCTGTAGAGTAGTGGTCTAGGTTCAAACATTCCGACACGCAAAGTGAAGCATTCACGTGACTGGAAAGAAAGTGAGGCTTCTTTTTTCGAATCACGTGTTTCTCTGAAAACTACGCACTCCGGCACAGAGCTTCATTGGAAATTGCGCTGCGTACTCGATACGCGCTTTGAAGCTTCTTCAGTGTCATATGTAACATAACATAGAGCCATAGCTAACCAGCTAGGTCAGATTTTTTTGTCATTTTTGTTGTTGTTGCTTCCTACAGCTCCCGCGGTGAACCTTTCTACTGTCTATGGGTGAGCCACGAAAAGCAATAGGGGTCTCCAACCTTTTTTCATCTGAGAGCTACTTTTTAAAAAGGAAAGTGGCCGAGAGCTACTCATGTAATACAATACTTAAATATCTTAAATAATGCCTTATAACTCTCATATTATTAACTACCAAAACTGTTTTAGACCTAAAAGAGTTTTTGTAGGCCTAAATATGTCACCCTTAAATGTCAGAGAAAAGAACAGAATCAGAGATTATTTTTTAGTTGATCATAACTATGAAATGGCATGAACATTTCATTTCATGGTACAAAAATGATCACGGTTATCACAGAATCCTGATCAAAAAGTATAAATACTACACAATGAAATCAATTCACCAAGTTGTAGCCTATGTCGAAAACCAGCAAATAACAAATAAAATTAGCATCAATATGCACTTTTTGTTTACATAAACATTAAAATAATAACATTAAAAATGATAGCCAGATTTTAAAAGTGTCTTGCAACGTTATCTACTAATGCATCAAGTTCAAATCAAGTTGTGACAAAAAAGGTTTTATAAAAAGATAAACCTCACATATTTCAGCCTTTAAATCATTTTTTATAAAAAGAATGAGTCAAAAAAGATAAATTAATGACATTTACAATGCACATGATTTAGCTTATTTTTTTATTATTAATAGTAAGATTCGGTCCGATTTGCCTGTGGCGTCTGTCGTTACTATGCAACCATGCGCTGCTCTCCACAACGACAAAGATTTCCACCACCGAAAAATGCTTGCTGTAGCTTTGCTACAATATTTATTAACAGATAAGAGAAAAACACCTGTAATGATTGGTTGGTTCTTGTCATATGGTTTGTGGCATTCTGAAAAGTTGCGCCTGGAAAAAATGAGCGCGCTTATCGCGCGCCTACATTTGAATGAACTTGAGCGCGCAAAAGACGCGATATGTGAACGGCCCCTTGGCGAGCTACCTCAAATCAGGCGACGAGCTACTGGTAGCTCGCGAGCGACGTGTTGGAGACCCCGCTAAATGTTTTAAACGGCCGGATTTCCCCTTTAACGTTAATGCAATGATAATGCAGTGATAAACAGACTCACCTGAACTAATGCGCCTGACAGAGAAACGTCTGTCTTCCCCAGCATGGAAATTTGCGTCTATTCGAGTTTTTAGTTGAGCCAAACTGCTTTTGAGTTCATTGTTTGTGTCTGGTGATAGCAAATGCTCAATTCTTCCGAGATTTCTTTCACACTGTTCAATAGAACGACGTTCTCTCTCTCCACAAATCCCCTGTGTGAGGGCTCGTTGAATTTCATGCCATTTTCTGGTGGTTTTTTCGATTACAGCCAACGCCATGACTGCTTTCTTCTTCTATTCACAGAAATAAGGAAATGAACCCACTTCTTCTTTGATTATGGCGGGGAGGGGAAATTACGTATTTATGGATATCTAAAATAGAGCAACGTCATGCACAATAATTTGCACTAGTCATAATGACGTTTGAGATATCTTTAACTTTCATTCTGCCGAGGCGAAACTGAATTACAGATATCTGCAATTGTCATTTAAGATGTGTGACGAGTTGAATGTCGTTTTCAATGACGTCATTGCAGATATCTGTAATTCAGTTTTGACTAGGCAAAACTGAATTACAGATATCTCTATCTGTCGTTTTGACTAGTCACAATTACGTTACAGATATCTTGAATGACAATTCCAACTATCCAAAATGTAATTACGACTAGTCAGAAAGACGTTGGTGATATCTACAATGTTAATTCCGGATAGTCAAACTTAACTTTCAGATCATTCTCCAGAGGCTGTATGCATTGCGGATAGGTTATACGAAGCTGATCAGGAACCAACGTCCAGCTACGGAACGATATCTTCTACCGAGCGCACGAATTTCCGTGTATCCGGAAGAGGCGTGAAACGCTTGCGTGACGTCTATGGAGAGTATGATGCGATGACAGCCAATTACGCTATCCTGACGAGGGTACGTTATATTTAGGCTAGGCTATTTATTTTTGTCTTATCATAATATTTTTATTCTTTGAATTTTTTTTTAATAATAAATGTTATTTTCCAGAACAAAACATTCCTGTGGGCCTACTGTGCACATCTGATTACCATAAGGTGCCTGGAGGTGCTTACAAAACACTTTTAGTGGAAAAGTAGGCCTATTATTAAAATGTTATTTACACTCGTCACCATATGTTCAGTTATATTCAGTTCTAGGAGTTTGTTGATTTTTATGTGTTCCTAATTGCAGCCACTTACCTGTCACCATGGACACATACACAATCATTACACTACAGCTATGTGTTTAAGTTCCTGCATATGTTCTGTTTATTGATCGGTATATCATGTGTGCTAATTGTGTATGTTACTTCCCGTTCACCCTTCTGTTGGATTATTGTTAATAAACTTTGTGGTGGAATATATTTGTCATCCTTCCAGTTTGTCAGCAACCAGACGTGTTATAACAAAAAGAAAAGTTGGTTCTTTTAAGAATTCCTGGTAACATTTTATTTTAAGGTGACATATTTATACGTTACTACATTTACTTACTATAGTTATAACAGTAAATTACGTTACAAGTAACTAACCATAAGTCAAATCCTAACCGTAACTATATAGCAATTACAATTAACATTAAACAATACAAAATTATATTGCTTAAGTTCTGTACATTCAGAATACAAAATGGGAAACAGGGTCATCATTTGCAAGCTTTGTGTATTTATCGTAAACTATGCTTTTCAGCCCTCTTTTCTAGTGATTTGGTCTTTTGAATCTTACACAAATGTTTTGGACACATGTGATTCCCGTATAAAGATGATGTTTTAAAGTTAGTCCGGCTTTACAAGACCGTGATGCATCGCTACGGTGTGACAAATATGTTGATGTGTAAAAAAATGAATTATTATGAAGAATAAGAGTGTATACTGTAGATTGTGAACATTCCATTATCTGTTTATCTGGGGTCTGAGACTATCCCTAGCTCACATGTTTCTTTAATTTGTGCAGGATGTTGAAGTGTTAGTTAAAAAAAAAAGGTATTAGTTAATAACAAACAAACAAAACTTTGAAGCACCATGGAATCATACTATTAATATATAAACATGGTATAATTACAGATTGAAAAAAGACTTCCATAATATTTTCTTTTAGTAAAGTGTATCACCAAGCACAAAGTTCTGCGTTTGTGGGTATGATCTCACAAAGATTACATCAATATTACTTTTCTCGAACACGACATGTAATATGTCTTGCTATCTATGCTTAACACATCAAACAATATTAGGCTAGAAAGATCTAATACTGAATTAATAACTAAATTAAATAAAACGCACAAAATTTAAAACATTGTTTAGATTAAGTCTTTTTTTTACCAATGTAGACTTGGGTTCACAGACCGGATTTCACATTCATGTTATGCTTTCCGTGCGCAAGGATACTTTGTGGGCAGTGAAAGATATATTTTAGCTAAAAACTAAACAAAACTTAATAGCAAATCGTATTGTTAAAAAGTTTTGCATAAAAACTATTCACTTTATGTATTATTTTTAACTGTTGTTGTTTGATATGTTTGATATGTTGTTCACGTTTGAAACATAATTTACCATTTTTCTGGTATCTTTAAAAGTTGTTCGTGAAAGACATTCTATAACTTGTTTTAAATTATTTAACGTTGACTTTTTTGTTTTTAACAGGGTTTAAAATCTGTATGTGAAGGAAAACATTCTTACTTGTTTTACATTTTTCTGATAGGCCTAGCGTTTTAAATAATATTTGACCAGTAGGCCTATATCTTTCACTCAAGTAAGGAAGTTGTGTACTTTGTCCACCTCTGAAAACATCTGTTCATAATCTGTGATGATTACACAATTAAAATAAGAACAGCACCGCCGTCTGGAATAACTCTGCACTGATCAATCATGATTTTAATGATTTTAATGATTTCAATGATTTTAAGACTTTTCAATGATTCTAATTTTACAGTTGGCTCATATTCAAAATGTCCTTCTCATATAACGGCAACGACCGCACAAATGGACTTCCTTTGTGAAATATAGCAGACCACCGTTTTAAATAACAGTTTAAAAAAGGTGGTCTGCTATTTTTCCTCAAAGGAAGCTCAGTCAGTCAGTCAGTCAGTCAGACAGACAGACAGATAGATAGATGTGCCTTTGTAAGATATGCGCTCGTCTTCACAAAAACTACATGCAGGGTTTTTAAACATCTCGTGTGGACAAAATATTGTTTGTTCTGGGCAGTATGGCAAAGCCATGGCAAAAAGCAGGATTACTTGTAGGCTATAGCCTACTTGAAAGGAAAACAAATTTGCCGAGTAAAAACAGAGTTTGTGTTGTTGAATCATATTTTGTTTTTCTAGTATAGCTACATCTTAAAATATAGAGCTCATGACAAATAAAAGTTCCAGATGGACAAACATTAAATGCAAAAACCAGTGTGAATAACAATATCTTAAAATAGACTAGAGAGTGGATACACATATATGGCCTATTCATGAATGAAATTAATGCATTTATTTGTCATTTAAACTGATGCAAACAGGGAAAGAGAGTAGAAAATACTTATTATCCTGTCGCCCCCTCTAGTGGACAGCATTAAGCATTACGGCCTTCATTGCTCAGATAACGCAAGTCAATGGATTTTTTGGGAAAGTAGGTCTGACTAGTTAGGAAAGATATAAGCGAGTCAGACCAGTCTGAAGGTCTGAGCTGAGTTTGGTGAAGCATTAAAGTTCTAGGCGGAGTCAATTTCTAATAATAATAAATAATAATAATAATGTTCAAATATGCTGGCTTTCTTAAACCAACATAATAAAGAAAACTCAGAGAAACATAAACATTTTATTTCCACTTCCCTTTTATCCAAAGAGACGGAACTATTTGCACTGTATTTATCAATGGGAAATACATCATGCTAAAATAATCTGTCATAGGCTGTGTCTCACATTATTGGGATCGCTTGCAAGTCGCAGGAGTACGAATTACGTGACCAGCAGCATATTTCTGCTTCAAATATTGTGCGTAGTTAACGGTGAGTGGTGGTTTCAGACATTATTTTATTAAAGTGCGTTTGTCAGTGCCGCACTCGTACTGACTCTTATTCTGCCTGACAGAAAGTAAAGCTTGTAATTTACGGAAGGCGGAGCGGTTTGACCAATCAGATGAAAGGGGCGTTTCAGCGCCGCCCACGTGTGCAAATGAAATATCGAACCCATAAACCGATTTGTAAACCACAAACGAAAAATAAAAAATCGAGCCAAAATCTCATTTTTCGTTTTTTAAACTAAACAAAAAAAAAAACGAATAAACGAGCTGGTTTTCATTTCTAGTTATTCCATTCCAAACAGGAAATGAAATGACCGTGTCACCGTATGGGTAAACTCTTAATTTGAAAAATAATTAATGCATTTCCTGCCATTCAGATTTAGCACCACCCACAGGGGGAAATCGGAATATCAAGTGTTTTTTCTGATTTCCGTGCAAGAACGGGAAAACCAAAAATCAAGTCATAATTTCGTTTTTTCGTTTTTCTAAAAAAACGAAAAAACGGAAAAAGGAGCTGTTTTCTCGTTTTTTCGTTTTCATATGTGAAAGCAAAAACAAATGAACGAACGATACCCGGACCACGGAAGATACCCTGATTAATTTGCACACGTGGGCGGCACTGAAACGCCCCTTTCATCTGATTGGTCGAAACGCTCCTCCTTCAGTAAGCTACGAGCTTTTCTTTCTGTCAGGCAGAATAAGAGTCAGTACGAGTGCGGCACTGACAAATGCACTGTAATAAAATAATGTCTGAAACCACTCACTGTTAACTACGCACAATATTTGAAGCAGAAATATGTTGCTGGTCACGTAATTCGTGCTGCTGAGACTTGCAAGCGACCCCAATAATGTGAGCCACAGTATATGACAGATTATTTTATCATGATTTCCCATTGATAAATACAGTGCAAATAGTTCCGTTTCTTTGGATAAAAGGGAAGTGGAAATAAAAATCAATAATTGGCTGAACTGTACCATGATAATATGTTCGTAAAATTTTCCACTCTCGTCTTTTATTTACATCAAAAGGCAGGTAGACGTGTGAGACGTATAAATCATTTTGAAAATTGAACAGAAATAAAGTTTATATTAATGAATGTGTAGCCTACTCAGTTCACATGAAAATAAAGAGACAGAAAAGAGAGAAGCTAGAATCAGTGAACGTACATTAATACTGACAAAATTACCAGGTTTGGGATTAATTAAAATCATGTCGGTTGAAGAGCACGGCATACCTTTAAAATGTTATTAGTTTTATTATAAAATTAATACAATTGTACTACATACTGAATTGGTCGATGTTTCTCTGAGTTTTCTTTATTATGTTGGCTTGAGAAAGCCAGCATTTAAACATTATTATTATTTTTTATTATTATTATGAGAAATCGACTCCGCCTAGAACTTTAATGCTTCACCAAACTCAGTTCAGACCTTCAGACTGGTCTGACTCGCTTATATCTTTTCTAACTGGTCAGTTTTTTTCCCAAAAAATCCATTGATTTGCGTTCTCTGAGCAATGAAGGCCGTAATACTTAATGCTGTCCACTAGATGGGGCGACAGGATAATTAGTGTTTTCTACTCTCTTTCCCTGTTTGCATCAGTTTAAATGACAATATGTTATCAATGCAAAGGGCAGGGACTTAATCAACGCGAGCTTATGACCCGCGCTTACTGGGAATTCCTCGTTGATGGGAAACAGTTTCAATCCCCAGTCCCGATCACGAGCGGGGTTCAGCGGGCATTGCGGGTTCAGCTGGCATTGCAGAAACGATCTAACGTTGTGCTCTGAATAATATAGACCATGCACTTTTTGCATTGCATTGCACACCAGATCTAGCTTCTTCAAATGTTTATTAAAGAGAGAACATTTTGCATTGCATTGCACAAACGATCTAACGTTGTGCATTGAAGAGTAACATAGGCTATGCACCTTTTGCATTGCATTGCATTGCACACTAGATCTAACTCCTTCCCATGTTCATTAAAGAGATAACATGTTGCATTGCATTGCATTGCATTGCAGAAACGATCTAACGTTGTGCATTTATAACATATATAACATTGTGCAAGAATAACAGTTAGGGTATGCACTTTTTGCATTGCATTGCACACCAGATCTAACTCCTTTCCATGTTCAGTAAAGAGATAACATGTTGCATTGCATTGCACCAACGATCTAACGTTGTGCATTGAAGAGTAACATAGGCAATGCACATGTTGCATTGCATTGCATTGCAGAAACGATTTAACGTTGTGCACTGAAGAGTAACATAGGCCATGCACATTTTGCATTGCATTGCACAAACGATCTAAAGTTGTGCATTGAAGAATAACATATAGGCTATTCACTTTTTGCATTGCATTGCATTGCACACCAGAACTAACTCCTTCCCATGTCATTAAAGAGATAACATATGTTATGCAACATTGCATTGCTTTGCACAAACGATCTAACGCTGTGCATTGAAGAATAATATAGGCTATGCAATTGCAACACCAGAACTAACTCCTTCCCATGTTCATTAAAGGGATAAGAAGTTGCAATTCATTGCATTGCACAAACGATCTAACGTTGTGCATTGAAGAGTAACATAGGCAATGCACATGTTGCATTGCATTGCATTGCAGAAACGATTTAACGTTGTGCACTGAAGAGTAACATAGGCCATGCACATTTTGCATTGCATTGCACACCAGAACTAACTCCTTCAAATGTTCATTAAAGAGATAACATTTTGCATTGCATTACACAAACGATCTAAAGTTGTGCATTGAAGAATAACATATAGGCTATGCACTTTTTGCATTGCATTGCATTGCACACCAGAACTAACTCCTTCCCATGTCATTAAAGAGATAACATATGTTATGCAACATTGCATTGCTTTGCACAAACGATCTAACTCTGTGCATTGAAGAATAATATAGGCTATGTAATTGCAACACCAGAACTAACTCCTTCCCATGGTCATTAAAGGGATAAGAAGTTGCAATTCATTGCATTGCAGAAACGATCTAACGTTGTGCTCTGAAGAATAACATAGACCATGCACTTTTTGCATTGCATTGCACACCAGATCTAGCTCCTTCAAATGTTTATAAAGAGATAACATGTTGCATTGCATTGCAGAAACGATCTAACGTTGTGCATTTATAACATATATAACATTGTGCAAGAATAACATTTAGGGTATGCACTTTTTGCATTGCATTGCACACCAGATCTAACTCCTTCCCATGTTCAGTAAAGAGATAACATGTTGCATTGCATTGCACAAACGATCTAATATTGTGCATTGAAGAAATAACATTTAGGGGTATGCACTTTTTGCACTGCATTACATTGCACACTATAGCTAACTCCTTCAAATGTTCATTAAAGAGATAGCATTTTGCATTGCATTGCACAAACGATCTAACGTTGTGCATTGAAGAATAACATATAGGCTACGACCTTTTTGCATTGCATTGCATTGCATTGCAGAAACGATCTAACGTTGTGCATTGAAAAGTAACATAGGCCATGCACTTTTTGCTTTGCATTGCATTGCATTGCACACCAGAACTAACTCCTTCCCATGTTCAGTAAAGAGATAACATGTTGCATTGCATTGAATTGACTTACTTTCCCAAAAAATCCATTGATTTGCGTTCTCTGAGCAATGAAGGCCGTAATACTTAATGCTGTCCACTAGATGGGGCGACAGGATAATTAGTGTTTTCTACTCTCTTTCCCTATTTGCATAAGTTTAAATGACAAATAAATGCATGAATTTCATTCATAAATAGGCCATATCTGTGTATGAGAACCAGATTTACACTTCAAGCTTTGCAACTAATGACTTTAACCCTACTTCAAAGTTTGCCACTCTGTCGTTTATTTTAAGATATTGTTATTCCACTGGTTTTTGCATTTAATGTTTGTCCATCTGGAACTTTTATTTGTCATGAGCTCTATATTTTAAGATGTAGCCTAGAAATAAAAAATATGATTCAACAACACAAACTCTGTTTTTACTCGGCAAATTTGTTTTCCTTTCAAGTAGGCTATAGAATACAAGTTATCTTGCTTTTTGCAAGGCTTGCCACACTGCCCAGAATAAACTATATTTTCTCGACACGAGATGTTTAAAAATCCTGCATGTAGTTTTTGTGAAGACGAGCGCATATCTTACAAAGCTTCCAGTTTTGTTTAGGCTATTGTAGTTTGTAATGCTTGTTATGTTCCTTAATTTAGATCTATCTGTCTGTCTGTCTGTCTGTCTGTCTGTCTGTCTGTCTGTCTGTCTGACTATAACACACCACCTTTTTTAAACTTGTTATTTAAAAAGCTGCTATATTTCACAAAGGAAGCCCATTTGTGAGGTCGTTGGCGTTATACGAGAATGACATTCTGAATATGAGCCTACTGTTAGCTGGCTTAAAAATGCGGACTGATCATTGCAGAGTTATTCCTTATTGCAATGCAATACAAGAAGTGCATAGCCTATGTTATTCTTCAGTGCACAACGTTAGATCGTTTGTGCAATGCAATGCAATGCAACAACATATGTCATCTCTTTAATGAACTTTGGATTTATTTAGTTTTGGTGTGCAATGCAATGCAATGCGTGCATAGCCTATATGTTATTCTTCAATGCACAATGTTAGATTGTTTGTGCAATGCAATGCAACAACACACATTATCTCTTTAATGAACATGGGAATGAGATAGTTTGGGTGTGCAATGCAATGCAATGCAAGTGCATAGCCTTATATGTTATTCTCCACTGCACAACGTTAGATCGTTTGTGCAATGCAATGCTTTGTGCAGAATTAGTTCTGGTGTGATAGCATTTTGCATTGCATTGAACAAACGATCTAACGTTGTGCATTGAAGAGTAACATAGGCAATGCACTTTTTGCATTGCATTGCATTGCACATCAGATCTAACTACTTCCAATGTTCATTAAAGAGATAACATACAGTGCCCTCCACAATTATTGAACCCCCTGGTAAATATGATCAAAATTGGCTGTAAAAAATAAATCTGCATCGATTATCCTTGTGATCTTTCATTCAAAAAATGTGCAAAATTCTAACCTTTCATTGAAGTAAAAGAATTGAAAGTGGGGGGAAATCACATTATGAAATAAATGTTTTTCTCCAAAACATGTTGGCCACAATTATTGAAACCCCTAGAATTTTTTACGAGTAAAATATCTCTGAAGTATATTAATTAATATTTTACCTTTTTTAGTACACCAGGGTGACTAGGAACATGAAACTGTCCAGCTATGACTTCGTGTTTCACAGAAGTTTAAATATGAGGAAACACAAAGGCCAAATCCCCTTAATCATCCATCACAATGAGTAAAACCACAGAATACAGTTCTGATGTGCAGCAAAAGATTGTTGAGCATCACAAACTAGAAAGTGGCTGTAAGACAATAGCTAAAGAATTGAAAATCCCCATTTTGACCATCAGGGCAATAATTAAGAAGTTATAACCAACTAAAGATGTTATGAATCTGCCAGGAAGAGGACGTGTGTCTATACTGTCTTAATGCACGGCGAGTATGAAAGTTTGAGTGGCCAAAGACTCTCCAAGGATCACAGATGGAGAATTGCAGAGATTAGTTGAGTCTTAGGGTCAGAAAGCCTAAAAAAAAAATTATCAAACAACCCCTACATCCCCACATGTTGTTTGGGAGGGTTTAAAAAAAAACCTCCTCGCTCACCCAAAAACAAATTCCAGCAAATTTAATTGTCAGACACGACTGGATCTTCAAACCGCACAGGGTTCTGTGGTCAGATGAGACTAAAACAGAGCTTTTTGGCAGCAAACACACTAGATGGGTTTGGTGAACACAAGGATAAAAAGTACCCCATGTGTACAATTTAATATACCATTGGATCTTTAATGTTGTGGGCATATTTTTCTGCTGGAGGTCCTGGACTTCTTGTTCAGATACATGGCATTGTGGATTCTATCAAATATCAACAGATAAAAAATCAAAACCTGACGCCTTCTGCTAGAAATCTTATAATGGGCCGTGGTTGGATCTTCCATCAGGACAACGATCCAAAACAAACATCAAAATCAAAACAAAAATTTGTTGTGGAGCACAAAATTAAGCTTCTGCCATGACCGTCTCAGTCCCCTGACCTGATGAGTGGGCTGAACTGAAGAGGAGAAGCACCAACATGGATCTGGGAATCTGAAGGATCTGGAGAGATTCTGTATGGAGGAATGGTCTCTGATCTCTTGTCAGTTATTCTCCAAACTCATCAGGCATTATAGAAGAAGACTCAGAGCTGTTATCTTGGCAAAAGGAGATTGCAAAAAGTATTTAATAAAAGGGGTTCAATAATTGTGGCCAACGTGTTTTGGAGAAAAACATTTATTTCATAATGTGATTTCCCCCCACTTTCAATTCTTTTACTTCAATGAAAGGTTAGAATTTTGCACATTTTTTGAATGAAAGATCACAAGGATAATCGATGCAGATTTATTTTTTACAGCCTATTTTGATCATATTTACCAGGGGGTTCAATAATTGTGGAGGGCACTGTATGTTATGCAACATTGCATTGCTTTGCACAAACGATCTAACGCTGTGCATTGAAGAATAATATAGGCTATGCAATTGCAACACCAGAACTAACTCCTTCCCATGTTCATTAAAGGGATAAGAAGTTCCATTGCATTGCATTGCACAAACGATCTAACGTTGTGCACTGAAGAATAACATTTATGCACTTTTTGCATTGCATTGCACACCAGATCTAACTCCTTCCCATGTTCATTAAAGAGAGAACATTTTGCATTGCATTGCACAAACGATCTAACGTTGGTGCACTGAAGAATAACATTTATGCACTTTTTGCATTGCATTGCATTGCACACCAGATCTAACTCCTTCCCATGTTCATTAAAGAGATAACATATTGCATTGCATTGCATTGCATTGCATTGCATTGCAGAAACGATCTAACGTTGTGCTCTGAATAACATAGACCATGCACTTTTTGCATTGCATTGCACACCAGATCTAGCTTCTTCAAATGTTTATTAAAGAGAGAACATTTTGCATTGCATTGCACAAACGATCTAACGTTGTGCATTGAAGAGTAACATAGGCTATGCACCTTTTGCATTGCATTGCATTGCACACTAGATCTAACTCCTTCCCATGTTCATTAAAGAGATAACATGTTGCATTGCATTGCATTGCATTGCATTGCAGAAACGATCTAACGTTGTGCATTTATAACATATATAACATTGTGCAAATATAACAGTTAGGGTATGCACTTTTTGCATTGCATTGCACACCAGATCTAACTCCTTCCCATGTTCAGTAAAGAGATAACATGTTGCATTGCATTGCACCAACGATCTAACGTTGTGCATTGAAGAGTAACATAGGCAATGCACATTTTGCATTGCATTGCACACCCGAACTAACTCCTTCCCATGTTCATTAAAGAGATAACATGTTGCATTGCATTGCATTGCAGAAACGATTTAACGTTGTGCACTGAAGAGTAGCATAGGCCATGCACATTTTGCATTGCATTGCACACCAGAACTAACTCCTTCAAATGTTCATTAAAGAGATAACATTTTGCATTGCATTGCACAAACGATCTAAAGTTGTGCATTGAAGAATAACATATAGGCTATGCACTTTTTGCATTGCATTGCATTGCACACCAGAACTAACTCCTTCCCATGTCATTAAAGAGATAACATATGTTATGCAACATTGCATTGCTTTGCACAAACGATCTAACACTGTGCATTGAAGAATAATATAGGCTATGTAATTGCAACACCAGAACTAACTCCTTCCCATGTTCATTAAAGGGATAAGAAGTTGCAATGCATTGCATTGCACAAACGATCTAATGTTGTGCATTGAAGAAATAACATTTAGGGGTATGCACTTTTTGCACTGCATTACATTGCACACCAGAACTAACTCCTTCAAATGTTCATTAAAGAGATAGCATTTTGCATTGCATTGAACAAACGATCTAACGTTGTGCATTGAAGAGTAACATAGGCAATGCACTTTTTGCATTGCATTGCATTGCACATCAGATCTAACTACTTCCAATGTTCATTAAAGAGATAACATATGTTATGCAACATTGCATTGCTTTGCACAAACGATCTAACGCTGTGCATTGAAGAATAATATAGGCTATGCAATTGCAACACCAGAACTAACTCCTTCCCATGTTCATTAAAGGGATAAGAAGTTCCATTGCATTGCATTGCACAAACGATCTAACGTTGTGCACTGAAGAATAACATTTATGCACTTTTTGCATTGCATTGCACACCAGATCTAACTCCTTCCCATGTTCATTAAAGAGAGAACATTTTGCATTGCATTGCACAAACGATCTAACGTTGGTGCACTGAAGAATAACATTTATGCACTTTTTGCATTGCATTGCATTGCACACCAGATCTAACTCCTTCCCATGTTCATTAAAGAGATAACATATTGCATTGCATTGCATTGCATTGCATTGCATTGCATTGCATTGCAGAAACGATCTAACGTTGTGCTCTGAATAACATAGACCATGCACTTTTTGCATTGCATTGCACACCAGATCTAGCTTCTTCAAATGTTTATTAAAGAGAGAACATTTTGCATTGCATTGCACAAACGATCTAACGTTGTGCATTGAAGAGTAACATAGGCTATGCACCTTTTGCATTGCATTGCATTGCACACTAGATCTAACTCCTTCCCATGTTCATTAAAGAGATAACATGTTGCATTGCATTGCATTGCATTGCATTGCAGAAACGATCTAACGTTGTGCATTTATAACATATATAACATTGTGCAAATATAACAGTTAGGGTATGCACTTTTTGCATTGCATTGCACACCAGATCTAACTCCTTCCCATGTTCAGTAAAGAGATAACATGTTGCATTGCATTGCACCAACGATCTAACGTTGTGCATTGAAGAGTAACATAGGCAATGCACATTTTGCATTGCATTGCACACCCGAACTAACTCCTTCCCATGTTCATTAAAGAGATAACATGTTGCATTGCATTGCATTGCAGAAACGATTTAACGTTGTGCACTGAAGAGTAGCATAGGCCATGCACATTTTGCATTGCATTGCACACCAGAACTAACTCCTTCAAATGTTCATTAAAGAGATAACATTTTGCATTGCATTGCACAAACGATCTAAAGTTGTGCATTGAAGAATAACATATAGGCTATGCACTTTTTGCATTGCATTGCATTGCACACCAGAACTAACTCCTTCCCATGTCATTAAAGAGATAACATATGTTATGCAACATTGCATTGCTTTGCACAAACGATCTAACACTGTGCATTGAAGAATAATATAGGCTATGTAATTGCAACACCAGAACTAACTCCTTCCCATGTTCATTAAAGGGATAAGAAGTTGCAATGCATTGCATTGCACAAACGATCTAATGTTGTGCATTGAAGAAATAACATTTAGGGGTATGCACTTTTTGCACTGCATTACATTGCACACCAGAACTAACTCCTTCAAATGTTCATTAAAGAGATAGCATTTTGCATTGCATTGCACAAACGATCTAACGTTGTGCATTGAAGAATAACATATAGGCTACGACCTTTTTGCATTGCATTGCATTGCATTGCAGAAACGATCTAACGTTGTGCATTGAAAAGTAACATAGGCCATGCACTTTTTGCTTTGCATTGCATTGCATTGCACACCAGAACTAACTCCTTCCCATGTTCAGTAAAGAGATAACATGTTGCATTGAATTGCATTGCATTGTACAAACGATCTAACGTTGTGCACTGAAGAATAACATTTAGGGTATGCACTTTTTGCATTGCACACCCGAACTAACTCCTTCACATGTTAATTAAAGCGATAACATATGTTATGCAACATTGCATTGCTTTGCACAAACGATCTAACGCTGTGCATTGAAGAATAATATAAGTTATGCATTGCAAACACCAGAACTAACTCCTTCCCATGTTCATTAAAGGGATAACAAGTTGCATTGCATTGCACAAACGATCTAACGTTGTGCAATGAAGAATAACATTTAGGTTATCCACTTTTTGCACTGCATTACATTGCACACTAGAACTAACTCCTTCAAATGTTTATTAAAGAAATAGCATTTTGCATTACATTGCACAAACGATCTAACGTTGTGCATTGAAGAAAAACATATAGGCTATGACCTTTTTGCATTGCCTTGCAGAAACGATCTAACGTTGTGCATTGAAGAAAAACATATTCTATTTCTTATTTATAAATCTATTCTCGGTTTACTTCCTTCATATCTTTGTACATACATTTGTAAAAAGTATGCTTGTAGCTATAGCCTCCGGTCACAGGAATTATTTTTACTGTCTGTTCCAGTGGCACGTACAGAGTTTGGGAAAAAGGCATTTAAATTTGCTGCTCCCTCTGCCTGGAATTGTTTACAAAGTACATTGAAACTGAAGAAACTGGTTTCGTTGGACACTTTTAAAGTATTTTTAAATGATTTGGAGAAGGAAACATCGGGCTGTAGATGTTTTAGCTAGCTATGTAGTGATATTGAAATTTGATTGGATTTGCTTGTGTGTGTATATGTGTATGTATTGTTGGATGTTTGTTAAACTCAAACGTGCTGTGTCTGTCAGTCTTGGCCAGGACGCTCTTGTAAAAGAGATTCTTAATCTCAATGTGCTTCTTTCCTGGTAAAATAAAGGTTATATATATATATATATATATATAGGCTACGACCTTTTTGCATTGCATTGCAGAAACGATCTAACGTTGTTCATTGAAGAGTAACATAGGCTATGCACGTTTTGCATTGCATTGCACACTGAAACGAAGTACTTCCCATGTTCAGTAAAGAGATAACATGTTGCATTGCATTGAATTGCATTGCAGAAACGATCTAACGTTGTGCACTGAAGAATAACATATAGGCTATGCACTTTTTGCATTGTATTGCACACCAGAACTAACTCCTTCCAATGTTCAGTAAAGAGATAATATCTTGCATTGCATTGCACAACCAGTCTAACGTTGTGCATTGAAGAATAACATAAAGGCTTTTTGCTTTGCATTGCATTGCACAACAGAACTAATTAATTCCCATGTTCATTAAAGAGATAACATGTTCTGGTGTGCAATGTAAGGCAATGCAAAAAGTGCATACCCTAAATGTTATTCTTCAGTGCACAACGTTAGATCTTTTCTGCAATGCAATGCAAAGCAATGCAATGCAACATGTTATCTCTTTAATGAACATGGGAAGGAGTTAGTTCTGTTGTGCAATGGAATGCAAAGCAAAAAGTGCATAGCCTAAATGTTATTCTTCAGTGCACAACGTTAGATCATTTCTGCAATGCAATGCAATTCAATGCAATGCAACATGTCTTTACTGAACATGGGAAGGAGTTAGTTTCAGTGTGCAATGCAATGCAAAACGTGAACTTCAATGCACAACGTTAG
Organism: Squalius cephalus; assembly: GCF_949319135.1. Lineage (NCBI taxonomy): Eukaryota > Metazoa > Chordata > Actinopteri > Cypriniformes > Leuciscidae > Squalius > Squalius cephalus. The sequence goes on along the minus strand of NC_137141.1, from coordinate 8,457,524 downwards.
ATCGTTTCTGCAATGCAATGCAATGCAACATGTTTTCTCTTTAATGAACATGGGAAGGAGTTAGTTCTGATGTGTAATGCAATGCAGTCCTCCTGAACATATTTCTGGCCAAAGAGTCCTCGATCTTGGGCTTTCTATGCATACTCATAGACTCCCTCTGATGCTTCATAAGCCATATAGATGTCCATATCTGACCTCTTGAACTTATTTGTGGTCAAAGTGTCCTCAAAATTTTTCAAACTATATAAAGTTATAGAATTCTTTTCAAAAAAAATTTTGAGGACACTTTGACCACAAATGTTCAAAAGGTCAGATATGGACATCTATATGGCTTACGAAGCATCAGGAGTCAATGATGTATGTATAGAAATCGAGGACTCTTTGGCCAGAAATATGTTACTTTGGTCAAATATGGACTTCTGTATGGCTGGATCAGGAGTCGAAGAGTATGTATAGAAAGTTAACATCAGCTGACTGAATGTATAAGTAGATTAATTAATGTGCAGTAAAGGAAAATCATTGCACTGGCTTTTGCTTTACAATGGACACAATTAACTCATTCCGTTGGACAACGATAGAATAAATGATAATGCACTTTTCGCATTGCATTGCACACCAGAACTAACTCCTTCCCATGTTCATTAAAGAGATAACATCTGTTGTTGCACAAACGATCTAACGTTGTGCAATGAAGAGTAACATAGGCCATGCACTTTTTGCATTGCATTGCATTGCACACCAGATCAAACTCCTTCCCATGTTCAGTAAAGAGTTAATATGTTGCATTGCATTGCACAAACGATCTAACGTTGTGCATTGAAGAATAACATACAGGCTAAATGCATGCATTGTATTGCATTGCACAACCGAACTAACTCCTTCACATGTTCAACTCCTTCACATCTTCAGATAACATATGTTATGCAACATTGCATTGCTTTGCACAAACGATCTAACGATGTGCACTGAAGAATAACATTTATGCACTTTTTGCATTGCATTGCACACCAGAACTAACTCCTTCCCATGTTCATTAAAGAGATAACACATGTTGCATTGCATTGCATTGCATGATCTAACGTTGTGCACTGAAGAATAACATTTAGGGTATGCGATTTTGGCATTGCATTGCATTGCACACCAGATCTTACTCCTTCAAATGTTTATTAAAGAGATAACATAGGCCATGCACTTTTTGAATTGCATTGCACATTAGAACTAACTCCTTCAAATGTTCATTGAAGAGATAACATTTTGCATTGCATTGCGCAAACGATCTAACGTTGTGCATTGAAGAGAAACATAGACCATGCACTTTTTGCATTGCATTGAATTACACACCAGAACTAACTCTTTCCCATGTTCACTAAAGAGATAACACGTTGCACTGCACTGCATTGCATTGCAGAAACGATCTAATGTTGTGCACTGAATAATAACATTTATGCACTTTTTGCATTGCATTGCATTTGCACACCAGAACTCACTCCTTCAAATGTTAGTTATGGTGTGCAATGCAATGCAAAAAGTGAATAGCCAATGTTACTCTTCAATGCAAAATCGTACTGAATACATACTGAATCGTTTGTGCATAACATGTTATTCTTCAATGCACAACGTTATGCAATGCACAATGCAATGCAAAATGTTATCTCTTTAATAAGCATTTGAAGGTGTTAGTTCTGGTGTGCAATGCAATGCAATGCAAAAAGTGCATAAATGTTATTCAGTGCACAGCGTTAAATCGTTTGTGCAAAGCAATGGAATGTTGCATAACATATGCTATCTTTTTAATGAACATGGTAAGGAGTTAGTTCGGCTGTACATGCAACACAATCCATGCATTTAGCTATGTCAACTATGTCATTCTTCAATGCACAACGTTAGATCTTTTGTGCAATGCAATGCAACATGTTATCTCTTTAATAAACATTTGAAGGAGTTAGTTCTTGTGTGCAATGCAATGCAAAGCAATGCAAAAAATGCATGGCCTATGTTACTCTTCAATGCACAACGTTAGATCGTTTGTGCAATGCAATGCAACATGTTTATCTCTTTAATAAACATGGGAAGTAGTTAGTTCTGGAGTGCAATGCAATGCAGAAAGTGCATAGCCTATATTTTATTCTTCAGTGCACAGCGTTAGATCGTTTGTGCAATGCAATGCAACATGTTATCCCTTTAATGAACATGGGAAGGAGTTAGTTCTGGTGTGCAATGCAATGCAAAGCAAAAAGTGAATAGCCTATGTTACTCTTTAATGCACAACGTTAGATCGTTTGTGCAAAACAATGAAATGTTGCATAACATATGTTATCTCTTCAATGAACATGGGAACGAGTTAGTTTAGGTGTGCAATGCAATACAATGCATGCATTTAGCCTATATGTTATTCTTCAATGCACAACGTTAGATCGTTTGTGCAATGCAATGCAAAATGTTATCTCTTTAATAAACATTTGAAGGAGTTAGTTCTGGTGTGCAATGCAATGCAAAAAATGCATAAATGTTATTCTTTAGTGCACAGTGTTAGATCCTTTGTGCAAAGCAATATAATGTTGCATAACATATGTTATCGTTTGTGCAATGCAATACAACATCATTGCACCTTATTTCTTTAAAAGAAAATGGGAATGATTTAGTTCTGGTGTGCAATGCAATGCAAGAATTGCATAGCCTATATTATTCTTCAATGCACAACGTTAGATCGTTTGTGCAATGCAATGCAAAATGTTATCTCTTTAATAAACATTTGAAGGAGTTAGTTCTGGTGTGCAATGCAATGCAATGCAAAAAGTGCAGCGTTAGGTCGTTTGTTCAAAACTATGCAATGTTGCATAACATGTTATCTCTTTACTGAACATGGGAAGGAGTTAGATCTGGTGTGCAATGCAATGCAAAAAGTGCATGGCTATGTTACTATTCAATGCACAATGTTAGATCGTTTGTGCAATGCAATGCAACAACATTGCAACTTATCTCTTTAAAGAAAAGGGGAATGAGTTAGTTCTTGTGTGCAATGCAATGCAAGAATTGCATAGCCTATATTATTCTTCAATGCACAACTTTAGATCGTTTGTTGCAATGCAATGCAAAATGTTATCGCTTTAATAAACATTTGAAGGAGTTAGTTCTGGTGTGCAATGCAATGCAATGCAAAAAGTGCATGGCCTATATGTTATTCTTCAGTGCACAACGTTAGATCGTTTGTGCAATGCAATGCAAAATGTCATCTCTTTATTAAACATTTGAAGGAGTTAGTTCTGGTGTGCAATTCAATGCAATGCAAAAAGTGCATAGCCTATATGTTATTCTTCAGTGCACAGCGTTAGATCGTTTGTGCAGTACAATGCAATGCAACATGTTATCCATTTAATGAACATGGGAAGGAGTTAGTTCTGGTGTGCAATGCATAAAGTGCATAGCCTGTATGTTATTCTTCAATGCACAACGTAAGATCGTTTGTGCAATGCAATGCAACAACACTTGTTATCTCTTTAATGAACATGGGAATGAATTAGATCTACTGTGCAATGCAATGCAATCCAAGAAGTGCATAGCCTATATGTTATTGTTCAGTGGACAACGTTAGATCCTTTGTGCAATGCATAAATGTTATATCTTTAATGAACATGGGAAGGAGTTAGTTCTGGTGTGCAATGCAATGCGAAAAGTGCTTGATCTATTATGTTTATTCTTCAGTGCATTCTAACGTTGCCCAACGATAGAATGCACTGAAGAATAAACATATAGATAAAGCACTTTTCGCATTGCATTGCACACCAGAACTAACTCCTATAATTGTGTCCATTGTAAAGCAACAGCTAGTGCAATGATTTTCCTTCACTGCACATTAACCTACTTATACATTCAGTCAACTGATGTTAACTTTCTATAAATACTCTTCGACTCCTGATGTACGTAAGTACATGTTTGACCAAAGTAACATATTTCTGGCCAAACAGTCCTCGATTTCTATACATACTCGTTGACTCCTGATGCTTCATAAGCCAATATAGATATCCATACAGATATGGCTTATGGCTTACCTATAGAAATTATTTCTGCTCAAAGGGTCCTCAAAATGTTTCAAACTATATAAAGTTATAGAATTCTTTTGATGATAAATCAGCTATTCAGAGGTCCCCTTTTGACCTCCTGAACATATTTCTCGCCATAGAGTCCTCGATCTTGGGCTTCCTATATATACTCATATCTTCAAAAGCCATATAGATGTCTTGGGCTTTCTATACATACTCATAGACTCCTTCTGATGCTTCATAAGCCATATATATATGTCCATATCTGACCTTTTGAACTTATTTGTTGTCAAAGTGTCCTCAAAATTTTTCAAACTATATAAAGTTATAAAATTCTTTTGATGATAAATCAGCTATTCAGAGGTCCCCTTTTGACATCTTGAACATATTTCTGGCCAAAGAGTCCTCGATCTTGGGCTTTCTATACATACTCATAGACTCCTTCTGATGCTTCATAAGCCATATAGATGTCCATATCTGACCTTTTGAACTTATTTGTGGTCAAAGTGTCCTCAAAATTTTTCAAACTATATAAAGTTATAGAATTCTTCTGATGATAAATCAGCTATCCAGAGGTCCCCTTTTGACCTCCTGAACATATTTCTCGCCAAAGAGTCCTCGATCTTGGGCTTCCTATATATACTCATAGACTCCCTCTGATGCTTCAAAAGTCATATAGATGTCTTGGGCTTTCTATACATACTCATAGACTCCCTCTGATGCATCATATGCCATATAGATGTCCATATCTGATCTTTTGAACTTATTTATGGTCAAAGTGTCCTCAAAATTTTTCAAACTATATAAAGTTATAGAATCCTTTTGATGATAAATCAGCTATTCAGAGGTCCCCTTTTGACCTCCTGAACATATTTCTGGCCAAAGAGTCCTCGATCTTGGGCTTTCTATACATACTCATAGACTCCTTCTGATGCTTCATAAGCCATATAGATTTCCATATCTGACCTTTTGAACTTATTTGTGGTCAAAGTGTCCTCAAAATTTTTCAAACTATATAAAGTTATAGAATTCTTTTGATGATAAATCAGCTATTCAGAGGTCCCCTTTTGACCTCCTGAACATATTTCTGGCCAAAGAGTCCTCGATCTTGGGCTTCCTATATATACTAATAGACTCCCTCTGATGCTTCAAAAGCCATATAGATGTCTTGGGCTTTCTATACATTCTCATAGACTCCTTCTGATGCTTCATAAGCCATATATATATGTCCATATCTGACCTTTTGAACTTATTTGAGGTCAAAGTGTCCTCAAAATTTTTCAAACTATATAAAGTTATAGAATTCTTTTGATGATAAATCAGCTATTCAGAGGTCCCCTTTTGACCTCCTGAACATATTTCTGGCCAAAGAGTCCTCGATCTTGGGTTTTCTATACATACTCATAGACTCCTTCTGATGCTTCATAAGCCATATAGATGTCCATATCTGACCTTTTGAACTTATTTGTGGTCAAAGTGTCCTCAAAATTTTTCAAACTATATAAAGTTATTGAATTCTTTTGATGATAAATCAGCTATTCAGAGGTCCCCTTTTGACCTCCTGAACATATTTCTCGCCAAAGAGTCGAGAAATATATAGATGTCCATATCTGACCTTTTGAACTTATTTGAGGTCAAAGTGTCCTCAAAATTTTTCAAACTATATAAAGTTATAGAATTCTTTTGATGATAAATCAGCTATTCAGAGGTCCCCTTTTGACCTCCTGAACATATTTCTGGCCAAAGAGTCCTCGATCTTGGGCTTTCTATACATACTCATAGACTCCTTCTGATGCTTCATAAGCCATATAGATGTCCATATGTGACCTTTTGAACTTATTTGTGGTCAAAGTGTCCTCAAAAGTTTTCAAACTATATAAAGTTATTGAATTCTTTTGATGATAAATCAGCTATTCAGAGGTCCCCTTTTGACCTCCTGAACATATTTCTCGCCAAAGAGTCGCGAAATATATAGATGTCCATATCTGACCTTTTGAACTTATTTGTGGTCAAAGTGTCCTCAAAAATTTTCAAACTATATAAAGTCATAGACTCCTTTTGATGATAAATCAGTATTTCATGGGGCCCCTTTTGACCTCCTGAACATATTTCTGGCCAAAGAGTCCTCGATCTTGGGCTTTCTATACATACTCATAGACTCCTTCTGATGCTTCATAAGCCATATAGATGTCCATATCTGACCTTTTGAACTTATTTGTGGTCAAAGTGTCCTCAAAATTTTTCAAACTATATAAAGTTATAGACTCCTTTTGCTATTCAGAGGTCCCCTTTTGACCTCCTCGATTTAGAGTCCTCGATCTTGGGTTTTCTATACATACTCATAGACTCCTTCTGATGCTTCATAAGCCATATAGATGTCCATATCTGACCTTTTGAACTTATTTGTGGTCAAATTGTCCTCAAAATTTTTCAAACTATATAAAGTTATAGACTCCTTTTGCTATTCAGAGGTCCCCTTTTGACCTCCTCGATTTAGATTCCTCGATCTTGGGCTTTCTATACATACTCATAGACTCCTTCTGATGCTTCATAAGCCATATAGATGTCCATATCTGACCTTTTGAACTTATTTGTGGTCAAAGTGTCCTCAAAGTTTTTCAAACTATATAAAGTTATAGACTCCTTTTGCTATTCAGAGGTCCTCTTTTGAACTCCTCGATTTAGAGTCCTCGATCTTGGGCTTTCTATACATACTCATAGACTCCTTCTGATGCTTCATAAGCCATATAGATGTCCATATCTGACCTTTTGAACTTATTTGTGGTCAAAGTGTCCTCAAAATTTTTCAAACTATATAAAGTTATAGACTCCTTTTGCTATTCAGAGGTCCCGTTTTGACCTCCTCGATTTAGAGTCCTCGATCTTGGGCTTTCTATACATACTCATAGACTCCTTCTGATGTTTCATAAGCCATATAGATGTCCATATCTGACCTTTTGAACTTATTTGTGGTCAAAGTGTCCTCAAAATTTTTCAAACTATATAAAGTTATAGACTCCTTTTGCTATTCAGAGGTCCCCTTTTGACCTCCTGAACATATTTCTGGCCAAAGAGTCCTCGATCTTGGGCTTTCTATACATACTCATAGACTCCTTCTGATGCTTCATAAGCCATATAGATGTCCATATCTGACCTTTTGAACTTATTTGTGGTCAAAGTGTCCTCAAAATTTTTCAAACTATATAAAGTTATTGAATTCTTTTGATGATAAATCAGCTATTCAGAGTTCCCCTTTTGACCTCCTGAACATATTTCTCGCCAAAGTGTCGAGAAATATATAGATGTCCATATCTGACCTTTTTAATTTATTTGTGGTCAAAGTGTCCTCAAAAATTTTCAACCTATATAAAGTTATAGACTCCTTTTGCTATTCAGAGGTCCTCTTTTGAACTCCTCGATTTAGAGTCCTCGATCTTGGGCTTTCTATACATACTCATAGTCTCCTTCTGATGTTTCACAAGCCATATAGATGTCCATATCTGACCTTTTGAACTTATTTGTGGTCAAAGTGTCCTCAAAGTTTTTCAAACTATATAAAGTTATAGACTCCTTTTGCTATTCAGAGGTCCTCTTTTGAACTCCTCGATTTAGAGTCCTCGATCTTGGGCTTTCTATACATACTCATAGTCTCCTTCTGATGTTTCACAAGCCATATAGATGTCCATATCTGACCTTTTGAACTTATTTGTGGTCAAAGTATCCTCAAAATTTTTCAAACTATATAAAGTTATAGACTCCTTTTGCTATTCAGAGGTCCCGTTTTGACCTCCTCGATTTAGAGTCCTCGATCTTGGGCTTTCTATACATACTCATAGACTCCTTCTGATGCTTCATAAGCCATATAGATGTCCATATCTGACCTTTTGAACTTATTTGTGGTCAAAGTGTCCCCTTTTGACCTCCTGAACATATTTCTGGCCAAAGAGTCCTCGATCTTGGGCTTTCTATACATACTCATAGACTCCTTCTGATGCTTCATAAGCCATATAGATGTCCATATCTGACCTTTTGAACTTATTTGTGGTCAAAGTGTCCTCAAAATTTTTCAAACTATATAAAGTTATAGACTCCTTTTGCTATTCAGAGGTCCCGTTTTGACCTCCTCGATTTAGAGTCCTCGATCTTGGGCTTTCTATACATACTCATAGACTCCTTCTGATGTTTCATAAGCCATATAGATGTCCATATCTGACCTTTTGAACTTATTTGTGGTCAAAGTGTCCTCAAAATTTTTCAAACTATATAAAGTTATAGACTCCTTTTGCTATTCAGAGGTCCCCTTTTGACCTCCTGAACATATTTCTGGCCAAAGAGTCCTCGATCTTGGGCTTTCTATACATACTCATAGACTCCTTCTGATGCTTCATAAGCCATATAGATGTCCATATCTGACCTTTTGAACTTATTTGTGGTCAAAGTGTCCTCAAAATTTTTCAAACTATATAAAGTTATTGAATTCTTTTGATGATAAATCAGCTATTCAGAGTTCCCCTTTTGACCTCCTGAACATATTTCTCGCCAAAGTGTCGAGAAATATATAGATGTCCATATCTGACCTTTTTAATTTATTTGTGGTCAAAGTGTCCTCAAAAATGTTCAACCTATATAAAGTTATAGACTCCTTTTGATGATATTTCAGTATTTCATGGGGCCCCTTTTGACCTCCTGAACATATTCCTGGCCAAAGAGTCCTCGATCTTGGGCTTTCTATACATACTCATAGACTCCTTCTGATGCTTCATAAGCCATATAGATGTCCATATCTGACCTTTTGAACTTATTTCTGGTCAAAGGGTCCTCAAAATTTTTCAAACTATATAAAGTTATAGAATTCTTTTGATGATAAATCAGCTATTCAGAGGTCCCCTTTTGACCTCCTGAACATATTTCTCGCCATAGAGTCCTCGATCTTGGGCTTCCTATATATACTCATATCTTCAAAAGCCATATAGATGTCTTGGGCTTTCTATACATACTCATAGACTCCTTCTGATGCTTCATAAGCCATATATATATGTCCATATCTGACCTTTTGAACTTATTTGTGGTCAAAGTGTCCTCAAAATTTTTCAAACTATATAAAGTTATAAAATTCTTTTGATGATAAATCAGCTATTCAGAGGTCCCCTTTTGACCTCTTGAACATATTTCTGGCCAAAGAGTCCTCGATCTTGGGCTTTCTATACATACTCATAGACTCCTTCTGATGCTTCATAAGCCATATAGATGTCCATATCTGACCTTTTGAACTTATTTGTGGTCAAAGTGTCCTCAAAATTTTTCAAACTATATAAAGTTATAGAATTCTTTTGATGATAAATCAGCTATCCAGAGGTCCCCTTTTGACCTCCTGAACATATTTCTCACCAAAGAGTCCTCGATCTTGGGCTTCCTATATATACTCATAGACTCCCTCTGATGCTTCAAAAGTCATATAGATGTCTTGGGCTTTCTATACATACTCATAGACTCCCTCTGATGCATCATATGCCATATAGATGTCCATATCTGATCTTTTGAACTTATTTATGGTCAAAGTGTCCTCAAAATTTTTCAAACTATATAAAGTTATAGAATCCTTTTGATGATAAATCAGCTATTCAGAGGTCCCCTTTTGACCTCCTGAACATATTTCTGGCCAAAGAGTCCTCGATCTTGGGCTTTCTATACATACTCATAGACTCCTTCTGATGCTTCATAAGCCATATAGATGTCCATATCTGACCTTTTGAACTTATTTGTGGTCAAAGTGTCCTCAAAGGTTTTCAAACTATATAAAGTTATAGACTCCTTTTGCTATTCAGAGGTCCCCTTTTGACCTCCTCGATTTAGAGTCCTCGATCTTGGGCTTTCTATACATACTCATAGACTCCTTCTGATGCTTCATAAGCCATATAGATGTCCATATCTGACCTTTTGAACTTATTTGTGGTCAAAGTGTCCTCAAAATTTTTCAAACTATATAAAGTTATATACTCCTTTTGCTATTCAGAGGTCCCCTTTTGACCTCCTGAACATATTTCTGGCGAAAGAGTCCTCGATCTTGGGCTTTCTATACACACTCATAGACTCCTTCTGATGCTTCATAAGCCATATAGATGTCCATATCTGACCTTTTGAACTTATTTGTGGTCAAAGTGTCCTCAAAATTTTTCAAACTATAGAAAGTTATTGAATTCTTTTGATGATAAATCAGCTATTCAGAGGTCCCCTTTTGACCTCCTGAACATATTTCTCGCCAAAGTGTCGAGAAATATATAGATGTCCATATTTGACCTTTTGAACTTATTTGTGGTCAAAGTGTCCTCAAAAATTTTCAAACTATATTAAGTTATAGACTCCTTTTGATGATAAATCAGTATTTCATGGGGCCCCTTTTGACCTCCTGAACATATTTCTGGCCAAAGAGTCCTCGATCTTGGGCTTTCTATACATACTCATAGATTCCCTCTGATGCTTCAAAATCCATATAGATGTCCATATCTGACCTTTTGCACTTATTTGTGGTCAAAGTGTCCTCAAAATTTTTCAAACTATATAAAGTTATAGAATTCTTTTGATGATAAATCAGCTATTTAGAGGTCCCCTTTTGACCTCCTGAACATATTTCTGGCCAAAGAGTCCTCGATCTTGGGCTTTCTATACATACTCATAGACTACTTCTGATGCTTCATAAGCCATATAGATGTCCATATCTGACCTTTTGAACTTATTTGTGGTCAAAGTGTCCTCAAAATTTTTCAAACTATAAAAAGTTATAGACTCCTTTTGCTATTCAGAGGTCCCCTTTTGACCTCCTCGATTTAGAGTCCTCGATCTTGGGCTTTCTATACATACTCATAGACTCCTTCTGATGCTTCATAAGCCATATAGATGTCCATATCTGACCTTTTGAACTTATTTGTGGTCAAAGTGTCCTCAAAATTTTGCAAACTATATAAAGTTATAGAATTCTTTTGATGATAAATCAGCTATTCAGAGGTCCCCTTTTGACCTCCTGAACATATTTCTCGCCAAAGAGTCCTCGATCTTGGGCTTTCTATATATACTCATAGACTCCCTCTGATGCTTCAAAAGCCATATAGATGTCTTGGCTTTCTATACATACTCATGGACTCCTTCTGATATTTATTAAGCCATATAGATGTCTATATCTGACCTTTTGAACTTATTTGTGGTCAAAGTGTCCTCAAAATTTTTCAAACTATATAAAGTTATAGACTCTTTCTGATGATAAATCAGCTATTCAGAGGTCCACTTTTGACCTACTGAACATATTTCTGGCCAAAGAGTCCTAAAAGATTAATATAATACATTCAGACTGATATCTTCGGATGTTATATCCTCCTGACAAAAGTCCATATTTGACACACTGAATTTTTTTCTGGCCAAACAGTATTCGAAACTAGGGCTTTCTATACATACTCCTTCTGATGCTTCATAAGCCATATATATGTCCATATCTGACCTTTTGAACTTATTTGTGGTCATAGGGTCCTCAAAATGTTTTAAACTATATAAAGTTATAGAATTCTTTTTGAAAAATTTTGACGACACTTTGACCACAAATAAGTTCAAAAGGTCAGATATGGACATCTATATGGCTTATGAAGCATCAGAAGGAGTATGTATAGAAAGACCAAGTTTCGAATACTCCTTGGGGACCTCTGAATAGCTGATTTATCATCAGAAAGAGTCTATAACTTTATATAGTTTGAAAAATTTTGAGGACACTTTGACCACAAATAAGTTCAAAAGGTCAGATATGGACATCTATATGGCTTGTGATGCATCAGAAGGAGTCTATGAGTATGTATAGAAAGCCCAAGATCGAGGACTCTTTGGCCAGAAATATGTTCAGGACGTCAAAAGGGGACGTCTGAATAGCTGATTTATCATCAAAAGGATTCTATAACTTTATATAGTGTGAAAAATTTTGAGGACACTTTGACCACAAATAAGTTCAAAAGGTCAGATATGGACATCTATATGGCTTGTGATGCATCAGAAGGAGTCTATGAGTATGTATAGAAAGCCCAAGATTGAGGACTCTTTGGCCAGAAATATTTTCAGGAGGTCAAAAGTGGACCTCTGAATAGCTGATTTATCATAAAAAGCATTCTATAACTTTATATAGTTTGAAAAATTTTGAGGACACTTTGACCACAAATAAGTTCAAAAGGTCAGATATGAACATCTATATGGCTTATGAAGCATCAGAACTATAACTTTATATAGTTTGAAAAATTTTGAGGACACTTTGACCACAAATAAGTTCAAAAGGTCAGATATGGACATCTATATGGCTTATGAAGCATCAGAAGGAGTCTATGAGTATGTATAGAAAGCCCAAGATCGAGGACTCTTTGGCCAGAAATATGTTCAGGAGGTCAAAAGGGGACCTCTGAATAGCTGATTTATCATAAAAAGCATTCTATAACTTTATATAGTTTGAAAAATTTTGAGGACACTTTGACCACAAATAAGTTCAAAAGGTCAGATATGGACATCTATATGGCTTATGAAGCATCAGAAGGAGTCTATGAGTATGTGTAGAAAGCCCAAGATCGAGGACTCTTTGTCCAGAAATATGTTCAGGAGGTCAAAACCTCTGAATTTGCTGATCATCAAAAGGATTCTATAACTTTATATAGTTTGAAAACTTTTGAGGACCCTTTGACCAGAAATAAGTTCAAAAGGTCAGATATGGACATCTATATGGCTTTTGAAGCATCAGAGGGAGTCTACGAGTATATATAGAAAGCCCAAGATCGAGGACTCTTTGGCCAGAAATATGTTCAGGAGGTCAAAAGGGGACCTCTGAATAGTTGATTTATCATCAAAAGGAGTCTATAACTTTATATAGTTGAAAAATGTTGAGGACACTTTGACAACAAATAAGTTCAAGAGGTCAGATATGGACATCTATATGGCTTATGAAGCATCAGAAGGAGTATATGAGTATGTATAGAAAGCCCAAGATCGAGGACTCTTTGGCCAGAAATATGTTCAGGAGGTCAAAACCTCTGAATAGCTGATTTATCATCAAAAGGAGTCTATAACTTTATATAGTTTGAAAAATTTTGAGGACACTTTGACCAAAAATAAGTTCAAAAGGTCAGATATGGACATCTATATGGCTTTTGAAGCATCAGAAGGAGTCTATGAGTATGTATAGAAAGCCCAAGATCGAGGACTCTTTGTCCAGAAATATATTCCTTGGGTCAACAATGGACTTCTGTATGGTTGATGTAACATCAGAAAGAGTCAACGAGTATATATGGAAAGGTCAAGTTTCGAGTACTCCTTGACCAGAAAAATATTCAGTATGTCAAATATGGACTTTTGTCAGGATGATATAACATCCGAAGATATCAGTCTGAATGTATTGTATTAATCTTTTAGGACTCTTTGGAAAAAAATATGTTCAGGAGGTCAAAAGGGGACCTCTGAATAGCTGATTTATCATCAAAAGGATTCTATAACTTTATATAGTTTGAAAAATTTTGAGGACACTTTGACCACAAATAAGTTCAAAAGGTCAGATATGGACATCTATATGGCTTATGAAGCATCAGAAGGAGTCTATGAGTATGTATAGAAAGCCCAATATCGAGGACTCTTTGGCCAGAAATATGTTCAGGAGGTCAAAAGGGGACCTCTGAATAGCAAAAGGAGTCTATAACTTTATATAGTTTGAAAAATTTTGAGGACACTTTGACCACAAATAAGTTCAAAAGGTCAGATATGGACACATATGGCTAATGAAGCATCAGAAGGAGTCTATGAGTATGTATAGAAAGCCCAAGACATCTATATGGCTATTGAAGCATCAGAGGGAGTCTATAAGTATATATAGGAAGCCCAAGATCGAGGACTCTTTGGCCAGAAATATGTTCAGGAGGTCAAAAGGGGACCTCTGAATAGCTGATTATCATCAAAAGAATTCTATAACTTTATATAGTTTGAAAAATTTTGAGGACGCTTTGACCACAAATAAGTTCAAAAGGTCAGATATGGACATCTATATGGCTTATGAAGCATCAGAAGGAGTCTAGGAGTATGTCAATATGTTCAGAAGGTCAAAAGGGGACCTCTGAATAGCTGATTTATCATCAAAAGGATTCTATAACTTTATATAGTTTGAACATTTTTGAGGACACTTTGTCCACAAATAAGTTCAAAAGGTCAGATATGGACATCTATATGGCTTATGAAGTATCAAAAGTATTCTATGAGTAGAAAGCCCAAGATCGACTCTTTGTCCAGAAATATTTTCAGGTGGTCAATTATGGACTTCTGTAAGGCTGATTTAACATCAGAAGTTTATAATAGTAAAAAACATTTTGAGGATTCTTTGGCCAAAAATATGTTCAATTGGTCTTATATGGACTACAGTCTGGCTGATATAACATCATGAGAAGTCTGTATAGTAGGAGAAATATGTATAGTAAGGTAAATGTTCAAGGTCTCTGGAGAGAAATATGTTCAGAATGTTAAATATGGACTTCTGTATGGCTGATTTAACATCAGAAGGAGTCTGTATTCGTTTACTGTAGACAACATCCTTTTGAGAACTCTTTTGTCAATGATTTATTATCAGAAGGAGACTATAACTTTATATAGTTTGAAAAATTTTGAGAACACTTTGACCAGAAATAAGTTCAAAAGATAAGCCATACGCCATATAGATATCCATATCTGTATGGATATCTAGATGGCTTTTGAAGCATCAGGAGTCAATGATGTATGTATAGAAATCGAGGACTCTTTGGCCAGAAATATGTTACTTTGGTCAAATATGGATTTCTGTATGGCTGGATAAGGAGTCGAAGAGTATGTATAGAAAGATAACATCAGCTGACTGAATGTATAAGTAGATTAATTAATGTGCAGTAAAGGAAAATCATTGCACTGGCTTTTGCTTTACAATGGACACAATTAACTCATTCCGTTGGACAACGATAGAATGCACTGAAGAATAAACATATAGATAATGCACTTTTCGCATTGCATTGCACACCAGAACTAACTCCTTCCCATGTTCATTAAAGAGATAACATTTATGTTGTTGCATTGCATTGCACAAACGATCTAACGTTGTCCACTGAACAATAACATATAGGCTATGCACTTCTTGGCTTGCATTGCATTGCACACTACAATTAATTCATTCCCATGTTCATTAAAGAGATAACATCTGTTGTTGCACAAACGATCTAACGTTGTGCACTGAAGAATAACATTTAGGGTATGCACTTTTTGCATTGCATTGCATTGCACACCAGATCAAACTCCTTCCCATGTTCAGTAAAGAGATAATATGTTGCATTGCATTGCACAAACGATCTAACGTTGTGCATTGAGGAATAACATACAGGCTAAATGCATGCATTGTATTGCATTGCACACCCGAACTAACTCCTTCACATGTTCATTAAAGAGATAACATATGTTATGCAACATTGCATTGCTTTGCACAAACGATCTAACGATGTGCACTGAAGAATAACATTTATGCACTTTTTGCATTGCATTGCACACCAGAACTAACTCCTTCCCATGTTCATTAAAGAGATAATATTTTGCATTGCATTGCACAAAACGATCGTTTGTCTCAATGATCAATGTTGTGCATTAAAGAATAACATATAGGCTAAATGCATGCATTGTATTGCATTGCACACCAGAACTAACTCCTTCCCATGTTCATTAAAGAGATAACACATGTTGCATTGCATTGCATTGCATGATCTAACGTTGTGCACTGAAGAATAACATTTAGGGTATGCACTTTTGGCATTGCATTGCATTGCACACCAGATCTTACTCCTTCAAATGTTTATTAAAGAGATAACATAGGCCATGCACTTTTTGAATTGCATTGCACATTAGAACTAACTCCTTCAAATGTTCATTGAAGAGATAACATTTTGTATTGCATTGCGCAAACGATCTAATGTTGTGCATTGAAGAGAAACATAGACCATGCACTTTTTGCATTGCATTGAATTACACACCAGAACTAACTCTTTCCCATGTTCACTAAAGAGATAACATGTTGCACTGCACTGCATTGCATTGCAGAAACGATCTAATGTTGTGCACTGAATAATAACATTTATGCACTTTTTGCATTGCATTGCATTTGCACACCAGAACTCACTCCTTCAAATGTTAGTTATATTGTGCAATGCAATGCAAAAAGTGAATAGCCAATGTTACTCTTCAATGCAAAATCGTACTGAATACATACTGAATCGTTTGTGCATAACATATGTTATCTCTTTAATGAATATGGGAAGGAGTTAGTTCGGGTGTGCAATGCAATACAATGCATGCATTTAGCCTATATGTTATTCTTCAATGCACAACGTTATGCAATGCACAATGCAATGCAAAATGTTATCTCTTTAATAAGCATTTGAAGGTGTTAGTTCTGGTGTGCAATGCAATGCAATGCAAAAAGTGCATAAATGTTATTCAGTGCACAGCGTTAAATCGTTTTTGCAAAGCAATGCAATGTTGCATAACATATGTTATCTTTTTAATGAACATGGGAAGGAGTTAGTTCGGCTGTACATGCAACACAATCCATGCATTTAGCTATGTCAACTATGTCATTCTTCAATGCACAACGTTAGATCGTTTGTGCAATGCAATGCAACATGTTATCTCTTTAATAAACATTTGAAGGAGTTAGTTCTTGTGTGCAATGCAATGCAAAGCAATGCAAAAAATGCATGGCCTATGTTACTTTTCAATGCACAACGTTAGATCGTTTGTGCAATGCAATGCAACATGTTATCTCTTTAATAAACATTTGAAGGAGTTAGTTCTGGTGTGCAATGCAATACAATGCAAAAAGTGCATAAATATTCTTCAGTGCACAACGTTAGATCGTTTCTGCAAAACAATGAAATGTTGCATAACATATGTTATGCAACATTGCATTGCTTTGCACAAACGATCTAACGATGTGCACTGAAGAATAACATTTATGCACTTTTTGCATTGCATTGCACACCAGAACTAACTCCTTCCCATGTTCATTAAAGAGATAATATTTTGCATTGCATTGCACAAACGATCGTTTGTCTCAACGATCAATGTTGTGCATTAAAGAATAACATATAGGCTAAATGCATGCATTGTATTGCATTGCACACCAGAACTAACTCCTTCCCATGTTCATTAAAGAGATAACACATGTTGCATTGCATTGCATTGCCATTGCAGAAACGATCTAACATTTATGCACTTTTTGCATTGCATTGCACACTGAAACTAACTCCTTCCCATGTAAAGATATAACATGTTGCATTGCATTGAATTGCATTGCATTGCAGAAACGATCTAACGTTGTGCACTGAAGAATAACATTTAGGGTATGCACTTTTGGCATTGCATTGCATTGCACACCAGATCTTACTCCTTCAAATGTTTATTAAAGAGATAACATAGGCCATGCACTTTTTGAATTGCATTGCACATTAGAACTAACTCCTTCAAATGTTCATTGAATAGATAACATTTTGCATTGCATTGCGCAAACGATCTAACGTTGTGCATTGAAGAGAAACATAGACCATGCACTTTTTGCATTGCATTGAATTACACACCAGAACTAACTCTTTCCCATGTTCACTAAAGAGATAACATGTTGCATTGCACTGCATTGCATTGCAGAAACGATCTAATGTTGTGCACTGAATAATAACATTTATGCACTTTTTGCATTGCATTGTATTTGCACACCAGAACTCACTCCTTCAAATGTTAGTTATGGTGTGCAATGCAATGCAAAAAGTGAATAGCCAATGTTACTCTTCAATGCAAAATCGTACTGAATACATACTGAATCGTTTGTGCATAACATATGTTATCTCTTTAATGAACATGGGAAGGAGTTAGTTCGGGTGTGCAATGCAATACAATGCATGCATTTAGCCTATATGTTATTCTTCAATGCACAACGTTATGCAATGCACAATGCAATGCAAAATGTTATCTCTTTAATAAGCATTTGAAGGTGTTAGTTCTGGTGTGCAATGCAAAAAGTGCATAAATGTTATTCAGTGCACAGCGTTAAATCGTTTGTGCAAAGCAATGCAACGTTGCATAACATATGTTATCTTTTTAATGAACATGGGAAGGAGTTAGTTCGGCTGTACATGCAACACAATCCATGCATTTAGCTATGTCAACTATGTCATTCTTCAATGCACAACGTTAGATCGTTTGTGCAATGCAATGCAACGTTATCTCTTTAATAAACATTTGAAGGAGTTAGTTCTTGTGTGCAATGCAATGCAAAGCAATGCAAAAAATGCATGGCCTATGTTACTCTTCAATGCACAACGTTAGATCGTTTGTGCAATGCAATGCAAAATGTTATCTCTTTAATAAACATGGGAAGTAGTTAGTTCTGGAGTGCAATGCAATGCAATGCAAAAAGTGCATAGCCTATATTTTATTCTTCAGTGCACAGCAATGCACTGCAACATGTTATCCCTTTAATGAACATGGGAAGGAGTTAGTTCTGGTGTGCAATGCAATGCAAAGCAAAAAGTGAATAGCCTATGTTACTCTTCAATGCACAACGTTAGATCGTTTGTGCAATGCAATGCAATGCAACATGTTATCCCTTTAATGAACATGGGAAGGAGTTAGTTCTGGTGTGCAATGCAATGCAAAGCAAAAAGTGAATAGCCTATGTTACTCTTCAATGCACAACGTTAGATCGTTTGTGCAAAACAATGAAATGTTGCATAACATATGTTATCTCTTCAGTGAACATGGGAACGAGTTAGTTCAGGTGTGCAATGCAATACAATGCATGCATTTAGCCTATATGTTATTCTTCAATGCACAACGTTAGATCGTTTGTGCAATGCAATGCAAAATGTTATCTCTTTAATAAACATTTGAAGGAGTTAGTTCTGGTGTGCAATGCAATGCAAAAAATGCATAAATGTTATTCTTTAGTGCACAGTTTTAGATCCTTTGTGCAAAGCAATATAATGTTGCATAACATATGTTATCGTTTGTGCAATGCAATACAACATCATTGCACCTTATTTCTTTAAAGAAAATGGGAATGATTTAGTTCTGGTGTGCAATGCAATGCAAGAATTGCATAGCCTATATTATTCTTCAATGCACAACGTTAGATCGTTTGTGCAATGCAATGCAAAATATTATCTCTTTAATAAACATTTGAAGGAGTTAGTTCTGGTGTGCAATGCAATACAATGCAAAAAGTGCATAAATATTCTTCAGTGCACAACGTTAGATCGTTTCTGCAAAACAATGAAATGTTGCATAACATATGTTATCTCTTTTATGAACATGGGAAGGAGTTAGTTCGGGTGTGCAATGCAATACATTGCATGCACTTAGTCTATATGTTATTCTTCAATGCACAACGTTAGATCGTTTGTGCAATGCAATGCAAAATGTTATATCTTTAATGAACATGGGAAGGAGTTAGTTCTGGTGTGCAATGCAATGCGAAAAGTGCTTGATCTATTATGTTTATTCTTCAGTGCATTCTAACGTTGCCCAACGATAGAATGCACTGAAGAATAAACATATAGATAAAGCACTTTTCGCATTGCATTGCACACCAGAACTAACTCCTATAATTGTGTCCATTGTAAAGCAACAGCTAGTGCAATGATTTTCCTTCACTGCACATTAACCTACTTATACATTCAGTCAACTGATGTTAACTTTCTATAAATACTCTTCGACTCCTGATGTACGTAAGTATATGTTTGACCAAAGTAACATATTTCTGGCCAAACAGTCCTCGATTTCTATACATACTCGTTGACTCCTGATGCTTCATAAGCCAATATAGATATCCATACAGATATGGCTTATGGCTTACCTTTTGAAATTATTTCTGCTCAAAGGGTCCTCAAAATTTTTCAAACTATATAAAGTTATAGAATCCTTTTGATGATAAATCAGCTATTCAGAGGTCCCCTTTTGACCTCCTGAACATATTTCTCGCCAAAGAGTCCTCGATCTTGGGCTTTCTATACATGCTCATAGACTCCTTCTGATGCATCATAAGCCAAATAGATGTCCATATCTGACCTTTTGAACTTATTTGTGGTCAAAGTGTCCTCAAAATTTTTCAAACTATATAAAGTTATAGAATCCTTTTGATGATAAATCAGCTTTTTAGAGGTTTTGACCTCCTGAACATATTTCTGGCCAAAGAGTCCTCGATATTGGGCTTTCTATACATACTCATAGACTCCTTCTGATGCTTCATAAGCCATATAGATGTCCATATCTGACATTTTGAACTTATTTGTGGTCAAAGTGTCCTCAAAATTTTTCAAACTATTTAAAGTTATAGACTCCTTTTGCTATTCATAGGTCCCCTTTTGACCTCCTGAACATATTTCTGGCCAAAGAGTCCTCGATCTTGGGCTTTCTATACATACTCATAGACTCCTTCTGATGCTTCATAAGCCATATAGATGTCTTGGGCTTTCTATACATACTCATAGACTCCTTCTGATGCTTCATAAGCCATATATATATGTCCATATCTGACCTTTTGAACTTATTTGTTGTCAAAGTGTCCTCAAAATTTTTCAAACTATATAAAGTTATAGAATTCTTTTGATGATAAATCAGCTATTCAGAGGTCCCCTTTTGACCTCCTGAACATATTTCTCGCCAAAGAGTCCTCGATCCTGGGCTTCCTATATATACTCATAGACTCCCTCTGATTCTTCAAAAGCCATATAGATGTCTTGGGCTTTCTATACATACTCATAGACTCCTTCTGATGCTTCATAAGCCATATATATATGTCCATATCTGACCTTTTGAACTTATTTGTGGTCAAAGTGTCCTCAAAATTTTTCAAACTATATAAAGTTATAAAATTCTTTTGATGATAAATCAGCTATTCAGAGGTCCCCTTTTGACCTCTTGAACATATTTCTGGCCAAAGAGTCCTCGATCTTGGGCTTTCTATACATACTCATAGACTCCTTCTGATGCTTCATAAGCCATATAGATGTCCATATCTGACCTTTTGAACTTATTTGTGGTCAAAGTGTCCTAAAATTTTTTCAAACTATATAAAGTTATAGACTCCTTTTGCTATTCAGAGGTCCCCTTTTGACCTCCTCGATTTAGAGTCCTCGATCTTGGGCTTTCTATACATACTCATAGTCTCCTTCTGATGCTTCATAAGCCATATAGATGTCTTGGGCTTTCTATACATACTCATAGACTCCTTCTGATGCTTCATAAGCCATATATATATGTACATATCTGACCTTTTGAACTTATTTGTGGTCAAAGTGTCCTGAAAATTTTTCAAACTATATAAAGTTATAAAATTCTTTTGATGATAAATCAGCTATTCAGAGGTCCCCTTTTGACCTCCTGAACATATATCTGGCCAAAGAGTCCTCGATCTTGGGCTTTCTATACATACTCATTGACTCCTTCTGATGTTTCATAAGCCAAATAGATGTCCATATCTGACTTTTTTAACTTATTTGTGGTCAAAGTGTCCTCAAAATTTTTCAAACTATATAAAGTTATAGACTCCTTTTGCTATTCAGAGGTCCCCTTTTGACCTCCTGAACATATTTCTGGCCAAAGAGTCCTCGATATTGGGCTTTCTATACATACTCATAGACTCCTTCTGATGCTTCATAAGCCATATAGATGTCTTGGGCTTTCTATACATACTCATAGACTCCTTCTGATGCTTCATAAGCCATATATATATATATATGTCCATATCTGACCTTTTGAACTTATTTGTGGTCAAAGTGTCCTCAAAATTTTTCAAACTATATAAAGTTATAAAATTCTTTTGATGATAAATCAGCTATTCAGAGGTCCCCTTTTGACCTCCTGAACATATTTCTCGCTAAAGAGTCCTCGATCTTGGGCTTTCTATATATACTCATAGACTCCCTCTGATGCTTCAAAAGCCATATAGATGTCTTGGGCTTTCTATACATACTCATAGACTCCTTCTGATGCTTCATAAGCCATATAGATGTCCATATCTGACCTTTTGAACTTATTTGTGGTCAAAGTGTCCTCAAAATTTTTCAAACTATATAAAGTTATAGACTCCTTTTGCTATTCAGAGGTCCCCTTTTGACCTCCTGAACATATTTCTGGCCAAAGAGTCCTCGATCTTGGGCTTTCTATACATACTCATAGACTCCTTCTGATGCTTCATAAGCCATATAGATGTCCATATCTGACCTTTTGAACTTATTTGTGGTCAAAGTGTCCTCAAAATTTTTCAAACTATATAAAGTTATAGACCCCTTTTGCTATTCAGAGGTCCCCTTTTGACCTCCTCGATTTAGAGTCCTCGATCTTGGGCTTTCTATACATACTCATAGAGTACTTCTGATGCTTCATAAGCCATATAAGATGTCCATATCTGACCATTTGAACTTATTTGTGGTCAAAGTGTCCTCAAAATTTTTCAAACTATATAAAGTTATAGACTCCTTTTGCTATTCAGAGGTCCCCTTTCGACCTACTGAACATATTTCTGGCGAAAGAGTCCTCGATCTTGGGCTTTCTATACACACTCATAGACTCCTTCTGATGCTTCATAAACCATATAGATGTCCATATCTGACCTTTTGAACTTATTTGTGGTCAAAGTGTCCTCAAAATTTTTCAAACTATATAAAGTTATTGAATTCTTTTGATGATAAATCAGCTATTCAGATTTCCCCTTTTGACCTCCTGAACATATTTCTCGCCAAAGTGTCGAGAAATATATAGATGTCCATATCTTGACCTTTTGAACTTATTTGTGGTCAAAGTGTCCTCAAAAATTTTCAGCCTATATAAAGTTATAGACTCCTTTTGATGATAAATCAGTATTTCATGGGGCCCCTTTTGACCTCCTGAACATATTTCTGGCCAAAGAGTCCTCGATCTTGGGCTTTCTATATATACTCATAGACTCCCTCTGATGCTTCAAAATCCATATAGATGTCCATATCTGACCTTTTGAACTTATTTCTGGTCAAAGGGTCCTCAAAATTTTTCAAACTATATAAAGTTATAGAATTCTTTTTGTGATAAATCAGCTATTCAGAGGTCCCCTTTTGACCTCCTGAACATATTTCTGGCCAAAGAGTCCTCGATCTTGGGCTTTCTATACATACTCATAGACTCCTTCTGATGCTTCATAAGCCATATAGATGTCCATATCTGACCTTTTGAACTTATTTGTGGTCAAAGTGTCCTCAAAATATTTCAAACTATATAAAGTTATAGACTCCTTTTGCTATTCAGAGGTCCCCTTTTGACCTCCTGAACATATTTCTGGCCAAAGAGTCCTCGATCTTGGGCTTTCTATACATACTCATAGACTCCTTCTGATGCTTCATAAGCCATATAGATGTCCATATCTGACCTTTTGAACTTATTTGTGGTCAAAGTGTCCTCAAAATTTTTCAAACTATATAAAGTTATAGACCCCTTTTGCTATTCAGAGGTCCCCTTTTGACCTCCTCGATTTAGAGTCCTCGATCTTGGGCTTTCTATACATACTCATAGAGTACTTCTGATGCTTCATAAGCCATATAAGATGTCCATATCTGACCATTTGAACTTATTTGTGGTCAAAGTGTCCTCAAAATTTTTCAAACTATATAAAGTTATAGACTCCTTTTGCTATTCAGAGGTCCCCTTTCGACCTACTGAACATATTTCTGGCGAAAGAGTCCTCGATCTTGGGCTTTCTATACACACTCATAGACTCCTTCTGATGCTTCATAAACCATATAGATGTCCATATCTGACCTTTTGAACTTATTTGTGGTCAAAGTGTCCTCAAAATTTTTCAAACTATATAAAGTTATTGAATTCTTTTGATGATAAATCAGCTATTCAGATTTCCCCTTTTGACCTCCTGAACATATTTCTCGCCAAAGTGTCGAGAAATATATAGATGTCCATATCTTGACCTTTTGAACTTATTTGTGGTCAAAGTGTCCTCAAAAATTTTCAGCCTATATAAAGTTATAGACTCCTTTTGATGATAAATCAGTATTTCATGGGGCCCCTTTTGACCTCCTGAACATATTTCTGGCCAAAGAGTCCTCGATCTTGGGCTTTCTATATATACTCATAGACTCCCTCTGATGCTTCAAAATCCATATAGATGTCCATATCTGACCTTTTGAACTTATTTCTGGTCAAAGGGTCCTCAAAATGTTTCAAACTATATAAAGTTATAGAATTCTTTTTGTGATAAATCAGCTATTCAGAGGTCCCCTTTTGACCTCCTGAACATATTTCTGGCCAAAGAGTCCTCGATCTTGGGCTTTCTATACATACTCATAGACTCCTTCTGATGCTTCATAAGCCATATAGATGTCCATATCTGACCTTTTGAACTTATTTGTGGTCAAAGTGTCCTCAAAATATTTCAAACTATATAAAGTTATAGACTCCTTTTGCTATTCAGAGGTCCCCTTTTGACCTCCTGAACATATTTCTGGCCAAAGAGTCCTCGATCTTGGGCTTTCTATACATACTCATAGACTCCTTCTGATGCTTCATAAGCCATATAGATGTCCATATCTGACCTTTTGAACTTATTTGTGGTCAAAGTGTCCTCAAAATTTTTCAAACTATATAAAGTTATAGACCCCTTTTGCTATTCAGAGGTCCCCTTTTGACCTCCTCGATTTAGAGTCCTCGATCTTGGGCTTTCTATACATACTCATAGAGTACTTCTGATGCTTCATAAGCCATATAAGATGTCCATATCTGACCATTTGAACTTATTTGTGGTCAAAGTGTCCTCAAAATTTTTCAAACTATATAAAGTTATAGACTCCTTTTGATATTCAGAGGTCCCCTTTCGACCTACTGAACATATTTCTGGCGAAAGAGTCCTCGATCTTGGGCTTTCTATACACACTCATAGACTCCTTCTGATGCTTCATAAACCATATAGATGTCCATATCTGACCTTTTGAACTTATTTGTGGTCAAAGTGTCCTCAAAATTTTTCAAACTATATAAAGTTATTGAATTCTTTTGATGATAAATCAGCTATTCAGATTTCCCCTTTTGACCTCCTGAACATATTTCTCGCCAAAGTGTCGAGAAATATATAGATGTCCATATCTTGACCTTTTGAACTTATTTGTGGTCAAAGTGTCCTCAAAAATTTTCAGCCTATATAAAGTTATAGACTCCTTTTGATGATAAATCAGTATTTCATGGGGCCCCTTTTGACCTCCTGAACATATTTCTGGCCAAAGAGTCCTCGATCTTGGGCTTTCTATATATACTCATAGACTCCCTCTGATGCTTCAAAATCCATATAGATGTCCATATCTGACCTTTTGAACTTATTTCTGGTCAAAGGGTCCTCAAAATGTTTCAAACTATATAAAGTTATAGAATTCTTTTTGTGATAAATCAGCTATTCAGAGGTCCCCTTTTGACCTCCTGAACATATTTCTGGCCAAAGAGTCCTCGATCTTGGGCTTTCTATACATACTCATAGACTCCTTCTGATGCTTCATAAGCCATATAGATGTCCATATCTGACCTTTTGAACTTATTTGTGGTCAAAGTGTCCTCAAAATATTTCAAACTATATAAAGTTATAGACTCCTTTTGCTATTCAGAGGTCCCCTTTTGACCTCCTGAACATATTTCTGGCCAAAGAGTCCTCGATCTTGGGCTTTCTATACATACTCATAGACTCCTTCTGATGCTTCATAAGCCATATAGATGTCCATATCTGACCTTTTGAACTTATTTGTGGTCAAAGTGTCCTCAAAATTTTTCAAACTATATAAAGTTATAGACCCCTTTTGCTATTCAGAGGTCCCCTTTTGACCTCCTCGATTTAGAGTCCTCGATCTTGGGCTTTCTATACATACTCATAGAGTACTTCTGATGCTTCATAAGCCATATAAGATGTCCATATCTGACCATTTGAACTTATTTGTGGTCAAAGTGTCCTCAAAATTTTTCAAACTATATAAAGTTATAGACTCCTTTTGATATTCAGAGGTCCCCTTTCGACCTACTGAACATATTTCTGGCGAAAGAGTCCTCGATCTTGGGCTTTCTATACACACTCATAGACTCCTTCTGATGCTTCATAAACCATATAGATGTCCATATCTGACCTTTTGAACTTATTTGTGGTCAAAGTGTCCTCAAAATTTTTCAAACTATATAAAGTTATTGAATTCTTTTGATGATAAATCAGCTATTCAGATTTCCCCTTTTGACCTCCTGAACATATTTCTCGCCAAAGTGTCGAGAAATATATAGATGTCCATATCTTGACCTTTTGAACTTATTTGTGGTCAAAGTGTCCTCAAAAATTTTCAGCCTATATAAAGTTATAGACTCCTTTTGATGATAAATCAGTATTTCATGGGGCCCCTTTTGACCTCCTGAACATATTTCTGGCCAAAGAGTCCTCGATCTTGGGCTTTCTATATATACTCATAGACTCCCTCTGATGCTTCAAAATCCATATAGATGTCCATATCTGACCTTTTGAACTTATTTCTGGTCAAAGGGTCCTCAAAATTTTTCAAACTATATAAAGTTATAGAATTCTTTTTGTGATAAATCAGCTATTCAGAGGTCCCCTTTTGACCTCCTGAACATATTTCTGGCCAAAGAGTCCTCGATCTTGGGCTTTCTATACATACTCATAGACTCCTTCTGATGCTTCATAAGCCATATAGATGTCCATATCTGACCTTTTGAACTTATTTGTGGTCAAAGTGTCCTCAAAATATTTCAAACTATATAAAGTTATAGACTCCTTTTGCTATTCAGAGGTCCCCTTTTGACCTCCTGAACATATTTCTGGCCAAAGAGTCCTCGATCTTGGGCTTTCTATACATACTCATAGACTCCTTCTGATGCTTCATAAGCCATATAGATGTCCATATCTGACCTTTTGAACTTATTTGTGGTCAAAGTGTCCTCAAAATTTTTCAAACTATATAAAGTTATAGACCCCTTTTGCTATTCAGAGGTCCCCTTTTGACCTCCTCGATTTAGAGTCCTCGATCTTGGGCTTTCTATACATACTCATAGAGTACTTCTGATGCTTCATAAGCCATATAAGATGTCCATATCTGACCATTTGAACTTATTTGTGGTCAAAGTGTCCTCAAAATTTTTCAAACTATATAAAGTTATAGACTCCTTTTGCTATTCAGAGGTCCCCTTTCGACCTACTGAACATATTTCTGGCGAAAGAGTCCTCGATCTTGGGCTTTCTATACACACTCATAGACTCCTTCTGATGCTTCATAAACCATATAGATGTCCATATCTGACCTTTTGAACTTATTTGTGGTCAAAGTGTCCTCAAAATTTTTCAAACTATATAAAGTTATTGAATTCTTTTGATGATAAATCAGCTATTCAGATTTCCCCTTTTGACCTCCTGAACATATTTCTCGCCAAAGTGTCGAGAAATATATAGATGTCCATATCTTGACCTTTTGAACTTATTTGTGGTCAAAGTGTCCTCAAAAATTTTCAGCCTATATAAAGTTATAGACTCCTTTTGATGATAAATCAGTATTTCATGGGGCCCCTTTTGACCTCCTGAACATATTTCTGGCCAAAGAGTCCTCGATCTTGGGCTTTCTATATATACTCATAGACTCCCTCTGATGCTTCAAAATCCATATAGATGTCCATATCTGACCTTTTGAACTTATTTCTGGTCAAAGGGTCCTCAAAATTTTTCAAACTATATAAAGTTATAGAATTCTTTTTGTGATAAATCAGCTATTCAGAGGTCCCCTTTTGACCTCCTGAACATATTTCTGGCCAAAGAGTCCTCGATCTTGGGCTTTCTATACATACTCATAGACTCCTTCTGATGCTTCATAAGCCATATAGATGTCCATATCTGACCTTTTGAACTTATTTGTGGTCAAAGTGTCCTCAAAATTTTTCAAACTATATAAAGTTATAGAATCCTTTTGCTATTCAGAGGTCCCCTTTTGACCTCCTGAACATATTTCTGGCCAAAGAGTCCTCGATCTTGGGCTTTCTATACATACTCATAGACTCCTTCTGATGCTTCATAAGCCATATAGATGTCCATATCTGACCTTTTGAACTTATTTGTGGTCAAAGTGTCCTCAAAATTTTTCAAACTATATAAAGTTATAGAATTCTTTTGATGATAAATCAGCTATTCAGAGGTCCCCTTTTGAACTCCTGAACATATTTCTCGCCAAAGAGTCCTCGATCTTGGGCTTCCTATATATACTCATAGACTCCCTCTGATGCTTCAAAAGCCATATAGATGTCTTGGGCTTTCTATACATACTCATAGACTCCTTCTGATGCTTCATAAGCCATATATATATGTCCATATCTGACCTTTTGAACTTATTTGAGGTCAAACCGGGAACACTTCCCAAAAATCCTGATGTACTCGTTACATCATGAGAAGAATGGCATCTACGCTAATTTTAGTGTCTGTGTTTATCCCAAGGTTTTTCCTGCAGCCTGCCGGATCCAGGCCGTATCCAGATCTGACGAAGGACCTTCGCCTGGACCGATGACAACGCAGTGCTGAAGTGCCAACTAGTCTCTCCCTATGGAGGATCCCACTACCACTCTACAGATAAGGCGTTGTCGGGAAAATTCGTCTTGCGGTCCTACCCCAAAGCAACAAATAAAATAAAATTCCTTATCAAAATTTATAAGGAAAGACAAGTATTTTGTTTAGGCTTGGCTTGTAGGGAATTCCAAACCTGCGTATATTCTAACGCACATAATAACTATAGAACCCATTCTAAATGCGCATGTGACCGCCATCAGCGTTTCTCACAGGTTCGCGTTTAAAGTCTGTGTAGAGAGAATGGTGTCGTCTTAGCGGCCCCTAATTTAATAACAAATGATCATTGCGACGGAACCAAATCAATTAAAACTAACTTTAGATGGAAATAACTTAACTCTGCTGTACAGCCGAAACAATCTCTGTTGCCTTAAATTATACGCTTATCTCTGTAAAGCTGCTTTGAGACAATCTACATTGTTAAAAGCGCTATATAAATGAAGATGACTTGACTTGACTTGACAAAGTGTCCTCAAAATTTTTCAAACTATATAAAGTTATTGAATTCTTTTGATGATAAATCAGCTATTCAGAGGTCCCCTTTTGACCTCCTGAACATATTTCTGGCCAAAGAGTCCTCGATCTTGGGCTTTCTATACATACTCATAGACTCCTTCTGATGCTTCATAAGCCATATAGATGTCCATATCTGACCTTTTGAACTTAATTGTGGTCAAAGTGTCCTCAAAAGTTTTCAAACTATATAAAGTTATTGAATTCTTTTGATGATAAATCAGCTATTCAGAGGTCCCCTTTTGACCTCCTGAACATATTTCTCGCCAAAGAGTCGAGAAATATATAGATGTCCATATCTGACCTTTTGAACTTATTTGTGGTCAAAGTGTCCTTAAAAATTTTCAAACTATATAAAGTCATAGACTCCTTTTGATGATAAATCAGTATTTCATGGGGCCCCTTTTGACCTCCTGAACATATTTCTGGCCAAAGAGTCCTCGATCTTGGGCTTTCTATACATACTCATAGACTCCTTCTGATGCTTCATAAGCCATATCGATGTACATATCTGACCTTTTGAACTTATTTGTGGTCAAAGTGTCCTCAAAATTTTTCAAACTATATAAAGTTATAGACTCCTTTTGCTATTCAGAGGTCCCCTTTTGACCTCCTCGATTTAGAGTCCTCGATCTTGGGTTTTCTATACATACTCATAGACTCCTTCTGATGCTTCATAAGCCATATAGATGTCCATATCTGACCTTTTGAACTTATTTGTGGTCAAAGTGTCCTCAAAATTTTTCAAACTATATAAAGTTATAGACTCCTTTTGCTATTCAGAGGTCCCCTTTTGACCTCCTGAACATATTTCTGGCCAAAGAGTCCTCGATCTTGGGCTTTCTATACATACTCATAGACTCCTTCTGATGCTTCATAAGCCATATAGATGTCCATATCTGACCTTTTGAACTTATTTGTGGTCAAAGTGTCCTCAAAATTTTTCAAACTATATAAAGTTATAGACCCCTTTTGCTATTCAGAGGTCCCCTTTTGACCTCCTCGATTTAGAGTCCTCGATCTTGGGCTTTCTATACATACTCATAGAGTACTTCTGATGCTTCATAAGCCATATAAGATGTCCATATCTGACCATTTGAACTTATTTGTGGTCAAAGTGTCCTCAAAATTTTTCAAACTATATAAAGTTATAGACTCCTTTTGCTATTCAGAGGTCCCCTTTCGACCTACTGAACATATTTCTGGCGAAAGAGTCCTCGATCTTGGGCTTTCTATACACACTCATAGACTCCTTCTGATGCTTCATAAGCCATATAGATGTCCATATCTGACCTTTTGAACTTATTTGTGGTCAAAGTGTCCTCAAAATTTTCAAACTATATAAAGTTATTGAATTCTTTTGATGATAAATCAGCTATTCAGATTTCCCCTTTTGACCTCCTGAACATATTTCTCGCCAAAGTGTCGAGAAATATATAGATGTCCATATCTTGACCTTTTGAACTTATTTGTGGTCAAAGTGTCCTCAAAAATTTTCAGCCTATATAAAGTTATAGACTCCTTTTGATGATAAATCAGTATTTCATGGGGCCCCTTTTGACCTCCTGAACATATTTCTGGCCAAAGAGTCCTCGATCTTGGGCTTTCTATATATACTCATAGACTCCCTCTGATGCTTCAAAATCCATATAGATGTCCATATCTGACCTTTTGAACTTATTTCTGGTCAAAGGGTCCTCAAAATTTTTCAAACTATATAAAGTTATAGAATTCTTTTTGTGATAAATCAGCTATTCAGAGGTCCCCTTTTGACCTCCTGAACATATTTCTGGCCAAAGAGTCCTCGATCTTGGGCTTTCTATACATACTCATAGACTCCTTCTGATGCTTCATAAGCCATATAGATGTCCATATCTGACCTTTTGAACTTATTTGTGGTCAAAGTGTCCTCAAAATTTTTCAAACTATATAAAGTTATAGAATTCTTTTGATGATAAATCAGCTATTCAGAGGTCCCCTTTTGACCTCCTGAACATATTTCTCGCCAAAGAGTCCTCGATCTTGGGCTTCCTATATATACTCATAGACTCCCTCTGATGCTTCAAAAGTCATATAGATGTCTTGGGCTTTCTATACATACTCATAGACTCCCTCTGATGCATCATATGCCATATAGATGTCCATATCTGATCTTTTGAACTTATTTATGGTCAAAGTGTCCTCAACATTTTTCAAACTATATAAAGTTATAGAATCCTTTTGATGATAAATCAGCTATTCAGAGGTCCCCTTTTGACCTCCTGAACATATTTCTGGCCAAAGAGTCCTCGATCTTGGGCTTTCTATACATACTCATAGACTCCTTCTGATGCTTCATAAGCCATATAGATGTCCATATCTGACCTTTTGAACTTATTTGTGGTCAAAGTGTCCTCAAAATTTTTCAAACTATATAAAGTTATAGACTCCTTTTGCTATTCAGAGGTCCTCTTTTGACCTCCTCGATTTAGAGTCCTCGATCTTGGGCTTTCTATACATACTCATAGTCTCCTTCTGATGTTTCATAAGCCATATAGATGTCCATATCTGACCTTTGAACTTATTTTTGGTCAAAGTGTCCTCAAAATTTTTCAAACTATATAAAGTTATAGACTCCTTTTGCTATTCAGAGGTCCCCTTTTGACCTCCTGAGCATATTTCTGGCCAAAGAGTCCTCGATATTGGGCTTTCTATACATACTCATAGACTCCTTCTGATGCTTCATAAGCCATATAGATTTCCATATCTGACCTTTTGAACTTATTTGTGGTCAAAGTGTCCTCAAAATTTTTCAAACTATATAAAGTTATAGAATTCTTTTGATGATAAATCAGCTATTCAGAGGTCCCCTTTTGACCTCCTGAACATATTTCTCGCCAAAGAGTCCTCGATCTTGGGCTTCCTATATATACTCATAGACTCCCTCTGATGCTTCAAAAGCCATATAGATGTCTTGGGCTTTCTATACATATTCATAGACTCCTTCTGATGCTTCATAAGCCATATATATATATATGTCCATATCTGACCTTTTGAACTTATTTGTGGTCAAAGTGTCCTCAAAATTTTTCAAACTATATAAAGTTATAAAATTCTTTTGATGATAAATCAGCTATTCAGAGGTCCCCTTTTGACCTCCTGAACATATTTCTGGCCAAAGAGTCCTGATCTTGGGCTTTCTACACATACTCATAGTCTCCTTCTGATGTTTCATAAGCCATATAGATGTCCATATCTGACCTTTTGAACTTATTTGTGGTCAAAGTGTGCTCAACATTTTTCAAACTATATAAAGTTATAGACTCCTTTTGCTATTCAGAGGTCCCCTTTTGACCTCCTGAACATATTTCTGGCCAAAGAGTCGTCGATCTTGGGCTTTCTATACACACTCATAGACTCCTTCTGATGCTTCATAAGCCATATAGATGTCCATATCTGACCTTTTGAACTTATTTGTGGTCAAAGTGTCCTCAAAATTTTTCAAACTATATAAAGTTATAGACTCCTTTTGCTATTCAGAGGTCCCCTTTTGACCTCCTGAACATATTTCTGGCCAAAGAGTCCTCGATCTTGGGCTTTCTATACATACTCATAGACTTCTTCTGATGCTTCATAAGCCATATAGATGTCCATATCTGACCTTTTGAACTTATTTGTGGTCAAAGTGTCCTCAAAATTTTTCAAACTATATAAAGTTATAGAATTCTTTTGATGATAAATCAGCTATTTAGAGGTCCCCTTTTGACCTCCTGAACATATTTCTGGCCAAAGAGTCCTCGATCTTGGGCTTTCTATACATACTCATAGACTACTTCTGATGCTTCATAAGCCATATAGATGTCCATATCTGACTTTTGAACTTATTTGTGGTCAAAGTGTCCTCAAAATTTTTCAAACTATAAAAAGTTATAGACTCCTTTTGCTATTCAGAGGTCCCCTTTTGACCTCCTCGATTTAGAGTCCTCGATCTTGGGCTTTCTATACATACTCATAGACTCCTTCTGATGCTTCATAAGCCATATAGATGTCCATATCTGACCTTTTGAACTTATTTGTGGTCAAAGTGTCCTCAAAATTTTTCAAACTATATAAAGTTATAGAATTCTTTTGATGATAAATCAGCTATTCAGAGGTCCCCTTTTGACCTCCTGAACATATTTCTCGCCAAAGAGTCCTCGATCTTGGGCTTTCTATATATACTCATAGACTCCCTCTGATGCTTCAAAAGCCATATAGATGTCTTGGGCTTTCTATACATATAGACTCCTTCTGATGCTTCATAAGCCATATAGATGTCCATAGCTGACCTTTTGAACTTATTTGTGGTCAAAGTGTCCTCAAAATTTTTCAAACTATATAAAGTTATAGACTCTTTGTGATGATAAATCAGCTATTCAGAGGTCCACTTTTGACCTACTGAACATATTTCTGGCCAAAGAGTCCTAAAAGATTAATACAATACATTCAGACTGATATCTTCGGATGTTATATCGTCCTGACAAAAGTCCATATTTGACACACTGAATTTTTTTCTGGCCAAGCAGTATTCGAAACTAGGGCTTTCTATACATACTCCTTCTGATGCTTCATAAGCCATATATATGTCCATATCTGACCTTTTGAACTTATTTGTGGTCAAAGGGTCCTCAAAATGTTTTAAACTATATAAAGTTATAGAATTCTTTTTGAAAAATTTTGACGACACTTTGACCACAAATAAGTTCAAAAGGTCAGATATGGACATCTATATGGCTTATGAAGCATCAGAAGGAGTATGTATAGAAAGACCAAGTTTCGAATACTCCTTGGGGACCTCTGAATAGCTGATTTATCATCAGAAAGAGTCTATAACTTTATATAGTTTGAAAAATTTTGAGGACACTTTGACCACAAATAAGTTCAAAAGGTCAGATATGGACATCTATATGGCTTGTGATGCATCAGAAGGAGTCTATGAGTATGTATAGAAAGCCCAAGATCGAGGTCTCTTTGGCCAGAAATATGTTCAGGACGTCAAAAGGGGACGTCTGAATAGCTGATTTATCATCAAAAGGATTCTATAACTTTATATAGTTTGAAAAATTTTGAGGACACTTTGACCACAAATAAGTTCAAAAGGTCAGATATGGACATCTATATGGCTTGTGATGCATCAGAAGGAGTCTATGAGTATGTATAGAAAGCCCAAGATCGAGGACTCTTTGGCCAGAAATATGTTCAGGAGGTCAAAAGGGGACCTCTGAATAGCTGATTTATCATAAAAAGCATTCTATAACTTTGTATAGTTTGAAAAATTTTGAGGACACTTTGACCACAAATAAGTTCAAAAGGTCAGATATGGACATATATATGGCTTATGAAGCATCAGAACTATAACTTTATATAGTTTGAAAAATTTTGAGGACACTTTGACCACAAATAAGTTCAAAAGGTCAGATATGGACATCTATATGGCTTATGAAGAATCAGAAGGAGTCTATGAGTATGTATAGAAAGCCCAAGATCGAGGACTCTTTGGCCAGAAATATGTTCAGGAGGTCAAAAGGGGACCTCTGAATAGCTGATTTATCAAAAAAAGCATTCTATAACTTTATATAGTTTGAAAAATTTTGAGGACACTTTGACCACAAATAAGTTCAAAAGGTCAGATATGGACATCTATATGGCTTATGATGCATCAGAAGGAGTCTATGAGTATGTATAGAAAGCCCAAGATCGAGGACTCTTTGGCCAGAAATATGTTCAGGAGGTCAAAACCTCTGAATAGCTGATTTATCATCAAAAGGATTCTATAACTTTATATAGTTTGAAAAATTTTGAGGACACTTTGACCACAAATAAGTTCAAAAGGT
This sequence comes from Squalius cephalus, assembly GCF_949319135.1. Taxonomy (NCBI): domain Eukaryota; kingdom Metazoa; phylum Chordata; class Actinopteri; order Cypriniformes; family Leuciscidae; genus Squalius; species Squalius cephalus. The sequence goes on along the minus strand of NC_137141.1, from coordinate 8,422,434 downwards.
CAGATATGGTGTTGTATATAATGCTTATGAAGCATCAGAAGGAGTATGTATAGAAAGACCAAGTTTCGAATACTCCTTGGGGACCTCTGAATAGCTGATTTATCATCAGAAAGAGTCTATAACTTTATATAGTTTGAAAAATTTTGAGAACCCTTGACCAGAAATAAGTTCAAATGATCAGATATGGAAATCTATATGGGTTTTGAAGCATCAGAGGGAGTCTATGAGTATAGAAAGCCCAAGATCGAGGACTCTTTGGCCAGAAATATGTTCAGGAGTTCAAAAGGGGACCCATGTATAGCTGATTTATCATCAAAAGGAGTCTATAACTTTATATAATTTGAAACATTTTGAGGACACTTTGACCACAAATAAGTTCAAAAGGTCAGATATGGACATCTATATGGCTTATGAAGCATCAGAAGGCCATATGATGCTTATGAAAGCCATATAGATGTCTTTTGAAGCATCAGAGGGAGTCTATGAGTATATATAGAAAGCCCAAGATCGAGGACTCTTTGGCCAAAAATATGTTCAGGAGGTCAAAACCTCTGAATAGCTGATTTATCATCAAAAGAATTCTATAACTTTATATAGTTTGAAAAATTTTGAGGAGACATTGACCACAAATAAGTTCAAAAGGTCAGATATGGACATCTATATGGCTTATGATGCATCAGAAGGAGTCTATGAGTATGTATAGAAAGCCCAAGATCGAGGACTCTTTGGCCAGAAATATGTTCAGGAGGTCAAAACCTCTGAATAGCTGATTTATCATCAAAAGGATTCGATAACTTTATATAGTTTGAAAAATTTTGAAGACACTTTGACCTCAAATAAGTTCAAAAAGTCAGATATGGACATATATATATGGCTTATGAAGCATCAGAAGGAGTCTATGAGTATGTATAGAAAGCCCAAGACATCTATATGGCTTTTGAAGCATCAGAGGGAGTCTATGAGTATATATAGGAAGCCCAAGATCGAGGACTCTTTGGTGAGAAATATGTTCAGGAGGTCAAAAGGGGACCTCTGAATAGCTGATTTATCATCAAAAGGATTCTATAACTTTATATAGTTTGAAAAATTTTGAGGACACTTTGACCACAAATAAGTTCAAAAGGTCAGATATGGATATCTATATGGCTTATGAAGCATCAGAAGGAGTCTATGAGTATGAATAGAAAGCCCAAGATCGAGGACACTTTGGCCAGAAATATATTCAGGAGGTCAAAAGGGGACCTCTGAATAGCTGATTTATCAAAAAAAGAATTCTATAACTTTATATAGTTTGAAAAATGTTGAGGACACTTTGACTACAAATAAGTTCAAAAGGTCAGATATGGACATATATATGGCTTATGAAGCAACAGAAGGAGTCTATGAGTATGTATAGAAAGCCCAAGATCGAGGACTCTTTGGCCAGAAATATATTCCTTGGGGCAAAAATGGACTTCTGTCTGGTTGACCTAACATCAGAAAGAGTCAACGAGTATGTATAGAAAGCCCAAGTTTCGAATACTCCTTGGCCAGAAAAAAATTCAGTGTCAAATGGACTTTTGTCAGGAGGATATAACATCCGAAGATATCAGTGTGAATGTATTGTATTAATCTTTTAGGACTCTTTGGCCAGAAATATGTCCAGTAGGTCAAAAGGGGACCTCTGAATAGCTGATTTATCATCAGAAAGAGTCTATAACTTTATATAGTTTGAAAAATTTTGAGGACCCTTGAACCAGAAATAAGTTCAAATGATCAGATATGGACATCTATATGGGTTTTGAAGCATCAGAGGGTGTCTATGAGTATATATAGAAAGCCCAAGATCGAGGACTCTTTGGCCAGAAATATGTTCAGCAGTTCAATAGGGGACCCATGTATAGCTGATTTATCATCAAAAGGAGTCTATAACTTTATATAGTTTGAAAAATTTTGAGGACACTTTGACCACAAATAAGTTCAAAAGGTCATATGGACATATATATGGCTTATGAAGCATCAGAAGGATTATGTATAGAAAGCCCAAGTTTCGAATACTCCTTGGCCAGAAAAAAAATCAGTATGTCAAATATGGACTTATGTCAGGAGGATATAGAATCCGAAGATATCAGTCTGACGATATCAGTATTAATCTTTTAGGACTCTTTGGCCAGAAATATGTTCAGTAGGTCACAAGGGGACCTCTGAATAGCTGATTTATCATCAGAAAGAATCAATAACTTTATATAGTTTGAAAACTTTTGAGGACCCTTTGACCAGAAATAAGTTCAAAAGGTCAGATATGGACATCTATATGGCTTTTGAAGCATCAGAGGGAGTCTACGAGTATATATAGAAAGCCCAAGATCGAGGACTCTTTGGCCAGAAATATGTTCAGGAGGTCAAAAGGGGACCTCTGAATAGCTGATTTATCATCAAAAGGATTCTATAACTTTATATAGTTTGAAAAATTTTGAGGACACTTTGACCACAAATAAGTTCAAAAGGTCAGATATGGACATCTATATGGCTTATGAAGCATCAGAAGGAGTCTTTGAGTATGTATAGAAAGCCCAAGATCGAGGACTCTTTGGCCAGAAATATGTTCAGGAGGTCAAAACCTCTGAATAGCTGATTTATCATCAAAAGGATTCTATAACTTCATATAGTTTGAAAAATTTTGAGGACACTTTGACCACAAATAAGTTCAAAAGGTCAGATATGGACATCTATATGGCTTATGAAGCATCAGAAGGAGTCTAGGAGTATGTCAATATGTTCAGAAGGTCAAAAGGGGACCTCTGAATAGCTGATTTATCATCAAAAGGATTCTATAACTTTATATAGTTTGAAAATTTTTGAGGACACTTTGACCACAAATAAGTTCAAAAGGTCACATATGGACATCTATATGGCTTATGAAGCATCAGAAGGAGTCTATGAGTATGTATAGAAAACCCAAGATCGAGGACTCTTTGGCCAGAAATATGATACTCGTGGACTTCTGTAAGGCTGATTTAACATCAGAAGTTTATAATAGTAAAAAACATTTTGAGGATTCTTTGGCCAAAAATATGTTCAATTGGTCTTATATGGACTACAGTCTGGCTGATATAACATCATGAGAAGTCTGTATAGTAGGAGAAATATGTATAGTAAGGTAAAGGTCTCTGGAGAGAAATATGTTCAGAATGTTAAATATGGACTTCTGTATGGCTGATTTAACATCAGATGGAGTCTGTATTCGTTTACTGTAGACAACATCCTTTGAGAACTCTTTTGACCAGAAATAAGTTCAAAAGGTAAGCCATACGCCATATAGATATCCATATCTGTATGGATATCTAGATGGCTTTTGAAGCATCAGGAGTCAATGATGTATGTATAGAAATCGAGGACTCTTTGGCCAGAAATATGTTACTTTGGTCAAATATGGATTTCTGTATGGCTGGATCAGGAGTCGAAGAGTATGTATAGAAAGATAACATCAGCTGACTGAATGTATAAGTAGATTAATTAATGTGCAGTAAAGGAAAATCATTGCACTGGCTTTTGCTTTACAATGGACACAATTAACTCATTCCGTTGGACAACGATAGAATGCACTGAAGAATAAACATATAGATAATGCACTTTTCGCATTGCATTGCACACCAGAACTAACTCCTTCCCATGTTCATTAAAGAGATAACATTTATGTTGTTGCATTGCATTGCACAAACGATCTAACGTTGTCCACTGAACAATAACATATAGGCTACGCACTTCTTGGCTTGCATTGCATTGCACACCAGATCAAACTCCTTCCCATGTTCAGTAAAGAGATAATATGTTGCATTGCATTGGACAAACGATCTAACGTTGTGCATTGAGGAATAACATACAGGCTAAATGCATGCATTGTATTGCATTGCACACCCGAACTAACTCCTTCACATGTTCATTAAAGAGATAACATGTGTTATGCAACATTGCATTGCTTTGCACAAACGATCTAACGATGTGCACTGAAGAATAACATTTATGCACTTTTTGCATTGCATTGCACACCAGAACTAACTCCTTCCCATGTTCATTAAAGAGATAATATTTTGCATTGCATTGCACAAAACGATCGTTTGTCTCAACGATCAATGTTGTGCATTAAAGAATAACATATAGGCTAAATGCATGCATTGTATTGCATTGCACACCAGAACTAACTCCTTCCCATGTTCATTAAAGAGATAACACATGTTGCATTGCATTGCATTGCATGATCTAACGTTGTGCACTGAAGAATAACATTTAGGGTATGCACTTTTGGCATTGCATTGCATTGCACACCAGATCTTACTCCTTCAAATGTTTATTAAAGAGATAACATAGGCCATGCACTTTTTGAATTGCATTGCACATTAGAACTAACTCCTTCAAATGTTCATTGAAGAGATAACATTTTGCATTGCATTGCGCAAACGATCTAATGTTGTGCATTGAAGAGAAACATAGACCATGCACTTTTTGCATTGCATTGAATTACACACCAGAACTAACTCTTTCCCATGTTCACTAAAGAGATAACATGTTGCACTGCACTGCATTGCATTGCAGAAACGATCTAATGTTGTGCACTGAATAATAACATTTATGCACTTTTTGCATTGCATTGCATTTGCACACCAGAACTCACTCCTTCAAATGTTAGTTATATTGTGCAATGCAATGCAAAAAGTGAATAGCCAATGTTACTCTTCAATGCAAAATCGTACTGAATACATACTGAATCGTTTGTGCATAACATATGTTATCTCTTTAATGAATATGGGAAGGAGTTAGTTCGGGTGTGCAATGCAATACAATGCATGCATTTAGCCTATATGTTATTCTTCAATGCACAACGTTATGCAATGCACAATGCAATGCAAAATGTTATCTCTTTAATAAGCATTTGAAGGTGTTAGTTCTGGTGTGCAATGCAATGCAATGCAAAAAGTGCATAAATGTTATTCAGTGCACAGCGTTAAATCGTTTTTGCAAAGCAATGCAATGTTGCATAACATATGTTATCTTTTTAATGAACATGGGAAGGAGTTAGTTCGGCTGTACATGCAACACAATCCATGTCATTCTTCAATGCACAACGTTAGATCGTTTGTGCAATGCAATGCAACATGTTATCTCTTTAATAAACATTTGAAGGAGTTAGTTCTTGTGTGCAATGCAATGCAAAGCAATGCAAAAAATGCATGGCCTATGTTACTCTTCAATGCACAACGTTAGATCGTTTGTGCAATGCAATGCAACATGTTATCTCTTTAATAAACATGGGAAGTAGTTAGTTCTGGTGTGCAATGCAATGCAAAGCAAACAGTGAATAGCCTATGTTACTCTTCAATGCACAACGTTAGATCATTTGTGCAAAACAATGAAATGTTGCATAACATATGTTATCTCTTCAATGAACATGGGAACGAGTTAGTTCAGGTGTGCAATGCAATACAATGCATGCATTTAGCCTATATGTTATTCTTCAATGCACAACGTTAGATCGTTTGTGCAATGCAATGCAAAATGTTATCTCTTTAATAAACATTTGAAGGAGTTAGTTCTGGTGTGCAATGCAATGCAAAAAATGCATAAATGTTATTCTTTAGTGCACAGTATTAGATCCTTTGTGCAAAGCAATTTAATGTTGCATATGTTATCGTTTGTGCAATGCAATACAACATCATTGCACCTTATTTCTTTAAAGAAAATGGGAATGATTTAGTTCTGGTGTGCAATGCAATGCAAGAATTGCATAGCCTATATTATTCTTCAATGCACAACGTTAGATCGTTTGTGCAATGCAATGCAAAATGTTATCTCTTTAATAAACATTTGAAGGAGTTAGTTCTGGTGTGCAATGCAATACAATGCAAAAAGTGCATAAATATTCTTCAGTGCACAACGTTAGATCGTTTCTGCAAAACAATGAAATGTTGCATAACATATGTTATGCAACATTGCATTGCTTTGCACAAACGATCTAACGATGTGCACTGAAGAATAACATTTATGCACTTTTTGCATTGCATTGCACACCAGAACTAATTCCTTCCCATATTCATTAAAGAGATAATATTTTGCATTGCATTGCACAAACGATCGTTTGTCTCAACGATCAATGTTGTGCATTAAAGAATAACATATAGGCTAAATGCATGCATTGTATTGCATTGCACACCAGAACTAACTCCTTCCCATGTTCATTAAAGAGATAACACATGTTGCATTGCATTGCATTGCCATTGCAGAAACGATCTAACATTTATGCACTTTTTGCATTGCATTGCACACTGAAACTAACTCCTTCCCATGTAAAGATATAACATGTTGCATTGCATTGAATTGCATTGCATTGCAGAAACGATCTAACGTTGTGCACTGAAGAATAACATTTAGGGTATGCACTTTTGGCATTGCATTGCATTGCACACCAGATCTTACTCCTTCAAATGTTTATTAAAGAGATAACATAGGCCATGCACTTTTTGAATTGCATTGCACATTAGAACTAACTCCTTCAAATGTTCATTGAAGAGATAACATTTTGCATTGCATTGCGCAAACGATCTAACGTTGTGCATTGAAGAGAAACATAGACCATGCACTTTTTGCATTGCATTGAATTACACACCAGAACTAACTCTTTCCCATGTTCACTAAAGAGATAACATGTTGCATTGCACTGCATTGCATTGCAGAAACGATCTAATGTTGTGCACTGAATAATAACATTTATGCACTTTTTGCATTGCATTGCATTTGCACACCAGAACTCACTCCTTCAAATGTTAGTTATGGTGTGCAATGCAATGCAAAAAGTGAATAGCCAATGTTACTCTTCAATGCAAAATCGTACTGAATACATACTGAATCGTTTTTGCATAACATATGTTATCTCTTTAATGAATATGGGAAGGAGTTAGTTCGGGTGTGCAATGCAATACAATGCATGCATTTAGCCTATGTTATTCTTCAATGCACAACGTTATGCAATGCACAATGCAATGCAAAATGTTATCTCTTTAATAAGCATTTGAAGGTGTTAGTTCTGATGTGCAATGCAAAAAGTGCATAAATGTTATTCAGTGCAGAGCGTTAAATCGTTTGTGCAAAGCAATGCAATGTTGCATAACATATGTTATCTTTTTAATGAACATGGCAAGGAGTTAGTTCGGCTGTACATGCAACACAATCCATGCATTTAGCTATGTCAACTATGTCATTCTTCAATGCACAACGTTATTAGATCGTTTGTGCAATGCAATGCAAAATGTTATCTCTTTAATAAACATGGGAAGTAGTTAGTTCTGGAGTGCAATGCAATGCAATGCAAAAAGTGCATAGCCTATATTTTATTCTTCAGTGCACAGCGTTAGATCGTTTGTGCAATGCAATGCAATGCAACATGTTATCCCTTTAATGAACATGGGAAGGAGTTAGTTCTGGTGTGCAATGCAATGCAAAAAATGCATAAATGTTATTCTTTAGTGCACAGTGTTAGATCCTTTGTGCAAAGCAATATAATGTTGCATAACATATGTTATCGTTTTTGCAATGCAATACAACATCATTGCACCTTATTTATTTAAAGAAAATGGGAATGATTTAGTTCTGGTGTGCAATGCAATGCAAGAATTGCATAGCCTATATTATTCTTCAATGCACAACGTTAGATCGTTTGTGCAAAATGCAATGCAAAATGTTATCTCTTTAATAAACATTTGAATGAGTTAGTTCTGGTGTGCAATGCAATACAATGCAAAAAGTGCATAAATATTCTTCAGTGCACAACGTTAGATCGTTTCTGCAAAACAATGAAATGTTGCATAACATATGTTATCTCTTTTATGAACATGGGAAGGAGTTAGTTCGGGTGTGCAATGCAATACATTGCATGCATTTAGTCTATATGTTATTCTTCAATGCACAACGTTAGATCGTTTGTGCAATGCAATGCAAAATGTTATCTCTTTAATAAACATTTGAAGGAGTTAGTTCTGGTGTGCAATGCAATGCAATGCAAAAAGTGCAGCGTTTAGGTCGTTTGTTCAAAACTATGCAATGTTGCATAACATGTTATCTCTTTACTGAACATGGGAAGGAGTTAGATCTGGTGTGCAATGCAATGCAAAAAGTGCATGGCTATGTTACTATTCAATGCACAACGTTAGATCGTTTGTGCAATGCAATGCAACAACATTGCAACTTATCTCTTTAAAGAAAATGGGAATGAGTTAGTTCTTGTGTGCAATGCAATGCAAGAATTGCATAGCCTATATTATTCTTCAATGCACAACTTTAGATCGTTTGTTGCAATGCAATGCAAAATGTTATCGCTTTAATAAACATTTGAAGGAGTTAGTTCTGGTGTGCAATGCAATGCAATGCAAAAAGTGCATGGCCTATATGTTATTCTTCAGTGCACAACGTTAGATCGTTTGTGCAATGCAATGCAAAATGTCATCTCTTTAGTAAACATTTGAAGGAGTTAGTTCTGGTGTGCAATTCAATGCAATGCAAAAAGTGCATAGCCTATATGTTATTCTTCAGTGCACAGCGTTAGATCGTTTGTGCAGTACAATGCAATGCAACATGTTATCCATTTAATGAACATGGGAAGGAGTTAGTTCTGGTGTGCAATGCATAAAGTGCATAGCCTGTATGTTATTCTTCAATGCACAACGTAAGATCGTTAGTGCAATGCAATGCAACAACACTTGTTATCTCTTTAATGAACATGGGAATGAATTAGATCTACTGTGCAATGCAATGCAATCCAAGAAGTGCATAGCCTATATGTTATTGTTCAGTGGACAACGTTAGATCCTTTGTGCAATGCATAAATGTTATATCTTTAATGAACATGGGAAGGAGTTAGTTCTGGTGTGCAATGCAATGCGAAAAGTGCTTGATCTATTATGTTTATTCTTCAGTGCATTCTAACGTTGCCCAACGATAGAATGCACTGAAGAATAAACATATAGATAAAGCACTTTTCGCATTGCATTGCACACCAGAACTAACTCCTATAATTGTGTCCATTGTAAAGCAACAGCTAGTGCAATGATTTTCCTTCACTGCACATTAACCTACTTATACATTCAGTCAACTGATGTTAACTTTCTATAAATACTCTTCGACTCCTGATGTAGGTAAGTACATGTTTGACCAAAATAACATATTTCTGGCCAAACAGTCCTCGATTTCTATACATACTCGTTGACTCCTGATGCTTCATAAGCCAATATAGATATCCATACAGATATGGCTTATGGCTTACCTTTAGAAATTATTTCTGCTCAAAGGGTCCTCAAAATGTTTCAAGCTATATAAAGTTATAGAATTCTTTTGATGATAAATCAGCTATTCAGAGGTCCCCTTTTGACCTCCTGAACATATTTCTGGCCAAAGAGTCCTCGATCTTGGGCTTTTTATACATACTCATAGACTCCTTCTGATGTTTCATAAGCCATATAGATATCCATATCTGACCTTTTGAACTTATATCTGGTCAAAGTGTCCTCAAAATTTTTCAAACTATATAAAGTTATAGAATCCTTTTGATGATAAATCAGCTATTCAGAGGTCCCCTTTTGACCCCCTGAACATATTTCTCGCCAAAGAGTCCTCGATCTTGGGCTTTCTATACATACTCATAGACTTCTTCTGATGCTTCATAAGCCATATAGATGTCCATATCTGACCTTTTGAACTTATTTGTGGTCAAAGTGTCCTCAAAATTTTTCAAACTATATAAAGTTATAGAATCCTTTTGATGATAAATCAGCTTTTTAGAGGTTTTGACCTCTTGAACATATTTCTGGCCAAAGAGTCCTCGATCTTGGGCTTTCTATACATGCTCAAAGACTCCTTCTGATGCATCATAAGCCATATAGATGTCCATATCTGACCTTTTGAACTTATTTGTGGTCAAAGTGTCCTCAAAATTTTTCAAACTATATAAAGTTATAGAATCCTTTTGATGATATATCAGCTTTTTAGAGGTTTTGACCTCCTGAACATATTTCTGGCCAAAGAGTCCTCGATATTGGGCTTTCTATACATACTCATAGACTCCTTCTGATGCTTCATAAGCCATATAGATGTCCATATCTGACCTTTTGAACTTATTTGTGGTCAAAGTGTCCTCAACATTTTTCAAACTATATAAAGTTATAGACTCCTTTTGCTATTCAGAGGTCCCCTTTTGACCTCCTCGATTTAGATTCCTCGATCTTGGGCTTTCTATACATACTCATAGTCTCCTTCTGATGTTTCATAAGACATATAGATGTCCATATCTGACCTTTTGAACTTATTTGTGGTCAAAGTGTCCTCAAAATTTTTCAAACTATATAAAGTTATAGAGTCCTTTTGCTATTCATAGGTCCCCTTTTGACCTCCTGAACATATTTCTGGCCAAAGAGTCCTCGATATTGGGCTTTCTATACATACTCATAGACTCCTTCTGATGCTTCATAAGCCATATAGATGTCTTGGGCTTTCTATACATACTCATAGACTCCTTCTGATGCTTCATAAGCCATACATATATGTCCATATCTGACCTTTTGAACTTATTTGTGGTCAAAGTGTCCTCAAAATTTTTCAAACTATATAAAGTTATAGAATTCTTTTGATGATAAATCAGCTATTCAGAGGTCCCCTTTTGACCTCCTGAACATATTTCTCGCCAAAGAGTCCTCGATCTTGCGCTTCCTATATATACTCATATCTTCAAAAGCCATATAGATGTCTTGGGCTTTCTATACATACTCATAGACTCCTTCTGATGCTTCATAAGCCATATATATATGTCCATATCTGACCTTTTGAACTTATTTGTGGTCAAAGTGTCCTCAAAATTTTTCAAACTATATAAAGTTATAAAATTCTTTTGATGATAAATCAGCTATTCAGAGGTCCCCTTTTGACCTCTTGAACATATTTCTGGCCAAAGAGTCCTCGATCTTGGGCTTTCTATACATACTCATAGACTCCTTCTGATGCTTCATAAGCCATATAGATGTCCATATCTGACCTTTTGAACTTATTTGTGGTCAAAGTGTCCTCAAAATTTTTCAAACTATATAAAGTTATAGAATTCTTTTGATGATAAATCAGCTATCCAGAGGTCCCCTTTTGACCTCCTGAACATATTTCTCGCCAAAGAGTCCTCGATCTTGGGCTTCCTATATATACTAATAGACTCCCTCTGATGCTTCAAAAGCCATATAGATGTCTTGGGCTTTCTATACATACTCAGAGACTCATTCTGATGCTTCATAAGCCATATATATATGTCCATATCTGACCTTTTGAACTTATTTGAGGTCAAAGTGTCCTCAAAATTTTTCAAACTATATAAAGTTATAGAATTCTTTTGATGATAAATCAGCTATTCAGAGGTCCCCTTTTGACCTCCTGAACATATTTCTGGCCAAAGAGTCCTCGATCTTGGGCTTTCTATACATACTCATAAGACTCCTTCTGATGCTTCATAAGACATATAGATGTCCATATCTGACCTTTTGAACTTATTTGTGGTCAAAGTGTCCTAAAAATTTTTCAAACTATATAAAGTTATTGAATTCTTTTGATGATAAATCAGCTATTCAGAGGTCCCCTTTTGACCTCCTGAACATATTTCTCGCCAAAGAGTCGAGAAATATATAGATGTCCATATCTGACCTTTTGAACTTATTTGAGGTCAAAGTGTCCTCAAAATTTTTCAAACTATATAAAGTTATAGAATTCTTTTGATGATAAATTAGCTATTCAGAGGTCCCCTTTCGACCTCCTGAACATATTTCTGGCCAAAGAGTCCTCGATCTTGGGTTTTCTATACATACTCATAGACTCCTTCTGATGCTTCATAAGCCATATAGATGTCCATATGTGACCTTTTGAACTTATTTGTGGTCAAAGTGTCCTCAAAATTTTTCAAACTATATAAAGTTATTGAATTCTTTTGATGATAAATCAGCTATTCAGAGGTCCCCTTTTGACCTCCTGAACATATTTCTCGCCAAAGAGTCGAGAAATATATAGATGTCCATATCTGACCTTTTGAACTTATTTGAGGTCAAAGTGTCCTCAAAATTTTTCAAACTATATACATTTATAGAATTCTTTTGATGATAAATCAGCTATTCAGAGGTCCCCTTTTGACCTCCTGAACATATTTCTGGCCAAAGAGTCCTCGATCTTGGGTTTTCTATACATACTCATAGACTCCTTCTGATGCTTCATAAGCCATATAGATGTCCATATGTGACCTTTTGAACTTATTTGTGGTCAAAGTGTCCTCAAAAGTTTTCAAACTATATAAAGTTATTGAATTCTTTTGATGATAAATCAGCTATTCAGAGGTCCCCTTTTGACCTCCTGAACATATTTCTCGCCAAAGAGTCGAGAAATATATAGATGTCCATATCTGACCTTTTGAACTTATTTGTGGTCAAAGTGTCCTCAAAAATTTTCAAACTATATAAAGTCATAGACTCCTTTTGATGATAAATCAGTATTTCATGGGGCCCCTTTTGACCTCCTGAACATATTTCTGGCCAAAGATTCCTCGATCTTGGGCTTTCTATACATACTCATAGACTCCTTCTGATGCTTCATAAGCCATATAGATGTCCATATCTGACCTTTTGAACATTTGTGGTCAAAGTGTCCTCAAAATTTTTCAAACTATATAAAGTTATAGACTCCTTTTGCTATTCAGAGGTCCCCTTTTGACCTCCTCGATTTAGAGTCCTCGATCTTGGGTTTTCTATACATACTCATAGACTCCTTCTGATGCTTCATAAGCCATATAGATGTCCATATCTGACCTTTTGAACTTATTTGTGGTCAAAGTGTCCTCAAAGTTTTTCAAACTATATAAAGTTATAGACTCCTTTTGCTATTCAGAGGTCCTCTTTTGACCTCCTCGATTTAGAGTCCTCAATCTTGGGCTTTCTATACATACTCATAGTCTCCTTCTGATGTTTCATAAGCCATATAGATGTCCATATCTGACCTTTTGAACTTATTTGTGGTCAAAGTATCCTCAACATTTTTCAAAATATATAAAGTTATAGACTCCTTTTGCTATTCAGAGGTCCCCTTTTGAACTCCTGAGCATGTTTCTGGCCAAAGAGTCCTCGATATTGGGCTTTCTATACATACTCATAGACTCCTTCTGATGCTTCATAAGCCATATAGATTTCCATATCTGACCTTTTGAACTTATTTGTGGTCAAAGTGTCCTAAAATTTTTTCAAACTATATAAAGTTATAGAATTCTTTTGATGATAAATCAGCTATTCAGAGGTCCCCTTTTGACCTCCTGAACATATTTCTGGCCAAAGATTCCTGATCTTGGGCTTTCTATACATACTCATAGACTCCTTCTGATGCTTCATAAACCATATAGATGTCCATATCTGACCTTTTGAACTTATTTGTGGTCAAAGTGTCCTCAAAATTTTTCAAACTATATAAAGTTATAGACTCCTTTTGCTATTCAGAGGTCCCCTTTTGACCTCCTCAATTTAGATTCCTCGATCTTGGGCTTTCTATACATACTCATAGACTCCTTCTGATGCTACATAAGCCATATAGATGTCCATATCTGACCTTTTGAACTTATTTGTGGTCAAAGTGTCCTCAAAGTTTTTCAAACTATATAAAGTTATAGACTCCTTTTGCTATTCAGAGGTCCTCTTTTGACCTCCTCGATTTAGAGTCCTCAATCTTGGGCTTTCTATACATACTCATAGTCTCCTTCTGATGTTTCATAAGCCATATAGATGTCCATATCTGACCTTTTGAACTTATTTGTGGTCAAAGTGTCCTCAACATTTTTCAAACTATATAAAGTTATAGACTCCTTTTGCTATTCAGAGGTCCCCTTTTGACCTCCTGAACATATTTCTGGCCAAAGAGTCGTCGATCTTGGGCTTTCTATACATACTCATAGACTCCTTCTGATGCTTCATAAGCCATATAGATGTCCATATCTGACCTTTTGAACTTATTTGTGGTCAAAGTGTCCTCAAAATTTTTCAAACTATATAAAGTTATAGACTCCTTTCGCTATTCAGAGGTCCCCTTTTGACCTCCTCGATTTAGAGTCCTCGATCTTGGGCTTTCTATACATACTCATAGTCTCCTTCTGATGTTTCATAAGCCATATAGATGTCCATATCTGACCTTTTGAACTTATTTGTGGTCAAAGTGTCCTCAAAATTTTTCAAACTATGTAAAGTTATAGACTCCTTTTGCTATTCAGAGGTCCCCTTTTGACCTCCTGAACATATTTCTGGCCAAAGAGTCCTCGATATTGGGCTTTCTATACATACTCATAGACTCCTTCTGATGCTTCATAAGCCATATAGATTTCCATATCTGACCTTTTGAACTTATTTGTGGTCAAAGTGTCCTCAAAATTTTTCAAACTATATAAAGTTATAGAATTCTTTTGATAAAAAATCAGCTATTCAGAGGTCCCCTTTTGACCTCCTGAACATATTTCTCGCCAAAGAGTCCTCGATCTTGGGCTTCCTATATATACTCATAGACTCCCTCTGATGCTTCAAAAGCCATATAGATGTCTTGGGCTTTCTATACATACTCATAGACTCCTTCTGATGCTTCATAAGCCATATATATATATGTCCATATCTGACCTTTTGAACTTATTTGTGGTCAAAGTGTCCTCAAAAATTTTCAACCTATATAAAGTTATAGACTCCTTTTGATGATATTTCAGTATTTCATGGTTCCCCTTTTGACCTCCTGAACATATTCCTGGCCAAAGAGTCCTCGATCTTGGGCTTTCTATATGTACTCATAGACTCCCTCTGATGCTTCAAAATCCATATAGATGTCCATATCTGACCTTTTGAACTTATTTCTGGTCAAAGGGTCCTCAAAATTTTTCAAACTATATAAAGTTATAGAATTCTTTTTGTGATAAATCAGCTATTCAGAGGTCCCCTTTTGACCTCCTGAACATATTTCTGGCCAAAGAGTCCTCGATCTTGGGCTTTCTATACATACTCATAGACTCCTTCTGATGCTTCATAAGCCATATAGATGTCCATATCTGACCTTTTGAACTTATTTGTGGTCAAAGTGTCCTCAAAATTTTTTAAACTATATAAAGTTATAGAATTCTTTTGATGATAAATCAGCTATTCAGAGGTCCCCTTTTGACCTCCTGAACATATTTCTCGCCAAAGAGTCCTCGATCTTGGGCTTTCTATATATACTCATAGACTCCCTCTGATGCTTCAAAAGCCATATAGATGTCTTGGGCTTTCTATACATACTCATAGACTCCTTCTGATGCTTCTTAAGCCATATAGATGTCCATATCTGACCTTTTGAACTTATTTGTGGTCAAAGTGTCCTCAAAATTTTTCAAACTATATAAAGTTATAGACTCTTTCTGATGATTATAGACCCACGATTCAGAGGTCCACTTTTGACCTACTGAACATATTTCTGGCCAAAGAGTCCTAAAAGATTAATACAATACATTCAGACTGATATCTTCGGATGTTATATCCTCCTGACAAAAGTCCATATTTGACACACTGAATTTTTTTCTGGCCAAGCAGTATTCGAAACTAGGGCTTTCTATACATACTCCTTCTGATGCTTCATAAGCCATATGTCCATATCTGACCTTTTGAACTTATTTGTGGTCAAAGGGTCCTCAAAATGTTTTAAACTATATAAAGTTATAGAATTCTTTTTGAAAAATTTTGACGACACTTTGACCACAAATAAGTTCAAAAGGTCAGATATGGACATCTATATGGCTTATGAAGCATCAGAAGGAGTATGTATAGAAAGACCAAGTTTCGAATACTCCTTGGGGACCTCTGAATAGCTGATTTATCATCAGAAAGAGTCTATAACTTTATATAGTTTGAAAAATTTTGAGGACACTTTGACCACAAATAAGTTCAAAAGGTCAGATATGGACATCTATATGGCTTGTGATGCATCAGAAGGAGTCTATGAGTATGTATAGAAAGCCCAAGATAGAGGACTCTTTGGCCAGAAATATGTTCAGGGGGTCAAAAAGGGACCTCTGAATAGCTGATTTATCATCGAAAGAATCTATAACTTTATATAGTTTGAAAAATTTTGAGGACACTTTGACCACAAATAAGTTCAAAAGGTCAGATGGACATCTATATGGCTTATGAAGCATCAGAAGGAGTCTATGAGTATGTATAGAAAGCCCAAGATTGAGGACTCTTTGGCCAGAAATATTTTCAGGAGGTCAAAAGGGGACCTCTGAATAGCTGATTTATCATAAAAAGCATTCTATAACTTTATATAGTTTGAAAAATGTTTAGGACACTTTGACCACAAATAAGTTCAAAAGGTCAGATATGAACATCTATATGGCTTATGAAGCATCAGAACTATAACTTTATATAGTTTGAAAAATTTTGAGGACACTTTGACCACAAATAAGTTCAAAAGGTCAGATATGGACATCTATATGGCTTATGAAGCATCAGAAGGAGTCTATGAGTATGTATAGAAAGCCCAATATCGAGGACTCTTTGTCCAGAAATATGTTCAGGAGGTCAAAACCTCTGAATTTGCTGATCATCAAAAGGATTCTATAACTTTATATAGTTTGAAAAATTTTGAGGACACTTTGACCACAAATAAGTTCGAAAGGTCAGATATGGACATCTATATGGCTTATGATGCATCAGAAGGAGTCTATGAGTATGTATAGTAAGCCCAAGATCGAGGACTCTTTGGCCAGAAATATGTTCAGGAGGTCAAAACCTCTGAATAGCTGATTTATCATCAAAAGGATTCTATAACTTTATATAGTTTGAAAAATTTTGAGGACACTTTGACCACAAATAAGTTCAAAAGGTCAGATATGGACATATATAATGCTTATGTAGCATCAGAAGGAGTATGTATAGAAAGACCAAGTTTCGAACACTCCTTGGGGACCTCTGAATAGCTGATTTATCATCAGAAAGAGTCTATAACTTTATATAGTTTGAAAAATTTTGAGGACCCTTGACCAGAAATAAGTTCAAATGATCAGATATGGAAATCTATATGGGTTTTGAAGCATCAGAGGGAGTCTATGAGTATATATAGAAAGCCCAAGATCGAGGACTCTTTGGCCAGAAATATGTTCAGGAGTTCAAAAGGGCACCCATGTATAGCTGATTTATCATCAAAAGGAGTCTATAACTTTATATAGTTTGAAACATTTTGAGGACACTTTGACCACAAATAAGTTCAAAAGGTCAGATATGGACATCTATATGGCTTATGAAGCATCAGAAGGCCATATGATGCTTATGAAAGCCATATAGATGTCTTTTGAAGCATCAGAGGGAGTCTATGAGTATATATAGAAAGCCCAAGATCGAGGACTCTTTGGCCAAAAATATGTTCAGGAGGTCAAAACCTCTGAATAGCTGATTTATCATCAGAAAGAATCAATAACTTTATATAGTTTGAAAACTTTTGAGGACCCTTTGACCAGAAATAAGTTCAAAAGGTCAGATATGGACATCTATATGGCTTTTGAAGCATCAGAGGGAGTCTACGAGTATATATAGAAAGCCCAAGATCAAGGACTCTTTGGCCAGAAATATGTTCAGGAGGTCAAAAGGGGACCTCTGAATAGTTGATTTATCATCAAAAGGAGTCTATAACTTTATATAGTTGAAAAATTTTGAGGACACTTTGACAACAAATAAGTTCAAAAGGTCAGATATGGACATCTATATGGCTTATGAAGCATCAGAAGGAGTCTTTGAGTATGTATAGAAAGCCCAAGATTGAGGACTCTTTGGCCAGAAATATGTTCAGGAGGTCAAAACCTCTGAATAGCTGATTTATCATCAAAAGGATTCTATAACTTCATATAGTTTGAAAAATTTTGAGGACACTTTGACCACAAATAAGTTCAAAAGGTCAGATATGGACATCTATATAGCTTATGAAGCATCAGAAGGAGGCTATGAGTATGTATAGAAAGCCCAAGATCGAGGACTCTTTGGCCAGAAATATGTTCAGGAGGTCAAAAACTCTGAATAGCTGATTTATCATCAAAAGGATTCTATAACTTCATATAGTTTGAAAAATTTTGAGGACACTTTGACCACAAATTAGTTCAAAAGGTCAGATATGGATATCTATATGGCTTATGAAGCATCAGAAGGAGTCTATGAGTATGTATAGAAAGCCCAAGATCGAGGACTCTTTGGCCAGAAATATGTTCAGGAGGTCAAAAGGGGACCTCTGAATAGCAGATTTATCATAAAAACAATTCTATAACTTTATATAGTTTGAAAAATTTTGAAGACACTTTGACTACAAATAAGTTCAAAAGGTCAGATATCGACATATATATGGCTTATGAAGCAACAGAAGGAGTCTATGAGTATGTATAGAAAGCCCAAGATCGAGGAATCTTTGGCCAGAAATATATTCCTTGGGTCAAAAATGGACTTCTGTCTGGTTGACCTAACATCAGAAAGAGTCAACGAGTGTGTATAGAAAGCCCAAGTTTCGAATACTCCTTGGCCAGAAAAAAATTCAGTGTCAAATGGACTTTTGTCAGGAGGATATAACATCCGAAGATATCAGTCTGAATGTATTGTATTAATCTTTTAGGACTCTTTGGCCAGAAATATGTCCAGTAGGTCAAAAGGGGACCTCTGAATAGCTGATTTATCATCAGAAAGAGTCTATAACTTTATATAGTTTGAAAAATGTTGAGGACCCTTGAACCAGAAATAAGTTCAAATGATCAGATATGGACATCTATATGGGTTTTGAAGCATCAGAGGGTGTCTATGAGTATATATAGAAAGCCCAAGATCGAGGACTCTTTGGCCAGAAATATGTTCAGCAGTTCAATAGGGGACCCATGTATAGCTGATTTATCATCAAAAGGAGTCTATAACTTTATATAGTTTGAAAAATTTTGAGGACACTTTGACCACAAATAAGTTCAAAAGGTCATATGGACATATATATGGCTTATGAAGCATCAGAAGGATTATGTATAGAAAGCCCAAGTTTCGAATACTCCTTGGCCAGAAAAAAAATCAGTATGTCAAATATGGACTTATGTCAGGAGGATATAGAATCCGAAGATATCAGTCTGACGATATCAGTATTAATCTTTTAGGACTCTTTGGCCAGAAATATGTTCAGTAGGTCACAAGGGGACCTCTGAATAGCTGATTTATCATCAGAAAGAATCAATAACTTTATATAGTTTGAAAACTTTTGAGGACCCTTTGACCAGAAATAAGTTCAAAAGGTCAGATATGGACATCTATATGGCTTTTGAAGCATCAGAGGGAGTCTACGAGTATATATAGAAAGCCCAAGATCGAGGACTCTTTGGCCAGAAATATGTTCAGGAGGTCAAAAGGGGACCTCTGAATAGTTGATTTATCATCAAAAGGAGTCTATAACTTTATATAGTTGAAAAATTTTGAGAACACTTTGACAACAAATAAGTTCAAGAGGTCAGATATGGACATCTATATGGCTTATGAAGCATCAGAAGGAGTATATGAGTATGTATAGAAAGCCCAAGATCGAGGACTCTTTGGCCAGAAATATGTTCAGGAGGTCAAAACCTCTGAATAGCTGATTTATCCTCAAAAGGAGTCTATAACTTTATATAGTTTGAAAAATTTTGAGGACACTTTGACCACAAATAAGTTCAAAAGGTCATATGGACATATATATGGCTTATGAAGCATCAGAAGGATTATGTATAGAAAGCCCAAGTTTCGAATACTCCTTGGCCAGAAAAAAAAATCAGTATGTCAAATATGGACTTATGTCAGGAGGATATAGAATCCGAAGATATCAGTCTGAAGATATCAGTATTAATCTTTTAGGACTCTTTGGCCAGAAATATGTTCAGTAGGTCACAAGGGGACCTCTGAATGGCTGATTTATCATCAGAAAGAATCAATAACTTTATATAGTTTGAAAACTTTTGAGGACCCTTTGACCAGAAATAAGTTCAAAAGGTCAGATATGGACATCTATATGGCTTTTGAAGCATCAGAGGGAGTCTACGAGTATATATAGAAAGCAAAAGATCGAGGACTCTTTGGCCAGAAATATGTTCAGGAGGTCAAAAGGGGACCTCTGAATAGTTGATTTATCTTTAAAAGGAGTCTATAACTTTATATAGTTGAAAAATTGTGAGGACACTTTGACAACAAATAAGTTCAAGAGGTCAGATATGGACATCTATATGGCTTATGAAGCATCAGAAGGAGTCTATGAGTATGTATAGAAAGCCCAAGATCGAGGACTCTTTGTCCAGAAATATATTCCTTGGGTCAACAATGGACTTCTGCATGGTTGATGTAACATCAGAAAGAGTCAACGAGTATATATGGAAAGGTCAAGTTTCGAGTACTCCTTGACCAGAAAAATATTCAGTATGTCAAATATGGACTTTTGTCAGGATGATATAACATCCGAAGATATCAGTCTGAATGTATTGTATTAATCTTTTAGGACTCTTTGGAAAAAAATATGTTCAGGAGGTCAAAAGGGGACCTCTGAATAGCTGATTTATCATCAAAAGGATTCTATAACTTTATATAGTTTGAAAAATTTTGAGGACACTTTGACCACAAATAAGTTCAAAAGGTCAGATATGGACACATATATATGGCTAATGAAGCATCAGAAGGAGTCTATGAGTATGTATAGAAAGCCCAAGACATCTATATGGCTTTTGAAGCATCAGAGGGAGTCTATGAGTATATATAGGAAGCCCAAGATCGAGGACTCTTTGGCCAGAAATATGTTCAGGAGGTCAAAAGGGGACCTCTGAATAGCTGATTATCATCAAAAGAATTCTATAACTTTATATAGTTTAAAAAATTTTGAGGACGCTTTGACCACAAATAAGTTCAAAAGGTCAGATATGGACATCTATATGGCTTATGAAGCATCAGAAGGAGTCTAGGAGTATGTCAATATGTTCAGAAGGTCAAAAGGGGACCTCTGAATAGCTGATTTATCATCAAAAGGATTCTATAACTTTATATAGTTTGAAAATTTTTGAGGACACTTTGACCACAAATAAGTTCAAAAGGTCAGATATGGACATCTATATGGCTTATGAAGTATCAAAAGTATTCTATGAGTAGAAAGCCCAAGATCGACTCTTTGTCCAGAAATATTTTCAGGTGGTCAATTATGGACTTCTGTAAGGCTGATTTAACATCAGAAGTTTATAATAGTAAAAAACATTTTGAGGATTCTTTGGCCAAAAATATGTTCAATTGGTCTTATATGGACTACAGTCTGGCTGATATAACATCATGAGAAGTCTGTATAGTAGGAGAAATATGTATAGTAAGGTAAATGTTCAAGGTCTCTGGAGAGAAATATGTTCAGAATGTTAAATATGGACTTCTGTATGGCTGATTTAACATCAGAAGGAGTCTGTATTCGTTTACTGTAGACAACATCCTTTTGAGAACTCTTTTGTCAATGATTTATTATCAGAAGGAGACTATAACTTTATATAGTTTGAACAATTTTGAGAACACTTTGACCAGAAATAAGTTCAAAAGGTAAGCCATACGCCATATAGATATCCATATCTGTATGGATATCTAGATGGCTTTTGAAGCATCAGGAGTCAATGATGTATGTATAGAAATCGAGGACTCTTTGGCCAGAAATATGTTACTTTGGTCAAATATGGATTTCTGTATGGCTGGATCAGGAGTCGAAGAGTATGTATAGAAAGATAACATCAGCTGACTGAATGTATAAGTAGATTAATTAATGTGCAGTAAAGGAAAATCATTGCACTGGCTTTTGCTTTACAATGGACACAATTAACTCATTCCGTTGGACAACGATAGAATGCACTGAAGAATAAACATATAGATAATGCACTTTTCGCATTGCATTGCACACCAGAACTAACTCCTTCCCATGTTCATTAAAGAGATAACATTTATGTTGTTGCATTGCATTGCACAAACGATCTAACGTTGTCCACTGAACAATAACATATAGGCTACGCACTTCTTGGCTTGCATTGCATTGCACACTACAATTAATTCATTCCCATGTTCATTAAAGAGATAACATCTGTTGTTGCACAAACGATCTAACGTTGTGCACTGAAGAATAACATTTAGGGTATGCACTTTTTGCATTGCATTGCATTGCACACCAGATCAAACTCCTTCCCATGTTCAGTAAAGAGATAATATGTTGCATTGCATTGCACAAACGATCTAACGTTGTGCATTGAGGAATAACATACAGGCTAAATGCATGCATTGTATTGCATTGCACACCCGAACTAACGCCTTCACATGTTCATTAAAGAGATAACATATGTTATGCAACATTGCATTGCTTTGCACAAACGATCTAACGATGTGCACTGAAGAATAACATTTATGCACTTTTTGCATTGCATTGCACACCAGAACTAACTCCTTCCCATGTTCATTAAAGAGATAATATTTTGCATTGCATTGCACAAACGATCGTTTGTCTCAACGATCAATGTTGTGCATTAAAGAATAACATATAGGCTAAATGCATGCATTGTATTGCATTGCACACCAGAACTAACTCCTTCCCATGTTCATTAAAGAGATAACACAATGTTGCATTGCATTGCATTGCCATTGCAGAAACGATCTAACATTTATGCACTTTTTGCATTGCATTGCACACTGAAACTAACTCCTTCCCATGTTCAGTAAAGATATAACATGTTGCATTGCATTGAATTGCATTGCATTGCAGAAACGATCTAACGTTGTGCACTGAAGAATAACATTTAGGGTATGCACTTTTGGCATTGCATTGCATTGCACACCAGATCTTACTCCTTCAAATGTTTATTAAAGAGATAACATAGGCCATGCACTTTTTGAATTGCATTGCACATTAGAACTAACTCCTTCAAATGTTCATTGAAGAGATAACATTTTGCATTGCATTGCGCAAACGATCTAACGTTGTGCATTGAAGAGAAACATAGACCATGCACTTTTTGCATTGTATTGAATTACACACCAGAACTAACTCTTTCCCATGTTCACTAAAGAGATAACATGTTGCATTGCACTGCATTGCATTGCAGAAACGATCTAATGTTGTGCACTGAATAATAACATTTATGCACTTTTTGCATTGCATTGTATTTGCACACCAGAACTCACTCCTTCAAATGTTAGTTATGGTGTGCAATGCAATGCAAAAAGTGAATAGCCAATGTTACTCTTCAATGCAAAATCGTACTGAATACATACTGAATCGTTTGTGCATAACATATGTTATCTCTTTAATGAACATGGGAAGGAGTTAGTTCGGGTGTGCAATGCAATACAATACGATGCATGCATTTAGCCTATATGTTATTCTTCAATGCACAACGTTATGCAATGCACAATGCAATGCAAAATGTTATCTCTTTAATAAGCATTTGAAGGTGTTAGTTCTTATGTGCAATGCAAAAAGTGCATAAATGTTATTCAGTGCACAGCGTTAAATCGTTTGTGCAAAGCAATGCAATGTTGCATAACATATGTTATCTTTTTAATGAACATGGGAAGGAGTTAGTTCGGCTGTACATGCAACATCCATGCATTTAGCTATGTCAACTATGTCATTCTTCAATGCATAACGTTAGATCGTTTGTGCAATGCAATGCAACGTTATCTCTTTAATAAACATTTGAAGGAGTTAGTTCTTGTGTGCAATGCAATGCAAAGCAATGCAAAAAATGCATGGCCTATGTTACTCTTCAATGCACAACGTTAGATCGTTTGTGCAATGCAATGCAAAATGTTATCTCTTTAATAAACATGGTAAGTAGTTAGTTCTGGAGTGCAATGCAATGCAATGCAAAAAGTGCATAGCCTATATTTTATTCTTCAGTGCACAGCGTTAGATCGTTTGTAAAATGCAATGCAATGCAACATGTTATCCCTTTAATGAACATGGGAAGGAGTTAGTTCTGGTGTGCAATGCAATGCAAAGCAAAAAGTGAATAGCCTATGTTACTCTTCAATGCACAACGTTAGATCGTTTGTGCAAAACAATGAAATGTTGCATAACATATGTTATCTCTTCAATGAACATGGGAACGAGTTAGTTCAGGTGTGCAATGCAATACAATGCATGCATTTAGCCTATATGTTACTCTTCAATGCACAACGTTAGATCGTTTGTGCAATGCAATGCAAAATGTTATCTCTTTAATAAACATTTGAAGGAGTTAGTTCTGGTGTGCAATGCAATGCAAAAAATGCATAAATGTTATTCTTTAGTGCACAGTGTTAGATCCTTTGTGCAAAGCAATATAATGTTGCATAACATATGTTATCGTTTGTGCAATGCAATACAACATCATTGCACCTTATTTCTTTAAAGAAAATGGGAATGATTTAGTTCTGGTGTGCAATGCAATGCAAGAATTGCATAGCCTATATTATTCTTCAATGCACAACGTTAGATCGTTTGTGCAATGCAATGCAAAATGTTATCTCTTTAATAAACATTTGAAGGAGTTAGTTCTGGTGTGCAATGCAATACAATGCAAAAAGTGCATAAATATTCTTCAGTGCACAACGTTAGATCGTTTCTGCAAAACAATGAAATGTTGCATAACATATGTTATCTCTTTTATGAACATGGGAAGGAGTTAGTTCGGGTGTGCAATGCAATACATTGCAAAAAGTGCATAGACTATATGTTATTCTTCAGTGCACAGCGTTAGATCGTTTGTGCAGTACAATGCAACAACACTTGTTATCTCTTTAATGAACATGGGAAGGAGTTAGTTCTGGTGTGCAATGCATAAAGTGCATAGCCTGTATGTTATTCTTCAATGCACAACGTAAGATCGTTTGTGCAATGCAATGCAACAACACTTGTTATCTCTTTAATGAACATGGGAATGAATTAGATCTACTGTGCAATGCAATGCAATCCAAGAAGTGCATAGCCTATATGTTATTGTTCAGTGGACAACGTTAGATCCTTTGTGCAATGCATAACTGTTATATCTTTAATGAACATGGGAAGGAGTTAGTTCTGGTGTGCAATGCAATGCAAAAAGTGCTTGATCTATTATGTTTATTCTTCAGTGCATTCTAACGTTGCCCAACGATAGAATGCACTGAAGAATAAACATATAGATAAAGCACTTTTCGCATTGCATTGCACACCAGAACTAACTCCTATAATTGTGTCCATTGTAAAGCAACAGCTAGTGCAATGATTTTCCTTCACTGCACATTGACCTACTTATACATTCAGTCAACTGATGTTAACTTTCTATAAATACTCTTCGACTCCTGATGTACGTAAGTATATGTTTGACCAAAGTAACATATTTCTGGCCAAACAGTCCTCGATTTCTATACATACTCGTTGACTCCTGATGCTTCATAAGCCAATATAGATATCCATACAGATATGGCTTATGGCTTACCTTTTGAAATTATTTCTGCTCAAAGGGTCCTCAAAATGTTTCAAACTATATAAAGTTATAGAATTCTTTTGATGATAAATCAGCTATTCAGAGGTCCCCTTTTGACCTCCTGAACATATTTCTGGCCAAAGAGTCCTCGATCTTGGGCTTTCTATACATACTCTTAGACTCCTCCTGATGCTTCATAAGCCATATAGATATCCATATCTGACCTTTTGAACTTATTTGTGGTCAAAGTGTACTCAAAATTTTTCAAACTATATAAGGTTATAGAATCCTTTTGATGATAAATCAGCTATTCAGAGGTCCCCTTTTGACCTCCTGAACATATTTCTCGCCAAAGAGTCCTCGATCTTGGGCTTTCTATACATGCTCATAGACTCCTTCTGATGCATCATAAGCCAAATAGATGTCCATATCTGACCTTTTGAACTTATTTGTGGTCAAAGTGTCCTC
This sequence comes from Squalius cephalus, assembly GCF_949319135.1. Taxonomy (NCBI): domain Eukaryota; kingdom Metazoa; phylum Chordata; class Actinopteri; order Cypriniformes; family Leuciscidae; genus Squalius; species Squalius cephalus. The sequence continues at coordinate 8,396,450 of NC_137141.1, read as the reverse complement.
AAAATTTTTCAAACTATATAAAGTTATAGAATCCTTTTGATGATAAATCAGCTTTTTAGAGGTTTTGACCTCCTGAACATATTTCTGGCCAAAGAGTCCTCGATATTGGGCTTTCTATACATTCTCATAGACTCCTTCTGATGCTTCATAAGCCATATAGATGTCCATATCTGACATTTTGAACTTATTTGTGGTCAAAGTGTCCTCAAAATTTTTCAAACTATATAAAGTTATAGACTCCTTTTGCTATTCAGAGGTCCCCTTTTGACCTCCTGAACATATTTCTGGCCAAAGAGTCCTCGATATTGGGCTTTCTATACATACTCATAGACTCCTTCTGATGCTTCATAAGCCATATAGATGTCTTGGGCTTTCTATACATACTCATAGACTCCTTCTGATGCTTCATAAGCCATATATATATGTCCATATCTGACCTTTTGAACTTATTTGTTGTCAAAGTGTCCTCAAAATTTTTCAAACTATATAAAGTTATAGAATTCTTTGATGATAAATCAGCTATTCAGAGGTCCCCTTTTGACCTCCTGAACATATTTCTCGCCAAAGAGTCCTCGATCCTGGGCTTCCTATATATACTCATAGACTCCCTCTGATTCTTCAAAAGCCATATAGATGTCTTGGGCTTTCTATACATACTCATAGACTCCTTCTGATGCTTCATTATCCATATATATATGTCCATATCTGACCTTTTGAACTTATTTGTGGTCAAAGTGTCCTCAAAATTTTTCAAACTAAAGTTATAGACTCCTTTTGCAATTCAGAGGTCCCCTTTTGACCTCCTGAACATATTTCTGGCCAAAGAGTCCTCGATATTGGGCTTTCTATACATACTCATAGACTCCTTCTGATGCTTCATAAGCCATATAGATTTCCATATCTGACCTTTTGAACTTATTTGAGGTCAAAGTGTCCTCAAAATTTTTCAAACTATATAAAGTTATAGAATTCTTTTGATGATAAATCAGCTATTCAGAGGTCCCCTTTTGACCTCCTGAACATATTTCTGGCCAAAGAGTCCTCGATCTTGGGCTTTCTATACATACTCATAAGACTCCTTCTGATGCTTCATAAGCCATATAGATGTCCATATCTGACCTTTTGAACTTATTTGTGGTCAAAGTGTCCTCAAAATTTTTCAAACTATATAAAGTTATTGAATTCTTTTGATGATAAATCAGCTATTCAGAGGTCCCCTTTTGACCTCCAGAACATATTTCTCGCCAAAGAGTCGAGAAATATATAGATGTCCATATCTGACCTTTTGAACTTATTTGAGGTCAAAGTGTCCTCAAAATTTTTCAAACTATATAAAGTTATAGAATTCTTTTGATGATAAATCAGCTATTCAGAGGTCCCCTTTTGACCTCCTGAACATATTTCTGGCCAAAGAGTCCTCGATCTTGGGCTTTCTATACATACTCATAGACTCCTTCTGATGCTTTATAAGCCATATAGATGTCCATATGTGACCTTTTGAACTTATTTGTGGTCAAAGTGTCCTCAAAAGTTTTCAAACTATATAAAGTTATTGAATTCTTTTGATGATAAATCAGCTATTCAGAGGTCCCTTTTTGACCTCCTGAACATATTTCTCGCCAAAGAGTCGAGAAATATATAGATGTCCATATCTGACCTTTTGAACTTATTTGTGGTCAAAGTGTCCTCAAAATTTTTCAAACTATATAAAGTTATAGACTCCTTTTGCTATTCAGAGGTCCCCTTTTGACCTCCTGAACATATTTCTGGCCAAAGAGTCCTCGATCTTGGGCTTTCTATACATACTCATAGACTCCTTCTGATGCTTCATAAGCCACATAGATGTCCATAACTGACCTTTTGAACTTATTTGTGGTCAAAGTGTCCTCAAAATTTATCGAACTATATAAAGTTATAGACGCCTTTTGCTATTCAGAGGTCCCCCTTTTGACCTCCTGAACATATTTCTGGCCAAAGAGTCCTCGATCTTGGGCTTTCTATACATACTCATAGACTGCTTCTGATGCTTCATAAGCCATAAAGATGTCCATATCTGACCTTTTGAACTTATTTGTGGTCAAAGTGTCCTCAAAATTTTTCAAACTATAGAAAGTTATAGAATTCTTTTGATGATAAATCAGCTATTCAGAGGTCCCCTTTTGACCTCCTGAACATATTTCTCGCCAAAGAGTCCTCGATCTTGGGCTTTCTATATATACTCATAGACTCCCTCTGATGCTTCAAAAGCCATATAGATGTCTTGGGCTTTCTATACATACTCATAGACTCCTTCTGATGCTTCAAAAGCCATATAGATGTCCATATCTGACCTTTTGAACTTATTTGTGGTCAAAGTGTCCTCAAAATTTTTCAAACTATATAAAGTTATATAGACTCCTTTTGCTATTCAGAGGTCCCCTTTTGACCTCCTGAACATATTTCTGGCCAAAGAGTCCTCGATCTTGGGCTTTCTATACATACTCATAGACTCCTTCTGATGCTTCATAAGCCATATAGATGTCCATATCTGACCTTTTGAACTTATTTGTGGTCAAAGTGTCCTCTCAAAATTTTTCGAACTATATAAAGTTATAGACTCATTTTGCTATTCAGAGGTCCCCTTTTGACCTCCTGAACATATTTCTGGCCAAAGAGTCCTCGATCTTGGGCTTTCTATACATACTCATAGTCTCCTTCTGATGTTTCATAAGCCATATAGATGTCCATATCTGACCTTTTGAACTTATTTGTGGTCAAAGTGTCCTCAAAATTTTTCAAACTATATAAAGTTATAGACTCCTTTTGCTATTCAGAGGTCCCCTTTTGACCTCCTGAACATATTTCTGGCCAAAGAGTCCTCGATCTTGGGCTTTCTATACATACTCATAGACTCCTTCTGATGCTTCATAAGCCATATAGATGTCCATATCTGACCTTTTGAACTTAATTGTGGTCAAAGTGTCCTCAAAAGTTTTCAAACTATATAAAGTTATTGAATTCTTTTGATGATAAATCAGCTATTCAGAGGTCCCCTTTTGACCTCCTGAACATATTTCTCGCCAAAGAGTCGAGAAATATATAGATGTCCATATCTGACCTTTTGAACTTATTTGTGGTCAAAGTGTCCTCAAAAATTTTCAAACTATATAAAGTCATAGACTCCTTTTGATGATAAATCAGTATTTCATGGGACCCCTTTTGACCTCCTGAACATATTTCTGGCCAAAGAGTCCTCGATATTGGGCTTTCTATATATACTCATAGACTCCCTCTGATGCTTCAAAATCCATATAGATGTCCATATCTGACCTTTTGAACTTATTTTTGGTCAAAGGGTCCTCAAAAATTTTCAAACTATATAAAGTTATAGAATTCTTTTTATGATAAATCAGCTATTCAGAGGTCCAATTTTGACCTCCTGAACATATTTCTGGCCAAAGAGTCCTCGATCTTGGGCTTTCTATACATACTCATAGACTCCTTCTGATGCTTCATAAGCCATATAGATGTCCATATCTGACCTTTTGAACTTATTTGTGGTCAAAGTGTCCTCAAAATTTTTCAAACTATATAAAGTTATAGACTCCTTTTGCTATTCAGAGGTCCCCTTTTGACCTCCTGAACATATTTCTGGCCAAAGAGTCCTCGATCTTGGGCTTTCTATACATACTCATAGACTCCTTCTGATGCTTCATAAGCCATATAGATGTCCATATCTGACCTTTTGAACTTATTTGTGGTCAAAGTGTCCTCAAAATTTTTCAAACTATATAAAGTTATAGACCCCTTTTGCTATTCAGAGGTCCCCTTTTGACCTCCTCGATTTAGAGTCCTCGATCTTGGGCTTTCTATACATACTCATAGAGTACTTCTGATGCTTCATAAGCCATATAAGATGTCCATATCTGACCATTTGAACTTATTTGTGGTCAAAGTGTCCTCAAAATTTTTCAAACTATATAAAGTTATAGACTCCTTTTGTTATTCAGAGGTCCCCTTTCGACCTACTGAACATATTTCTGGCGAAAGAGTCCTCGATCTTGGGCTATATATACACACTCATAGACTCCTTCTGATGCTTCATAAGCCATATAGATGTCCATATCTGACCTTTTGAACTTATTTGTGGTCAAAGTGTCCTCAAAATTTTTAAAACTATATAAAGTTATTGAATTCTTTTGATGATAAATCAGCTATTCAGAGTTCCCCTTTTGACCTCCTGAACATATTTCTCGCCAAAGTGTCGAGAAATATATAGATGTCCATATCTGACCTTTTGAACTTATTTGTGGTCAAAGTGTCCTCAAAAATTTTCAGCCTATATAAAGTTATAGACTCCTTTTGATGATAAATCAGTATTTCATGGGGCCCCTTTTGACCTCCTGAACATATTTCTGGCCAAAGAGTCCTCGATCTTGGGCTTTCTATATATACTCATAGACTCCCTCTGATGCTTCAAAATCCATATAGATGTCCATATCTGACCTTTTGAACTTATTTCTGGTCAAAGGGTCCTCAAAATTTTTCAAACTATATAAAGTTATAGAATTCTTTTTGTGATAAATCAGCTATTCAGAGGTCCCCTTTTGACCTCCTGAACATATTTCTGGCCAAAGAGTCCTCGATCTTGGGCTTTCTATACATACTCATAGACTCCTTCTGATGCTTCATAAGCCATATAGATGTCCATATCTGACCTTTTGAACTTATTTGTGGTCAAAGTGTCCTCAAAATTTTTCAAACTATATAAAGTTATAGAATTCTTTTGATGATAAATCAGCTATTCAGAGGTCCCCTTTTGACCTCCTGAACATATTTCTCGCCAAAGAGTCCTCGATCTTGGGCTTCCTATATATACTCATAGACTCCCTCTGATGCTTCAAAAGTCATATAGATGTCTTGGGCTTTCTATACATACTCATAGACTCCCTCTGATGCATCATATGCCATATAGATGTCCATATCTGATCTTTTGAACTTAGCTATGGTCAAAGTGTCCTCAAAATTTTTCAAACTATATAAAGTTATAGAATCCTTTTGATGATAAATCAGCTATTCAGAGGTCCCCTTTTGACCTCCTGAACATATTTCTGGCCAAAGAGTCCTGATCTTGGGCTTTCTACACATACTCATAGTCTCCTTCTGATGTTTCATAAGCCATATAGATGTCCATATCTGACCTTTTGAACTTATTTGTGGTCAAAGTGTGCTCAACATTTTTCAAACTATATAAAGTTATAAACTCCTTTTGCTATTCAGAGGTCCCCTTTTGACCTCCTGAACATATTTCTGGGTCGTCGATCTTGGGCTTTCTATACATACTCATAGACTCCTTCTGATGCTTCATAAGCCATATAGATGTCCATATCTGACCTTTTGAACTTATTTGTGGTCAAAGTGTCCTCAAAATTTTTCAAACTATATAAAGTTATAAAATGCTTTTGATGATAAATCAGCTATTCAGAGTTCCCCTTTTGACCTCCTGAACATATTTCTCGCCAAAGTGTCGAGAAATATATAGATGTCCATATTTGACCTTTTGAACTTATTTGTGGTCAAAGTGTCCTCAAAAATTTTCAACCTATATAAAGTTATAGACTCCTTCTGATGATATTTCAGTATTTCATGGGGCCCCTTTTGACCTCCTGAACATATTTCTGGCCAAAGAGTCCTCGATCTTGGGCTTTCTATATATACTCATAGACTCCCTCTGATGCTTCAAAATCCATAGAGATGTCCATATCTGACCTTTTGAACTTATTTCTGGTCAAAGGGTACTCAAAATTTTTCAAACTATATAAAGTTATAGAATTCTTTTTGTGATAAATCATCTATTCAGAGGTCCCCTTTTGACCTCCTGAACATATTTCTGGCCAAAGAGTCCTCGATCTTGGGCTTTCTATACATACTCATAGACTCCTTCTGATGCTTCATAAGCCATATAGATGTCCATATCTGACCTTTTGAACTTATTTGTGGTCAAAGTGTCCTCAAAATTTTTCAAACTATATAAAGTTATAGACTCCTTTTGCTATTCAGAGGTCCCCTTTTGACCTCCTGAACATATTTCTGGCCAAAGAGTCCTCGATATTGGGCTTTCTATACTCATAGACTCCTTCTGATGCTTCATAAGCCATATAGATTTCCATATCTGACCTTTTGAACTTATTTGTGGTCAAAGTGTCTTGAAAATTTTTCAAACTATATAAAGTTATAAAATTCTTTTGATGATAAATGAGCTATTCAGAGGTCCCCTTTTGACCTCCTGAACATATTTCTGGCCAAAGAGTCCTCGATCTTGGGCTTTCTATACATACTCATAGACTCCTTCTGATATTTCATAAGCCATATAGATGTCCATATCTGACCTTTTGAACTTATTTGTGGTCAAAGTGTCCTGAAAATTTTTCAAACTATATAAAGTTATAAAATTCTTTTGATGATAAATGAGCTATTCAGAGGTCCCCTTTTGACCTCCTGAACATATTTCTGGCCAAAGAGTCCTCGATCTTGGGCTTTCTATACATACTCATAGACTCCTTCTGATGCTTCATAAGCCATATAGATGTCCATATCTGACCTTTTGAACTTAATTGTGGTCAAAGTGTCCTCAAAAGTTTTCAAACTATATAAAGTTATTGAATTCTTTTGATGATAAATCAGCTATTCAGAGGTCCCCTTTTGACCTCCTGAACATATTTCTCGCCAAAGAGTCGAGAAATATATAGATGTCCATATCTGACCTTTTGAACTTATTTGTGGTCAAAGTGTCCTCAAAAATTTTCAAACTATATAAAGTCATAGACTCCTTTTGATGATAAATCAGTATTTCATGGGACCCCTTTTGACCTCCTGAACATATTTCTGGCCAAAGAGTCCTCGATATTGGGCTTTCTATATATACTCATAGACTCCCTCTGATGCTTCAAAATCCATATAGATGTCCATATCTGACCTTTTGAACTTATTTTTGGTCAAAGGGTCCTCAAAAATTTTCAAACTATATAAAGTTATAGAATTCTTTTTATGATAAATCAGCTATTCAGAGGTCCAATTTTGACCTCCTGAACATATTTCTGGCCAAAGAGTCCTCGATCTTGGGCTTTCTATACATACTCATAGACTCCTTCTGATGCTTCATAAGCCATATAGATGTCCATATCTGACCTTTTGAACTTATTTGTGGTCAAAGTGTCCTCAAAATTTTTCAAACTATATAAAGTTATAGACTCCTTTTGCTATTCAGAGGTCCCCTTTTGACCTCCTGAACATATTTCTGGCCAAAGAGTCCTCGATCTTGGGCTTTCTATACATACTCATAGACTCCTTCTGATGCTTCATAAGCCATATAGATGTCCATATCTGACCTTTTGAACTTATTTGTGGTCAAAGTGTCCTCAAAATTTTTCAAACTATATAAAGTTATAGACCCCTTTTGCTATTCAGAGGTCCCCTTTTGACCTCCTCGATTTAGAGTCCTCGATCTTGGGCTTTCTATACATACTCATAGAGTACTTCTGATGCTTCATAAGCCATATAAGATGTCCATATCTGACCATTTGAACTTATTTGTGGTCAAAGTGTCCTCAAAATTTTTCAAACTATATAAAGTTATAGACTCCTTTTGTTATTCAGAGGTCCCCTTTCGACCTACTGAACATATTTCTGGCGAAAGAGTCCTCGATCTTGGGCTATATATACACACTCATAGACTCCTTCTGATGCTTCATAAGCCATATAGATGTCCATATCTGACCTTTTGAACTTATTTGTGGTCAAAGTGTCCTCAAAATTTTTAAAACTATATAAAGTTATTGAATTCTTTTGATGATAAATCAGCTATTCAGAGTTCCCCTTTTGACCTCCTGAACATATTTCTCGCCAAAGTGTCGAGAAATATATAGATGTCCATATCTGACCTTTTGAACTTATTTGTGGTCAAAGTGTCCTCAAAAATTTTCAGCCTATATAAAGTTATAGACTCCTTTTGATGATAAATCAGTATTTCATGGGGCCCCTTTTGACCTCCTGAACATATTTCTGGCCAAAGAGTCCTCGATCTTGGGCTTTCTATATATACTCATAGACTCCCTCTGATGCTTCAAAATCCATATAGATGTCCATATCTGACCTTTTGAACTTATTTCTGGTCAAAGGGTCCTCAAAATTTTTCAAACTATATAAAGTTATAGAATTCTTTTTGTGATAAATCAGCTATTCAGAGGTCCCCTTTTGACCTCCTGAACATATTTCTGGCCAAAGAGTCCTCGATCTTGGGCTTTCTATACATACTCATAGACTCCTTCTGATGCTTCATAAGCCATATAGATGTCCATATCTGACCTTTTGAACTTATTTGTGGTCAAAGTGTCCTCAAAATTTTTCAAACTATATAAAGTTATAGAATTCTTTTGATGATAAATCAGCTATTCAGAGGTCCCCTTTTGACCTCCTGAACATATTTCTCGCCAAAGAGTCCTCGATCTTGGGCTTCCTATATATACTCATAGACTCCCTCTGATGCTTCAAAAGTCATATAGATGTCTTGGGCTTTCTATACATACTCATAGACTCCCTCTGATGCATCATATGCCATATAGATGTCCATATCTGATCTTTTGAACTTAGCTATGGTCAAAGTGTCCTCAAAATTTTTCAAACTATATAAAGTTATAGAATCCTTTTGATGATAAATCAGCTATTCAGAGGTCCCCTTTTGACCTCCTGAACATATTTCTGGCCAAAGAGTCCTGATCTTGGGCTTTCTACACATACTCATAGTCTCCTTCTGATGTTTCATAAGCCATATAGATGTCCATATCTGACCTTTTGAACTTATTTGTGGTCAAAGTGTGCTCAACATTTTTCAAACTATATAAAGTTATAAACTCCTTTTGCTATTCAGAGGTCCCCTTTTGACCTCCTGAACATATTTCTGGGTCGTCGATCTTGGGCTTTCTATACATACTCATAGACTCCTTCTGATGCTTCATAAGCCATATAGATGTCCATATCTGACCTTTTGAACTTATTTGTGGTCAAAGTGTCCTCAAAATTTTTCAAACTATATAAAGTTATAAAATGCTTTTGATGATAAATCAGCTATTCAGAGTTCCCCTTTTGACCTCCTGAACATATTTCTCGCCAAAGTGTCGAGAAATATATAGATGTCCATATCTGACCTTTTGAACTTATTTGTGGTCAAAGTGTCCTCAAAAATTTTCAACCTATATAAAGTTATAGACTCCTTTTGATGATATTTCAGTATTTCATGGGGCCCCTTTTGACCTCCTGAACATATTTCTGGCCAAAGAGTCCTCGATCTTGGGCTTTCTATATATACTCATAGACTCCCTCTGATGCTTCAAAATCCATAGAGATGTCCATATCTGACCTTTTGAACTTATTTCTGGTCAAAGGGTACTCAAAATTTTTCAAACTATATAAAGTTATAGAATTCTTTTTGTGATAAATCATCTATTCAGAGGTCCCCTTTTGACCTCCTGAACATATTTCTGGCCAAAGAGTCCTCGATCTTGGGCTTTCTATACATACTCATAGACTCCTTCTGATGCTTCATAAGCCATATAGATGTCCATATCTGACCTTTTGAACTTAGTGTCCTCAAAATTTTTCAAACTATATAAAGTTATAGAATTCTTTTGATGATAAATCAGCTATTCAGAGGTCCCCTTTTGAACTCCTGAACATATTTCTCGCCAAAGAGTCCTTGATCTTGGGCTTTCTATATATACTCATAGACTCCCTCTGATGCTTCAAAAGCCATATAGATGTCTTGGGCTTTCTATACATATAGACTCCTTCTGATGCTTCATAAGCCATATAGATGTCCATATCTGACCTTTTGAACTTATTTGTGGTCAAAGTGTCCTCAAAATTTTTCAAACTATATAAAGTTATAGACTCTTTCTGATGATAAATCAGCTATTCAGAGGTCCACTTTTGACCTACTGAACATATTTCTGGCCAAAGAGTCCTAAAAGATTAATACAATACATTCAGACTGATATCTTCGGATGTTATATCGTCCTGACAAAAGTCCATATTTGACACACTGAATTTTTTTCTGGCCAAGCAGTATTCGAAACTAGGGCTTTCTATACATACTCCTTCTGATGCTTCATAAGCCATATATATGTCCATATCTGACCTTTTGAACTTATTTGTGGTCAAAGGGTCCTCAAAATGTTTTAAACTATATAAAGTTATAGAATACTTTTTGAAAAATTTTGACGACACTTTGACCACAAATAAGTTCAAAAGGTCAGATATGGACATCTATATGGCTTATGAAGCATCAGAAGGAGTATGTATAGAAAGACCAAGTTTCGAATACTCCTTGGGGACCTCTGAATAGCTGATTTATCATCAGAAAGAGTCTATAACTTTATATAGCTTGAAAAATTTTGAGGACACTTTGTCCACAAATAAGTTCAAAAGGTCAGATATGGACATCTATATGGCTTGTGATGCATCAGAAGGAGTCTATGAGTATGTATAGAAAGCCCAAGATCGAGGACTCTTTGGCCAGAAATATGTTCAGGACGTCAAAAGGGGACGTCTGAATAGCTGATTTATCATCAAAAGGATTCTATAACTTTATATAGTGTGAAAAATTTTGAGGACACTTTGACCACAAATAAGTTCAAAAGGTCAGATATGGACATCTATATGGCTTATGAAGCATCAGAAGGAGTATGTATAGAAAGCCCAAGTTTCGAATACTCCTTAGCCAGAAAAGAATTCAGTATATCAAATATGGACTTTTGTCAGGAGGATATAACATCCGAAGATATGAGTCTGAATGTATTGTATTAATCTTTTAGGACTGTTTGGCCAGAAATATGTTCAGTAGGTCAAAAGGGGACCTCTGAATAGCTGATTTATCATCAGAAAGAGTCTCTAACTTTATATAGTTTGAAAAATTTTGAGGACCCTTGACCAGAAATAAGTTCAAATGATCAGATATGGACATCTACATGGGTTTTGAAGCATCAGAGGGAGTCTATGAGTATATATAGAAAGCCCAAGATCGAGGACTCTTTGGCCAGAAATATGTTCAGAAGTTCAAAAGGGGACCCTTGTATATCTGATTTATCATCAAAAGGAGTCTATAACTTTATATAGTTTGAAAAATTTTGAGGACCCTTGACCAGATATAAGTTCAAATAATCAGATATGGACATCTATATGGCTAGTGATGCATCAGAAGGAGTCTATGAGTTTGTATAGAAAGCCCAAGATCAAGGACTCTTTGACCAGAAATATGTTTAGGAGGTCAAAAGGGGACGTCTGAATAGCTGATTTATCATCAAAAGAATTCTATAACTTTATATAGTTTGAAAAATTTTGAGCAGACTTTGACCACAAATAAGTTCAAAAGGTCAGATATGGACATCTCTATGGCTTATGATGCATCAGAAGTAGTCTATGAGTGTGTATAGAAAGCCAAAGATAGAGGACTCTTTGGCCAGAAATATGTTCAGAAGGTCAAAACCTCTGAATAGCTGATTTATCATCAAAAGGAATCTATAACTTTATATAGTTTGAAAAGTTTTGAGGACACTTTGACCACAAATAAGTTCAAAAGGTCAGATATGGACATCTATATGGCTTATGAAGCATCAGAAGGAGTCTATGAGTATGTATAGAAATCCAAAGATTGAGGACTCTTTGGCCAGAAATATGTTCAGGAGGTCAAAAGGGGACCTCTGAATAGCTGATTTATCATAAAAAGCATTCTATAACTTTATATAGTTTGAAAAATTTTGAGGACACTTTGACCACAAATAAGTTCAAAATGTCAGATATGGACATCTATACGGCTTATGAAGCATCAGAACTATAACTTTATATAGTTTGAAAAATTTTGAGGACACTTTGACCACAAATAAGTTCAAAAGGTCAGATATGGACATCTATATGGCTTATGAAGCATCAGAAGGAGTCTATGAGTATGTATAGAAAGCCCAAGATCGAGGACTCTTTGGCCAGAAATATGTTCAGGAGGTCAAAAGGGGACCTCTGAATAGCTGATTTATCATAAAAAGCATTCTATAACTTTATATAGTTTGAAAAATTTTGAGGACACTTTGACCACAAATAAGTTCAAAAGGTCAGATATGGACATCTATATGGCTTACAAAAGTCCATATTTGACACACTGAATTTTTTTCTGGCCAAGCAGTATTCGAAACTAGGGCTTTCTATACATACTCCTTCTGATGCTTCATAAGCCATATATATGTCCATATCTGACCTTTTGAACTTATTTGTGGTCAAAGGGTCCTCAAAATGTTTTAAACTATATAAAGTTATAGAATACTTTTTGAAAAATTTTGACGACACTTTGACCACAAATAAGTTCAAAACGTCAGATATGGACATCTATATGGCTTATGAAGCATCAGAAGGAGTATGTATAGAAAGACCAAGTTTCGAATACTCCTTGGGGACCTCTGAATAGCTGATTTATCATCAGAAAGAGTCTATAACTTTATATAGTTTGAAAAATTTTGAGGACACTTTGTCCACAAATAAGTTCAAAAGGTCAGATATGGACATCTATATGGCTTGTGATGCATCAGAAGGAGTCTATGAGTATGTATAGAAAGCCCAAGATCGAGGACTCTTTGGCCAGAAATATGTTCAGGACGTCAAAAGGGGACGTCTGAATAGCTGATTTATCATCAAAAGGATTCTATAACTTTATATAGTGTGAAAAATTTTGAGGACACTTTGACCACAAATAAGTTCAAAAGGTCAGATATGGACATCTATATGGCTTATGAAGCATCAGAAGGAGTATGTATAGAAAGCCCAAGTTTCGAATACTCCTTAGCCAGAAAAGAATTCAGTATATCAAATATGGACTTTTGTCAGGAGGATATAACATCCGAAGATATGAGTCTGAATGTATTGTATTAATCTTTTAGGACTGTTTGGCCAGAAATATGTTCAGTAGGTCAAAAGGGGACCTCTGAATAGCTGATTTATCATCAGAAAGAGTCTCTAACTTTATATAGTTTGAAAAATTTTGAGGACCCTTGACCAGAAATAAGTTCAAATGATCAGATATGGACATCTACATGGGTTTTGAAGCATCAGAGGGAGTCTATGAGTATATATAGAAAGCCCAAGATCGAGGACTCTTTGGCCAGAAATATGTTCAGAAGTTCAAAAGGGGACCCTTGTATATCTGATTTATCATCAAAAGGAGTCTATAACTTTATATAGTTTGAAAAATTTTGAGGACCCTTGACCAGATATAAGTTCAAATAATCAGATATGGACATCTATATGGCTAGTGATGCATCAGAAGGAGTCTATGAGTTTGTATAGAAAGCCCAAGATCGAGGACTCTTTGACCAGAAATATGTTTAGGAGGTCAAAAGGGGACGTCTGAATAGCTGATTTATCATCAAAAGAATTCTATAACTTTATATAGTTTGAAAAATTTTGAGCAGACTTTGACCACAAATAAGTTCAAAAGGTCAGATATGGACATCTATATGGCTTATGAAGCATCAGAAGGCCATATGATGCTTATGAAAGCCATATAGATGTCTTTTGAAGCATCAGAGGGAGTCTATGAGTAAATATAGAAAGCCCAAGATCGAGGACTCTTTGGCCAAAAATATGTTCAGGAGGTCAAAACCTCTGAATAGCTGATTTATCATCAAAAGAATTCTATAACTTTATATAGTTTGAAAAATTTTGAGGAGACATTGACCACAAATAAGTTCAAAAGGTCAGATATGGACATCTATATGGCTTATGATGCATCAGAAGGAGTCTATGAGTATGTATAGAAAGCCCAAGATCGAGGACTCTTTGGCCAGAAATATGTTCAGGAGGTCAAAACCTCTGAATAGCTGATTTATCATCAAAAGGATTCTATAACTTTATATAGTTTGAAAAATTTTGAGGACACTTTGACCACAAATAAGTTCAAAAGTTCAGATATGGACATCTATATGGCTTATGAAGCATCAGAAGGCCATATGATGCTTATGAAAGCCATATAGATGTCTTTTGAAGCATCAGAGGGAGTCTATGAGTATATATAGAAAGCCCAAGATCGAGGACTCTTTGGCCAAAAATATGTTCAGGAGGTCAAAACCTCTGAATAGCTGATTTATCATCAAAAGAATTCTATAACTTTATATAGTTTGAAAAATTTTGAGGAGACATTGACCACAAATAAGTTCAAAAGGTCAGATATGGACATCTATATGGCTTATGATGCATCAGAAGGAGTCTATGAGTATGTATAGAAAGCCCAAGATCGAGGACTCTTTGGCCAGAAATATGTTCAGGAGGTAAAAACCTCTGAATAGCTGATTTTTCATCAAAAGGATTCTATAACTTTATATAGTTTGAAAAATTTTGAGGACACTTTGACCACAAATCAGTTCAAAAGGTCAGATATGGACATATATAATGCTTATGAAGCATCAGAAGAAGTCTATGAGTATGTATAGAAAGCCCAAGATCGAGGACTCTTTGTCCAGAAATATGTTCAGGAGGTCAAAAAGGGACCTCTGAATAGCTGATTTATCATCAAAAGGATTCTATAACTTTATATAGTTTGAAAAATTTTGAGGACACTTTGAGCACAAATAAGTTCAAAAGGTCAGATATGGACATCTATATGGCTTATGAAGCATCAGAAGAAGTCTATGAGTATGTATAGAAAGCCCAAGATCGAGGACTCTTTGTCCAGAAATATGTTCAGGAGGTCAAAAATGGACCTCTGAATAGCTGATTTATCATCAAAAGGATTCTATAACTTTATATAGTTTGAAAAATTTTGAGGACACTTTGACCACAAACAAGTTCAAAAGGTCAGATATGGATATCTATATGGCTTATGAAGCATCAGAAGGAGTCTATGAGTATGTATAGAAAGCCCAAGATCGAGGACTCTTTGGCCAGAAATATATTCAGGAGGTCAAAAGGGGACCTCTGAATAGCTGATTTATCATAAAAAGAATTCTATAACTTTATATAGTTTGAAAAATTTTGAGGACACTTTGACTACAAATAAGTTCAAGAGGTCAGATATGGACATCTATATGGCATTTGATGCATCAGAGGGAGTCTATGAGCATGTATAGAAAGCCCAAGATCGAGGACTCTTTGGCCAGAAATATGTTCAAGAGGTCAAAACCTCTAAAAAGCTGATTTATCATCAAAAGAATTCTATAACTTTATATAGTTTGAAAAATTTTGAGGACACTTTGACCACAAATAAGTTCAAAAGGTCAGATATGGATATCTATATGGCTTATGAAGCATCAGAAGGAGTCTATGAGTATGTATAGAAAGCCCAAGATCGAGGACTCTTTGGCCAGAAATATATTCAGGAGGTCAAAAGGGGACCTCTGAATAGCTGATTTATCATAAAAAGAATTCTATAACTTTATATAGTTTGAAAAATGTTGAGGACACTTTGACTACAAATAAGTTCAAAAGGTCAGATATGGACATATATATGGCTTATGAAGCAACAGAAGGAGTCTATGAGTATGTATAGAAAGCCCAAGACATCTATATGGCTTTTGAAGCATCAGAGGGAGTCTATGAGTATATATAGAAAGCCCAAGATCGAGGACTCTTTGGCCAGAAATATGTTCAGGAGGTCAAAACCTCTGAATAGCTGATTTGTCATCAAAAGGATTCTATAACTTTATATAGTTTGAAAAATTTTGAGGACACTTTGACCACAAATAAGTTCAAAAGGTCAGATATGGACATATATAATGCTTATGAAGCATCAGAAGGAGTATGTATAGAAAGACCAAGTTTCGAATACTCCTTGGGGACCTCTTAATAGCTGATTTATCATCAGAAAGAGTCTATAACTTTATATAGTTTGAAAAATTTTGAGGACCCTTGACCAGAAATAAGTTCAAATGATCAGATATGGAAATCTATATGGGTTTTGAAGCATCAGAGGGAGTCTAGGAGTATATATAGAAAGCGCAAGATCGAGGACTCTTTGGCCAGAAATATGTTCAGGAGTTCAAAAGGGGAACCATGTATAGCTGATTTATCATCAAAAGGAGTCTATAATTTTATATAGTTTGAAAATTTTGAGGACACTTTGACCACAAATAAGTTTGAAAGGTCAGATATGGACATCTATATGCCTTATGAAGCATCAGAAGGCCATATGATGCTTATGGAAGCCATATAGATGTCTTTTGAAGCATCAGAGGGAGTCTATGAGTATATATAGAAAGCCCAAGATCGAGGACTCTTTGGCCAAAAATATGTTCAGGAGGTCAAAAGGGGACCTCTGAATAGCAAAAGGAGTCTATAACTTTATATAGTTTGAAAATTTTTGAGGACAAATTGACCACAAATAAGTTCAAAAGGTCAGATATGGACACATATATATGGCTTATGAAGCATCAGAAGGAGTCTATGAGTATGTATAGAAAGCCCAAGACATCTATATGGCTTTTGAAGCATCAGAGGGAGTCTATGAGTATATATAGGAAGCCCAAGATCGAGGACTCTTTGGTCAGAAATATGTTCAGGAGGTCAAAAGGGGACCTCTGAATAGCTGATTTATCATCAAAAGAATTCTATAACTTTATATAGTTTGAAAATTTTGAGGACACTTTGACCACAAATAAGTTTGAAAGGTCAGATATGGACATCTATATGCCTTATGAAGCATCAGAAGGCCATATGATGCTTATGGAAGCCATATAGATGTCTTTTGAAGCATCAGAGGGAATCTATGAGTATATATAGAAAGCCCAAGATCGAGGACTCTTTGGCCAAAAATATGTTCAGGAGGTCAAAAGGGGACCTCTGAATAGCAAAAGGAGTCTATAACTTTATATAGTTTGAAAATTTTTGAGGACAAATTGACCACAAATAAGTTCAAAAGGTCAGATATGGACACATATATATGGCTTATGAAGCATCAGAAGGAGTCTATGAGTATGTATAGAAAGCCCAAGACATCTATATGGCTTTTGAAGCATCAGAGGGAGTCTATGAGTATATATAGGAAGCCCAAGATCGAGGACTCTTTGGTCAGAAATATGTTCAGGAGGTCAAAAGGGGACCTCTGAATAGCTGATTTATCATCAAAAGAATTCTATAACTTTATATAGTTTGAAAAATTTTGAGGACAATTTTACCACAAATAAGTTCAAAAGGTCAGATAGGGACATCTATATGGCTTATGATGCATCAGAAGGAGTCTATAAGTATGTATAGAAAGCCCAATATCGAGGACTCTTTGGCTAGAAATATGTTCAGGAGGTCAAAAGGGGACCTCTGAATAGCAAAAGGAGTCTATAACTTTATATAGTATGAAAGATTTTTAGGACACTTTGACCAAATAAGTTCAAAAGGTCAGATATGGACATCTATATGGCTTATGAAGCATCAGAAGGAGTCTATGAGTATGTATAGAAAGCCCAAGATCGAGGACTCTTTGGCCAGAAATATATTCCTTGGGTCAAAAATGGACTTCTGTCTAGTTGACCTAACATCAGAAAGAGTCAACGAGTATGTATAGAAAGCCCAAGTTTCGAATACTCCTTGGCCAGAAAAAAATTCAGTATGTCAAATTGACTTTTGTCAGGAGGATATAACATCCGAAGATATCAGTCTGAATGTATTGTATTAATCTTTTAGGACTCTTTGGCCAGAAATATGTTCAGGAGGTCAAAAGGGGACCTCTGAATAGTTGATTTATCTTCAAAAGGAGTCTATAACTTTATATAGTTGAAAAATTTTGAGGACACTTTGACAACAAATAAGTTCAAGAGGTCAGATATGGACATCTATATGGCTTATGAAGCATCAGAAGGAGTCTATGAGTATGTATAGAAAGCCCAAGATCGAGGCCTCTTTGGCCAGAAATATGTTCAGGAGGTCAAAACCTCTGAATAGCTGATTTATCATCAAAAGGATTCTATAACTTTATATAGTTTGAAAAATTTTGAGGACACTTTGACCACAAATAAGTTCAAAAGGTCAGATATGGACATATATAATGCTTATGAAGCATCAGAAGGAGTATGTATAGAAAGACCAAGTTTCGAATACTCCTTGGGGACCTCTGAATAGCTGATTTATCATCAGAAAGAGTCTATAACTTTATATAGTTTGAAAAATTTTGAGGACCCTTGACCAGAAATAAGTTCAAATGATCAGATATGGAAATCTATATGGGTTTTGAAGCATCAGAGGGAGTCTATTAGTATATATAGAAAGCCCAAGATCGAGGACTCTTTGGCCAGAAATATGTTCAGGAGTTCAAAAGGGGACCCATGTATAGCTGATTTATCATCAAAAGGAGTCTATAACTTTATATAGTTTGAAACATTTTGAGGACACTTTGACCACAAATAAGTTCAAAAGGTCAGATATGGACATCTGTATGGCTTATGAAGCATCAGAAGGCCATATGATGCTTATGAAAGCCATATAGATGTCTTTTGAAGCATCAGAGGGAGTCTATGAGTATATATAGAAAGCCCAAGATCGAGGACTCTTTGGCCAAAAATATGTTCAGGAGGTCAAAACCTCTGAATAGCTGATTTATCATCAAAAGAATTCTATAACTTTATATAGTTTGAAAAATTTTGAGGAGACATTGACCACAAATAAGTTCAAAAGGTCAGATATGGACATCTATATGGCTTATGATGCATCAGAAGGAGTCTATGAGTATGTATAGAAAGCCCAAGATCGAGGACTCTTTGGCCAGAAATATGTTCAGGAGGTCAAAACCTCTGAATAGCTGATTTATCATCAAAAGGATTCGATAACTTTATATAGTTTGAAAAATTTTGAAGACACTTTGACCTCAAATAAGTTCAAAAGGTCAGATCTGGACATATATATATGGCTTATGAAGCATCAGAAGGAGTCTATGAGTATGTATAGAAAGCCCAAGACATCTATATGGCTTTTGAAGCATCAGAGGGAGTCTATGAGTATATATATAGGAAGCCCAAGATCGAGGACTCTTTGGCGAGAAATATGTTCAGGAGGTCAAAAGGGGACCTCTGAATAGCTGATTTATCATCAAAAGGATTCTATAACTTTATATAGTTTGAAAATTTTTGAGGACACTTTGACCACAAATAAGTTCAAAAGATCAGATATGGACATCTATATGGCATTTGATGCATCAGAGGGAGTCTATGAGCATGTATAGAAAGCCCAAGATCGAGGACTCTTTGGCCAGAAATATGTTCAGGAGGTCAAAAGGGGACCTCTGAATAGCTGATTTATCATAAAAACAATTCTATAACTTTATATAGTTTGAAAAATTTTGAGGACACTTTGACTACAAATAAGTTCAAAAGGTCAGATATCGACATATATGGCTTATGAAGCAACAGAAGGAGTCTATGAGTATGTATAGAAAGCCCAAGATCGAGGACTCTTTGGCCAGAAATATATTCCTTGGGTCAAAAATGGACTTCTGTCTGGTTGACCTAACATCAGAAAGAGTCAACGAGTATGTATAGAAAGCCCAAGTTTCGAATGCTCCTTGGCCAGAAAAAAATTCATTGTCAAATGGACTTTTGTCAGGAGGATATAACATCCGAAGATATCAGTGTGAATGTATTGTATTAATCTTTTAGGACTCTTTGGCCAGAAATATGTCCAGTAGGTCAAAAGGGGACCTCTGAATAGCTGATTTATCATCAGAAAGAGTCTATAACTTTATATAGTTTGAAAAATTTTGAGGACCCTTGACCAGAAATAAGTTCAAATGTTCAGATATGGAATTCTATATGGGTTTTGAAGCATCAGAGGGTGTCTATGAGTATATATAGAAAGCCCAAGATCGAGGACTCTTTGGCCAGAAATAGTCCAACAGTTCAATAGGGGACCCATGTATAGCTGATTTATCATCAAAAGGAGTCTATAACTTTATATAGTTTGAAAAATTTTGAGGACACTTTGACCACAAATAAGTTCAAAAGGTCATATGGACATATCTATGGCTTATGAAGCATCAGAAGGATTATGTATAGAAAGCCCAAGTTTCGAATACTCCTTGGCCAGAAAAAAAATCAGTATGTCAAATATGGACTTATGTCAGGAGGATATAGAATCCGAAGATATCAGTCTGACGATATCAGTATTAATCTTTTAGGACTCTTTGGCCAGAAATATGTTCAGTAGGTCACAAGGGGACCTCTGAATAGCTGATTTATCATCAAAAGGATTCTATAACTTTATATAGTTTGAAACATTTTGAGGACACTTTGACCACAAATAAGTTCAAAAGGTCAGATATGGACATCTATATGGCTTATGAAGTATCAAAAGTATTCTATGAGTAGAAAGCCCAAGATCGACTCTTTGTCCAGAAATATTTTCAGGTGGTCAATTATGGACTTCTGTAAGGCTGATTTAACATCAGAAGTTTATAATAGTAAAAAACATTTTGAGGATTCTTTGGCCAAAAATATGTCCAATTGGTCTTATATGGACTACAGTCTGGCTGATATAACATCATGAGAAGTCTGTATAGTAGGAGAAATATGTATAGTAAGGTAAATGTTCAAGGTCTCTGGAGAGAAATATGTTCAGAATGTTAAATATGGACTTCTGTATGGCTGATTTAACATCAGAAGGAGTCTGTATTCGTTTACTGTAGACAACATCCTTTTGAGAACTCTTTTGTCAATGATTTATTATCAGAAGGAGACTATAACTTTATATAGTTTGAAAAATTTTGAGAACACTTTGACCAGAAATAAGTTCAAAAGGTAAGCCATACGCCATATAGATATCCATATCTGTATGGATATCTAGATGGCTTTTGAAGCATCAGGAGTCAATGATGTATGTATAGAAATCGAGGACTCTTTGGCCAGAAATATGTTACTTTGGTCAAATATGGATTTCTGTATGGCTGGATCAGGAGTCGAAGAGTATGTATAGAAAGATAACATCAGCTGACTGAATGTATAAGTAGATTAATTAATGTGCAGTAAAAGAAAATCATTGCACTGGCTTTTGCTTTACAATGGACACAATTAACTCATTCCGTTGGACAACGATAGAATGCACTGAAGAATAAACATATAGATAATGCACTTTTCGCATTGCATTGCACACCAGAACTAACTCCTTCCCATGTTCATTAAAGAGATAACATTTATGTTGTTGCATTGCATTGCACAAACGATCTAACGTTGTCCACTGAACAATAACATATAGGCTATGCACTTCTTGGCTTGCATTGCATTGCACACTACAACTAATTCATTCCCATGTTCATTAAAGAGATAACATATGTTATGCAACATTGCATTGCTTTGCACAAACGATCTAACGATGTGCACTGAAGAATAACATTTATGCACTTTTTGCATTGCATTGCACACCAGAACTAACTCCTTCACATGTTCATTAAAGAGATAATATTTTGCATTGCATTGCACAAAACGATCGTTTGTCTCAACGATCAATGTTGTGCATTAAAGAATAACATATAGGCTAAATGCATGCATTGTATTGCATTGCACACTGAAACTAACTCCTTCCCATGTTCATTAAAGAGATAACACATGTTGCATTGCATTGCATTGCATGATCTAACGTTGTGCACTGAAGAATAACATTTAGGGTATGCACTTTTGGCATTGCATTGCATTGCACACCAGATCTTACTCCTTCAAATGTTTATTAAAGAGATAACATAGGCCATGCACTTTTTGAATTGCATTGCACATTAGAACTAACTCCTTCAAATGTTCATTGAAGAGATAACATTTTGCATTGCATTGCGCAAACGATCTAACGTTGTGCATTGAAGAGAAACACAGACCATGCACTTTTTGCATTTCATTGAATTACACACCAGAACTAACTCTTTCCCATGTTCACTAAAGAGATAACATGTTGCACTGCACTGCATTGCATTGCAGAAACGATCTAATGTTGTGCACTGAATAATAACATTTATGCACTTTTTGCATTGCATTGCATTTGCACACCAGAACTCACTCCTTCAAATGTTAGTTATGGTGTGCAATGCAATGCAAAAAGTGAATAGCCAATGTTACTCTTCAATGCAAAATCGTACTGAATACATACTGAATCGTTTGTGCATAACATATGTTATCTCTTTAATGAACATGGGAAGGAGTTAGTTCGGGTGTGCAATGCAATACAATGCATGCATTTAGCCTATATGTTATTCTTCAATGCACAACGTTATGCAATGCCCAATACAATGCAAAATGTTATCTCTTTAATAAGCATTTGAAGGTGTTAGTTCTGGTGTGCAATGCAATGCAATGCAAAAAGTGCATAAATGTTATTCAGTGCACAGCGTTAAATCGTTTGTGCAAAGCAATGCAATGTTGCATAACATATGTTATCTTTTTAATGAACGTGGGAAGGAGTTAGTTCGGCTGTACATGCAACAAAATCCATGCATTTAGCTATGTCAACTATGTCATTCTTCAATGTACGTTAGATCGTTTGTGCAATGCAATGCAACATGTTATCTCTTTAATAAACGTTTGAAGGAGTTAGTTCTTGTGTGCAATGCAATGCAAAGCAATGCAAAAAATGCATGGCCATTACTCTTCAATGCACAACGTTAGATCGTTTGTGCAATGCAATGCAACATGTTATCTCTTTAATAAACATGGGAAGTAGTTAGTTCTGGAGTGCAATGCAATGCAATGCAAAAAGTGCATAGCCTATATTTTATTCTTCAGTGCACAGCGTTAGATCGTTTGTGCAATGCAATGCAACATGTTATCCCTTTAATGAACATGGGAAGGAGTTAGTTCTGGTGTGCAATGCAATGCAAAGCAAAAAGTGAATAGCCTATGTTACTCTTCAATGCACAACGTTAGATCGTTTGTGCAAAACAATGAAATGTTGCATAACATATGTTATCTCTTCAATGAACATGGGAACGAGTTAGTTCAGGTGTGCAATGCAATACAATGCATGCATTTAGCCTATATGTTATTCTTCAATGCACAACGTTAGATCGTTTGTGCAATGCAATGCAAAATGTTATCTCTTTAATAAACATTTGAAGGAGTTAGTTCTGGTGTGCAATGCAATACAATGCAAAAAGTGCATCAATATTCTTCAGTGCACAACGTTAGATCGTTTCTGCAAAACAATGAAATGTTGCATAACATATGTTATCTCTTTTATGAACATGGGAAGGAGTTAGTTCGGGTGTTCAATGCAATGCAATGCAAAAAGTGCATGGCCTATATGTTATTCTTCAGTGCACAACGTTAGATCGTTTGTGCAATGCAATGCAAAATGTTATCTCTTTAGTAAACATTTGAAGGAGTTAGTTCTGGTGTGCAATTCAATGCAATGCAAAAAGTGCATAGCCTATATGTTATTCTTCAGTGCACAGCGTTATATCGTTTGTGCAGTACAATGCAATGCAACATGTTATCCCTTTAATGAACATGGGAAGGAGTTATGCAAAAAGTGCATGGCCTATGTTAACTCTTCATTGCACAACGTTAGATCGTTTGTGCAACAACAGATGTTATCTCTTTAATGAACATGGGATAACATATGTTATGCAACATTGCATTGCTTTGCACAAACGATCTAACGATGTGCACTGAAGAATAACATTTATGCACTTTTTGCATTGCATTGCACACCAGAACTAACTCGTTCCCATGTTCATTAAAGAGAGAATATTTTGCATTGCATTGCACAAAACGATCGTTTGTCTCAACGATCAATGTTGTGCATTAAAGAATAACATATAGGCTAAATGCATGCATTGTATTGCATTGCACACCAGAACTAACTCCTTCCCATGTTCATTAAAGAGATAACACATGTTGCATTGCATTGCATTGCCATTGCAGAAACGATCTAACATTTATGCACTTTTTGCATTGCATTGCACACTGAAACTAACTCCTTCCCATGTTCAGTAAAGATATAACATGTTGCATTGCATTGAATTGCATTGCATTGCAGAAACGATCTAACGTTGTGCACTGAAGAATAACATTTAGGGTATGCACTTTTGGCATTGCATTGCATTGCACACCAGATCTTACTCCTTCAAATGTTTATTAAAGAGATAACATAGGCCATGCACTTTTTGAATTGCATTGCACATTAGAACTAACTCCTTCAAATGTTCATTGAAAAGATAACATTTTGCATTGCATTGCGCAAACGATCTAACGTTGTGCATTGAAGAGAAACATAGACCATGCACTTTTTGCATTGCATTGAATTACACACCAGAACTAACTCTTTCCCATGTTCACTAAAGAGATAACATGTTGCATTGCACTGCATTGCATTGCAGAAACGATCTAATGTTGTGCACTGAATAATAACATTTATGCACTTTTTGCATTGCATTGCATTTGCACACCAGAACTCACTCCTTCAAATGTTAGTTATGGTGTGCAATGCAATGCAAAAAGTGAATAGCCAATGTTACTCTTCAATGCAAAATGGTACTGAATACATACTGAATCGTTTGTGCATAACATATGTTATCTCTTTAATGAACATGGGAAGGAGTTAGTTCGGGTGTGCAATGCAATACAATGCATGCATTTAGCCTATATGTTATTCTTCAATGCACAACGTTATGCAATGCACAATGCAATGCAAAATGTTATCTCTTTAATAAGCATTTGAAGGTGTTAGTTCTGGTGTGCAATGCAATGCAATGCAAAAAGTGCATAAAAGTTATTCAGTGCACAGCGTTAAATCGTTTGTGCAAAGCAATGCAATGTTGCATAACATATGTTATCTTTTTAATGAACATGGGAAGGAGTTAGTTCGGCTGTACATGCAACACAATCCATGCATTTAGCTATGTCAACTATGTCATTCTTCAATGCACAACGTTAGATCGTTTGTGCAATGCAACATGTTATCTCTTTAATAAACATTTGAAGGAGTTAGTTCTTGTGTGCAATGCAATGCAAAGCAATGCAAAAAATGCATGGCCTATGTTACTCTTCAATGCACAACGTTAGATCGTTTGTGCAATGCAATGCAAAATGTTATCTCTTTAATAAACATGGGAAGTAGTTAGTTCTGGAGTGCAATGCAATGCAATGCAAAAAGTGCATAGCCTATATTTTATTCTTCAGTGCACAGCGTTAGATCGTTTGTGCAATGCAATGCAATGCAACATGTTATCCCTTTAATGAACATGGGAAGGAGTTAGTTCTGGTGTGCAATGCATAAAGTGCATAGCCTGTATGTTATTCTTCAATGCACAACGTAAGATCGTTTATGCAATGCAATGCAACAACACTTGTTATCTCTTTAATGAACATGGGAATGAATTAGATCTACTGTGCAATGCAATGCAATCCAAGAAGTGCATAGCCTATATGTTATTGTTCAGTGGACAACGTTAGATCCTTTGTGCAATGCATAAATGTTATATCTTTAATGAACATGGGAAGGAGTTAGTTCTGGTGTGCAATGCAATGCGAAAAGTGCTTGATCTATTATGTTTATTCTTCAGTGCATTCTAACGTTGCCCAACGATAAAGCACTTTTCGCATTGCATTGCACACCAGAACTAACTCCTATAATTGTGTCCATTGTAAAGCAACAGCTAGTGCAATGATTTTCCTTCACTGCACATTAACCTACTTATACATTCAGTCAACTGATGTTAACTTTCTATAAATACTCTTCGACTCCTGATGTACGTAAGTACATGTTTGACCAAAGTAACTTATTTCTGGCCAAACAGTCCTCGATTTCTATACATACTCGTTGACTCCTGATGCTTCATAAGCCAATATAGATATCCATACAGATATGGCTTATGGCTTACCTTTTGAAATTATTTCTGCTCAAAGGGTCCTCAAAATGTTTCAAACTATATAAAGTTATAGAATTCTTTTGATGATAAATCAGCTATTCAGAGGTCCCCTTTTGACCTCCTCAACATATTTCTGGCCAAAGAGTCCTCGATCTTGGGCTTTCTATATATACTCATAGACTCCCTCTGATGCTTCAAAAGCCATATAGATGTCCATATCTGACCTCCTGAACTTATTTGTGGTCAAAGTGTCCTCAAAATTTTTCAAACTATATAAAGTTATAGAATTCTTTTGATGATAAATCAGCTATTCAGAGGTCCCCTTTTGACCTCCTGAACATATTTCTCGCCAAAGAGTCCTCGATCTTGGGCTTCCTATATATACTCATAGACTCACTCTGATGCTTCAAAAGCCATATAGATGTCTTGGGCTTTCTATACATACTCATAGACTCCTTCTGATGCATCTTAAGCCATATAGATGTCAATATCTGACCTTTTGAACTTATTTGTGGTCAGTGTCCTCAAAATTTTTCAAACTATATAAAGTTATAGACTCCTTTTGCTACTCAGAGGTCCCCTTTTGACCTCCTGAACATATTTCTGGCCAAAGTGTCCTCGATCTTGGGCTTTCTATACATACTCATAGACTCCTTCTGATGCTTCATAAGCCATATAGATGTCCATATCTGACCTTTTGAACTTATTTGTGGTCAAAGTGTCCTCAAAATTTTTCAAACTATATAAAGTTATAGACTCCTTTTGCTATTCAGAGGTCCCCTTTTGACCTCCTCGATTTAGAGTCCTCGATCTTGGGCTTTCTATACATACTCATAGACTCCTTCTGATGTTTCATAAGCCATATAGATGTCCATATCTGACCTTTTGAACTTATTTGTGGTCAAAGTGTCCTCCAAATTTTTCAAACTATATAAAGTTATAGAATTCTTTTGATGATAAATCAGCTATTCAGAGGTCCCCTTTTGACCTCCTGAACATATTTCTCGCCATAGAGTCCTCGATCTTGGGCTTCCTATATATACTCATAGACTCCCTCTGATGCTTCAAAAGCCATATAGATGTCTTGGGCTTTCTATACATACTCATAGACTCCTTCTGATGCTTCATAAGCCATATTATATATATGTCCATATCTGACCTTTTGAACTTATTTGTGGTCAAAGTGTCCTCAAAATTTTTCAAACTATATAAAGTTATAAAATTCTTTTGATGATAAATCAGCTATTCAGAGGTCCCCTTTTGACCTCCTGAACATATTTCTCGCCAAAGAGTCCTCGATCTTGGGCTTTCTATACATACTCATAGACTCCTTCTGATGCTTCATAAGCCATATAGATGTCCATATTTGTCCTTTTGAACTTATTTGTGGTCAAAGTGTCCTCAAAATTTTTCAAACTATATAAAGTTATAGACTCCTTTTGCTATTCAGAGGTCCCCTTTTGACCTCCTCGATTTAGAGTACTCGATCTTGGGCTTTCTATACATACTCATAGACTCCTTCTGATGTTTCATAAGCCATATAGATGTCCATATCTGACCTTTTGAACTTATTTGTGGTCAAAGTGTCCTCAAAATTTTTCAAACTATATAAAGTTATAGAATTCTTTTGATGATAAATCAGCTATTCAGAGGTCCCCTTTTGACCTCCTGAACATATTTCTCGCCAAAGAGTCCTCGATCTTGGGCTTCCTATATATACTCATAGACTCACTCTGATGCTTCAAAAGCCATATAGATCTCTTGGGCTTTCTATACATACTCATAGACTCCTTCTGATGCATCTTAAGCCATATAGATGTCAATATCTGACCTTTTGAACTTATTTGTGGTCAGTGTCCTCAAAATTTTTCAAACTATATAAAGTTATAGACTCCTTTTGCTACTCAGAGGTCCCCTTTTGACCTCCTGAACATATTTCTGGCCAAAGTGTCCTCGATCTTGGGCTTTCTATACATACTCATAGACTCCTTCTGATGCTTCATAAGCCATATAGATGTCCATATCTGACATTTTGAACTTATTTGTGGTCAAAGTGTCCTCAAAATTTTTCAAACTATATAAAGTTATAGACTCCTTTTGCTATTCAGAGGTCCCCTTTTGACCTCCTCGATTTAGAGTCCTCGATCTTGGGCTTTCCATACATACTCATAGACTCCTTCTGATGTTTCATAAGCCATATAGATGTCCATATCTGACCTTTTGAACTTATTTGTGGTCAAAGTGTCCTCAAAATTTTTCAAACTATATAAAGTTATAGACTCCTTTTGCTATTCAGAGGTCCCCTTTTGACCTCCTGAACATATTTCTGGCCAAAGAGTCCTCGATATTGGGCTTTCTATACATACTCATAGACTCCTTCTGATGCTTCATAAGCCATATAGATTTCCATATCTGACCTTTTGAACTTATTTGTGGTCAAAGTGTCCTCAAAATTTTTCAAACTATATAAAGTTATAGAATTCTTTTGATGATAAATCAGCTATTCAGAGGTCCCCTTTTGACCTCCTGAACATATTTCTCGCCATAGAGTCCTCGATCTTGGGCTTCCTATATATACTCATAGACTCCCTCTGATGCTTCAAAAGCCATATAGATGTCTTGGGCTTTCTATACATACTCATAGACTCCTTCTGATGCTTCATAAGCCATATTATATATATGTCCATATCTGACCTTTTGAACTTATTTGTGGTCAAAGTGTCCTCAAAATTTGTAAAACTATATAAAGTTATAAAATTCTTTTGATGATAAATCAGCTATTCAGAGGTCCCCTTTTGACCTCCTGAACATATTTCTCGCCAAAGAGTCCTCGATCTTGGGCTTTCTATACATACTCATAGACTCCTTCTGATGCTTCATAAGCCATATAGATGTCCATATCTGACCTTTTGAACTTATTTGTGGTCAAAGTGTCCTCAAAATTTTTCAAACTATATAAAGTTATAGACTCCTTTTGCTATTCAGAGGTCCCCTTTTGACCTCCTGAACATATTTCTGGCCAAAGAGTCCTCGATATTGGGCTTTCTATACATACTCATAGACTCCTTCTGATGCTTCATAAGCCATATAGATTTCCATATCTGACCTTTTGAACTTATTTGTGGTCAAAGTGTCCTCAAAATTTTTCAAACTATATAAAGTTGTAGAATTCTTTTGATGATAAATCAGCTATTCAGAGGTCCCCTTTTGACCTCCTGAACATATTTCTCGCCAAAGAGTCCTCGATCTTGGGCTTCCTATATATACTCATAGACTCCCTCTGATGCTTCAAAAGCCATATAGATGTCTTGGGCTTTCTATACATACTCATAGACTCCTTCTGATGCTTCATAAGCCATATATATATGTCCATATCTGACCTTTTGAACTTATTTGTGGTCAAAGTGTCCTCAAAATTTTTCAAACTATATAAAGTTATTGAATTCTTTTGATGATAAATCAGCTAATCAGATGTCCCCTTTTGACCTCCTGAACATATGTCTCGCCAAAGAGTCGAGAAATATATAGATGTCCATATCTGACCTTTTGAACTTATTTGTGGTCAGTGTCCTCAAAAATGTTCAAACTATATAAAGTCATAGACTCCTTTTGATGATAAATCAGTATTTCATGGGGCCCCTTTTGACCTCCTGAACATATTTCTGGCCAAAGAGTCCTCGATCTTGGGCTTTCTATACATACTCATAGACTCCTTCTGATGCTTCATAAGCCATATAGATGTCCATATCTGACCTTTTGAACTTATTTGTGGTCAAAGTGTCCTCAAAATTTTTCAAACTATATAAAGTTATAGACTCCTTTTGCTATTCAGAGGTCCCCTTTTGACCTCCTCGATTTAGAGTCCTCGATCTTGGGCTTTCTATACCTACTCATAGACTCCTTCTGATGTTTCATAAGCCATATAGATGTCCATATCTGACCTTTTGAACTTATTTGTGGTCAAAGTGTCCTCAAAATTTTTCAAACTATATAAAGTTATTGACTCCTTTTGCTATTCAGAGGTCCCCTTTTGACCTCGTGAACATATTTCTGGCCAAAGAGTCCTCGATATTGGGCTTTCTATACATACTCATAGACTCCTTCTGATGCTTCATAAGCCATATAGATTTCCATATCTGACCTTTTGAACTTATTTGTGGTCAAAGTGTCCTCAAAATTTTTCAATCTATATAAAGTTATAGAATTCTTTTGATGATAAATCAGCTATTCAGAGGTCCCCTTTTGACCTCCTGAACATATTTCTCGCCATAGAGTCCTCGATCTTGGGCTTTCTATACATACTCATAGACTCCCTCTCATGCTTCAAAAGCCATATAGATGTCTTGGGCTTTCTATACATACTCATAGACTCCTTCTGATGCTTCATAAGCCATATATATATGTCCATATCTGACCTTTTGAACTTATTTGAGGTCAAAGTGTCCTCAAAATTTTTCAAACTATATAAAGTTATAGAATTCTTTTGATGATAAATCAGCTATTCAGAGGTCTCCTTTTGACCTCCTGAACATATTTCTGGCCAAAGAGTCCTCGATCTTGGGCTTTCTATACATACTCATAGACTCCTTCTGATGCTTCATAAGCCATATAGATGTCCATATCTGACCTTTTGAACTTATTTGTGGTCAAAGTGTCCTCAAAAGTTTTCAAACTATATAAAGTTATTGAATTCTTTTGATGATAAATCAGCTAATCAGAGGTCCCCTTTTGACCTCCTGAACATATGTCTCGCCAAAGAGTCGAGAAATATATAGATGTCCATATCTGACCTTTTGAACTTATTTGTGGTCAAAGTGTCCTCAAAAATGTTCAAACTATATAAAGTCATAGACTCCTTTTGATGATAAATCAGTATTTCATGGGGCCCCTTTTGACCTCCTAAACATATTTCTGGCCAAAGAGTCCTCGATCTTGGGCTTTCTATACATACTTATAGAGTCCGTCTGATGCTTCATAAGCCATATAGATGTCCATATCTGACCTTTTGAACTTATTTGTGGTCAAAGTGTCCTCAAAATTTTTCAAACTATTAAAGTTGTAGAATTCTTTTGATGATAAATCAGCTATTCAGAGGTCCCCTTTTGACCTCCTGAACATATTTCTCGCCAAAGAGTCCTCGATCTTGGGCTTTCTATATATACTCATATACTCCCTCTGATGCTTCAAAAGCCATATAGATGTCTTGGGCTTTCTATACATAGTCATAGACTCCTTCTGATGCTTCATAAGCCATATATATATGTCCATATCTGACCTTTTGAACTTATTTGTGGTCAAAGTGTCCTCAAAATTTTTCAAACTATATAAAGTTATAGACTCCTTTTGCTATTCAGAGGTCCCCTTTTGACCTCCTGAACATATTTCTGGCCAAAGAGTCCTCGATATTGGGCTTTCTATACATACTCATAGACTCCTTCTGATGCTTCATAAGCCATATAGATGTCCATATTTGACCTTTTGAACTTATTTGTGGTCAAAGTGTCCTCAAAATTTTTCAAACTATATAAAGTTATTGAATTCTTTTGATGATAAATCAGCTATTCAGAGTTCCCCTTTTGACCTCCTGAACATATTTCTCGCCAAAGTGTCGAGAAATATATAGATGTCCATATCTGACCTTTTGAACTTATTTGTGGTCAAAGTGTCCTCAAAAATTTTCAACCTATATAAAGTTATAGACTACTTTTGATGATATTTCAGTATTTCATGGGGCCCCTTTTGACCTCCAGAACATATTTCTGGCCAAAGAGTCCTCGATCTTGGGCTTTCTATATATACTCATAGACTCCCTCTGATGCTTCAAAATCCATATAGATGTCCATATCTGACCTTTTGAACTTATTTCTGGTCAAAGGGTCCTCAAAATTTTTCAAACTATATAAAGTTATAGAATTCTTTTTGTGATAAATCAGCTATTCAGAGGTCCCCTTTTGACCTCCTGAACATATTTCTGGCCAAAGAGTCCTCGATCTTGGGCTTTCTATACATACTCATAGACTCCTTCTGATGCTTCATAAGCCATATAGATGTCCATATCTGACCTTTTGAACTTGTTTGTGGTCAAAGTGTCCTCAAAATTTTTCAAACTATATAAAGTTATAGAATTCTTTTGATGATAAATCAGCTATTCAGAGGTCCCCTTTTGACCTCCTGAACATATTTCTCGCCAAAGAGTCCTCGATCTTGGGCTTTCTATATATACTCATATACTCCCTCTGATGCTTCAAAAGCCATTTAGATGTCTTGGGCTTTCTATACATACTCATAGACTCCTTCTGATGCTTCATAAGCCATATATATATATGTCCACATCTGACCTTTTGAACTTATTTGTGGTCAAAGTGTCCTCAAAATTTTTCAAACTATATAAAGTTATAGAATTCTTTTGATGATAAATCAGCTATTTAGAGGTCCCCTTTTGACCTCCTGAACATATTTCTGGCCAAAGAGTCCTCGATCTTGGGCTTTCTATACATACTCATAGACTCCTTCTATGAGTATACCTCGATCTTGGGCTTTTTATACATACTCATAGACTCCCTCTGATGCTTCAAAATCCATATAGATGTCCATATCTGACCTTTTGAACTTATTTGTGGTCAAAGTGTCCTCAAAGTTTTTCAAACTATATAAAGTTATAGACTCCTTTTGCTATTCAGAGGTCCCCTTTTGACCTCCTCGATTTAGAGTCCTCGATCTTGGGCTTTCTATACATTCTCATAGACTCCTTCTGATGCTTCATAAGCCATATAGATGTCCATATCTGACCTTTTGAACTTATTTGTGGTCAAAGTGTCCTCAAAATTTTTCAAACTATATAAAGTTATATACTCCTTTTGCTATTCAGAGGTCCCCTTTTGACCTCCTGAACATATTTCTGGCCAAAGAGTCCTCGATCTTGGGCTTTCTATACACACTCATAGACTCCTTCTGATGCGTCATAAGCCATATAGATGTCCATATCTGACCTTTTGAACTTATTTGTGGTCAAAGTGTCCTCAAAATTTTTCAAACTATATAAAGTTATTGAATTCTTTTGATGATAAATCAGCTATTCAGAGGTCCCCTTTTGACCTCCTGAACATATTTCTCGCCAAAGTGTCGAGAAATATATAGATGTCCATATTTGACCTTTTGAACTTATTTGTGGTCAAAGTGTCCTCAAAAATTTTCAAACTATATAAATTTATAGACTCCTTTTGATGATAAATCAGTATTTCATGGGGCCCCTTTTGACCTCCTGAACATATTTCTGGCCAAAGAGTCCTCGATCTTGGGCTTTTTATACATACTCATAGACTCCCTCTGATGCTTCAAAATCCATATAGATGTCCATATCTGACCTTTTGAACTTATTTCTGGTCAAAGGGTCCTCAAAATTTTTCAAACGATATAAAGTTATAGAATTCTTTTTATGATAAATCAGCTATTCAGAGGTCCCCTTTTGACCTCCTGAACATATTTCTGGCCAAAGAGTCCTCGATCTTGGGCTTTCTATACATACTCATAGACTCCTTCTGATGCTTCATAAGCCATATAGATGTCCATATCTGACCTTTTGCACTTATTTCTGGTCAAAGTGTCCTCAAAATTTTTCAAACTATATAAAGTTATAGACTCCTTTTGCTATTCAGAGGTCCCCTTTTGACCTCCTGAACATATTTCTGGCCAAAGAGTCCTCGATCTTGGGCTTTCTATACATACTCATAGACTCCCTCTGATGCTTCAAAATCCATATAGATGTCCATATCTGACCTTTTGAACTTATTTCTGGTCAAAGGGTCCTCAAAATTTTTCAAACGATATAAAGTTATAGAATTCTTTTTATGATAAATCAGCTATTCAGAGGTCCCCTTTTGACCTCCTGAACATATTTCTGGCCAAAGAGTCCTCGATCTTGGGCTTTCTATACATACTCATAGACTCCTTCTGATGCTTCATAAGCCATATAGATGTCCATATCTGACCTTTTGCACTTATTTCTGGTCAAAGTGTCCTCAAAATTTTTAAAACTATATAAAGTTATAGACTCCTTTTGCTATTCAGAGGTCCCCTTTTGACCTCCTGAACATATTTCTGGCCAAAGAGTCCTCGATCTTGGGCTTTCTATACATACTCATAGACTTCTTCTGATGCTTCATAAGCCATATAGATGTCCATATCTGACCTTTTGAACTTATTTGAGGTCAAAGTGTCCTAAAAATTTTTCAAACTATATAAAGTTATAGAATTCTTTTGATGATAAATCAGCTATTCAGAGGTCCCCTTTTGACCTCCTGAACATATTTCTCGCCAAAGAGTCCTCGATCTTGGGCTTTCTATACATACTCATAGACTCCTTCTGATGCTTCATAAGCCATATAGATGTCCATATCTGACCTTTTGAACTTATTTGTGGTCAAAGTGTCCTAAAATTTTTTCAAACTATATAAAGTTATAGAATTCTTTTGATGATAAATCAGCTATTCAGAGGTCCCCTTTTGACCTCCTGAACATATTTCTGGCCAAAGAGTCCTCGATCTTGGGCTTTCTATACATACTCATAGACTCCTTCTGATGCTTCATAAGCCATATAGATGTCCATATCTGACCTTTTGAACTTATTTGTGGTCAAAGTGTCCTCAAAATTTTTCAAACTATATAAAGTTATAGAATTCTTTTGATGATAAATCAGCTATTCAGAGGTCCCCTTTTGACCTCCTGAACATATTTCTCGCCAAAGAGTCCTCGATCTTGGGCTTTCTATATATACTCATATACTCCCTCTGATGCTTCAAAAGCCATTTAGATGTCTTGGGCTTTCTATACATACTCATAGACTCCTTCTGATGCTTCATAAGCCATATATATATATGTCCACATCTGACCTTTTGAACTTATTTGTGGTCAAAGTGTCCTCAAAATTTTTCAAACTATATAAAGTTATAGAATTCTTTTGATGAT
Organism: Squalius cephalus; assembly: GCF_949319135.1. Taxonomy (NCBI): domain Eukaryota; kingdom Metazoa; phylum Chordata; class Actinopteri; order Cypriniformes; family Leuciscidae; genus Squalius; species Squalius cephalus. The sequence goes on along the minus strand of NC_137141.1, from coordinate 8,361,649 downwards.
AAATCAGCTATTTAGAGGTCCCCTTTTGACCTCCTGAACATATTTCTGGCCAAAGAGTCCTCGATCTTGGGCTTTCTATACATACTCATAGACTCCTTCTGATGCTTCATAAGCCATATAGATGTCCATATCTGACCTTTTGAACTTATTTGTGGTCAAAGTGTCCTCAAAATTTTTCAAACTATATAAAGTTATTGAATTCTTTTGATGATAAATCAGCTATTCAGAGGTCCCCTTTTGACCTCCTGAACATATTTCTCGCCAAAGTGTCGAGAAATATATAGATGTCCATATTTGACCTTTTGAACTTATTTGTGGTCAAAGTGTCCTCAAAAATTTTCAAACTATATAAAGTTGTATACTCCTTTTGATGATAAATCAGTGTTTCATGGGGCCCCTTTTGACGTCCTGAACATATTTCTGGCCAAAGAGTCCTCGATCTTGGGCTTTTTATACATACTCATAGACTCCCTCTGATGCTTCAAAATCCATATAGATGTCCATATCTGACCTTTTGAACTTATTTCTGGTCAAAGGGTCCTCAAAATTTTTCAAACGATATAAAGTTATAGAATTCTTTTTATGATAAATCAGCTATTCAGAGGTCCCCTTTTGACCTCCTGAACATATTTCTGGCCAAAGAGTCCTCGATCTTGGGCTTTCTATACATACTCATAGACTCCTTCTGATGCTTCATAAGCCATATAGATGTCCATATCTGACCTTTTGCACTTATTTCTGGTCAAAGTGTCCTCAAAATTTTTCAAACTATATAAAGTTATAGACTCCTTTTGCTATTCAGAGGTCCCCTTTTGACCTCCTGAACATATTTCTGGCCAAAGAGTCCTCGATCTTGGGCTTTCTATACATACTCAAAGACTCCCTCTGATGCTTCAAAATCCATATAGATGTCCATATCTGACCTTTTGAACTTATTTGTGGTCAAAGTGTCCTCAAAATTTTTCAAACTATATAAAGTTATAGAATTCTTTTGATGATAAATCAGCTATTTAGAGGTCCCCTTTTGACCTCCTGAACATATTTCTGGCCAAAGAGTCCTCGATCTTGGGCTTTCTATATATACTCGTAGACTCCCTCTGATGCTTCAAAAGCCATATAGATGTCCATATCTGACCTTTTGAACTTATTTCTGGTCAAAGGGTACTCAAAAGTTTTCAAACTATATAAAGTTATTGATTCTTTCTGATGATAAATCAGCTATTCAGAGGTCCCCTTGTGACCTACTGAACATATTTCTGGCCAAAGAGTCCTAAAAGATTAATACTGATATCGTCAGACTGATATCTTCGGATTCTATATCCTCCTGACATAAGTCCATATTTGACATACTGATTTTTTTTCTGGCCAAGGAGTATTCGAAACTTGGGCTTTCTATACATAATCCTTCTGATGCTTCATAAGCCATATATATGTCCATATGACCTTTTGAACTTATTTGTGGTCAAAGTGTCCTCAAAATTTTTCAAACTATATAAAGTTATAGACTCCTTTTGATGATAAATCAGCTATACATGGGTCCCCTATTGAACTGCTGAACATATTTCTGGCCAAAGAGTCCTCGATCTTGGGCTTTCTATATATACTCATAGACACCCTCTGATGCTTCAAAACCCATATAGATGTCCATATCTGATCATTTGAACTTATTTCTGGTTCAATGGTCCTCAAAATTTTTCAAACTATATAAAGTTATAGACTCTTTCTGATGATAAATCAGCTATTCAGAGGTCCCCTTTTGACCTACTGGACATTTCTGGCCAAAGAGTCCTAAAAGATTAATACAATACATTCAGACTGATATCTTCGGATGTTATATCCTCCTGACAAAAGTCCATTTGACATACTGAATTTTTTTCTGGCCAAGGAGTATTCGAAACTTGGGCTTTCTATACATTACTCGTTGACTCTTTCTGATGTTAGGTCAACCAGACAGAAGTCCATTTTTGACCCAAGGAATATATTTCTGGCCAAAGAGTCCTCGATCTTGGGCTTTCTATACATACTCATAGACTCCTTCTGTTGCTTCATAAGCCATATATATGTCCATATCTGACCTTTTGAACTTATTTGTAGTCAAAGTGTCCTCAAAATTTTTCAAACTATATAAAGTTATAGAATTGTTTTTATGATAAATCAGCTATTCAGAGGTCCCCTTTTGACCTCCTGAACATATTTCTGGCCAAAGAGTCCTCGATCTTGGGCTTTCTATACATACTCATAGACTCCTTCTGATGCTTCATAAGCCATATAGATATCCATATCTGACCTTTTGAACTTATTTGTGGTCAAAGTGTCCTCAAAATTTTTCAAACTGTATGAAGTTATAGAATCCTTTTGATGATAAATCAGCTATTCAGAGGTTTTGACCTCCTGAACATATTTCTGGCCAAAGAGTCCTCGATCTTGGGATTTCTATACATACTCATAGACTCCTTCTGATGCTTCATAAGCCATATAGATGTCCATATCTGACCTTTTGAACTTATTTGTTGTCAAAGTGTCCTCAAAATTTTTCAAACTATATGAAGTTATAGAATCCTTTTGATGATAAATAAGCTATTCAGAGGTTTTGACCTCCTGAACATATTTCTGGCCAAAGAGTCCTCGATCTTGGGCTTTCTATACATACTCATAGACTCCTTCTGATGCTTCATAAGCCATATAGATGTCCATATCTGACCTTTTGAACTTATTTGTGGTCAAAGTGTCCTCAAAATTTTTCAAACTATATGAAGTTATAGAATCCTTTTGATGATAAATCAGCTATTCAGAGGTTTTGACCTCCTGAACATATTTCTGGCCAAAGAGTCCTCAATCTTGGGCTTTCTATACATACTCATAGACTCCTTCTGATGCTTCATAAGCCATATAGATGTCCATATCTGACCTTTTGAACTTATTTGTTGTCAAAGTGTCCTCAAAATTTTTCAACTATATAAAGTTATAGACTCCTTTTGATGATAAATCAACTATTCAGAGGTCCCCTTTTGACCTCCTGAACATATTTCTGGCCAAAGAGTCCTCGATCTTGGGCTTTCTATATATACTCGTAGACTCCCTCTGATGCTTCAAAAGTCATATGGATGTCCATATCTGACCTTTTGAACTTATTTCTGGTCAAAGGGTCCTCAAAAGTTTTCAAACTATATAAAGTTATTGATTCTTTCTGATGATAAATCAGCTATTCAGAGGTCCCCTTGTGACCTACTGAACATATTTCTGGCCAAAGAGTCCTAAAAGATTAATACTGATATCTTCAGACTGATATCTTCGGATTCTATATGAGTATGTATAGAAAGCCCAATATCGAGGACTCTTTGGCCAGAAATATGTTCAGGAGGTCAAAATGGGACCTCTGAATAGCTGATTTATTATAAAAAGAATTCTATAACTTTATATAGTTTGAAAAATCTTGAGGACCCTTTGACCAAAAATAAGTTCAAAAGGTCAGATATGGACATCTATATGGATTTTGAAGCATCAGAGGGAGTCTATGAGTATATATAGAAAGCCCAAGATCGAGGACTCTTTGGCCAGAAATATGTTCAGGAGGTCAAAAGGGGCCCTATGAAATACTGATTTATCATCAAAAGGAGTCTATGACTTTATATAGTTTGAAAATTTTTGAGGACACTTTGACCACAAATAAGTTCAAAAGGTCAGATATGGACATCTATATATTTCTCGACTCTTTGGCGAGAAATATGTTCAGGAGGTCAAAAGGGGTCCTCTGAATAGCTTATTTATCATCAAAAGAATTCAATAACTTTATATAGTTTGAAAACTTTTGAGGACACTTTGACCACAATTAAGTTCAAAAGGTCAGATATGGACATCTATATGGCTTATGAAGCATCAGAAGGAGTCTATGAGTATGTATAGAAAGCCCAAGATCGAGGACTCTTTGGCCAGAAATATGTTCAGGAGGTCAAAAGGGGACCTCTGAATAGCTGATTTATCATCAAAAGAATTCAATAACTTTATATAGTTTGAAAAATTTTGAGGACACTTTGACCACAAATAAGTTCAAAAGGTCAGATGTGGACATATATATATATGGCTTATGAAGCATCAGAAGGAGTCTATGAGTATGTATAGAAATCCCAAGACATCTATATGGCTTTTGAAGCATCAGAGGGAGTCTATGAGTATATATAGGAAGCCCAAGATCGAGGACTCTTTGGCGAGAAATATGTTCAGGAGTTCAAAAGGGGACCTCTGAATAGCTGATTTATCATCAAAAGAATTCTATAACTTTATATAGTTTGAAAAATTTTGAGGACACTTTGACCACAAATAAGTTCAAAAGGTCAGATATGGAAATTTATATGGCTTATGAAGCATCAGAAGGAGTCTATGAGTATGTATAGAAAGCCCAAGATCGAGGACTCTTTGGCCAGAAATATGTTCAGGAGGTCAAAAGGGGACCTCTGAATAGCTCATTTATCATCAAAAGAATTTTATAACTTTATATAGTTTGAAACATTTTCAGGACACTTTGACCACAAATAAGTTCAAAAGGTCAGATATGGACATCTATATGGCTTATGAAACATCAGAAGGAGTCTATGAGTATGTATAGAAAGCTCAAGATCCAGGACTTTTTGGCCAGAAATATGTTCAGGAGGTCAAAAGGGGACCTCTGAATAGCTCATTTATCATCAAAAGAATTTTATAACTTTATATAGTTTGAAAAATTTTCAGGACACTTTGACCACAAATAAGTTCAAAAGGTCAGATATGGACATATATATATGGCTTATGAAGCATCAGAAGTAGTCTATGAGTATGTATAGAAAGTCCAAGACATCTATATGGCTTTTGAAGCATCAGAGGGAGTCTATGAGTATATATAGGAAGCCCAAGATCGAGGACTCTTTGGCGAGAAATATGTTCAGGAGGTCAAAAGGGGACCTCTGAATAGTTGATTTATCATCAAAAGAATTCTATAACTTTATATAGTTTGAAAAATTTTGAGGACACTTTGACCACAAATAAGTTCAAAAGGTCAGATATGGAAATCTATATGGCTTATGAAGCATCAGAAGGAGTCTATGAGTATGTATAGAAAGCCCAATATCGAGGACTCTTTGGCCAGAAATATGTTCAGGAGGTCAAAAGGGGACCTCTGAATAGCAAAAGGAGTCTATAACTTTATATAGTTTGAAAAATTTTGAGGACACTTTGACCACAAATAAGTTCAAAAGGTCAGATATGGACATCTATATGGCTTATGAAGCATCAGAAGGAGTCTATGAGTATGTATAGAAAGCCCAAGATCGAGGACTCTTTGGCCAAAAATATGTTCAGGAGGTCAAAAGGGGACCTCTGAATAGCAAAAGGAGTCTATAACTTTATATAGTTTGAAAAATTTTGAGGACACTTTGACCACGAATAAGTTCAAAAGGTCAGATATGGACATATATATGGCTTATGAAACATCAGAAGGAGACTATGAGTATGTATAGAAAGCCCAAGATCGAGGACTCTTTGGCCAGAAATATGTTCAGGAGGTCAAAAGGGGACCTCTGAATAGCTCATTTATCATCAAAAGAATTTTATAACTTTATATAGTTTCAAAAATTTTCAGGACACTTTGACCACAAATAAGTTCAAAAGGTCAGATATGGACATATATATATGGCTTATGAAGCATCAGAAGGAGTCTATGAGTATGTATAGAAAGCCCAAGACATCTATATGGCTTTTGAAGCATCAGAGGGAGTCGATGAGTATATATAGGAAGCCAAAGATCGAGGACTCTTTGGCGAGAAATATGTTCAGGAGGTCAAAAGGGGACCTCTGAATAGCTGATTTATCATCAAAAGAATTCTATAACTTTATATAGTTTGAAAAATTTTGAGGACACTTTGACCACAAATAAGTTCAAAAGGTCAGATATGGAAATCTATATGGCTTATGAAGCATCAGAAGGAGTCTATGAGTATGTATAGAAAGCCCAATATCGAGGACTCTTTGGCCAGAAATATGTTCAGGAGGTCAAAAGGGGACCTCTGAATAGCAAAAGGAGTCTATAACTTTATATAGTTTGAAAAATTTTGAGGAAACTTTGACCACAAATAAGTTCAAAAGGTCAGATATGGACATCTATATGGCTTATGAAACATCAGAAGGAGACTATGAGTATGTATAGAAAGCCCAAGATCGAGGACTCTAAATCGAGGAGGTCAAAAGGGGACCTCTGAATAGCAAAAGGAGTCTATAACTTTATATAGTTTGAAAAATTTTGAGGACACTTTGACCACAAATAAGTTCAAAAGGTCAGATATGGACATCTATATGGCTTATGAAGCATCAGAAGGAGTCTATGAGTATGTATAGAAAGCCCAAGATCGAGGACTCTTTGGCCAGAAATATGTTCAGGAGGTCAAAAGGGGACCTCTGAATAGCAAAATGAGTCTATAACTTTATATAGTTCGAAAAATTTTGAGGACACTTTGACCACAAATAAGTTCAAAAGGTCAGATATGGAAATCTATATGGCTTATGAAGCATCAGAAGGAGTCTATGAGTATGTATAGAAAGCCCAATATCGAGGACTCTTTGGCCAGAAATATGTTCAGGAGGTCAAAAGGGGACCTCTGAATAGCAATAGGAGTCTATAACTTTATATAGTTTGAAAAATTTTGAGGACACTTTGACCACGAATAAGTTCAAAAGGTCAGATATGGACATATATATGGCTTATGAAACATCAGAAGGAGACTATGAGTATGTATAGAAAGCCCAAGATCGAGGACTCTTTGGCCAGAAATATGTTCAGGAGGTCAAAGGGGGACCTCTGAATAGCTCATTTATCATCAAAAGAATTTTATAACTTTATATAGTTTCAAAAATTTTCAGGACACTTTGACCACAAATAAGTTCAAAAGGTCAGATATGGACATATATATATGGCTTATGAAGCATCAGAAGGAGTCTATGAGTATGTATAGAAAGCCCAAGACATCTATATGGCTTTTGAAGCATCAGAGGGAGTCGATGAGTATATATAGGAAGCCAAAGATCGAGGACTCTTTGGCGAGAAATATGTTCAGGAGGTCAAAAGGGGACCTCTGAATAGCTGATTTATCATCAAAAGAATTCTATAACTTTATATAGTTTGAAAAATTTTGAGGACACTTTGACCACAAATAAGTTCAAAAGGTCAGATATGGAAATCTATATGGCTTATGAAGCATCAGAAGGAGTCTATGAGTATGTATAGAAAGCCCAATATCGAGGACTCTTTGGCCAGAAATATGTTCAGGAGGTCAAAAGGGGACCTCTGAATAGCAAAAGGAGTCTATAACTTTATATAGTTTGAAAAATTTTGAGGAAACTTTGACCACAAATAAGTTCAAAAGGTCAGATATGGACATCTATATGGCTTATGAAACATCAGAAGGAGACTATGAGTATGTATAGAAAGCCCAAGATCGAGGACTCTAAATCGAGGAGGTCAAAAGGGGACCTCTGAATAGCAAAAGGAGTCTATAACTTTATATAGTTTGAAAAATTTTTAGGACACCTTGACCACAAATAAGTTCAAAAGGTCAGATATGGACATCTATATGGCTTATGAAGCATCAGAAGGAGTCTATGAGTATGTATAGAAAGCCCAAGATCGAGGACTCTTTGGCCAGAAATATGTTCAGGAGGTCAAAAGGGGACCTCTGAATAGCAAAATGAGTCTATAACTTTATATAGTTCGAAAAATTTTGAGGACACTTTGACCACAAATAAGTTCAAAAGGTCAGATATGGACATCTATATGGCTTATGAAGCATCAGAAGGAGTCTATGAGTATGTATAGAAAGCCCAAGATCGAGGACTCTTTGGCCAGAAATATGTTCAGGAGGTCAAAAGGGGACCTCTGAATAGCAAAAGGAGTCTATAACTTTATATAAATGGAAAAATTTTGAGGACACTTTGACCACAAATAAGTTCAAAAGGTCAGATATGGACATCTATATGGCTTTTGAAGCATCAGAAGGAGTCTATGAGTATGTATAGAAAGCCCAAGACATCTATATGGCTTTTGAAGCATCAGAGGGAGTCTACGAGTATATATAGAAAGCCCAAGATCGAGGACTCTTTGGCGAGAAATATGTGCAGGAGGTCAAAAGGGGACCTCTGAATAGCTGATTTATCATCAAAAGAATTCTATAACTTTCTATAGTTTGAAAAATTTTGAGGACACATTGACCACAAATAAGTTCAAAAGGTCAGATATGGACATCTATATGGCTTATGAAGCATCAGAAGCAGTCTATGAGTATGTATAGAAAGCCCAAGATCGAGGACTCTTTGGCCAGAAATATGTTCAGAAGGTCAAAAGGGGGACCTCTGAATAGCAAAGGACGTCTATAACTTTATATAGTTCGATAAATTTTGAGGACACTTTGACCACAAATAAGTTCAAAAGGTCAGTTATGGACATCTATGTGGCTTATGAAGCATCAGAAGGAGTCTATGAGTATGTATAGAAAGCCCAAGATCGAGGACTCTTTGGCCAGAAATATGTTCAGGAGGTCAAAAGGGGACCTCTGAATAGCTGATTTATCATCAAAAGAAATCTATAACTTTATATAGTTTGAAAAATTTTGAGGACACTTTGACCTCAAATAAGTTCAAAAGGTCAGATATGGACATATATATATGGCTTCTGAAGCATCAGAAGGAGTCTATGAGTATGTATAGAAAGCCCAAGACATCTATATGGCTTTTGAAGCATCAGAGGGAGTCTATTAGTATATAGGAAGCCCAAGATCGAGGACTCTTTGGCGAGAAATATGTTCAGGATGTCAAAAGGGGACCTCTGAATAGCTGATTTATCATCAAAAGAATTCTATAACTTTATATAGTTTGAAAAATTTTGAGGACACTTTGACCACAAATAAGTTCAAAAGGTCAGATATGGAAATCTATATGGCTTTATAAGCATCAGAAGGAGTCTATGAGTATGTATAGAAAGCCCAATATCGAGGACTCTTTGGCCAGAAATATGTTCAGGAGGTCAAAAGGGGACCTCTGAATAGCTGATTTATCATCAAAAGAATTTTATAACTTTATATAGTTTGAAAAATTTTCAGGACAATTTGACCACAAATAAGTTCAAAAGGTCAGATATGGACATATATATATGGCTTATGAAGCATCAGAAGGAGTCTATGAGTATGTATAGAAAGCCCAAGACATCTATATGGCTTTTGAAGCAACAGAGGGACTCTATGAGTATATATAGAAAGCCCAAGATCGAGGACTCTTTGGCGAGAAACATGTTCAGGAGGTCAAAAGGGGACCTCTGAATAGCTGATTTATCATCAAAAGAATTCTATAACTTTATATAGTTTGAAAAATTTTGAGGACACTTTGACCACAAATAAGTTCAAAAGGTCAGATATGGACATCTATATGGCTTATGAAGCATCAGAAGGAGTCTATGAGTATGTATAGAAAGCCCAAGATCGAGGACTCTTTGGCCAGAAATATGTTCAGGAGGTCAAAAGGGGGACCTCTGAATAGCAAAAGGCGTCTATAACTTTATATAGTTCGATAAATTTTGAGGACACTTTGACCACAAATAAGTTCAAAAGGTCAGTTATGGACATCTATATGGCTTATGAAGCATCAGAAGGAGTCTATGAGTATGTATAGAAAGCCCAATATCGAGGACTCTTTGGCCAGAAATATGTTCAGGAGGTCAAAAGGGGACCTATGAATAGCAAAAGGACTCTATAACTTTATATAGTTTGAAAAATTTTGAGGACACTTTGACCACAAATAAGTTCAAAAAGTCAGATATGGACATCTATATATTTCTCGACTCTTTGGCGAGAAATATGTTCAGGAGGTCAAAAGGGGACCTCTGAATAGCTGATTTACCATCAAAATAATTCAATAACTTTATATAGTTTGAAAACTTTTGAGGACACTTTGACCACAAATAAGTTCAAAAGGTCACATATGGACATCTATATGGCTTATGAAGCATCAGAAGGAGTCTATGAGTATGTATAGAAAGCCCAAGATCGAGGACTCTTTGGCCAGAAATATGTTCAGGAGGTCAAAAGGGGACCTCTGAATAGCTGATTTATCATCAAAAGAATTCAATAACTTTATATAGTTTGAAAAATTTTGAGGACACTTTGACCACAAATAAGTTCAAAAGGTCAGATATGGACATCTATATGGCTTTTGAAGCATCAGAAGGAGTCTATGAGTATGTATAGAAAGCCCAAGACATCTATATGGCTTTTGAAGCATCAGAGGGAGTCTATTAGTATATATAGGAAGCCCAAGATCGAGGACTCTTTGGCGAGAAATATGTTCAGGAGGTCAAAAGGGGACCTCTGAATAGCTGATTTATCATCAAAAGAATTCTATAACTTTATATAGTTTGAAAAATTTTGAGGACACTTTGACCACAAATAAGTTCAAAAGGTCAGATATGGAAATCTATATGGCTTATGAAGCATCAGAAGGAGTCTATGAGTATGTATAGAAAGCCCAATATCGAGGACTCTTTGGCCAGAAATATGTTCAGGAGGTCAAAAGGGGACCTCTGAATAGCAAAAGGAGTCTATAACTTTATATAGTTTGAAAAATGTTGAGGACACTTTGACCACAAATAAGTTCAAAAAGTCAGATATGGACATCTATATGGCTTATGAAACATCAGAAGGAGTCTATGAGTATGTATAGAAAGCCCAAGATCGAGGACTCTTTGGCCAGAAATATGTTCAGCTACTGGTCAAAAGGGGACCTCTGAATAGCTGATTTATCATCAAAAGAATTTTATAACTTTATATAGTTTGATAAATTTTCAGGACACTTTGACCACAAATAAGTTCAAAAGGTCAGATATGGACATACATATATATGGCTTATGAAGCATCAGAAGGAGTTTATGAGTATGTATAGAAAGCCCAAGACATCTATATGGCTTTTGAAGCATCAGAGGGAGTCTATTAGTATATATAGGAAGCCCAAGATCGAGGACTCTTTGGCGAGAAATATGTTCAGGAGGTCAAAAGGGGACCTCTGAATAGCTGATTTATCATCAAAAGAATTCTATAACTTTATATAGTTTGAAAAATTTTGAGGACACTTTGACCACAAATAAGTTCAAAAGGTCAGATATGGAAATCTATATGGCTTATGAAGCATCAGAAGGAGTCTATGAGTATGTATAGAAAGCCCAATATCGAGGACTCTTTGGCCAGAAATATGTTCAGGAGGTCAAAAGGGGACCTCTGAATAGCAAAAGGAGTCTATAACTTTATATAGTTTGAAAAATGTTGAGGACACTTTGACCACAAATAAGTTCAAAAAGTCAGATATGGACATCTATATGGCTTATGAAACATCAGAAGGAGTCTATGAGTATGTATAGAAAGCCCAAGATCGAGGACTCTTTGGCGAGAAATATGTTCAGGAGGTCAAAAGGGGACCTCTGAATAGCTGATTTATCATCAAAAGAATTCTATAACTTTATATAGTTTGAAAAATTTTTAGGACACTTTGACCACAAATAAGTTCAAAAGGTCAGATATGGACATCTATATGGCTTATGAAGCATCAGAAGGAGTCTATGAGTATGTATAGAAAGTCCAAGATCGAGGACTCTTTGGCCAGAAATATGTTCAGCTACTGGTCAAAAGGGGACCTCTGAATAGCTGATTTATCATCAAAAGAATTTTATAACTTTATATAGTTTGATAAATTTTCAGGACACTTTGACCACAAATAAGTTCAAAAGGTCAGATATGGACATCTATATGGCTTATGAAACATCAGATGGAGACTATGAGTATGTATTGAAAGCACAAGACATCTATATGGCTTTTGAAGCATCAGAGGGAGTCTATTAGTATATATAGGAAGCCCAAGATCGAGGACTCTTTGGCGAGAAATATGTTCTGGAGGTCAAACGGGACCTCTGAATAGCTGATTTATCATCAAAAGAATTCTATAACTTTATATAGTTTGAAAAATTTTGTGGACACTTTGACCACAAATAAGTTCAAAAGGTCAGATATGGAAATCTATATGGCTTATGAAGCATCAGAAGGAGTCTATGAGTATGTATAGAAAGCCCAATATCGAGGACTCTTTGGCCAGAAATATGTTCAGGAGGTCAAAAGGGGACCTCTGAATAGCAAAAGGAGTCTATAACTTTATATAGTTTGAAAAATTTTGCCAGAAATATGTTACTTTGGTCAAACATGTACTTACGTACATCAGGAGTCGAAGAGTATTTATAGAAAGTTAACATCAGTTGACTGAATGTATAAGTAGGTTAATGTGCAGTGAAGGAAAATCATTGCACTAGCTGTTGCTTTACAATGGACACAATTATAGGAGTTAGTTCTGGTGTGCAATGCAATGCGAAAAGTGCTTTATCGTTGGGCAACGTTAGAATGCACTGAAGAATAAACATAATAGATCAAGCACTTTTCGCATTGCATTGCACACCAGAACTAACTCCTTCCCATGTTCATTAAAGATATAACATTTATGCATTGCACAAAGGATCTAACGTTGTCCACTGAACAATAACATATAGGCTATGCACTTCTTGGATTGCATTGCATTGCACAGTAGATCTAATTCATTCCCATGTTCAGTAAAGAGATAACATGTTATTGCATAGTTTTGAACAAACGACCTAACGCTGCACTTTTTGCATTGCATTGCATTGCACACCAGAACTAACTCCTTCAAATGTTTATTAAAGAGATAAGATTTTGCATTGCATTGCACAAAATATCTAACGTTGTGCATTGAAGAATAACATATAGACTATGCACTTTATGCATTGCACACCAGAACTAACTCCTTCCCATGTTCATGAAAGGGATAACATGTTGCATTGCATTGTACTGCATCTAATTCATTCCCATGTTCATTAAAGAGATAACAAGTGTTGTTGCATTGCATTGCACAAACGATCTAACGTTGTGCATTGAAGAATAATATAGGCTATGCAATTCTTGCATTGCATTGCACACCAGAACTAAATCATTCCCATTTTCTTTAAAGAAATAAGGTGCAATGATGTTGTATTGCATTGCACAAACGATAACATATGTTATGCAACATTATATTGCTTTGCACAAAGGATCTAACACTGTGCACTAAAGAATAACATTTATGCATTTTTTGCATTGCATTGCACACCAGAACTAACTCCAAATGTTTATTAAAGAGATAACATTTTGCATTGCATTGCACAAACGATCTAACGTTGTGCATTGAAGAGTAACATAGGCTATTCACTTTTTGCTTTGCATTGCATTGCACACCAGAACTAACTCCTTCCCATGTTCATTAAAGGGATAACATGTTGCATTGCATTGCACAAACGATCTAACGCTGTGCACTGAAGAATAAAATATAGGCTATGCACTTTTTGCATTGCATTGCATTGCACTCCAGAACTAACTACTTCCCATGTTTATTAAAGAGATAACATTTTGCATTGCATTGCACAAACGATCTAACCTTGTGCATTGAAGAATGACATAGTTGACATAGCTAAATGCATGGATTGTGTTGCATGTACAGCCGAACTAACTCCTTCCCATGTTCATTAAAAAGATAACATATGTTATGCAACATTGCATTGCTTTGCACAAACGATTTAACGCTGTGCACTGAATAACATTTATGCACTTTTTGCATTGCATTGCACACCAGAACTAACACCTTCAAATGCTTATTAAAGAGATAACATTTTGCATTGCATTGTGCATTGCATAACGTTGTGCATTGAAGAATAACATATAGGCTAAAATGCATGCATTGTATTGCATTGCACACCCGAACTAACTCCTTTCCATGTTCATTAAAGAGATAACATATGTTATGCACAAACGATTCAGTATGTATTCAGTACGATTTTGCATTGAAGAGTAACATTGGCTATTCACTTTTTGCATTGCATTGCACACCATAACTAACATTTGAAGGAGTGAGTTCTGGTGTGCAAATGCAATGCAATGCAAAAAGTGCATAAATGTTATTATTCAGTGCACAACATTAGATCGTTTCTGCAATGCAATGCAGTGCAATGCAACATTTATCTCTTTAGTGAACATGGGAAAGAGTTAGTTCTGATGTGTAATTCAATGCAATGCAAAAAGTGCATGGTCTATGTTTCTCTTCAATGCAAAACGTTAGATCGTTTGCGCAATGCAATGCAAAATGTTATCTCTTCAATGAACATTTGAAGGAGTTAGTTCTAATGTGCAATGCAATTCAAAAAGTGCATGGCCTATGTTATCTCTTTAATAAACATTTGAAGGAGTAAGATCTGGTGTGCAATGCCAAAAGTGCATACCCTAAATGTTATTCTTCAGTGCACAACGTTAGATCGTTTCTGCAATGCAATGCAATTCAATGCAATGCAACATGTTATATCTTTACATGGGAAGGAGTTAGTTTCAGTGTGCAATGCAATGCAAAAAGTGCATAAATGTTAGATCGTTTCTGCAATGGCAATGCAATGCAATGCAACGTGTTATCTCTTTAATGAACATGGGAAGGAGTTAGTTCTGGTGTGCAAAGCAATACAATGCATGCATTTAGCCTATATGTTATTCTTTAATGCACAACATTGATCGTTGAGACAAACGATCGTTTGTGCAATGCAATGCAAAATATTATCTCTTTAATGAACATGGGAAGGAGTTAGTTCTGGTGTGCAATGCAATGCAAAAAGTGCATAAATGTTATTCTTCAGTGCACATCGTTAGATCGTTTGTGCAAAGCAATGCAATGTTGCATAACATATGTTATCCCATGTTCATAACATCTGTTGTTGCACAAACGATCTAACGTTGTGCAATGAAGAGTAACATAGGCCATGCACTTTTTGCATAACTCCTTCCCATGTTCATTAAAGGGATAACATGTTGCATTGCATTGTACTGCACAAACGATCTAACGCTTTGCACTGAAGAATAACATATAGGCTATGCACTTTTTGCATTGCATTGAATTGCACACCAGAACTAACTCCTTCAAATGTTTACTAAAGAGATAACATTTTGCATTGCATTGCACAAACGATCTAACGTTGTGCACTGAAGAATAACATATAGGCCATGCACTTTTTGCATTGCATTGCATTGCACACCCGAACTAACTCCTTCCCATGTTCAGAAAAAGAGATAACATATGTTATGCAACATTTCATTGTTTTGCAGAAACGATCTAACGTTGTGCACTGAAGAATATTTATGCACTTTTTGCATTGTATTGCATTGCACACCAGAACTAACTCCTTCAAATGTTTATTAAAGAGATAACATTTTGCATTGCATTGCACAAACGAGCTAACGTTGTGCATTGAAGAATAATATAGGCTATGCAATTCTTGCATTGCATTGCACACCAGAACTAAATCATTCCCATTTTCTTTAAAGAAATAAGGTGCAATGATGTTGTATTGCATTGCACAAACGATAACATATGTTATGCAACATTATATTGCTTTGCACAAAGGATCTAACACTGTGCACTAAAGAATAACATTTATGCAGTTTTTGCATTGCATTGCACACCAGAACTAACTCCTTCAAATGTTTATTAAAGAGATAACATTTTGCATTGCATTGCACAAACGATCTAACGTTGTGCATTGAAGAATAACATATAGGCTAAATGCATGCATTGTATTGCATTGCACACCTGAACTAACTCGTTCCCATGTTCATTGAAGAGATAACATATGTTATGCAACATTTCATTGTTTTGCACAAACGATCTAACGTTGTGCATTGAAGAGTAACATAGGCTATTCACTTTTTGCTTTGCATTGCATTGCAACACCAGAACTAACTCCTTCCCATGTTCATTAAAGGGATAACATGTTGCATTGCATTGCACAAACGATCTAACGCTGTGCACTGAAGAATAAAATATAGGCTATGCACTTTTTGCATTGCATTGCATTGCACTCCAGAACTAACTACTTCCCATGTTTATTAAAGAGATAACATGTTGCATTGCATTGCACAAACGATCTAACGTTGTGCATTGAAGAGTAACATAGGCCATGCATTTTTTGCATTGCTTTTGCATTGCATTGCACACAAGAACTAACTCCTTCAAATGTTTATTAAAGAGATAACATGTTGCATTGCATTGCACAAACGATCTAACGTTGTGCATTGAAGAATGACATAGTTGACATAGCTAAATGCATGGATTGTGTTGCATGTACAGCCGCACTAACTCCTTCCCATGTTCATTAAAAAGATAACATATGTTATGCAACATTGAATTGCTTTGCACAAACGATTTAACGCTGTGCACTGAATAACATTTATGCACTTTTTGCATTGCATTGCACACCAGAACTAACACCTTCAAATGCTTATTAAAGAGATAACATTTTGCATTGCATTGTGCATTGCATAACGTTGTGCATTGAAGAATAACATATAGGCTAAATGCATGCATTGTATTGCATTGCACACCCGAACTAACTCCTTCCCATGTTCATTAAAGAGATAACATATGTTATGCACAAACGATTCAGTATGTATTCAGTACGATTTTGCATTGAAGAGTAACATTGGCTATTCACTTTTTGCATTGCATTGCACACCATAACTAACATTTGAAGGAGTGAGTTCTGGTGTGCAAATGCAATGCAATGCAAAAAGTGCATAAATATTATTATTCAGTGCACAACATTAGATCGTTTCTGCAATGCAATGCAGTGCAGTGCAACATGTTATCTCTTTAGTGAACATGGGAAAGAGTTAGTTCTGGTGTGTAATTCAATGCAATGCAAAAAGTGCATGGTCTATGTTTCTCTTCAATGCACAACGTTAGATCATTTGCGCAATGCAATGCAAAATGTTATCTCTTCACTGAACATTTGAAGGAGTTAGTTCTAATGTGCAATGCAATTCAAAAAGTGCATGGCCTATGTTATCTCTTTAATAAACATTTGAAGGAGTAAGATCTGGTGTGCAATGCAATGCCAAAAGTGCATACCCTAAATGTTATTCTTCAGTGCACAACGTTAGATCATGCAATGCAATGCAATGCAACATGTGTTATCTCTTTAATGAACATGGGAAGGAATTAGTTCTGGTGTGCAATGCAATAATACAATGCATGCATTTAGCCTATATGTTATTCTTTAATGCACAACATTGATCGTTGAGACAAACGATCGTTTTGTACAATGCAATGCAAAATATGATCTCTTTAATGAACATGGGAAGGAGTTAGTTCTGGTGTGCAATGCAATGCAAAAAGTGCATAAATGTTATTCTTCAGTGCACATCGTTAGATCGTTTGTGCAAAGCAATGCAATGTTGCATAACATATGTTATCTCTTTAATGAACATGTGAAGGAGTTAGTTCGGGTGTGTAATGCAATACAATGCATGCATTTAGCCTGTATGTTATTCCTCAATGCACAACGTTAGATCGTTTGTGCAATGCAATGCAACATATTATCTCTTTACTGAACATGGGAAGGAGTTTGATCTGGTGTGCAATGCAATGCAATGCAAAAAGTGCATGGCCTATGTTACTCTTCATTGCACAACGTTAGATCGTTTGTGCAACAACAGATGTTATCTCTTTAATGAACATGGGAATGAATTAATTGTAGTGTGCAATGCAATGCAAGCCAAGAAGTGCATAGCCTATATGTTATTGTTCAGTGGACAACGTTAGATCGTTCGTGCAATGCAATGCAACAACATAAATGTTATCTCTTTAATGAACATGGGAAGGAGTTAGTTCTGGTGTGCAATGCAATGCGAAAAGTGCATGATCTATATGTTTATTCTTCAGTGCATTCTATCGTTGTCCAACGGAATGAGTTAATTGTGTCCATTGTAAAGCAAAAGCCAGTGCAATGATTTTCCTTTACTGCACATTAATTAATCTACTTATACATTCAGTCAGTCTATACATACTCTTCGACTCCTGATCCAGCCATACAGAAATCCATATTTGACCAAAGTAACATATTTCTGGCCAAAGAGTCCTCGATTTCTATACATACATCATTGACTCCTGATGCTTCAAAAGCCATCTAGATATCCATACAGATATGGATATCTATATGGCGTATGTCTTACCTTTTGAACTTATTTCTGGTCAAAGTGTTCTCAACATTTTTCAAACTATATAAAGTTATAGTCTCCTTCTGATAATAAATCATTGACAAAAGAGTTCTCAAAAGGATGTTGTCTACAATAAACGAATACAGACTCCTTCTGATGTTAAATCAGCCATACAGAAGTCCATATTTAACATTCTGAACATATTTCTCTCCAGAGACCTTGAACATTTACCTTACTATACATATTTCTCCTACTATACAGACTTCTCATGATGTTATATCAGCCAGACTGTAGTCCATATAAGACCAATTGAACATATTTTTGGCCAAAGAATCCTCAAAATGTTTTTTACTATTATAAACTTCTGATGTTAAATCAGCCTTACAGAAGTCCATAATTGACCACCTGAAAATATTTCTGGACAAAGAGTCGATCTTGGGCTTTCTACTCATAGAATACTTTTGATACTTCATAAGCCATATAGATGTCCATATCTGACCTTTTGAACTTATTTGTGGTCAAAGTGTCCTCAAAAATTTTCAAACTATATAAAGTTATAGAATCCTTTTGATGATAAATCAGCTATTCAGAGGTCCCCTTTTGACCTTCTGAACATATTGACATACTCCTAGACTCCTTCTGATGCTTCATAAGCCATATAGATGTCCATATCTGACCTTTTGAGCTTATTTGTGGTCAAAGCGTCCTCAAAATTTTTCAAACTATATAAAGTTATAGAATTCTTTTGATGATAATCAGCTATTCAGAAGTCCCCTTTTGACCTCCTGAACATATTTCTCGCCAAACAGTCCTCGATCTTGGGCTTCCTATATATACTCATAGACTCCCTCTGATGCTTCAAAAGCCATATAGATGTCTTGGGCTTTCTATACATACTCATAGACTATAGTTATAGACTATAGACTATATAAGTTATAGACTCCTTTTGATGATAAATCAGCTATACATGGGTCCCCTATTGAACTGCTGAACATATTTCTGGCCAAAGAGTCCTCGATCTTGGGCTTTCTATATATACTCATAGGCACCCTCTGATGCTTCAAAACCCATATAGATGTCCATATCTGATCATTTGAACTTATTTCTGGTTCAAGGGTCCTCAAAATTTTTCAAACTATATAAAGTTATAGACTCTTTCTGATGATAAATCAGCTATTCAGAGGTCCCCTTTTGACCTACTGGACATATTTCTGGCCAAAGAGTCCTAAAAGATTAATACAATACATTCACACTGATATCTTCGGATGTTATATCCTCCTGACAAAAGTCCATTTGACACTGAATTTTTTTCTGGCCAAGGAGTATTCGAAACTTGGGCTTTCTATACATACTTGTTGACTCTTTCTGATGTTAGGTCAACCAGACAGAAGTCCATTTTTGACCCAAGGAATATATTTCTGGCCAAAGAGTCCTCGATCTTGGGCTTTCTATACATACTCATAGACTCCTTCTGATGCTTCATAAGCCATATATATGTCGATATCTGACCTTTTGAACTTATTTGTAGTCAAATTGTCCTCAAAATTTTTCGAACTATATAAAGTTATAGAATTGTTTTTATGATAAATCAGCTATTCAGAGGTCCCCTTTTGACCTCCTGAACATATTTCTGGCCAAAGAGTCCTCGATCTTGGGCTTTCTGTACATACTCATAGACTCCTTCTGATGCTTCATAAGCCATATAGGATATCCATATCTGACCTTTTGAACTTATTTGTGGTCAAAGTGTCCTCAAAATTTTTCAAACTGTATGAAGTTATAGAATCCTTTTGATGATAAATCAGCTATTCAGAGGTTTTGACCTCCTGAACATATTTCTGGCCAAAGAATCCTCGATCTTGGGCTTTCTATACATACTCATAGACTCCTTCTGATGCTTCATAAGCCATATAGATGTCCATATCTGACCTTTTGAACTTATTTGTTGTCAAAGTGTCCTCAAAATTTTTCAAACTATATGAAGTTATAGAATCCTTTTGATGATAAATCAGCTATTCAGAGGTTTTGACCTCCTGAACATATTTCTGGCCAAAGAGTCCTCGATCTTGGGCTTTCTATATATACTCATAGACTCCTTCTGATGCTTCATAAGCCATATAGATGTCCATATCTGACCTTATGAACTTATTTGTTGTCAAAGTGTCCTCAAAAATTTTCAAACTATATGAAGTTATAGAATCCTTTTGATGATAAATCAGCTATTCAGAGGTTTTGACCTCCTGAATATATTTCTGGCCAAAGAGTCCTCGATCTTGGGCTTTCTATACATACTCATAGACGCCTTCTGATGCTTCATAAGCCATATAGATGTCCATATCTGACCTTTTGAACTTATTTGTTGTCAAAGTGTCCTCAAAATTTTTCAACTATATAAAGTTATACTCTTTTTGATGATAAATCAACTTTTCAGAGGTCCCCTTTTGACCTCCTGAACAGATTTCTGGCCAAAGAGTCCTCGATCTTGGGCTTTCTATATATACTGGTAGACTCCCTCTGATGCTTCAAAAGCCATATAGATGTCCATATCTGACCTTTTGAACTTATTTCTGGTCAAATTGTCCTCAAAAGTTTTCAAACTATATAAAGTTATTGATTCTTTCTGATGATAAATCAGCTATTCAGAGGTCCCCTTGTGACCTACTGAACATATTTCTGGCCAGAGAGTCCTAAAAGATTAATACTGATATCTTCAGACTGATATCTTCGGATTCTATATCCTCCTGACATAAGTCCATATTTGACATACTGATTTTTTTTCTGGCCAAGGAGTATTCGAAACTTGGGCTTTCTATACATAATCCTTCTGATGCTTCATAAGCCATATATATGTCCATATGACCTTTTGAACTTATTTGTGGTCAAAGTGTCCTCAAAATTTTTCAAACTATATAAAGTTATAGACTCCTTTTGATGATAAATCAGCTATACATGGGTCCCCTATTGAACTGCTGAACATATTTCTGGCCAAAGAGTCCTCGATCTTGGGCTTTCTATACATACTCATAGACACCCTCTGATGCTTCAAAACCCATATAGATGTCCATATCTGATCATTTGAACTTATTTCTGGTTCAAGGGTCCTCAAAATTTTTCAAACTATATAAAGTTATAGACTCTTTCTGATGATAAATCAGCTATTCAGAGGTCCCCTTTTGACCTACTGGACATATTTCTGGCCAAAGAGTCCTAAATGATTAATACAATACATTCAGACTGATATCTTCGGATGTTATATCCTCCTGACAAAAGTCAATTTGACATACTGAATTTTTTTCTGGCCAAGGAGTATTCGAAACTTGGGCTTTCTATACATACTCGTTGACTCTTTCTGATGTTAGGTCAACCAGACAGAAGTCCATTTTTGACCCAAGGAATATATTTCTGGCCAAAGAGTCCTCGATCTTGGGCTTTCTATACATACTCATAGACTCCTTCTGATGCTTCATAAGCCATATAGATGTCCATATCTGACCTTTTTAACTTATTTGTGGTCAAAGTGTCCTAAAAATCTTTCATACTATATAAAGTTATAGACTCCTTTTGCTATTCAGAGGTCCCCTTTTGACCTCCTGAACATATTTCTAGCCAAAGAGTCCTCGATATTGGGCTTTCTATACATACTCATAGACTCCTTCTGATGCATCATAAGCCATATAGATGTCCCTATCTGACCTTTTGAACTTATTTGTGGTAAAATTGTCCTCAAAATTTTTCAAACTATATAAAGTTATAGAATTCTTTTGATGATAATCAGCTATTCAGAGGTCCCCTTTTGACCTCCTGAACATATTTCTGGCCAAAGAGTCCTCGATCTTGGGCTTCCTATATATACTCATAGACTCCCTCTGATGCTTCAAAAGCCATATAGATGTCTTGGGCTTTCTATACATACTCATAGACTCCTTCTGATGCTTCATAAGCCATATATATGTGTCCATATCTGACCTTTTGAACTTATTTGTGGTCAAAGTGTCCTCAAAATTTTTCAAACTATATAAAGTTATAGACTCCTTTTGCTATTCAGAGGTCCCCTTTTGACCTCCTGAACATATTTTTGGCCAAAGAGTCCTCGATCTTGGGCTTTCTATATATACTCATAGACTCCCTCTGATGCTTCAAAAGACATCTATATGGCTTCCATAAGCATCATATGGCCTTCTGATGCTTCATAAGCCATATAGATGTCCATATCTGACCTTTTAAACTTATTTGTGGTCAAAGTGTCCTCAAAATGTTTCAAACTATATAAAGTTATAGACTCCTTTTGATGATAAATCAGCTATACATGGTTCCCCTTTTGAACTCCTGAACATATTTCTGGCCAAAGAGTCCTCGATCTTGGGCTTTCTATATATACTCATAGACTCCCTCTGATGCTTCAAAACCCATATAGATTTCCATATCTGATCATTTGAACTTATTTCTGGTCAAGGGTCCTCAAAATTTTTCAAACTATATAAAGTTATAGACTCTTTCTGATGATAAATCAGCTATTCAGAGGTCCCCTTTTGACCTCCTGAACATATTTCTCGCCAAACAGTCCTCGATCTTGGGCTTTCTATATATACTCATAGACTCCCTCTGATGCTTCAAAAGCCATATAGATGTCTTGGGCTTTCTATACATACTCATAGACTCCTTCTGATGCTTCATAAGCCATATATATGTGTCCATATCTGACCTTTTGAACTTATTTGTGGTCAAAGTGTCCTCAAAATTTTTCAAACTATATAAAGTTATAGACTCCTTTTGCTATTCAGAGGTCCCCTTTTGACCTCCTGAACATATTTTTGGCCAAAGAGTCCTCGATCTTGGGCTTTCTATATATACTCATAGACTCCCTCTGATGCTTCAAAAGACATCTATATGGCTTCCATAAGCATCATATGGCCTTCTGATGCTTCATAAGCCATATAGATGTCCATATCTGACCTTTTAAACTTATTTGTGGTCAAAGTGTCCTCAAAATGTTTCAAACTATATAAAGTTATAGACTCCTTTTGATGATAAATCAGCTATACATGGTTCCCCTTTTGAACTCCTGAACATATTTCTGGCCAAAGAGTCCTCGATCTTGGGCTTTCTATATATACTCATAGACTCCCTCTGATGCTTCAAAACCCATATAGATTTCCATATCTGATCATTTGAACTTATTTCTGGTCAAGGGTCCTCAAAATTTTTCAAACTATATAAAGTTATAGACTCTTTCTGATGATAAATCAGCTATTCAGAGGTCCCCAAGGAGTATTCGAAACTTGGTCTTTCTATACATACTCCTTCTGATGCTTCATAAGCATTATATATGTCCATATCTGACCTTTTGAACTTATTTGTGGTCAAAGTGTCCTCAAAATTTTTCAAACTATATAAAGTTATAGAATCCTTTTGATGACAAATCAGCTATTCAGAGGTTTTGACCTCCTGAACATATTTCTGGCCAAAGAGTCCTCGATCTTGGGCTATCTATATATACTCATAGACTCCCTCTGATGCTTCAAAAGCCATATAGATGTCTTGGGCTTTCTATACATACTCATAGACTCCTTCTGTTGCTTCATAAGCACAATATATGTCCATATCTGACCTTTTGAACTTATTTGTAGTCAAAGTGTCCTCAACATTTTTCAAACTATATAAAGTTATAGAATTCTTTTTATGATAAATCAGCTATTCAGAGGTCCCCTTTTGACCTCCTGAACATATTTCTCGCCAAAGAGTCCTCGATCTTGGGCTTTCTATACATACTCATAGACACCCTCTGATGCTTCAAAACCCATATAGATGTCCATATCTGATCATTTGAACTTATTTCTGGTTGAAGGGTCCTCAAAATTTTTCAAACTATATAAAGTTATAGACTCTTTCTGATGATAAATCAGCTATTCAGAGGTCCCCTTTTGACCTACTGGACATATTTCTGGCCAAAGAGTCCTAAAAGATTAATACAATACATTCAGACTGATATCTTCGGATGTTATATCCTCCTGACAAAAGTCAATTTGACATACTGAATTTTTTTCTGGCCAAGGAGTATTCGAAACTTGGGCTTTCTATACATACTCGTTGACTCTTTCTGATGTTAGGTCAACCAGACAGAAGTCCATTTTTGACCCAAGGAATATATTTCTGGCCAAAGAGTCCTCGATCTTGGGCTTTCTATACATACTCATAGACTCCTTCTGATGCTTCATAAGCCATATAGATGTCCATATCTGACCTTTTTAACTTATTTGTGGTCAAAGTGTCCTAAAAATCTTTCATACTATATAAAGTTATAGACTCCTTTTGCTATTCAGAGGACCCCTTTTGTCCTCCTGAACATATTTCTAGCCAAAGAGTCCTCGATATTGGGCTTTCTATACATACTCATAGACTCCTTCTGATGCTTCATAAGCCATATAGATGTCCCTATCTGACCTTTTGAACTTATTTGTGGTAAAATTGTCCTCAAAATTTTTCAAACTATATAAAGTTATAGAATTTTTTTGATGATAAATCAGCTATTCAGAGGTCCCCTTTTGACCTCCTGAACATATTTCTCGCCAAAGAGTCCTCGATCTTGGGCTTCCTATATATACTCATACACTCCCTCTGATTCTTCAAAAGCCATATAGATGTCTTGGGCTTTCTATACATACTCATAGACTCCTTCTGATGCTTCATAAGCCATATATATATGTCCATATCTGACCTTTTGAACTTATTTGTGGTCAAAGTGTCCTCAAAATTTTTCAAACTATATAAAGTTATAAAATTCTTTTGATGATAAATCAGCTATTCAGAGGTCCCCTTTTGACCTCTTGAACATATTTCTGGCCAAAGAGTCCTCGATCTTGGGCTTTCTATACATACTCATAGACTCCTTCTGATGCTTCATAAGCCATATAGATGTCCATATCTGACCTTTTGAACTTATTTGTGGTCAAAGTGTCCTAAAATTTTTTCAAACTATATAAAGTTATAGATTCCTTTTGCTATTCAGAGGTCCCCTTTTGACCTCCTCGATTTAGAGTCCTCGATCTTGGGCTTTCTATACATACTCATAGTCTCCTTCTGATGTTTCATAAGCCATATAGATGTCCAAATCTGACCTTTTGAACTTATTTGTGGTCAAAGTGTCCTCAAAAATTTTCAAACTATATAAAGTTATAGACTCCTTTTGCTATTCAGAGGTCCCCTTTTGACCTCCTGAACATATTTCTGGCCAAAGAGTCCTCGATATTGGGCTTTCTATACATACTCATAGACTCCTTCTGATGCTTCATAAGCCATATAGATTTCCATATCTGACCTTTTGAACTTATTTGTGGTCAAAGTGTCCTCAAAATTTTTCAAACTATATAAAGTTATAGAATTCTTTTGATGATAAATCAGCTATTCAGAGGTCCCCTTTTGACCTCCTGAACATATTTCTCGCCAAAGAGTCCTCGATCTTGGGCTTCCTATATATACTCATAGACTCCCTCTGATGCTTCAAAAGCCATATAGATGTATTGGGCTTTCTATACATACTCATAGACTCCTTCTGATGCTTCATAAGCCATATATATATGTCCATATCTGACCTTTTGAACTTATTTGTGGTCAAAGTGTCCTCAAAAATTTTCAACCTATATAAAGTTATAGACTCCTTTTGATGATAAATCAGTATTTCATGGGGCCCCTTTTGACCTCCTGAACATATTTCTGGCCAAAGAGTCCTCGATCTTGGGCTTTCTATATATACTCATAGACTCCCTCTGATGCTTCAAAATCCATATAGATGTCCATATCTGACCTTTTGAACTTATTTCTGGTCAAAGGGCCCTCAAAATTTTTCAAACTATATAAAGTTATAGAATTCTTTTTGTGATAAATCAGCTATTCAGAGGTCCCCTTTTGACCTCCTGAACATATTTCTGGCCAAAGAGTCCTCGATCTTGGGCTTTCTATACATACTCATAGACTCCTTCTGATGCTTCATAAGCCATATAGATGTCTATATCTGACCTTTTGAACTTATTTGTGGTCAAAGTGTCCTCAAAATTTTTCAAACTATATAAAGTTATAGAATTCTTTTGATGATAAATCAGCTATTCAGAGGTCCCCTTTTGACCTCCTGAACATATTTCTCGCCAAAGAGTCCTCGATCTTGGGCTTCCTATATATACTCATAGACTCCCTCTGATGCTTCAAAAGCCATATAGATGTCTTGGGCTTTCTATACATACTCATAGACTCCCTCTGATGCATCATATGCCATATAGATGTCCATATCTGATCTTTTGAACTTATTTATGGTCAAAGTGTCCTCAAAATTTTTCAAACTATATAAAGTTATAGAATCCTTTTGATGATAAATCAGCTATTCAGAGGTCCCCTTTTGACCTCCTGAACATATTTCTGGCCAAAGAGTCCTCGATCTTGGGCTTTCTATACATACTCATAGACTCCTTCTGATGCTTCATAAGCCATATAGATGTCCATATCTGACCTTTTGAACTTATTTGTGGTCAAAGTGTCCTCAAAATTTTTCAAACTATATAACTTTATAGACTCCTTTTGCTATTCAGAGGTCCCCTTTTGACCTCCTGAACATATTTCTGGCCAAAGAGTCCTCGATCTTGGGCTTTCTATACATACTCATAGACTCCTTCTGATGCTTCATAAGCCATATAGATGTCCATATCTGACCTTTTGAACTTATTTGTGGTCAAAGTGTCCTCAAAATTTTTCAAACTATATAAAGTTATAGACTCCTTTTGCTATTCAGAGGTCCCCTTTTGACCTCCTCGATTTAGAGTCTTCGATCTTGGGCTTTCTATACATACTCATAGACTCCTTCTGATGTTTCATAAGCCATATAGATGTCCATATCTGACCTTTTGAACTTATTTGTGGTCAAAGTGTCCTCAAAATTTTTCAAACTATATAAAGTTATAGACTCCTTTTGCTATTCAGAGGTCCCCTTTTGACCTCCTGAACATATTTCTGGCCAAAGAGTCCTCGATATTGGGCTTTCTATACATACTCATAGACTCCTTCTGATGCTTCATAAGCCATATAGATTTCCATATCTGACCTTTTGAACTTATTTGTGGTCAAAGTGTCCTCAAAATTTTTCAAACTATATCAAGTTATAGAATTCTTTTGATGATAAATCAGCTATTCAGAGGTCCCCTTTTGACCTCCTGAACATATTTCTCGCCAAAGAGTCCTCGATCTTGGGCTTCCTATATATACTCATAGACTCCCTCTGATGCTTCAAAAGCCATATAGATGTCTTGGGCTTTCTATACATACTCATAGACTCCTTCTGATGCTTCATAAGCCATATATATATGTCCATATCTGACCTTTTGAACTTATTTGTGGTCAAAGTGTCCTCAAAAATTTTCAACCTATATAAAGTTATAGAATTCTTTTTATGATAAATCAGTATTTCATGGGGCCCCTTTTGACCTCCTGAACATATTTCTGGCCAAAGAGTCCTCGATCTTGGGCTTTCTATATATACTCATAGACTCCCTCTGATGCTTCAAAATCCATATAGATGTCCATATCTGACCTTTTGAACTTATTTCTGGTCAAAGGGTCCTCAAAATTTTTCAAACTATATAAAGTTATAGAATTCTTTTTGTGATAAATCAGCTATTCAGAGGTCCCCTTTTGACCTCCTGAACATATTTCTGGCCAAAGAGTCCTCGATCTTGGGCTTTCTATACATACTCATAGACTCCTTCTGATGCTTCATAAGCCATATAGATGTCCATATCTGACCTTTTGAACTTATTTGTGGTCAAAGTGTCCTCAAAATTTTTCAAACTATATAAAGTTATAGAATTCTTTTGATGATAAATCAGCTATTCAGAGGTCCCCTTTTGACCTCCTGAACATATTTCTCGCCAAAGAGTCCTCGATCTTGGGCTTCCTATACATACTCATAGACTCCCTCTGATGCTTCAAAAGCCATATAGATGTCTTGGGCTTTCTATACATACTCATAGACTCCCTCTGATGCATCATATGCCATATAGATGTCCATATCTGATCTTTTGAACTTATTTATGGTCAAAGTGTCCTCAAAATTTTTCAAACTATATAAAGTTATAGAATCCTTTTGATGATAAATCAGCTATTCAGAGGTCCCCTTTTGACCTCCTGAACATATTTCTGGAGAAAGAGTCCTCGATCTTGGGCTTTCTATACATACTCATAGACTCCTTCTGATGCTTCATAAGCCATATAGATGTCCATATCTGACCTTTTGAACTTATTTGTGGTCAAAGTGTCCTCAAAATTTTTCAAACTATATAAAGTTATAGACTCCTTTTGCTATTCAGAGGTCCTCTTTTGACCTCCTCGATTTAGAGTCCTCGATCTTGGGCTTTCTATACATACTCATAGTCTCCTTCTGATGTTTCATAAGCCATATAGATGTCCATATCTGACCTTTTGAACTTATTTGTGGTCAAAGTGTCCTCAAAATTTTTCAAACTATATAAAGTTATAGACTCCTTTTGCTATTCAGAGGGCCCCTTTTGACCTCCTGAACATATTTCTGGTCAAAGAGTCCTCGATATTGGGGTTTCTATACATACTCATAGACTCCTTCTGATGCTTCATAAGCCATATAGATTTCCATATCTGACCTTTTGAACTTATTTGTGGTCAAAGTGTCCTCAAAATTTTTCAAACTATATAAAGTTATAGAATTCTTTTGATGATAAATCAGCTATTCAGAGGTCCCCTTTTGACCTCCTGAACATATTTCTCGCCAAAGAGTCCTCGATCTTGGGCTTCCTATATATACTCATAGACTCCCTCTGATGCTTCAAAAGCCATATAGATGTCTTGGGCTTTCTATACATACTCATAGACTCCTTCTGATGCTTCATAAGCCATATATCTGTCCATATCTGACCTTTTGAACTTATTTGTGGTCAAAGTGTCCTCAAAATTTTTCAAACTATATAAAGTTATAGACTCCTTTTGCTATTCAGAGGGCCCCTTTTGACCTCCTGAACATATTTCTGGTCAAAGAGTCCTCGATATTGGGGTTTCTATACATACTCATAGACTCCTTCTGATGCTTCATAAGCCATATAGATTTCCATATCTGACCTTTTGAACTTATTTGTGGTCAAAGTGTCCTCAAAATTTTTCAAACTATATAAAGTTATAGAATTCTTTTGATGATAAATCAGCTATTCAGAGGTCCCCTTTTGACCTCCTGAACATATTTCTCGCCAAAGAGTCCTCGATCTTGGGCTTCCTATATATACTCATAGACTCCCTCTGATGCTTCAAAAGCCATATAGATGTCTTGGGCTTTCTATACATACTCATAGACTCCTTCTGATGCTTCATAAGCCATATATATATATATATGTCCATATCTGACCTTTTGAACTTATTTGTGGTCAAAGTGTCCTCAAAATTTTTCAAACTATATAAAGTTATAGACTCTTTCTGATGATAAATCAGCTATTCAGAGGTCCACTTTTGACCTACTGAACATATTTCTGGCCAAAGAGTCCTAAAAGATTAATAAAATACATTCAGACTGATATCTTCGGATGTTATATCCTCCTGACAAAAGTCCATATTTGACACACTGAATTTTTTTCTGGCCAAGCAGTATTCGAAACTAGGGCTTTCTTTACATACTCCTTCTGATGCTTCATAAGCCATATATATGTCCATATCTGACCTTTTGAACTTATTTGTGGTCAAAGGGTCCTCAAAATGTTTTAAACTATATAAAGTTATAGAATTCTTTTTGAAAAATTTTGACGACACTTTGACCACAAATAAATTCAAAAGGTCATCTATATGGCTTATGAAGCATCAGAAGGAGTATGTATAGAAAGACCAAGTTTCGAATACTCCTTGGGGACCTCTGAATAGCTGATTTATCATCAGAAAGAGTCTATAACTTTATATAGTTTGAAAAATTTTGAGGACACTTTGACCACAAATAAGTTCAAAAGGTCAGATATGGACATCTATATGGCTTGTGATGCATCAGAAGGAGTCTATGAGTATGTATAGAAAGCCCAAGATCGAGGACTCTTTGGCCAGAAATATGTTCAGGATGTCAAAAGGGGACGTCTGAATAGCTGATTTATCATCAAAAGGATTCTATAACTTTATATAGTTTGAAAAATTTTGAGGATACATTGACCACAAATAAGTTCAAAAGGTCAGATATGGACATCTATATGGCTTATGATGCATCAGAAGGAGTCTATGAGTATGTATAGAAAGCCCAAGATCGAGGACTCTTTCGCCAGAAATATGTTCAGGAGGTCAAAACCTCTGAATAGCTGATTTATCATCAAAAGGATTCTATAACTTTATATAGTTTGAAAAATTTTGAGGACATTTTGACCACAAATAAGTTCAAAAGGTCAGATATGGACATATATATGGCTTATGAAGCATCAGAAGGAGTATGTATAGGAAGCCCAAGTTTCGAATACTCCTTAGCCAGAAAAAAATTCAGTAAATCAAATATGGACTTTTGTCAGGAGGATATAACATCCGAAGATTTGAGTCTGAATGTATTGTATTAATCTTTTAGGACTGTTTGGCCAGAAATATGTTCAGTAGGTCAAATGGGGACCTCTGAATAGCTGATTTATCATCAGAAAGAGTCTCTAACTTTATATAGTTTGAAAAATTTTGAGGACCCTTGACCAGAAATAAGTTCAAATGATCAGATATGGACATCTACATGGGTTTTGAAGCATCAGAGGGAGTCTATGAGTATATATAGAAAGCCAAAGATCGAGGACTCTTTGGCCAGAAATATGTTCAGAAGTTCAAAAGGGGACGTCTGAATAGCTGATTTATCATCAAAAGAATTCTATAACTTTACATAGTTTGAACATTTTTGAGGACACTTTGACCACAAATAATTTCAAATGATCAGATATGGACATCTATATGGCTTATGATGCATCAGAAGTAGTCTATGAGTGTGTATAGAAAGCCAAAGATAGAGGACTCTTTGGCCAGAAATATGTTCAGGAGGTCACAACCTCTGAATAGCTGATTTATCATCAAAATAATTCTATAACTTTATATAGTTTGAAAAATTTTGAGCAGACTTTGACCACAAATAAGTTCAAAAGGTCAGATATGGACATCTCTATGGCTTATGAAGCATCAGAACTATAACTTTATATAGTTTGAAAAGTTTTGAGGACACTTTGACCACAAATAAGTTCAAAAGGTCAGATATGGACATCTATATGGCTTATGAAGCATCAGAAGGAGTCTATGAGTATGTATAGAAAGCCCAAGATCGAAGACTCTTTGGCCAGAAATATGTTCAGGAGGTCAAAAGGGGACCTCTGAATAGCTGATTTATCATAAAAAGCATTCTATAAATTTATATAGTTTGAAAAATTTTGAGGACACTTTGACCACAAATAAGTTCAAAAGGTCAGATATGGACATCTATATGGCTTATGAAGCATCAGAAGGAGTCTACGAGTATGTGTAGAAAGCCCAAGATCGAGGACTCTTTGTCCAGAAATATATTCAGGAGGTCAAAACCTCTGAATTTGCTGATCATCAAAAGGATTCTATAACTTTATATAGTTTGAAAAATTTTGAGGACACATTGACCACAAATAAGTTCGAAAGGTCAGATATGGACATCTATATGGCTTATGATGCATCAGAAGGAGTCTATGAGTATGTATAGAAAGCCCAAGAACGAGGACTCTTTGGCCAGAAATATGTTCAGGAGGTCAAAACCTCTGAATAGCTGATTTATCATCAAAAGGATTCTATAACTTTATATAGTTTGAAAAATTTTGAGGACACTTTGACCACAAATAAGTTCAAAAGGTCAGATATGGACATCTATATGGCTTGTGATGCATCAGAAGGAGTCTATGAGTATGTATAGAAAGCCCAAGATCGAGGACTCTTTGGCCAGAAATATATTCAGGAGGTCAAAAGGGGACCTCTGAATAGCTGATTTATCATAAAAAACATTCTATAACTTTATATAGATTGAAAAATTTTGAGGACACTTTGACCACAAATAAGTTCAAAAGGTCAGATATGGACATCTATATGGCTTATGATGCATCAGAAGGAGTCTATGAGTATGTATAGAAAGCCCAAGATCGAAGACTCTTTGGCCAGAAATATGTTCAGGAGGTCAAAACCTCTGAATAGCTGATTTATCATCAAAAGGATTCTATAACTTTATATAGTTTGAAAAATTTTGAGGACACTTTGACCACAAATAAGTTCAAAAGGTCAGATATGGACATCTATATGGCTTATGAAGCATCAGAAGGCCATATGATGCTTATGAAAGCCATATAGATGTCTTTTGAAGCATAAGAGGGAGTCTATGAGTATATATAGAAAGCCCAAGATCGAGGACTCTTTGGCCAGAAATATATTCAGGAGGTCAAAAGGGGACCTCTGAATAGCTGATTTATCATAAAAAGCATTCTATAACTTTATATAGTTTGAAAAATTTTGAGGACACTTTGACCACAAATAAGTTCAAAAGGTCAGATATGGAAATCTATATGGCTTATGAAGCATCAGAACTATTACTTTATATAGTTTGAAAAATTTTGAGGACACTTTGACCACAAATAAGTTCAAAAGGTCAGATATGAACATCTATATGGCTTATGAAGCATCAGAAGGAGTCTATGAGTATGTATAGAAAGCCCAAGATCGAGGACTATTTGGCCAGAAATATGTTCAGGAGGTCAAAAGGGGACCTCTGAATAGCTGATTTATCATAAAAAGCATTCTATAACTTTATATAGTTTGAAAAATTTTGAGGACACTTTGACCACAAATAAGTTCAAAAGGTCAGATATGGACATCCATATGGCTTATGAAGCATCAGAAGGAGTCTATGAGTATGTGTAGAAAGCCCAAGATCGAGGACTCTTTGTCCAAAAATATGTTCAGGAGGTCAAAACCTCTGAATTTGCTGATCATCAAAAGGATTCTATAACTTTATATAGTTTGAAAAATTTTGAGGACACTTTGACCACAAATAAGTTCGAAAGGTCAGATATGGACATCTATATGGCTTATGATGCATCAGAAGGAGTCTATGAGTATGTATAGAAAGCCCAAGATCGAGGACTCTTTGGCCAGAAATATGTTCAGGAGGTCAAAACCTCTGAATAGCTGATTTATCATCAAAAGGATTCTATAACTTTATATAGTTTGAAAAATTTTGAGGACACTTTGACCACAAATAAGTTCAAAAGGTCAGATATGGACATCTATATGGCTTATGAAGCATCAGAAGGCCATATGATGCTTATGAAAGCCATATAGATGTCTTTTGAAGCATCAGAGGGAGTCTATGAGTAAATATAGAAAGCCCAAGATCGAGGACTCTTTGGCCAAAAATATGTTCAGGAGGTCAAAACCTCTGAATAGCTGATTTATCATCAAAAGAATTCTATAACTTTATATAGTTTGAAAAATTTTGAGGAGACATTGACCACAAATAAGTTCAAAAGGTCAGATATGGACATCTATATGGCTTATGATGCATCAGAAGGAGTCTATGAGTATGTATAGAAAGCCCAAGATCGAGGACTCTTTGGCCAGAAATATGTTCAGGAGGTAAAAACCTCTGAATAGCTGATTTTTCATCAAAAGGATTCTATAACTTTATATAGTTTGAAAAATTTTGAGGACACTTTGACCACAAATCAGTTCAAAAGGTCAGATATGGACATATATAATGCTTATGAAGCATCAGAAGAAGTCTATGAGTATGTATAGAAAGCCCAAGATCGAGGACTCTTTGTCCAGAAATATGTTCAGGAGGTCAAAAAGGGACCTCTGAATAGCTGATTTATCATCAAAAGGATTCTATAACTTTATATAGTTTGAAAAATTTTGAGGACACTTTGAGCACAAATAAGTTCAAAAGGTCAGATATGGATATCTATATGGCTTATGAAGCATCAGAAGGAGTCTATGAGTATGTATAGAAAGCCCAAGATCGAGGACTCTTTGGACAAGAAATATATTCAGGAGGTCAAAAGGGGACCTCTGAATAGCTGATTTATCATAAAAAGAATTCTATAACTTTATATAGTTTGAAAAATTTTGAGGACACTTTGACTACAAATAAGTTCAAGAGGTCAGATATGGACATCTATATGGCATTTGATGCATCAGAGGGAGTCTATGAGCATGTATAGAAAGCCCAAGATCGAGGACTCTTTGGCCAGAAATATGTTCAAGAGGTCAAAACCTCTAAAAAGCTGATTTATCATCAAAAGAATTCTATAACTTTATATAGTTTGAAAAATTTTGAGGACACTTTGACCACAAATAAGTTCAAAAGGTCAGATATGGATATCTATATGGCTTATGAAGCATCAGAAGGAGTCTATGAGTATGTATAGAAAGCCCAAGATCGAGGACTCTTTGGCCAGAAATATATTCAGGAGGTCAAAAGGGGACCTCTGAATAGCTGATTTATCATAAAAAGAATTCTATAACTTTATATAGTTTGAAAAATGTTGAGGACACTTTGACTACAAATAAGTTCAAAAGGTCAGATATGGACATATATATGGCTTATGAAGCAACAGAAGGAGTCTATGAGTATGTATAGAAAGCCCAAGACATCTATATGGCTTTTGAAGCATCAGAGGGAGTCTATGAGTATATATAGAAAGCCCAAGATCGAGGACTCTTTGGCCAGAAATATGTTCAGGAGGTCAAAACCTCTTAATAGCTGATTTGTCATCAAAAGGATTCTATAACTTTATATAGTTTGAAAAATTTTGAGGACACTTTGACCACAAATAAGTTCAAAAGGTCAGATATGGACATATATAATGCTTATGAAGCATCAGAAGGAGTATGTATAGAAAGACCAAGTTTCGAATACTGCTTGGGGACCTCTTAATAGCTGATTTATCATCAGAAAGAGTCTATAACTTTATATAGTTTGAAAAATTTTGAGGACCCTTGACCAGAAATAAGTTCAAATGATCAGATATGGAAATCTATATGGGTTTTGAAGCATCAGAGGGAGTCTAGGAGTATATATAGAAAGCGCAAGATCGAGGACTCTTTGGCCAGAAATATGTTCAGGAGTTCAAAAGGGGAACCATGTATAGCTGATTTATCATCAAAAGGAGTCTATAATTTTATATAGTTTGAAAATTTTGAGGACACTTTGACCACAAATAAGTTTGAAAGGTCAGATATGGACATCTATATGCCTTATGAAGCATCAGAAGGCCATATGATGCTTATGGAAGCCATATAGATGTCTTTTGAAGCATCAGAGGGAGTCTATGAGTATATATAGAAAGCCCAAGATCGAGGACTCTTTGGCCAAAAATATGTTCAGGAGGTCAAAAGGGGACCTCTGAATAGCAAAAGGAGTCTATAACTTTATATAGTTTGAAAAATTTTGAGGACAAATTGACCACAAATAAGTTCAAAAGGTCAGATATGGACACATATATATGGCTTATGAAGCATCAGAAGGAGTCTATGAGTATGTATAGAAAGCCCAAGACATCTATATGGCTTTTGAAGCATCAGAGGGAGTCTATGAGTATATATAGGAAGCCCAAGATCGAGGACTCTTTGGTCAGAAATATGTTCAGGAGGTCAAAAGGGGACCTCTGAATAGCTGATTTATCATCAAAAGAATTCTATAACTTTATATATTTTGGAAAATTTTGAGGACAATTTTACCACAAATAAGTTCAAAAGGTCAGATAGGGACATCTATATGGCTTATGATGCATCAGAAGGAGTCTATAAGTATGTATAGAAAGCCCAATATCGAGGACTCTTTGGCTAGAAATATGTTCAGGAGGTCAAAAGGGGACCTCTGAATAGCAAAAGGAGTCTATAACTTTATATAGTATGAAATATTTTTAGGACACTTTGACCAAATAAGTTCAAAAGGTCAGATATGGACATCTATATGGCTTATGAAGCATCAGAAGGAGTCTATGAGTATGTATAGAAAGCCCAAGATCGAGGACTCTTTGGCCAGAAATATATTCCTTGGGTCAAAAATGGACTTCTGTCTAGTTGACCTAACATCAGAAAGAGTCAACGAGTATGTATAGAAAGCCCAAGTTTCGAATACTCCTTGGCCAGAAAAAAATTCAGTATGTCAAATTGACTTTTGTCAGGAGGATATAACATCCGAAGATATCAGTCTGAATGTATTGTATTAATCTTTTAGGACTCTTTGGCCAGAAATATGTTCAGGAGGTCAAAAGGGGACCTCTGAATAGTTGATTTATCTTCAAAAGGAGTCTATAACTTTATATAGTTGAAAAATTTTGAGGACACTTTGACAACAAATAAGTTCAAGAGGTCAGATATGGACATCTATATGGCTTATGAAGCATCAGAAGGAGTCTATGAGTATGTATAGAAAGCCCAAGATCGAGGACTCTTTGGCCAGAAATATGTTCAGGAGGTCAAAACCTCTGAATAGCTGATTTATCATCAAAAGGATTCTATAACTTTATATAGTTTGAAAAATTTTGAGGACACTTTGACCACAAATAAGTTCAAAAGGTCAGATATGGACATATATAATGCTTATGAAGCATCAGAAGGAGTATGTATAGAAAGACCAAGTTTCGAATACTCCTTGGGGACCTCTGAATAGCTGATTTATCATCAGAAAGAGTCTATAACTTTATATAGTTTGAAAAATTTTGAGGACCCTTGACCAGAAATAAGTTCAAATGATCAGATATGGAAATCTATATGGGTTTTGAAGCATCAGAGGGAGTCTATTAGTATATATAGAAAGCCCAAGATCGAGGACTCTTTGGCCAGAAATATGTTCAGGAGTTCAAAAGGGGACCCATGTATAGCTGATTTATCATCAAAAGGAGTCTATAACTTTATATAGTTTGAAACATTTTGAGGACACTTTGACCACAAATA
This sequence comes from Squalius cephalus, assembly GCF_949319135.1. Taxonomy (NCBI): domain Eukaryota; kingdom Metazoa; phylum Chordata; class Actinopteri; order Cypriniformes; family Leuciscidae; genus Squalius; species Squalius cephalus. The sequence continues at coordinate 8,324,561 of NC_137141.1, read as the reverse complement.
AGTTCAAAAGGTCAGATATGGACATCTATATGGCTTATGAAGCATCAGAAGGCCATATGATGCTTATGAAAGCCATATAGATGTCTTTTGAAGCATCAGAGGGAGTCTATGAGTATATATAGAAAGCCCAAGATCGAGGACTCTTTGGCCAAAAATATGTTCAGGAGGTCAAAACCTCTGAATAGCTGATTTATCATCAAAAGAATTCTATAACTTTATATAGTTTGAAAAATTTTGAGGAGACATTGACCACAAATAAGTTCAAAAGGTCAGATATGGACATCTATATGGCTTATGAAGCATCAGAAGGAGTCTATGAGTATGTATAGAAAGCCCAAGATCGAAGACTCTTTGGCCAGAAATATGTTCAGGAGGTCAAAAGGGGACCTCTGAATAGCTGATTTATCATAAAAAGCATTCTATAAATTTATATAGTTTGAAAAATTTTGAGGACACTTTGACCACAAATAAGTTCAAAAGGTCAGATATGGACATCCATATGGCTTATGAAGCATCAGAAGGAGTCTATGAGTATGTGTAGAAAGCCCAAGATCGAGGACTCTTTGTCCAAAAATATGTTCAGGAGGTCAAAACCTCTGAATTTGCTGATCATCAAAAGGATTCTATAACTTTATATAGTTTGAAAAATTTTGAGGACACTTTGACCACAAATAAGTTCGAAAGGTCAGATATGGACATCTATATGGCTTATGATGCATCAGAAGGAGTCTATGAGTATGTATAGAAAGCCCAAGATCGAGGACTCTTTGGCCAGAAATATGTTCAGGAGGTCAAAACCTCTGAATAGCTGATTTATCATCAAAAGGATTCTATAACTTTATATAGTTTGAAAAATTTTGAGGACACTTTGACCACAAATAAGTTCAAAAGGTCAGATATGGACATCTATATGGCTTATGAAGCATCAGAAGGCCATATGATGCTTATGAAAGCCATATAGATGTCTTTTGAAGCATCAGAGGGAGTCTATGAGTAAATATAGAAAGCCCAAGATCGAGGACTCTTTGGCCAAAAATATGTTCAGGAGGTCAAAACCTCTGAATAGCTGATTTATCATCAAAAGAATTCTATAACTTTATATAGTTTGAAAAATTTTGAGGAGACATTGACCACAAATAAGTTCAAAAGGTCAGATATGGACATCTATATGGCTTATGATGCATCAGAAGGAGTCTATGAGTATGTATAGAAAGCCCAAGATCGAGGACTCTTTGGCCAGAAATATGTTCAGGAGGTCAAAACCTCTGAATAGCTGATTTATCATCAAAAGGATTCTATAACTTTATATAGTTTGAAAAATTTTGAGGACACTTTGACCACAAATAAGTTCAAAAGTTCAGATATGGACATCTATATGGCTTATGAAGCATCAGAAGGCCATATGATGCTTATGAAAGCCATATAGATGTCTTTTGAAGCATCAGAGGGAGAAAGCCCATATAGAAAGCCCAAGATCGAGGACTCTTTGGCCAAAAATATGTTCAGGAGGTCAAAACCTCTGAATAGCTGATTTATCATCAAAAGAATTCAATAACTTTATATAGTTTGAAAAATTTTGAGGAGACATTGACCACAAATAAGTTCAAAAGGTCAGATATGGACATCTATATGGCTTATGATGCATCAGAAGGAGTCTATGAGTATGTATAGAAAGCCCAAGATCGAGGACTCTTTGGCCAGAAATATGTTCAGGAGGTAAAAACCTCTGAATAGCTGATTTTTCATCAAAAGGATTCTATAACTTTATATAGTTTGAAAAATTTTGAGGACACTTTGACCACAAATCAGTTCAAAAGGTCAGATATGGACATATATAATGCTTATGAAGCATCAGAAGAAGTCTATGAGTATGTATAGAAAGCCCAAGATCGAGGACTCTTTGTCCAGAAATATGTTCAGGAGGTCAAAAAGGGACCTCTGAATAGCTGATTTATCATCAAAAGGATTCTATAACTTTATATAGTTTGAAAAATTTTGAGGACACTTTGAGCACAAATAAGTTCAAAAGGTCAGATATGGACATCTATATGGCTTATGAAGCATCAGAAGAAGTCTATGAGTATGTATAGAAAGCCCAAGATCGAGGACTCTTTGTCCAGAAATATGTTCAGGAGGTCAAAAATGGACCTCTGAATAGCTGATTTATCATCAAAAGGATTCTATAACTTTATATAGTTTGAAAAATTTTGAGGACACTTTGACCACAAATAAGTTCAAAAGGTCAGATATGGATATCTATATGGCTTATGAAGCATCAGAAGGAGTCTATGAGTATGTATAGAAAGCCCAAGATCGAGGACTCTTTGGCCAGAAATATATTCAGGAGGTCAAAAGGGGACCTCTGAATAGCTGATTTATCATAAAAAGAATTCTATAACTTTATATAGTTTGAAAAATTTTGAGGACACTTTGACTACAAATAAGTTCAAGAGGTCAGATATGGACATCTATATGGCATTTGATGCATCAGACGGAGTCTATGAGCATGTATAGAAAGCCCAAGATCGAGGACTCTTTGGCCAGAAATATGTTCAAGAGGTCAAAACCTCTAAAAAGCTGATTTATCATCAAAAGAATTCTATAACTTTATATAGTTTGAAAAATTTTGAGGACACTTTGACCACAAATAAGTTCAAAAGGTCAGATATGGATATCTATATGGCTTATGAAGCATCAGAAGGAGTCTATGAGTATGTATAGAAAGCCCAAGATCGAGGACTCTTTGGCCAGAAATATATTCAGGAGGTCAAAAGGGGACCTCTGAATAGCTGATTTATCATAAAAAGAATTCTATAACTTTATATAGTTTGAAAAATGTTGAGGACACTTTGACTACAAATAAGTTCAAAAGGTCAGATATGGACATATATATGGCTTATGAAGCAACAGAAGGAGTCTATGAGTATGTATAGAAAGCCCAAGACATCTATATGGCTTTTGAAGCATCAGAGGGAGTCTATGAGTATATATAGAAAGCCCAAGATCGAGGACTCTTTGGCCAGAAATATGTTCAGGAGGTCAAAACCTCTGAATAGCTGATTTGTCATCAAAAGGATTCTATAACTTTATATAGTTTGAAAAATTTTGAGGACACTTTGACCACAAATAAGTTCAAAAGGTCAGATATGGACATATATAATGCTTATGAAGCATCAGAAGGAGTATGTATAGAAAGACCAAGTTTCGAATACTCCTTGGGGACCTCTTAATAGCTGATTTATCATCAGAAAGAGTCTATAACTTTATATAGTTTGAAAAATTTTGAGGACCCTTGACCAGAAATAAGTTCAAATGATCAGATATGGAAATCTATATGGGTTTTGAAGCATCAGAGGGAGTCTAGGAGTATATATAGAAAGCGCAAGATCGAGGACTCTTTGGCCAGAAATATGTTCAGGAGTTCAAAAGGGGAACCATGTATAGCTGATTTATCATCAAAAGGAGTCTATAATTTTATATAGTTTGAAAATTTTGAGGACACTTTGACCACAAATAAGTTTGAAAGGTCAGATATGGACATCTATATGCCTTATGAAGCATCAGAAGGCCATATGATGCTTATGGAAGCCATATAGATGTCTTTTGAAGCATCAGAGGGAGTCTATGAGTATATATAGAAAGCCCAAGATCGAGGACTCTTTGGCCAAAAATATGTTCAGGAGGTCAAAAGGGGACCTCTGAATAGCAAAAGGAGTCTATAACTTTATATAGTTTGAAAAATTTTGAGGACAAATTGACCACAAATAAGTTCAAAAGGTCAGATATGGACACATATATATGGCTTATGAAGCATCAGAAGGAGTCTATGAGTATGTATAGAAAGCCCAAGACATCTATATGGCTTTTGAAGCATCAGAGGGAGTCTATGAGTATATATAGGAAGCCCAAGATCGAGGACTCTTTGGTCAGAAATATGTTCAGGAGGTCAAAAGGGGACCTCTGAATAGCTGATTTATCATCAAAAGAATTCTATAACTTTATATAGTTTGAAAAATTTTGAGGACAATTTTACCACAAATAAGTTCAAAAGGTCAGATAGGGACATCTATATGGCTTATGATGCATCAGAAGGAGTCTATAAGTATGTATAGAAAGCCCAATATCGAGGACTCTTTGGCTAGAAATATGTTCAGGAGGTCAAAAGGGGACCTCTGAATAGCAAAAGGAGTCTATAACTTTATATAGTATGAAAGATTTTTAGGACACTTTGACCAAATAAGTTCAAAAGGTCAGATATGGACATCTATATGGCTTATGAAGCATCAGAAGGAGTCTATGAGTATGTATAGAAAGCCCAAGATCGAGGACTCTTTGGCCAGAAATATATTCCTTGGGTCAAAAATGGACTTCTGTCTAGTTGACCTAACATCAGAAAGAGTCAACGAGTATGTATAGAAAGCCCAAGTTTCGAATACTCCTTGGCCAGAAAAAAATTCAGTATGTCAAATTGACTTTTGTCAGGAGGATATAACATCCGAAGATATCAGTCTGAATGTATTGTATTAATCTTTTAGGACTCTTTGGCCAGAAATATGTTCAGGAGGTCAAAAGGGGACCTCTGAATAGTTGATTTATCTTCAAAAGGAGTCTATAACTTTATATAGTTGAAAAATTTTGAGGACACTTTGACAACAAATAAGTTCAAGAGGTCAGATATGGACATCTATATGGCTTATGAAGCATCAGAAGGAGTCTATGAGTATGTATAGAAAGCCCAAGATCGAGGACTCTTTGGCCAGAAATATGTTCAGGAGGTCAAAACCTCTGAATAGCTGATTTATCATCAAAAGGATTCTATAACTTTATATAGTTTGAAAAATTTTGAGGACACTTTGACCACAAATAAGTTCAAAAGGTCAGATATGGACATATATAATGCTTATGAAGCATCAGAAGGAGTATGTATAGAAAGACCAAGTTTCGAATACTCCTTGGGGACCTCTGAATAGCTGATTTATCATCAGAAAGAGTCTATAACTTTATATAGTTTGAAAAATTTTGAGGACCCTTGACCAGAAATAAGTTCAAATGATCAGATATGGAAATCTATATGGGTTTTGAAGCATCAGAGGGAGTCTATTAGTATATATAGAAAGCCCAAGATCGAGGACTCTTTGGCCAGAAATATGTTCAGGAGTTCAAAAGGGGACCCATGTATAGCTGATTTATCATCAAAAGGAGTCTATAACTTTATATAGTTTGAAACATTTTGAGGACACTTTGACCACAAATAAGTTCAAAAGGTCAGATATGGACATCTATATGGCTTATGAAGCATCAGAAGGCCATATGATGCTAATGAAAGCCATATAGATGTCTTTTGAAGCATCAGAGGGAGTCTATGAGTATATATAGAAAGCGCAAGATCGAGGACTCTTTGGCCAAAAATATGTTCAGGAGGTCAAAACCTCTGAATAGCTGATTTATCATCAAAAGAATTCTATAACTTTATATAGTTTGAAAAATTTTGAGGAGACATTGACCACAAATAAGTTCAAAAGGTCAGATATGGACATCTATATGGCTTATGATGCATCAGAAGGAGTCTATGAGTATGTATAGAAAGCCCAAGATCGAGGACTCTTTGGCCAGAAATATGTTCAGGAGGTCAAAACCTCTGAATAGCTGATTTATCATCAAAAGGATTCGATAACTTTATATAGTTTGAAAAATTCTGAAGACACTTTGACCTCAAATAAGTTCAAAAGGTCAGATATGGACATATATATATGGCTTATGAAGCATCAGAAGGAGTCTATGAGTATGTATAGAAAGCCCAAGACATCTATATGGCTTTTGAAGCATCAGAGGGAGTCTATGAGTATATATATAGGAAGCCCAAGATCGAGGACTCTTTGGCGAGAAATATGTTCAGGAGGTCAAAAGGGGACCTCTGAATAGCTGATTTATCATCAAAAGGATTCTATAACTTTATATAGTTTGAAAATTTTTGAGGACACTTTGACCACAAATAAGTTCAAAAGATCAGATATGGACATCTATATGGCATTTGATGCATCAGAGGGAGTCTATGAGCATGTATAGAAAGCCCAAGATCGAGGACTCTTTGGCCAGAAATATGTTCAGGAGGTCAAAAGGGGACCTCTGAATAGCTGATTTATCATAAAAACAATTCTATAACTTTATATAGTTTGAAAAATTTTGAGGACACTTTGACTACAAATAAGTTCAAAAGGTCAGATATCGACATATATGGCTTATGAAGCAACAGAAGGAGTCTATGAGTATGTATAGAAAGCCCAAGATCGAGGACTCTTTGGCCAGAAATATATTCCTTGGGTCAAAAATGGACTTCTGTCTGGTTGACCTAACATCAGAAAGAGTCAACGAGTATGTATAGAAAGCCCAAGTTTCGAATGCTCCTTGGCCAGAAAAAAATTCATTGTCAAATGGACTTTTGTCAGGAGGATATAACATCCGAAGATATCAGTGTGAATGTATTGTATTAATCTTTTAGGACTCTTTGGCCAGAAATATGTCCAGTAGGTCAAAAGGGGACCTCTGAATAGCTGATTTATCATCAGAAAGAGTCTATAACTTTATATAGTTTGAAAAATTTTGAGGACCCTTGAACCAGAAATAAGTTCAAATGTTCAGATATGGAATTCTATATGGGTTTTGAAGCATCAGAGGGTGTCTATGAGTATATATAGAAAGCCCAAGATCGAGGACTCTTTGGCCAGAAATAGTCCAACAGTTCAATAGGGGACCCATGTATAGCTGATTTATCATCAAAAGGAGTCTATAACTTTATATAGTTTGAAAAATTTTGAGGACACTTTGACCACAAATAAGTTCAAAAGGTCATATGGACATATATGGCTTATGAAGCATCAGAAGGATTATGTATAGAAAGCCCAAGTTTCGAATACTCCTTGGCCAGAAAAAAAATCAGTATGTCAAATATGGACTTATGTCAGGAGGATATAGAATCCGAAGATATCAGTCTGACGATATCAGTATTAATCTTTTAGGACTCTTTGGCCAGAAATATGTTCAGTAGGTCACAAGGGGACCTCTGAATAGCTGATTTATCATCAGAAAGAATCAATAACTTTATATAGTTTGAAAACTTTTGAGGACCCTTTGACCAGAAATAATTTCATAAGGTCAGATATGGACATCTATATGGCTTTTGAAGCATCAGAGGGAGTCTACGAGTATATATAGAAAGCTCAAGATCGAGGACTCTTTGGCCAGAAATATGTTCAGGAGGTCAAAAGGGGACCTCTGAATAGTTGATTTATCATCAAAAGGAGTCTATAACTTTATATAGTTGAAAAATTGTGAGAACACTTTGACAACAAATAAGTTCAAGAGGTCAGATATGGACATCTATATGGCTTATGAAGCATCAGAAGGAGTCTATGAGTATGTATAGAAAGCCCAAGATCGAGGACTCTTTGGCCAGAAATATGTTCAGGAGGTCAAAACCTCTGAATAGCTGATTTATCATCAAAAGGATTCTATAACTTTATATAGTTTGAAACATTTTGAGGACACTTTGACCACAAATAAGTTCAAAAGGTCAGATATGGACATCTATATGGCTTATGAAGTATCAAAAGTATTCTATGAGTAGAAAGCCCAAGATCGACTCTTTGTCCAGAAATATTTTCAGGTGGTCAATTATGGACTTCTGTAAGGCTGATTTAACATCAGAAGTTTATAATAGTAAAAAACATTTTGAGGATTCTTTGGCCAAAAATATGTTCAATTGGTCTTATATGGACTACAGTCTGGCTGATATAACATCATGAGAAGTCTGTATAGTAGGAGAAATATGTATAGTAAGGTAAATGTTCAAGGTCTCTGGAGAGAAATATGTTCAGAATGTTAAATATGGACTTCTGTATGGCTGATTTAACATCAGAAGGAGTCTGTATTCGTTTATTGTAGACAACATCCTTTTGAGAACTCTTTTGTCAATGATTTATTATCAGAAGGAGACTATAACTTTATATAGTTTGAAAAATTTTGAGAACACTTTGACCAGAAATAAGTTCAAAAGGTAAGCCATACGCCATATAGATATCCATATCTGTATGGATATCTAGATGGCTTTTGAAGCATCAGGAGTCAATGATGTATGTATAGAAATCGAGGACTCTTTGGCCAGAAATATGTTACTTTGGTCAAATATGGATTTCTGTATGGCTGGATCAGGAGTCGAAGAGTATGTATAGAAAGATAACATCAGCTGACTGAATGTATAAGTAGATTAATTTATGTGCAGTAAAAGAAAATCATTGCACTGGCTTTTGCTTTACAATGGACACAATTAACTCATTCCGTTGGACAACGATAGAATGCACTGAAGAATAAACATATAGATAATGCACTTTTCGCATTGCATTGCACACCAGAACTAACTCCTTCCCATGTTCATTAAAGAGATAACATTTATGTTGTTGCATTGCATTGCACAAACGATCTAACGTTGTCCACTGAACAATAACATATAGGCTATGCACTTCTTGGCTTGCATTGCATTGCACACTACAACTAATTCATTCCCATGTTCATTAAAGAGATAACATATGTTATGCAACATTGCATTGCTTTGCACAAACGATCTAACGATGTGCACTGAAGAATAACATTTATGCACTTTTTGCATTGCATTGCACACCAGAACTAACTCCTTCACATGTTCATTAAAGAGATAATATTTTGCATTGCATTGCACAAAACGATCGTTTGTCTCAACGATCAATGTTGTGCATTAAAGAATAACATATAGGCTAAATGCATGCATTGTATTGCATTGCACACTGAAACTAACTCCTTCCCATGTTCATTAAAGAGATAACACATGTTGCATTGCATTGCATTGCATGATCTAACGTTGTGCACTGAAGAATAACATTTAGGGTATGCACTTTTGGCATTGCATTGCATTGCACACCAGATCTTACTCCTTCAAATGTTTATTAAAGAGATAACATAGGCCATGCACTTTTTGAATTGCATTGCACATTAGAACTAACTCCTTCAAATGTTCATTGAAGAGATAACATTTTGCATTGCATTGCGCAAACGATCTAACGTTGTGCATTGAAGAGAAACACAGACCATGCACTTTTTGCATTTCATTGAATTACACACCAGAACTAACTCTTTCCCATGTTCACTAAAGAGATAACATGTTGCACTGCACTGCATTGCATTGCAGAAACGATCTAATGTTGTGCACTGAATAATAACATTTATGCACTTTTTGCATTGCATTGCATTTGCACACCAGAACTCACTCCTTCAAATGTTAGTTATGGTGTGCAATGCAATGCAAAAAGTGAATAGCCAATGTTACTCTTCAATGCAAAATCGTACTGAATACATACTGAATCGTTTGTGCATAACATATGTTATCTCTTTAATGAACATGGGAAGGAGTTAGTTCGGGTGTGCAATGCAATACAATGCATGCATTTAGCCTATATGTTATTCTTCAATGCACAACGTTATGCAATGCCCAATACAATGCAAAATGTTATCTCTTTAATAAGCATTTGAAGGTGTTAGTTCTGGTGTGCAATGCAATGCAATGCAAAAAGTGCATAAATGTTATTCAGTGCACAGCGTTAAATCGTTTGTGCAAAGCAATGCAATGTTGCATAACATATGTTATCTTTTTAATGAACATGGGAAGGAGTTAGTTCGGCTGTACATGCAACAAAATCCATGCATTTAGCTATGTCAACTATGTCATTCTTCAATGCACGTTAGATCGTTTGTGCAATGCAATGCAACATGTTATCTCTTTAATAAACGTTTGAAGGAGTTAGTTCTTGTGTGCAATGCAATGCAAAGCAATGCAAAAAATGCATGGCCATTACTCTTCAATGCACAACGTTAGATCGTTTGTGCAATGCAATGCAACATGTTATCTCTTTAATAAACATGGGAAGTAGTTAGTTCTGGAGTGCAATGCAATGCAATGCAAAAAGTGCATAGCCTATATTTTATTCTTCAGTGCACAGCGTTAGATCGTTTGTGCAATGCAACATGTTATCCCTTTAATGAACATGGGAAGGAGTTAGTTCTGGTGTGCAATGCAATGCAAAGCAAAAAGTGAATAGCCTATGTTACTCTTCAATGCACAACGTTAGATCGTTTGTGCAAAACAATGAAATGTTGCATAACATATGTTATCTCTTCAATGAACATGGGAACGAGTTAGTTCAGGTGTGCAATGCAATACAATGCATGCATTTAGCCTATATGTTATTCTTCAATGCACAACGTTAGATCGTTTGTGCAATGCAATGCAAAATGTTATCTCTTTAATAAACATTTGAAGGAGTTAGTTCTGGTGTGCAATGCAATGCAAAAAATGCATAAATGTTATTCTTTAGTGCACAGTGTTAGATCCTTTGTGCAAAGCAATATAATGTTGCATAACATATGTTATCGTTTGTGCAATGCAATACAACATCATTGCACCTTATTTCTTTAAAGAAAATGGGAATGATTTAGTTCTGGTGTGCAATGCAATGCAAGAATTGCATAGCCTATATTATTCTTCAATGCACAACGTTAGATCGTTTGTGCAATGCAATGCAAAATGTTATCTCTTTAATAAACATTTGAAGGAGTTAGTTCTGGTGTGCAATGCAATACAATGCAAAAAGTGCATCAATATTCTTCAGTGCACAACGTTAGATCGTTTCTGCAAAACAATGAAATGTTGCATAACATATGTTATCTCTTTTATGAACATGGGAAGGAGTTAGTTCGGGTGTTCAATGCAATGCAATGCAAAAAGTGCATGGCCTATATGTTATTCTTCAGTGCACAACGTTAGATCGTTTGTGCAATGCAATGCAAAATGTTATCTCTTTAGTAAACATTTGAAGGAGTTAGTTCTGGTGTGCAATTCAATGCAATGCAAAAAGTGCATAGCCTATATGTTATTCTTCAGTGCACAGCGTTAGATCGTTTGTGCAGTACAATGCAATGCAACATGTTATCCCTTTAATGAACATGGGAAGGAGTTATGCAAAAAGTGCATGGCCTATGTTAACTCTTCATTGCACAACGTTAGATCGTTTGTGCAACAACAGATGTTATCTCTTTAATGAACATGGGATAACATATGTTATGCAACATTGCATTGCTTTGCACAAACGATCTAACGATGTGCACTGAAGAATAACATTTATGCACTTTTTGCATTGCATTGCACACCAGAACTAACTCGTTCCCATGTTCATTAAAGAGAGAATATTTTGCATTGCATTGCACAAAACGATCGTTTGTCTCAACGATCAATGTTGTGCATTAAAGAATAACATATAGGCTAAATGCATGCATTGTATTGCATTGCACACCAGAACTAACTCCTTCCCATGTTCAGTAAAGATATAACATGTTGCATTGCATTGAATTGCATTGCATTGCAGAAACGATCTAACGTTGTGCACTGAAGAATAACATTTAGGGTATGCACTTTTGGCATTGCATTGCATTGCACACCAGATCTTACTCCTTCAAATGTTTATTAAAGAGATAACATAGGCCATGCACTTTTTGAATTGCATTGCACATTAGAACTAACTCCTTCAAATGTTCATTGAAAAGATAACATTTTGCATTGCATTGCGCAAACGATCTAACGTTGTGCATTGAAGAGAAACATAGACCATGCACTTTTTGCATTGCATTGAATTACACACCAGAACTAACTCTTTCCCATGTTCACTAAAGAGATAACATGTTGCATTGCACTGCATTGCATTGCAGAAACGATCTAATGTTGTGCACTGAATAATAACATTTATGCACTTTTTGCATTGCATTGCATTTGCACACCAGAACTCACTCCTTCAAATGTTAGTTATGGTGTGCAATGCAATGCAAAAAGTGAATAGCCAATGTTACTCTTCAATGCAAAATGGTACTGAATACATACTGAATCGTTTGTGCATAACATATGTTATCTCTTTAATGAACATGGGAAGGAGTTAGTTCGGGTGTGCAATGCAATACAATGCATGCATTTAGCCTATATGTTATTCTTCAATGCACAACGTTATGCAACAACGTTAGATCGTTTGTGCAATGCAATGCAAAATGTTATCTCTTTAATAAGCATTTGAAGGTGTTAGTTCTGGTGTGCAATGCAATGCAATGCAAAAAGTGCATAAAAGTTATTCAGTGCACAGCGTTAAATCGTTTGTGCAAAGCAATGCAATGTTGCATAACATATGTTATCTTTTTAATGAACATGGGAAGGAGTTAGTTCGGCTGTACATGCAACACAATCCATGCATTTAGCTATGTCAACTATGTCATTCTTCAATGCACAACGTTAGATCTTTTGTGCAATGCAACATGTTATCTCTTTAATAAACATTTGAAGGAGTTAGTTCTTGTGTGCAATGCAATGCAAAGCAATGCAAAAAATGCATGGCCTATGTTACTCTTCAATGCACAACGTTAGATCGTTTGTGCAATGCAATGCAAAATGTTATCTCTTTAATAAACATGGGAAGTAGTTAGTTCTGGAGTGCAATGCAATGCAATGCAAAAAGTGCATAGCCTATATTTTATTCTTCAGTGCACAGCGTTAGATCGTTTGTGCAATGCAATGCAATGCAACATGTTATCCCTTTAATGAACATGGGAAGGAGTTAGTTCTGGTGTGCAATGCATAAAGTGCATAGCCTGTATGTTATTCTTCAATGCACAACGTAAGATCGTTTATGCAATGCAATGCAACAACACTTGTTATCTCTTTAATGAACATGGGAATGAATTAGATCTACTGTGCAATGCAATGCAATCCAAGAAGTGCATAGCCTATATGTTATTGTTCAGTGGACAACGTTAGATCCTTTGTGCAATGCATAAATGTTATATCTTTAATGAACATGGGAAGGAGTTAGTTCTGGTGTGCAATGCAATGCGAAAAGTGCTTGATCTATTATGTTTATTCTTCAGTGCATTCTAACGTTGCCCAACGATAAAGCACTTTTCGCATTGCATTGCACACCAGAACTAACTCCTATAATTGTGTCCATTGTAAAGCAACAGCTAGTGCAATGATTTTCCTTCACTGCACATTAACCTACTTATACATTCAGTCAACTGATGTTAACTTTCTATAAATACTCTTCGACTCCTGATGTACGTAAGTACATGTTTGACCAAAGTAACTTATTTCTGGCCAAACAGTCCTCGATTTCTATACATACTCGTTGACTCCTGATGCTTCATAAGCCAATATAGATATCCATACAGATATGGCTTATGGCTTACCTTTTGAAATTATTTCTGCTCAAAGGGTCCTCAAAAATGTTTCAAACTATATAAAGTTATAGAATTCTTTTGATGATAAATCAGCTATTCAGAGGTCCCCTTTTGACCTCCTCAACATATTTCTGGCCAAAGAGTCCTCGATCTTGGGCTTTCTATATATACTCATAGACTCCCTCTGATGCTTCAAAAGCCATATAGATGTCCATATCTGACCTCCTGAACTTATTTGTGGTCAAAGTGTCCTCAAAATTTTTCAAACTATATAAAGTTATAGAATTCTTTTGATGATAAATCAGCTATTCAGAGGTCCCCTTTTGACCTCCTGAACATATTTCTCGCCAAAGAGTCCTCGATCTTGGGCTTCCTATATATACTCATAGACTCACTCTGATGCTTCAAAAGCCATATAGATGTCTTGGGCTTTCTATACATACTCATAGACTCCTTCTGATGCATCTTAAGCCATATAGATGTCAATATCTGACCTTTTGAACTTATTTGTGGTCAGTGTCCTCAAAATTTTTCAAACTATATAAAGTTATAGACTCCTTTTGCTACTCAGAGGTCCCCTTTTGACCTCCTGAACATATTTCTGGCCAAAGTGTCCTCGATCTTGGGCTTTCTATACATACTCATAGACTCCTTCTGATGCTTCATAAGCCATATAGATGTCCATATCTGACCTTTTGAACTTATTTGTGGTCAAAGTGTCCTCAAAATTTTTCAAACTATATAAAGTTATAGAATCCTTTTGATGATAAATCAGCTATTCAGAGGTCCCCTTTTGACCTCCTGAACATATTTCTCGCCAAAGAGTCCTCGATCTTGGGCTTCCTATATATATACTCATAGACTCCCTCTGATGCTTCAAAAGCCATATAGATGTCTTGGGCTTTCTATACATACTCATAGACTCCTTCTGATGCATCTTAAGCCATATAGATGTCAATATCTGACCTTTTGAACTTATTTGTGGTCAGTGTCCTCAAAATTTTTCAAACTATATAAAGTTATAGACTCCTTTTGCTACTCAGAGGTCCCCTTTTGACCTCCTGAACATATTTCTGGCCAAAGTGTCCTCGATCTTGGGCTTTCTATACATACTCATAGACTCCTTCTGATGCTTCATAAGCCATATAGATGTCCATATCTGACCTTTTGAACTTATTTGTGGTCAAAGTGCCCTCAAAATTTTTCAAACTATATAAAGTTATAGACTCCTTTTGCTATTCAGAGGTCCCCTTTTGACCTCCTCGATTTAGAGTCCTCGATCTTGGGCTTTCTATACATACTCATAGACTCCTTCTGATGTTTCATAAGCCATATAGATGTCCATATCTGACCTTTTGAACTTATTTGTGGTCAAAGTGTCCTCCAAATTTTTCAAACTATATAAAGTTATAGAATTCTTTTGATGATAAATCAGCTATTCAGAGGTCCCCTTTTGACCTCCTGAACATATTTCTCGCCATAGAGTCCTCGATCTTGGGCTTCCTATATATACTCATAGACTCCCTCTGATGCTTCAAAAGCCATATAGATGTCTTGGGCTTTCTATACATACTCATAGACTCCTTCTGATGCTTCATAAGCCATATTATATATATGTCCATATCTGACCTTTTGAACTTATTTGTGGTCAAAGTGTCCTCAAAATTTTTCAAACTATATAAAGTTATAAAATTCTTTTGATGATAAATCAGCTATTCAGAGGTCCCCTTTTGACCTCCTGAACATATTTCTCGCCAAAGAGTCCTCGATCTTGGGCTTTCTATACATACTCATAGACTCCTTCTGATGCTTCATAAGCCATATAGATGTCCATATTTGTCCTTTTGAACTTATTTGTGGTCAAAGTGTCCTCAAAATTTTTCAAACTATATAAAGTTATAGACTCCTTTTGCTATTCAGAGGTCCCCTTTTGACCTCCTCGATTTAGAGTACTCGATCTTGGGCTTTCTATACATACTCATAGACTCCTTCTGATGTTTCATAAGCCATATAGATGTCCATATCTGACCTTTTGAACTTATTTGTGGTCAAAGTGTCCTCAAAATTTTTCAAACTATATAAAGTTATAGAATTCTTTTGATGATAAATCAGCTATTCAGAGGTCCCCTTTTGACCTCCTGAACATATTTCTCGCCAAAGAGTCCTCGATCTTGGGCTTCCTATATATACTCATAGACTCACTCTGATGCTTCAAAAGCCATATAGATCTCTTGGGCTTTCTATACATACTCATAGACTCCTTCTGATGCATCTTAAGCCATATAGATGTCAATATCTGACCTTTTGAACTTATTTGTGGTCAGTGTCCTCAAAATTTTTCAAACTATATAAAGTTATAGACTCCTTTTGCTACTCAGAGGTCCCCTTTTGACCTCCTGAACATATTTCTGGCCAAAGTGTCCTCGATCTTGGGCTTTCTATACATACTCATAGACTCCTTCTGATGCTTCATAAGCCATATAGATGTCCATATCTGACATTTTGAACTTATTTGTGGTCAAAGTGTCCTCAAAATTTTTCAAACTATATAAAGTTATAGACTCCTTTTGCTATTCAGAGGTCCCCTTTTGACCTCCTCGATTTAGAGTCCTCGATCTTGGGCTTTCCATACATACTCATAGACTCCTTCTGATGTTTCATAAGCCATATAGATGTCCATATCTGACCTTTTGAACTTATTTGTGGTCAAAGTGTCCTCAAAATTTTTCAAACTATATAAAGTTATAGACTCCTTTTGCTATTCAGAGGTCCCCTTTTGACCTCCTGAACATATTTCTGGCCAAAGAGTCCTCGATATTGGGCTTTCTATACATACTCATAGACTCCTTCTGATGCTTCATAAGCCATATAGATTTCCATATCTGACCTTTTGAACTTATTTGTGGTCAAAGTGTCCTCAAAATTTTTCAAACTATATAAAGTTATAGAATTCTTTTGATGATAAATCAGCTATTCAGAGGTCCCCTTTTGACCTCCTGAACATATTTCTGGCCAAAGAGTCCTCGATCTAGGGCTTTCTATACATACTCATAGACTCCTTCTGATGCTTCATAAGCCATATATATATGTCCATATCTGACCTTTTGAACTTATTTGTGGTCAAAGTGTCCTCAAAAGTTTTCAAACTATATAAAGTTATTGAATTCTTTTGATGATAAATCAGCTAATCAGAGGTCCCCTTTTGACCTCCTGAACATATGTCTCGCCAAAGAGTCGAGAAATATATAGATGTCCATATCTGACCTTTTGAACTTATTTGTGGTCAAAGTGTCCTCAAAAATGTTCAAACTATATAAAGTCATAGACTCCTTTTGATGATAAATCAGTATTTCATGGGGCCCCTTTTGACCTCCTGAACATATTTCTGGCCAAAGAGTCCTCGATCTTGGGCTTTCTATACATACTCATAGAGTCAGTCTGATGCTTCATAAGCCATATAATTGTCCATATCTGACCTTTTGAACTTATTTGTGGTCAAAGTGTCCTCAAAATTTTTCAAACTATTAAAGTTGTAGAATTCATTTGATGATAAATCAGCTATTCAGAGGTCCCCTTTTGACCTCCTGAACATATTTCTCGCCAAAGAGTCCTCGATCTTGGGCTTCCTATATATACTCATAGACTCCCTCTGATGCTTCAAAAGCCATATAGATGTCTTGGGCTTTCTATACATACTCATAGACTATAGTTATAGACTATAGACTATATAAGTTATAGACTCCTTTTGATGATAAATCAGCTATACATGGGTCCCCTATTGAACTGCTGAACATATTTCTGGCCAAAGAGTCCTCGATCTTGGGCTTTCTATATATACTCATAGACACCCTCTGATGCTTCAAAACCCATATAGATGTCCATATCTGATCATTTGAACTTATTTCTGGTTCAATGGTCCTCAAAATTTTTCAAACTATATAAAGTTATAGACTCTTTCTGATGATAAATCAGCTATTCAGAGGTCCCCTTTTGACCTACTGGACATTTCTGGCCAAAGAGTCCTAAAAGATTAATACAATACATTCACACTGATATCTTCGGATGTTATATCCTCCTGACAAAAGTCCATTTGACACTGAATTTTTTTCTGGCCAAGGAGTATTCGAAACTTGGGCTTTCTATACATTACTCGTTGACTCTTTCTGATGTTAGGTCAACCAGACAGAAGTCCATTTTTGACCCAAGGAATATATTTCTGGCCAAAGAGTCCTCGATCTTGGGCTTTCTATACATACTCATAGACTCCTTCTGTTGCTTCATAAGCCATATATATGTCCATATCTGACCTTTTGAACTTATTTGTAGTCAAAGTGTCCTCAAAATTTTTCAAACTATATAAAGTTATAGAATTGTTTTTATGATAAATCAGCTATTCAGAGGTCCCCTTTTGACCTCCTGAACATATTTCTGGCCAAAGAGTCCTCGATCTTGGGCTTTCTATACATACTCATAGACTCCTTCTGATGCTTCATAAGCCATATAGATATCCATATCTGACCTTTTGAACTTATTTGTGGTCAAAGTGTCCTCAAAATTTTTCAAACTGTATGAAGTTATAGAATCCTTTTGATGATAAATCAGCTATTCAGAGGTTTTGACCTCCTGAACATATTTCTGGCCAAAGAGTCCTCGATCTTGGATTTCTATACATACTCATAGACTCCTTCTGATGCTTCATAAGCCATATAGATGTCCATATCTGACCTTTTGAACTTATTTGTTGTCAAAGTGTCCTCAAAATTTTTCAAACTATATGAAGTTATAGAATCCTTTTGATGATAAATAAGCTATTCAGAGGTTTTGACCTCCTGAACATATTTCTGGCCAAAGAGTCCTCGATCTTGGGCTTTCTATACATACTCATAGACTCCTTCTGATGCTTCATAAGCCATATAGATGTCCATATCTGACCTTTTGAACTTATTTGTGGTCAAAGTGTCCTCAAAATTTTTCAAACTATATGAAAAGTTATAGAATCCTTTTGATGATAAATCAGCTATTCAGAGGTTTTGACCTCCTGAACATATTTCTGGCCAAAGACTCCTCAATCTTGGGCTTTCTATACATACTCATAGACTCCTTCTGATGCTTCATAAGCCATATAGATGTCCATTTCTGACCTTTTGAACTTATTTGTTGTCAAAGTGTCCTCAAAATTTTTCAACTATATAAAGTTATAGACTCCTTTTGATGATAAATCAACTATTCAGAGGTCCCCTTTTGACCTCCTGAACATATTTCTGGCCAAAGAGTCCTCGATCTTGGGCTTTCTATATATACTCGTAGACTCCCTCTGATGCTTCAAAAGTCATATGGATGTCCATATCTGACCTTTTGAACTTATTTCTGGTCAAAGGGTCCTCAAAAGTTTTCAAACTATATAAAGTTATTGATTCTTTCTGATGATAAATCAGCTATTCAGAGGTCCCCTTGTGACCTACTGAACATATTTCTGGCCAAAGAGTCCTAAAAGATTAATACTGATATCTTCAGACTGATATCTTCGGATTCTATATGAGTATGTATAGAAAGCCCAATATCGAGGACTCTTTGGCCAGAAATATGTTCAGGAGGTCAAAATGGGACCTCTGAATAGCTGATTTATTATAAAAAGAATTCTATAACTTTATATAGTTTGAAAAATCTTGAGGACCCTTTGACCAAAAATAAGTTCAAAAGGTCAGATATGGACATCTATATGGATTTTGAAGCATCAGAGGGAGTCTATGAGTATATATAGAAAGCCCAAGATCGAGGACTCTTTGGCCAGAAATATGTTCAGGAGGTCAAAAGGGGCCCCATGAAATACTGATTTATCATCAAAAGGAGTCTATGACTTTATATAGTTTGAAAATTTTTGAGGACACTTTGACCACAAATAAGTTCAAAAGGTCAGATATGGACATCTATATATTTCTCGACTCTTTGGCGAGAAATATGTTCAGGAGGTCAAAAGGGGACCTCTGAATAGCTTATTTATCATCAAAAGAATTCAATAACTTTATATAGTTTGAAAACTTTTGAGGACACTTTGACCACAATTAAGTTCAAAAGGTCAGATATGGACATCTATATGGCTTATGAAGCATCAGAAGGAGTCTATGAGTATGTATAGAAAGCCCAAGATCGAGGACTCTTTGGCCAGAAATATGTTCAGGAGGTCAAAAGGGGACCTCTGAATAGCTGATTTATCATCAAAAGAATTCAATAACTTTATATAGTTTGAAAAATTTTGAGGACACTTTGACCTCAAATAAGTTCAAAAGGTCAGATATGGACATATTATATGGCTTATGAAGCATCAGAAGGAGTCTATGAGTATGTATAGAAATCCCAAGACATCTATATGGCTTTTGAAGCATCAGAGGGAGTCTATGAGTATATATAGGAAGCCCAAGATCGAGGACTCTTTGGCGAGAAATATGTTCAGGAGTTCAAAAGGGGACCTCTGAATAGCTGATTTATCATCAAAAGAATTCTATAACTTTATATAGTTTGAAAAATTTTGAGGACACTTTGACCACAAATAAGTTCAAAAGGTCAGATATGGAAATTTATATGGCTTATGAAGCATCAGAAGGAGTCTATGAGTATGTATAGAAAGCCCAAGATCGAGGACTCTTTGGCCAGAAATATGTTCAGGAGGTCAAAAGGGGACCTCTGAATAGCTCATTTATCATCAAAAGAATTTTATAACTTTATATAGTTTGAAACATTTTCAGGACACTTTGACCACAAATAAGTTCAAAAGGTCAGATATGGACATCTATATGGCTTATGAAACATCAGAAGGAGTCTATGAGTATGTATAGAAAGCTCAAGATCCAGGACTTTTTGGCCAGAAATATGTTCAGGAGGTCAAAAGGGGACCTCTGAATAGCTCATTTATCATCAAAAGAATTTTATAACTTTATATAGTTTGAAAAATTTTCAGGACACTTTGACCACAAATAAGTTCAAAAGGTCAGATATGGACATATATATATGGCTTATGAAGCATCAGAAGGAGTCTATGAGTATGTATAGAAAGTCCAAGACATCTATATGGCTTTTGAAGCATCAGAGGGAGTCTATGAGTATATATAGGAAGCCCAAGATCGAGGACTCTTTGGCGAGAAATATGTTCAGGAGGTCAAAAGGGGACCTCTGAATAGTTGATTTATCATCAAAAGAATTCTATAACTTTATATAGTTTGAAAAATTTTGAGGACACTTTGACCACAAATAAGTTCAAAAGGTCAGATATGGAAATCTATATGGCTTATGAAGCATCAGAAGGAGTCTATGAGTATGTATAGAAAGCCCAATATCGAGGACTCTTTGGCCAGAAATATGTTCAGGAGGTCAAAAGGGGACCTCTGAATAGCAAAAGGAGTATATAACTTTATATAGTTTGAAAAATTTTGAGGACACTTTGACCACAAATAAGTTCAAAAGGTCAGATATGGACATCTATATGGCTTATGAAGCATCAGAAGGAGTCTATGAGTATGTATAGAAAGCCCAAGATCGAGGACTCTTTGGCCAAAAATATGTTCAGGAGGTCAAAAGGGGACCTCTGAATAGCAAAAGGAGTCTATAACTTTATATAGTTTGAAAAATTTTGAGGACACTTTGACCACAAATAAGTTCAAAAGGTCAGATATGGACATATATATGGCTTATGAAACATCAGAAGGAGACTATGAGTATGTATAGAAAGCCCAAGATCGAGGACTCTTTGGCCAGAAATATGTTCAGGAGGTCAAAAGGGGACCTCTGAATAGCTCATTTATCATCAAAAGAATTTTATAACTTTATATAGTTTCAAAAATTTTCAGGACACTTTGACCACAAATAAGTTCAAAAGGTCAGATATGGACACATATATATGGCTTATGAAGCATCAGAAGGAGTCTATGAGTATGTATAGAAAGCCCAAGACATCTATATGGCTTTTGAAGCATCAGAGGGAGTCTATGAGTATATATAGGAAGCCAAAGATCGAGGACTCTTTGGCGAGAAATATGTTCAGGAGGTCAAAAGGGGACCTCTGAATAGCTGATTTATCATCAAAAGAATTCTATAACTTTATATAGTTTGAAAAATTTTGAGGACACTTTGACCACAAATAAGTTCAAAAGGTCAGATATGGAAATCTATATGGCTTATGAAGCATCAGAAGGAGTCTATGAATATGTATAGAAAGCCCAATATCGAGGACTCTTTGGCCAGAAATATGTTCAGGAGGTCAAAAGGGGACCTCTGAATAGCAAAAGGAGTCTATAACTTTATATAGTTTGAAAAATTTTGAGGAAACTTTGACCACAAATAAGTTCAAAAGGTCAGATATGGACATCTATATGGCTTATGAAACATCAGAAGGAGACTATGAGTATGTATAGAAAGCCCAAGATCGAGGACTCTAAATCGAGGAGGTCAAAAGGGGACCTCTGAATAGCAAAAGGAGTCTATAACTTTATATAGTTTGAAAAATTTTGAGGACACTTTGACCACAAATAAGTTCAAAAGGTCAGATATGGACATCTATATGGCTTATGAAGCATCAGAAGGAGTCTATGAGTATGTATAGAAAGCCCAAGATCGAGGACTCTTTGGCCAGAAATATGTTCAGGAGGTCAAAAGGGGACCTCTGAATAGCAAAATGAGTCTATAACTTTATATAGTTCGAAAAATTTTGAGGACACTTTGACCACAAATAAGTTCAAAAGGTCAGATATGGACATCTATATGGCTTATGAAGCATCAGAAGGAGTCTATGAGTATGTATAGAAAGCCCAAGATCGAGGACTCTTTGGCCAGAAATATGTTCAGGAGGTCAAAAGGGGACCTCTGAATAGCAAAAGGAGTCTATAACTTTATATAAATGGAAAAATTTTGAGGACACTTTGACCACAAATAAGTTCAAAAGGTCAGATATGGACATCTATATGGCTTTTGAAGCATCAGAAGGAGTCTATGAGTATGTATAGAAAGCCCAAGACATCTATATGGCTTTTGAAGCATCAGAGGGAGTCTACGAGTATATATAGAAAGCCCAAGATCGAGGACTCTTTGGCGAGAAATATGTGCAGGAGGTCAAAAGGGGACCTCTGAATAGCTGATTTATCATCAAAAGAATTCTATAACTTTCTATAGTTTGAAAAATTTTGAGGACACTTTGACCACAAATAAGTTCAAAAGGTCAGATATGGACATCTATATGGCTTATGAAGCATCAGAAGCAGTCTATGAGTATGTATAGAAAGCCCAAGATCGAGGACTCTTTGGCCAGAAATATGTTCAGGAGGTCAAAAGGGGGACCTCTGAATAGCAAAAGGAGTCTATAACTTTATATAGTTTGAAAAATTTTGAGGAAACTTTGACCACAAATAAGTTCAAAAGGTCAGATATGGACATCTATATGGCTTATGAAACATCAGAAGGAGACTATGAGTATGTATAGAAAGCCCAAGATCGAGGACTCTAAATCGAGGAGGTCAAAAGGGGACCTCTGAATAGCAAAAGGAGTCTATAACTTTATATAGTTTGAAAAATTTTGAGGACACTTTGACCACAAATAAGTTCAAAAGGTCAGATATGGACATCTATATGGCTTATGAAGCATCAGAAGGAGTCTATGAGTATGTATAGAAAGCCCAAGATCGAGGACTCTTTGGCCAGAAATATGTTCAGGAGGTCAAAAGGGGACCTCTGAATAGCAAAATGAGTCTATAACTTTATATAGTTCGAAAAATTTTGAGGACACTTTGACCACAAATAAGTTCAAAAGGTCAGATATGGACATCTATATGGCTTATGAAGCATCAGAAGGAGTCTATGAGTATGTATAGAAAGCCCAAGATCGAGGACTCTTTGGCCAGAAATATGTTCAGGAGGTCAAAAGGGGACCTCTGAATAGCAAAAGGAGTCTATAACTTTATATAAATGGAAAAATTTTGAGGACACTTTGACCACAAATAAGTTCAAAAGGTCAGATATGGACATCTATATGGCTTTTGAAGCATCAGAAGGAGTCTATGAGTATGTATAGAAAGCCCAAGACATCTATATGGCTTTTGAAGCATCAGAGGGAGTCTACGAGTATATATAGAAAGCCCAAGATCGAGGACTCTTTGGCGAGAAATATGTGCAGGAGGTCAAAAGGGGACCTCTGAATAGCTGATTTATCATCAAAAGAATTCTATAACTTTCTATAGTTTGAAAAATTTTGAGGACACTTTGACCACAAATAAGTTCAAAAGGTCAGATATGGACATCTATATGGCTTATGAAGCATCAGAAGCAGTCTATGAGTATGTATAGAAAGCCCAAGATCGAGGACTCTTTGGCCAGAAATATGTTCAGGAGGTCAAAAGGGGGACCTCTGAATAGCAAAAGGCGTCTATAACTTTATATAGTTCGATAAATTTTGAGGACACTTTGACCACAAATAAGTTCAAAAGGTCAGTTATGGACATCTATGTGGCTTATGAAGCATCAGAAGGAGTCTATGAGTATGTATAGAAAGCCCAAGATCGAGGACTCTTTGGCCAGAAATATGTTTAGGAGGTCAAAAGGGGACCTCTGAATAGCAAAAGGAGTCTATAACTTTATATAGTTTGAAAAATTTTGAGGACACTTTGACCACATATAAGTTCAAAAGGTCAGATATGGACATCTATATGGCTTATGAAGCATCAGAAGGAGTCTATGAGTATGTATAGAAAACCCAAGATCGAGGACTCTAAATCGAGGAGGTCAAAAGGGGACCTCTGAATAGCAAAAGGAGTCTATAACTTTATATAGTTTGAAAAATTTTGAGGACACTTTGACCACAAATAAGTTCAAAAGGTCAGATATGGACATCTATATGGCTTATGAAGCATCAGAAGGAGTCTATGAGTATGTATAGAAAGCCCAAGATCGAGGACTCTTTGGCCAGAAATATGTTCAGGAGGTCAAAAGGGGCCCCATGAAATACTGATTTATCATCAAAAGGAGTCTATGACTTTATATAGTTTGAAAATTTTTGAGGACACTTTGACCACAAATAAGTTCAAACGGTCAGATATGGACATCTATATATTTCTTGACTCTTTGGCGAGAAATATGTTCAGGAGGTCAAAAGGGGACCTCTGAATAGCTGATTTATCAGCAAAAGAATTCAATAACTTTATATAGTTTGAAAACTTTTGAGGACACTTTGACCACAAATAAGTTCAAAAGGTCAGATATGGACATCTATATGGCTTATGAAGCATCAGAAGGAGTCTATGAGTATGTATAGAAAGCCCAAGATCGAGGACTCTTTGGCCAGAAATATGTTCAGGAGGTCAAAAGGGGACCTCTGAATAGCAAAAGGAGTCTATAACTTTATATAAATGGAAAAATTTTGAGGACACTTTGACCACAAATAAGTTCAAAAGGTCAGATATGGACATCTATATGGCTTTTGAAGCATCAGAAGGAGTCTATGAGTATGTATAGAAAGCCCAAGACATCTATATGGCTTTTGAAGCATCAGAGGGAGTCTACGAGTATATATAGAAAGCCCAAGATCGAGGACTCTTTGGCGAGAAATATGTGCAGGAGGTCAAAAGGGGACCTCTGAATAGCTGATTTATCATCAAAAGAATTCTATAACTTTCTATAGTTTGAAAAATTTTGAGGACACTTTGACCACAAATAAGTTCAAAAGGTCAGATATGGACATCTATATGGCTTATGAAGCATCAGAAGCAGTCTATGAGTATGTATAGAAAGCCCAAGATCGAGGACTCTTTGGCCAGAAATATGTTCAGGAGGTCAAAAGGGGGACCTCTGAATAGCAAAAGGCGTCTATAACTTTATATAGTTCGATAAATTTTGAGGACACTTTGACCACAAATAAGTTCAAAAGGTCAGTTATGGACATCTATGTGGCTTATGAAGCATCAGAAGGAGTCTATGAGTATGTATAGAAAGCCCAAGATCGAGGACTCTTTGGCCAGAAATATGTTTAGGAGGTCAAAAGGGGACCTCTGAATAGCAAAAGGAGTCTATAACTTTATATAGTTTGAAAAATTTTGAGGACACTTTGACCACATATAAGTTCAAAAGGTCAGATATGGACATCTATATGGCTTATGAAGCATCAGAAGGAGTCTATGAGTATGTATAGAAAACCCAAGATCGAGGACTCTAAATCGAGGAGGTCAAAAGGGGACCTCTGAATAGCAAAAGGAGTCTATAACTTTATATAGTTTGAAAAATTTTGAGGACACTTTGACCACAAATAAGTTCAAAAGGTCAGATATGGACATCTATATGGCTTATGAAGCATCAGAAGGAGTCTATGAGTATGTATAGAAAGCCCAAGATCGAGGACTCTTTGGCCAGAAATATGTTCAGGAGGTCAAAAGGGGCCCCATGAAATACTGATTTATCATCAAAAGGAGTCTATGACTTTATATAGTTTGAAAATTTTTGAGGACACTTTGACCACAAATAAGTTCAAACGGTCAGATATGGACATCTATATATTTCTTGACTCTTTGGCGAGAAATATGTTCAGGAGGTCAAAAGGGGACCTCTGAATAGCTGATTTATCAGCAAAAGAATTCAATAACTTTATATAGTTTGAAAACTTTTGAGGACACTTTGACCACAAATAAGTTCAAAAGGTCACATATGGACATCTATATGGCTTATGAAGCATCAGAAGGAGTCTATGAGTATGTATAGAAAGCCCAAGATCGAGGACTCTTTGGCCAGAAATATGTTCAGGAGGTCAAAAGGGGACCTCTGAATAGCTGATTTATCATCAAAAGAATTCTGTAACTTTATATAGTTTGAAAAATTTTGAGGACACTTTGACCTCAAATAAGTTCAAAAGGTCAGATATGGACATCTATATATTTCTCGACTCTTTGGCGAGAAATATGTTCAGGAGGTCAAAAGGGGACCTCTGAATAGCTGATTTATCATCAAAAGAATTCAATAACTTTATATAGTTTGAAAAATTTTGAGGACACTTTGACCACAAATAAGTTCAAAAGGTCAGATATGGAAATTTATATGGCTTATGAAGCATCAGAAGGAGTCTATGAGTATGTATAGAAAGCCCAAGATCGAGGACTCTTTGGCCAGAAATATGTTCAGGAGGTCAAAAGGGGACCTCTGAATAGCTCATTTATCATCAAAAGAATTTTATAACTTTATATAGTTTGAAACATTTTCAGGACACTTTGACCACAAATAAGTTCAAAAGGTCAGATATGGACATCTATATGGCTTATGAAACATCAGAAGGAGTCTATGAGTATGTATAGAAAGCTCAAGATCCAGGACTTTTTGGCCAGAAATATGTTCAGGAGGTCAAAAGGGGACCTCTGAATAGCTCATTTATCATCAAAAGAATTTTATAACTTTATATAGTTTGAAAAATTTTCAGGACACTTTGACCACAAATAAGTTCAAAAGGTCAGATATGGACATATATATATGGCTTATGAAGCATCAGAAGGAGTCTATGAGTATGTATAGAAAGTCCAAGACATCTATATGGCTTTTGAAGCATCAGAGGGAGTCTATGAGTATATATAGGAAGCCCAAGATCGAGGACTCTTTGGCGAGAAATATGTTCAGGAGGTCAAAAGGGGACCTCTGAATAGTTGATTTATCATCAAAAGAATTCTATAACTTTATATAGTTTGAAAAATTTTGAGGACACTTTGACCACAAATAAGTTCAAAAGGTCAGATATGGAAATCTATATGGCTTATGAAGCATCAGAAGGAGTCTATGAGTATGTATAGAAAGCCCAATATCGAGGACTCTTTGGCCAGAAATATGTTCAGGAGGTCAAAAGGGGACCTCTGAATAGCAAAAGGAGTATATAACTTTATATAGTTTGAAAAATTTTGAGGACACTTTGACCACAAATAAGTTCAAAAGGTCAGATATGGACATCTATATGGCTTATGAAGCATCAGAAGGAGTCTATGAGTATGTATAGAAAGCCCAAGATCGAGGACTCTTTGGCCAAAAATATGTTCAGGAGGTCAAAAGGGGACCTCTGAATAGCAAAAGGAGTCTATAACTTTATATAGTTTGAAAAATTTTGAGGACACTTTGACCACAAATAAGTTCAAAAGGTCAGATATGGACATATATATGGCTTATGAAACATCAGAAGGAGACTATGAGTATGTATAAGAAAGCCCAAGATCGAGGACTCTTTGGCCAGAAATATGTTCAGGAGGTCAAAAGGGGACCTCTGAATAGCTCATTTATCATCAAAAGAATTTTATAACTTTATATAGTTTCAAAAATTTTCAGGACACTTTGACCACAAATAAGTTCAAAAGGTCAGATATGGACATATATATATGGCTTATGAAGCATCAGAAGGAGTCTATGAGTATGTATAGAAAGCCCAAGTCATCTATATGGCTTTTGAAGCATCAGAGGGAGTCTATGAGTATATATAGGAAGCCAAAGATCGAGGACTCTTTGGCGAGAAATATGTTCAGGAGGTCAAAAGGGGACCTCTGAATAGCTGATTTATCATCAAAAGAATTCTATAACTTTATATAGTTTGAAAAATTTTGAGGACACTTTGACCACAAATAAGTTCAAAAGGTCAGATATGGAAATCTATATGGCTTATGAAGCATCAGAAGGAGTCTATGAGTATGTATAGAAAGCCCAATATCGAGGACTCTTTGGCCAGAAATATGTTCAGGAGGTCAAAAGGGGACCTCTGAATAGCAAAAGGAGTCTATAACTTTATATAGTTTGAAAAATTTTGAGGAAACTTTGACCACAAATAAGTTCAAAAGGTCAGATATGGACATCTATATGGCTTATGAAACATCAGAAGGAGACTATGAGTATGTATAGAAAGCCCAAGATCGAGGACTCTAAATCGAGGAGGTCAAAAGGGGACCTCTGAATAGCAAAAGGAGTCTATAACTTTATATAGTTTGAAAAATTTTGAGGACACTTTGACCACAAATAAGTTCAAAAGGTCAGATATGGACATCTATATGGCTTATGAAGCATCAGAAGGAGTCTATGAGTATGTATAGAAAGCCCAAGATCGAGGACTCTTTGGCCAGAAATATGTTCAGGAGGTCAAAAGGGGACCTCTGAATAGCAAAATGAGTCTATAACTTTATATAGTTCGAAAAATTTTGAGGACACTTTGACCACAAATAAGTTCAAAAGGTCAGATATGGACATCTATATGGCTTATGAAGCATCAGAAGGAGTCTATGAGTATGTATAGAAAGCCCAAGATCGAGGACTCTTTGGCCAGAAATATGTTCAGGAGGTCAAAAGGGGACCTCTGAATAGCAAAAGGAGTCTATAACTTTATATAAATGGAAAAATTTTGAGGACACTTTGACCACAAATAAGTTCAAAAGGTCAGATATGGACATCTATATGGCTTTTGAAGCATCAGAAGGAGTCTATGAGTATGTATAGAAAGCCCAAGACATCTATATGGCTTTTGAAGCATCAGAGGGAGTCTACGAGTATATATAGAAAGCCCAAGATCGAGGACTCTTTGGCGAGAAATATGTGCAGGAGGTCAAAAGGGGACCTCTGAATAGCTGATTTATCATCAAAAGAATTCTATAACTTTCTATAGTTTGAAAAATTTTGAGGACACTTTGACCACAAATAAGTTCAAAAGGTCAGATATGGACATCTATATGGCTTATGAAGCATCAGAAGCAGTCTATGAGTATGTATAGAAAGCCCAAGATCGAGGACTCTTTGGCCAGAAATATGTTCAGGAGGTCAAAAGGGGGACCTCTGAATAGCAAAAGGCGTCTATAACTTTATATAGTTCGATAAATTTTGAGGACACTTTGACCACAAATAAGTTCAAAAGGTCAGTTATGGACATCTATGTGGCTTATGAAGCATCAGAAGGAGTCTATGAGTATGTATAGAAAGCCCAAGATCGAGGACTCTTTGGCCAGAAATATGTTCAGGAGGTCAAAAGGGGACCTCTGAATAGCAAAAGGAGTCTATAACTTTATATAGTTTGAAAAATTTTGAGGACACTTTGACCACATATAAGTTCAAAAGGTCAGATATGGACATCTATATGGCTTATGAAGCATCAGAAGGAGTCTATGAGTATGTATAGAAAACCCAAGATCGAGGAATCTAAATCGAGGAGGTCAAAAGGGGACCTCTGAATAGCAAAAGGAGTCTATAACTTTATATAGTTTGAAAAATTTTGAGGACACTTTGACCACAAATAAGTTCAAAAGGTCAGATATGGACATCTATATGGCTTATGAAGCATCAGAAGGAGTCTATGAGTATGTATAGAAAGCCCAAGATCGAGGACTCTTTGGCCAGAAATATGTTCAGGAGGTCAAAAGGGGCCCCATGAAATACTGATTTATCATCAAAAGAATTCTGTAACTTTATATAGTTTGAAAAATTTTGAGGACACTTTGACCTCAAATAAGTTCAAAAGGTCAGATATGGACATCTATATATTTCTCGACTCTTTGGCGAGAAATATGTTCAGGAGGTCAAAAGGGGACCTCTGAATAGCTGATTTATCATCAAAAGAATTCAATAACTTTATATAGTTTGAAAAATTTTGAGGACACTTTGACCACAAATAAGTTCAAAAGGTCAGATATGGACATCTATGTGGCTTATGAAGCATTAGAAGGAGTCTATGAGTATGTATAGAAAGCCCAAGATCTAGGACTCTTTGGCCAGAAATATGTTCAGGAGGTCAAAAGGGGACCTCTGAATAGCTGATTTATCATCAAAAGAATTCTATAACTTTATATAGTTTGAAAAATTTTGAGGACACTTTGACCTCATATAAGTTCAAAAGGTCAGATATGGACATATATATATGGCTTATGAAGCATCAGAAGGAGTCTATGAGTATGTATAGAAAGCCCAAGACATCTATATGGCTTTTGAAGCATCAGAGGGAGTCTATTAGTATATATAGGAAGCCCAAGATCGAGGACTCTTTGGCGAGAAATATGTTCAGGATGTCAAAAGGGGACCTCTGAATAGCTGATTTATCATCAAAAGAATTCTATAACTTTATATAGTTTGAAAAATTTTGAGGACACTTTGACCACAAATAAGTTCAAAAGGTCAGATATGGAAATCTATATGGCTTTATAAGCATCAGAAGGAGTCTATGAGTATGTATAGAAAGCCCAATATCGAGGACTCTTTGGCCAGAAATATGTTCAGGAGGTCAAAAGGGGACCTCTGAATAGCTGATTTATCATCAAAAGAATTTTATAACTTTATATAGTTTGAAAAATTTTCAGGACAATTTGACCACAAATAAGTTCAAAAGGTCAGATATGGACATATATATATGGCTTATGAAGCATCAGAAGGAGTCTATGAGTATGTATAGAAAGCCCAAGACATCTATATGGCTTTTGAAGCATCAGAGGGACTCTATGAGTATATATAGAAAGCCCAAGATCGAGGACTCTTTGGCGAGAAACATGTTCAGGAGGTCAAAAGGGGACCTCTGAATAGCTGATTTATCATCAAAAGAATTCTATAACTTTATATAGTTTGAAAAATTTTGAGGACACTTTGACCACAAATAAGTTCAAAAGGTCAGATATGGACATCTATATGGCTTATGAAGCATCAGAAGGAGTCTATGAGTATGTATAGAAAGCCCAAGATCGAGGACTCTTTGGCCAGAAATATGTTCAGGAGGTCAAAAGGGGGACCTCTGAATAGCAAAAGGCGTCTATAACTTTATATAGTTTGATAAATTTTGAGGACACTTTGACCACAAATAAGTTCAAAAGGTCAGTTATGGACATCTATATGGCTTATGAAGCATCAGAAGGAGTCTATGAGTATGTATAGAAAGCCCAATATCGAGGACTCTTTGACCAGAAATATGTTCAGGAGGTCAAAAGGGGACCTATGAATAGCAAAAGGACTCTATAACTTTATATAGTTTGAAAAATTTTGAGGACACTTTGACCACAAATAAGTTCAAAAGGTCAGATATGGACATCTATATATTTCTCGACTCTTTGGCGAGAAATATATTCAGGAGGTCAAAAGGGGACCTCTGAATAGCTGATTTACCATCAAAAGAATTCAATAATTTTATATAGTTTGAAAACTTTTGAGGACACTTTGACCACAAATAAGTTCAAAAGGTCACATATGGACATCTATATGGCTTATGAAGCATCAGAAGGAGTCTATGAGTATGTATAGAAAGCCCAAGATCGAGGACTCTTTGGCCAGAAATATGTTCAGGAGGTCAAAAGGGGACCTCTGAATAGCTGATTTATCATCAAAAGAATTCAATAACTTTATATAGTTTGAAAAATTTTGAGGACACTTTGACCACAAATAAGTTCAAAAGGTCAGATATGGACATCTATATGGCTTTTGAAGCATCAGAAGGAGTCTATGAGTATGTATAGAAAGCCCAATATCGAGGACTCTTTGGCCAGAAATATGTTCAGGAGGTCAAAAGGGGACCTCTGAATAGCAAAAGGAGTCTATAACTTTATATAGTTTGAAAAATGTTGAGGACACTTTGACCACAAATAAGTTCAAAAAGTCAGATATGGACATCTATATGGCTTATGAAACATCAGAAGGAGTCTATGAGTATGTATAGAAAGCCCAAGATCGAGGACTCTTTGGCCAGAAATATGTTCAGCTACTGGTCAAAAGGGGACCTCTGAATAGCTGATTTATCATCAAAAGAATTTTATAACTTTATATAGTTTGATAAATTTTCAGGACACTTTGACCACAAATAAGTTCAAAAGGTCAGATATGGACATACATATATATGGCTTATGAAGCATCAGAAGGAGTCTATGAGTATGTATAGAAAGCCCAAGACATCTATATGGCTTTTGAAGCATCAGAGGGAGTCTATTAGTATATATAGGAAGCCCAAGATCGAGGACTCTTTGGCGAGAAATATGTTCAGGAGGTCAAAAGGGGACCTCTGAATAGCTGATTTATCATCAAAAGAATTCTATAACTTTATATAGTTTGAAAAATTTTGAGGACACTTTGACCACAAATAAGTTCAAAAGGTCAGATATGGAAATCTATATGGCTTATGAAGCATCAGAAGGAGTCTATGAGTATGTATAGAAAGCCCAATATCGAGGACTCTTTGGCCAGAAATATGTTCAGGAGGTCAAAAGGGGACCTCTGAATAGCAAAAGGAGTCTATAACTTTATATAGTTTGAAAAATGTTGAGGACACTTTGACCACAAATAAGTTCAAAAAGTCAGATATGGACATCTATATGGCTTATGAAACATCAGAAGGAGTCTATGAGTATGTATAGAAAGCCCAAGATCGAGGACTCTTTGGCCAGAAATATGTTCAGCTACTGGTCAAAAGGGGACCTCTGAATAGCTGATTTATCATCAAAAGAATTTTATAACTTTATATAGTTTGATAAATTTTCAGGACACTTTGACCACAAATAAGTTCAAAAGGTCAGATATGGACATACATATATATGGCTTATGAAGCATCAGAAGGAGTCTATGAGTATGTATAGAAAGCCCAAGATCGAGAACTCTTTGGCGAGAAATATGTTCAGGAGGTCAAAAGGGGACCTCTGAATAGCTGATTTATCATCAAAAGAATTCTATAACTTTATATAGTTTGAAAAATTTTTAGGACACTTTGACCACAAATAAGTTCAAAAGGTCAGATATGGACATCTATATGGCTTATGAAGCATCAGAAGGAGTCTATGAGTATGTATAGAAAGTCCAAGATCGCGGACTCTTTGGCCAGAAATATGTTCAGCTACTGGTCAAAAGGGGACCTCTGAATAGCTGATTTATCATCAAAAGAATTTTATAACTTTATATAGTTTGATAAATTTTCAGGACACTTTGACCACAAATAAGTTCAAAAGGTCAGATATGGACATACATATATATGGCTTATGAAGCATCAGAAGGAGTCTATGAGTATGTATAGAAAGCCCAAGATCGAGGACTCTTTGGCGAGAAATATGTTCAGGAGGTCAAAAGGGGACCTCTGAATAGCTGATTTATCATCAAAAGAATTCTATAACTTTATATAGTTTGAAAAATTTTTAGGACACTTTGACCACAAATAAGTTCAAAAGGTCAGATATGGACATCTATATGGCTTATGAAACATCAGATGGAGACTATGAGTATGTATTGAAAGCACAAGACATCTATATGGCTTTTGAAGCATCAGAGGGAGTCTATTAGTATATATAGGAAGCCCAAGATCGAGGACTCTTTGGCGAGAAATATGTTCTGGAGGTCAAAAGGGGACCTCTGAATAGCTGATTTATCATCAAAAGAATTCTATAACTTTATATAGTTTGAAAAATTTTGAGTACACTTTGACCACAAATAAGTTCAAAAGGTCAGATATGGAAATCTATATGGCTTATGAAGCATCAGAAGGAGTCTATGAGTATGTATAGAAAGCCCAATATCGAGGACTCTTTGGCCAGAAATATGTTCAGGAGGTCAAAAGGGGACCTCTGAATAGCAAAAGGAGTCTATAACTTTATATAGTTTGAAACATTTTGCCAGAAATATGTTACTTTGGTCAAACATGTACTTACGTACATCAGGAGTCGAAGAGTATTTATAGAAAGTTAACATCAGTTGACTGAATGTATAAGTAGGTTAATGTGCAGTGAAGGAAAATCATTGCACTAGCTGTTGCTTTACAATGGACACAATTATAGGAGTTAGTTCTGGTGTGCAATGCAATGCGAAAAGTGCTTTATCGTTGGGCAACGTTAGAATGCACTGAAGAATAAACATAATAGATCAAGCACTTTTCGCATTGCATTGCACACCAGAACTAACTCCTTCCCATGTTCATTAAAGATATAACATTTATGCATTGCACAAAGGATCTAACGTTGTCCACTGAACAATAACATATAGGCTATGCACTTCTTGGATTGCATTGCATTGCACAGTAGATCTAATTCATTCCCATGTTCAGTAAAGAGATAACATGTTATTGCATAGTTTTGAACAAACGACCTAACGCTGCACTTTTTGCAATGCATTGCATTGCACACCAGAACTAACTCCTTCAAATGTTTATTAAAGAGATAAGATTTTGCATTGCATTGCACAAACGATCTAACGTTGTGCATTGAAGAATAACATATAGACTATGCACTTTATGCATTGCACACCAGAACTAACTCCTTCCCATGTTCATGAAAGGGATAACATGTTGCATTGCATTGTACTGCATCTAATTCATTCCCATGTTCATTAAAGAGATAACAAGTGTTGTTGCATTGCATTGCACAAACGATCTTACGTTGTGCATTGAAGAATAACATACAGGCTATGCACTTTATGCATTGCACACCAGAACTAACTCCTTCCCATGTTCAGTAAAGAGATAACATGTTATGCAACATTGCATAGTTTTGAACAAACGACCTAACGCTGCACTTTTTGCATTGCATTGCATTGCACACCAGAACTAACTCCTTCAAATGTTTATTAAATAGATAACATTTTGCATTGCATTGCACAAACGATCTAACGTTGTGCATTGAAGAATAATATAGGCTATGCAATTCTTGCATTGCATTGCACACCAGAACTAAATCATTCCCATTTTCTTTAAAGAAATAAGGTGCAATGATGTTGTATTGCATTGCACAAACGATAACATATGTTATGCAACATTATATTGCTTTGCACAAAGGATCTAACACTGTGCACTAAAGAATAACATTTATGCATTTTTTGCATTGCATTGCACACCAGAACTAACTCCAAATGTTTATTAAAGAGATAACATTTTGCATTGCATTGCACAAACGATCTAACGTTGTGCATTGAAGAGTAACATAGGCTATTCACTTTTTGCTTTGCATTGCATTGCACACCAGAACTAACTCCTTCCCATGTTCATTAAAGGGATAACATGTTGCATTGCATTGCACAAACGATCTAACGCTGTGCACTGAAGAATAAAATATAGGCTATGCACTTTTTGCATTGCATTGCATTGCACTCCAGAACTAACTACTTCCCATGTTTATTAAAGAGATAACATTTTGCATTGCATTGCACAAACGATCTAACGTTGTGCATTGAAGAATGACATAGTTGACATAGCTAAATGCATGGATTGTGTTGCATGTACAGCCGAACTAACTCCTTCCCATGTTCATTAAAAAGATAACATATGTTATGCAACATTGCATTGCTTTGCACAAACGATTTAACGCTGTGCACTGAATAACATTTATGCACTTTTTGCATTGCACACCAGAACTAACAGCTTCAAATGCTTATTAAAGAGATAACATTTTGCATTGCATTGTGCATTGCATAACGTTGTGCATTGAAGAATAACATATAGGCTAAATGCATGCATTGTATTGCATTGCACACCCGAACTAACTCCTTCCCATGTTCATTAAAGAGATAACATATGTTATGCACAAACGATTCAGTATGTATTCAGTACGATTTTGCATTGAAGAGTAACATTGGCTATTCACTTTTTGCATTGCATTGCACACCATAACTAACATTTGAAGGAGTGAGTTCTGGTGTGCAAATGCAATGCAATGCAAAAAGTGCATGGTCTATGTTTCTCTTCAATGCAAAACGTTAGATCGTTTGCGCAATGCAATGCAAAATGTTATCTCTTCAATGAACATTTGAAGGAGTTAGTTCTAATGTGCAATGCAATTCAAAAAGTGCATGGCCTATGTTATCTCTTTAATAAACATTTGAAGGAGTAAGATCTGGTGTGCAATGCCAAAAGTGCATACCCTAAATGTTATTCTTCAGTGCACAACGTTAGATCGTTTCTGCAATGCAATGCAATTCAATGCAATGCAACATGTTATATCTTTACTGAACATGGGAAGGAGTTAGTTTCAGTGTGCAATGCAATGCAAAAAGTGCATAAATGTTAGATCGTTTCTGCAATGGCAATGCAATGCAATGCAACGTGTTATCTCTTTAATGAACATGGGAAGGAGTTAGTTCTGGTGTGCAAAGCAATACAATGCATGCATTTAGCCTATATGTTATTCTTTAATGCACAACATTGATCGTTGAGACAAACGATCGTTTGTGCAATGCAATGCAAAATATTATCTCTTTAATGAACATGGGAAGGAGTTAGTTCTGGTGTGCAATGCAATGCAAAAAGTGCATAAATGTTATTCTTCAGTGCACATCGTTAGATCGTTTGTGCAAAGCAATGCAATGTTGCATAACATATGTTATCCCATGTTCAGAACATCTGTTGTTGCACAAACGATCTAACGTTGTGCAATGAAGAGTAACATAGGCCATGCACTTTTTGCATAACTCCTTCCCATGTTCATTAAAGGGATAACATGTTGCATTGCATTGTACTGCACAAACGATCTAACGCTTTGCACTGAAGAATAACATATAGGCTATGCACTTTTTGCATTGCATTGAATTGCACACCAGAACTAACTCCTTCAAATGTTTACTAAAGAGATAACATTTTGCATTGCATTGCACAAACGATCTAACGTTGTGCACTGAAGAATAACATATAGGCCATGCACTTTTTGCATTGCATTGCATTGCACACCCGAACTAACTCCTTCCCATGTTCAGAAAAAGAGATAACATATGTTATGCAACATTTCATTGTTTTGCAGAAACGATCTAACGTTGTGCACTGAAGAATATTTATGCACTTTTTGCATTGTATTGCATTGCACACCAGAACTAACTCCTTCAAATGTTTATTAAAGAGATAACATTTTGCATTGCATTGCACAAACGAGCTAACGTTGTGCATTGAAGAATAATATAGGCTATGCAATTCTTGCATTGCATTGCACACCAGAACTAAATCATTCCCATTTTCTTTAAAGAAATAAGGTGCAATGATGTTGTATTGCATTGCACAAACGATAACATATGTTATGCAACATTATATTGCTTTGCACAAAGGATCTAACACTGTGCACTAAAGAATAACATTTATGCAGTTTTTGCATTGCATTGCACACCAGAACTAACTCCTTCAAATGTTTATTAAAGAGATAACATTTTGCATTGACAAACGATCTAACGTTGTGCATTGAAGAATAACATATAGGCTAAATGCATGCATTGTATTGCATTGCACACCTGAACTAACTCGTTCCCATGTTCATTGAAGAGATAACATATGTTATGCAACATTTCATTGTTTTGCACAAACGATCTAACGTTGTGCATTGAAGAGTAACATAGGCTATTCACTTTTTGCTTTGCATTGCATTGCAACACCAGAACTAACTCCTTCCCATGTTCATTAAAGGGATAACATGCATTGCATTGCACAAACGATCTAACGCTGTGCACTGAAGAATAAAATATAGGCTATGCACTTTTTGCATTGCATTGCATTGCACTCCAGAACTAACTACTTCCCATGTTTATTAAAGAGATAACATGTTGCATTGCATTGCACAAACGATCTAACGTTGTGCATTGAAGAGTAACATAGGCCATGCATTTTTTTGCATTGCTTTGCATTGCATTGCACACAAGAACTAACTCCTTCAAATGTTTATTAAAGAGATAACATGTTGCATTGCATTGCACAAACGATCTAACGTTGTGCATTGAAGAATGACATAGTTGACATAGCTAAATGCATGGATTGTGTTGCATGTACAGCCGAACTAACTCCTTCCCATGTTCATTAAAAAGATAACATATGTTATGCAACATTGCATTGCTTTGCACAAACGATTTAACGCTGTGGACTGAATAACATTTATGCACTTTTTGCATTGCATTGCACACCAGAACTAACACCTTCAAATGCTTATTAAAGAGATAACATTTTGCATTGCATTGTGCATTGCATAACGTTGTGCATTGAAGAATAACATATAGGCTAAATGCATGCATTGTATTGCATTGCACACCCGAACTAACTCCTTCCCATGTTCATTAAAGAGATAACATATGTTATGCACAAATGATTCAGTATGTATTCAGTACGATTTTGCATTGAAGAGTAACATTGGCTATTCACTTTTTGCATTGCATTGCACACCATAACTAACATTTGAAGGAGTGAGTTCTGGTGTGCAAATGCAATGCAATGCAAAAAGTGCATAAATATTATTATTCAGTGCACAACATTAGATCGTTTCTGCAATGCAATGCAGTGCAGTGCAACATGTTATCTCTTTAGTGAACATGGGAAAGAGTTAGTTCTGGTGTGTAATTCAATGCAATGCAAAAAGTGCATGGTCTATGTTTCTCTTCAATGCACAACGTTAGATCGTTTGCGCAATGCAATGCAAAATGTTATCTCTTCACTGAACATTTGAAGGAGTTAGTTCTAATGTGCAATGCAATTCAAAAAGTGCATGGCCTATGTTATCTCTTTAATAAACATTTGAAGGAGTAAGATCTGGTGTGCAATGCAATGCCAAAAGTGCATACCCTAAATGTTATTCTTCAGTGCACAACGTTAGATCATGCAATGCAATGCAATGCAACATGTGTTATCTCTTTAATGAACATGGGAAGGAGTTAGTTCTGGTGTGCAATGCAATAATACAATGCATGCATTTAGCCTATATGTTATTCTTTAATGCACAACATTGATCGTTGAGACAAACGATCGTTTTGTACAATGCAATGCAAAATATGATCTCTTTAATGAACATGGGAAGGAGTTAGTTCTGGTGTGCAATGCAATGCAAAAAGTGCATAAATGTTATTCTTCAGTGCACATCGTTAGATCGTTTGTGCAAAGCAATGCAATGTTGCATAACATATGTTATCTCTTTAATGAACATGTGAAGGAGTTAGTTCGGGTGTGTAATGCAATACAATGCATGCATTTAGCCTGTATGTTATTCCTCAATGCACAACGTTAGATCGTTTGTGCAATGCAATGCAACATATTATCTCTTTACTGAACATGGGAAGGAGTTTGATCTGGTGTGCAATGCAATGCAATGCAAAAAGTGCATGGCCTATGTTACTCTTCATTGCACAACGTTAGATCGTTTGTGCAACAACAGATGTTATCTCTTTAATGAACATGGGAATGAATTAATTGTAGTGTGCAATGCAATGCAAGCCAAGAAGTGCATAGCCTATATGTTATTGTTCAGTGGACAACGTTAGATCGTTTGTGCAATGCAATGCAACAACATAAATGTTATCTCTTTAATGAACATGGGAAGGAGTTAGTTCTGGTGTGCAATGCAATGCGAAAAGTGCATGATCTATATGTTTATTCTTCAGTGCATTCTATCGTTGTCCAACGGAATGAGTTAATTGTGTCCATTGTAAAGCAAAAGCCAGTGCAATGATTTTCCTTTACTGCACATTAATTAATCTACTTATACATTCAGTCAGCTGATGTTATCTTTCTATACATACTCTTCGACTCCTGATCCAGCCATACAGAAATCCATATTTGACCAAAGTAACATATTTCTGGCCAAAGAGTCCTCGATTTCTATACATACATCATTGACTCCTGATGCTTCAAAAGCCATCTAGATATCCATACAGATATGGATATCTATATGGCGTATGGCTTACCTTTTGAACTTATTTCTGGTCAAAGTGTTCTCAAAATTTTTCAAACTATATAAAGTTATAGTCTCCTTCTGATAATAAATCATTGACAAAAGAGTTCTCAAAAGGATGTTGTCTACAATAAACGAATACAGACTCCTTCTGATGTTAAATCAGCCATACAGAAGTCCATATTTAACATTCTGAACATATTTCTCTCCAGAGACCTTGAACATTTACCTTACTATACATATTTCTCCTACTATACAGACTTCTCATGATGTTATATCAGCCAGACTGTAGTCCATATAAGACCAATTGAACATATTTTTGGCCAAAGAATCCTCAAAATGTTTTTTACTATTATAAACTTCTGATGTTAAATCAGCCTTACAGAAGTCCATAATTGACCACCTGAAAATATTTCTGGACAAAGAGTCGATCTTGGGCTTTCTACTCATAGAATACTTTTGATACTTCATAAGCCATATAGATGTCCATATCTGACCTTTTGAACTTATTTGTGGTCAAAGTGTCCTCAAAAATTTTCAAACTATATAAAGTTATAGAATCCTTTTGATGATAAATCAGCTATTCAGAGGTCCCCTTTTGACCTTCTGAACATATTGACATACTCCTAGACTCCTTCTGATGCTTCATAAGCCATATAGATGTCCATATCTGACCTTTTGAGCTTATTTGTGGTCAAAGCGTCCTCAAAATTTTTCAAACTATATAAAGTAATAGAATTCTTTTGATGATAATCAGCTATTCAGAGGTCCCCTTTTGACCTCCTGAACATATTTCTCGCCAAAGAGTCCTCGATCATGGGCTTCCTATATATACTCATAGACTCCCTCTGATGCTTCAAAAGCCATATAGATGTCTTGGGCTTTCTATACATACTCATAGACTATAGTTATAGACTATAGACTATATAAGTTATAGACTCCTTTTGATGATAAATCAGCTATACATGGGTCCCCTATTGAACTGCTGAACATATTTCTGGCCAAAGAGTCCTCGATCTTGGGCTTTCTATATATACTCATAGACACCCTCTGATGCTTCAAAACCCATATAGATGTCCATATCTGATCATTTGAACTTATTTCTGGTTCAAGGGTCCTCAAAATTTTTCAAACTATATAAAGTTATAGACTCTTTCTGATGATAAATCAGCTATTCATAGGTCCCCTTTTGACCTACTGGACATATTTCTGGCCAAAGAGTCCTAAAAGATTAATACAATACATTCACACTGATATCTTCGGATGTTATATCCTCCTGACAAAAGTCCATTTGACACTGAATTTTTTTCTGGCCAAGGAGTATTCGAAACTTGGGCTTTCTATACATACTTGTTGACTCTTTCTGATGTTAGGTCAACCAGACAGAAGTCCATTTTTGACCCAAGGAATATATTTCTGGCCAAAGAGTCCTCGATCTTGGGCTTTCTATACATACTCATAGACTCCTTCTGATGCTTCATAAGCCATATATATGTCGATATCTGACCTTTTGAACTTATTTGTAGTCAAAGTGTCCTCAAAATTTTTCAAACTATATAAAGTTATAGAATTGTTTTTATGATAAATCAGCTATTCAGAGGTCCCCTTTTGACCTCCTGAACATATTTCTGGCCAAAGAGTCCTCGATCTTGGGCTTTCTGTACATACTCATAGACTCCTTCTGATGCTTCATAAGCCATATAGGATATCCATATCTGACCTTTTGAACTTATTTGTGGTCAAAGTGTCCTCAAAATTTTTCAAACTGTATGAAGTTATAGAATCCTTTTGATGATAAATCAGCTATTCAGAGGTTTTGACCTCCTGAACATATTTCTGGCCAAAGAATCCTCGATCTTGGGCTTTCTATACATACTCATAGACTCCTTCTGATGCTTCATAAGCCATATAGATGTCCATATCTGACCTTATGAACTTATTTGTTGTCAAAGTGTCCTCAAAAATTTTCAAACTATATGAAGTTATAGAATCCTTTTGATGATAAATCAGCTATTCAGAGGTTTTGACCTCCTGAACATATTTCTGGCCAAAGAGTCCTCAATCTTGGGCTTTCTATACATACTCATAGACTCCTTCTGATGCTTCATAAGCCATATAGATGTCCATATCTGACCTTTTGAACTTATTTGTTGTCAAAGTGTCCTCAAAATTTTTCAACTATATAAAGTTATAGACTCCTTTTGATGATAAATCAACTTTTCAGAGGTCCCCTTTTGACCTCCTGAACAGATTTCTGGCCAAAGAGTCCTCGATCTTGGGCTTTCTATATATACTCGTAGACTCCCTCTGATGCTTCAAAAGCCATATAGATGTCCATATCTGACCTTTTGAACTTATTTCTGGTCAAATTGTCCTCAAAAGTTTTCAAACTATATAAATTTATTGATTCTTTCTGATGATAAATCAGCTATTCAGAGGTCCCCTTGTGACCTACTGAACATATTTCTGGCCAGAGAGTCCTAAAAGATTAATACTGATATCTTCAGACTGATATCTTCGGATTCTATATCCTCCTGACATAAGTCCATATTTGACATACTGATTTTTTTTCTGGCCAAGGAGTATTCGAAACTTGGGCTTTCTATACATAATCCTTCTGATGCTTCATAAGCCATATATATGTCCATATGACCTTTTGAACTTATTTGTGGTCAAAGTGTCCTCAAAATTTTTCAAACTATATAAAGTTATAGACTCCTTTTGATGATAAATCAGCTATACATGGGTCCCCTATTGAACTGCTGAACATATTTCTGGCCAAAGAGTCCTCGATCTTGGGCTTTCTATACATACTCATAGACACCCTCTGATGCTTCAAAACCCATATAGATGTCCATATCTGATCATTTGAACTTATTTCTGGTTCAAGGGTCCTCAAAATTTTTCAAACTATATAAAGTTATAGACTCTTTCCGATGATAAATCAGCTATTCAGAGGTCCCCTTTTGACCTACTGGACATATTTCTGGCCAAAGAGTCCTAAAAGATTAATACAATACATTCAGACTGATATCTTCGGATGTTATATCCTCCTGACAAAAGTCAATTTGACATACTGAATTTTTTTCTGGCCAAGGAGTATTCGAAACTTGGGCTTTCTATACATACTCGTTGACTCTTTCTGATGTTAGGTCAACCAGACAGAAGTCCATTTTTGACCCAAGGAATATATTTCTGGCCAAAGAGTCCTCGATCTTGGGCTTTCTATACATACTCATAGACTCCTTCTGATGCTTCATAAGCCATATAGATGTCCATATCTGACCTTT
Source organism: Squalius cephalus (assembly GCF_949319135.1). Lineage (NCBI taxonomy): Eukaryota > Metazoa > Chordata > Actinopteri > Cypriniformes > Leuciscidae > Squalius > Squalius cephalus. The sequence goes on along the minus strand of NC_137141.1, from coordinate 8,281,381 downwards.
TTAACTTATTTGTGGTCAAAGTGTCCTAAAAATCTTTCATACTATATAAAGTTATAGACTCCTTTTGCTATTCAGAGGTCCCCTTTTGACCTCCTGAACATATTTCTAGCCAAAGAGTCCTCGATATTGGGCTTTCTATACATACTCATAGACTCCTTCTGATGCATCATAAGCCATATAGATGTCCCTATCTGACCTTTTGAACTTATTTGTGGTAAAATTGTCCTCAAAATATTTCAAACTATATAAAGTTATAGAATTCTTTTGATGATAATCAGCTATTCAGAGGTCCCCTTTTGACCTCCTGAACATATTTCTGGCCAAAGAGTCCTCGATCTTGGGCTTCCTATATATACTCATAGACTCCCTCTGATGCTTCAAAAGCCATATAGATGTCTTGGGCTTTCTATACATACTCATAGACTCCTTCTGATGCTTCATAAGCCATATATATGTGTCCATATCTGACCTTTTGAACTTATTTGTGGTCAAAGTGTCCTCAAAATTTTTCAAACTATATAAAGTTATAGACTCCTTTTGCTATTCAGAGGTCCCCTTTTGACCTCCTGAACATATTTTTGGCCAAAGAGTCCTCGATCTTGGGCTTTCTATATATACTCATAGACTCCCTCTGATGCTTCAAAAGACATCTATATGGCTTCCATAAGCATCATATGGCCTTCTGATGCTTCATAAGCCATATAGATGTCCATATCTGACCTTTTAAACTTATTTGTGGTCAAAGTGTCCTCAAAATGTTTCAAACTATATAAAGTTATAGACTCCTTTTGATGATAAATCAGCTATACATGGTTCCCCTTTTGAACTCCTGAACATATTTCTGGCCAAAGAGTCCTCGATCTTGGGCTTTCTATATATACTCATAGACTCCCTCTGATGCTTCAAAACCCATATAGATTTCCATATCTGATCATTTGAACTTATTTCTGGTCAAGGGTCCTCAAAATTTTTCAAACTATATAAAGTTATAGACTCTTTCTGATGATAAATCAGCTATTCAGAGGTCCCCAAGGAGTATTCGAAACTTGGTCTTTCTATACATACTCCTTCTGATGCTTCATAAGCATTATATATGTCCATATCTGACCTTTTGAACTTATTTGTGGTCAAAGTGTCCTCAAAATTTTTCAAACTATATAAAGTTATAGAATCCTTTTGATGACAAATCAGCTATTCAGAGGTTTTGACCTCCTGAACATATTTCTGGCCAAAGAGTCCTCGATCTTGGGCTATCTATATATACTCATAGACTCCCTCTGATGCTTCAAAAGCCATATAGATGTCTTGGGCTTTCTATACATACTCATAGACTCCTTCTGTTGCTTCATAAGCACAATATATGTCCATATCTGACCTTTTGAACTTATTTGTAGTCAAAGTGTCCTCAACATTTTTCAAACTATATAAAGTTATAGAATTCTTTTTATGATAAATCAGCTATTCAGAGGTCCCCTTTTGACCTCCTGAACATATTTCTCGCCAAAGAGTCCTCGATCTTGGGCTTTCTATACATACTCATAGACACCCTCTGATGCTTCAAAACCCATATAGATGTCCATATCTGATCATTTGAACTTATTTCTGGTTGAAGGGTCCTCAAAATTTTTCAAACTATATAAAGTTATAGACTCTTTCTGATGATAAATCAGCTATTCAGAGGTCCCCTTTTGACCTACTGGACATATTTCTGGCCAAAGAGTCCTAAAAGATTAATACAATACATTCAGACTGATATCTTCGGATGTTATATCCTCCTGACAAAAGTCAATTTGACATACTGAATTTTTTTCTGGCCAAGGAGTATTCGAAACTTGGGCTTTCTATACATACTCGTTGACTCTTTCTGATGTTAGGTCAACCAGACAGAAGTCCATTTTTGACCCAAGGAATATATTTCTGGCCAAAGAGTCCTCGATCTTGGGCTTTCTATACATACTCATAGACTCCTTCTGATGCTTCATAAGCCATATAGATGTCCATATCTGACCTTTTTAACTTATTTGTGGTCAAAGTGTCCTAAAAATCTTTCATACTATATAAAGTTATAGACTCCTTTTGCTATTCAGAGGACCCCTTTTGTCCTCCTGAACATATTTCTAGCCAAAGAGTCCTCGATATTGGGCTTTCTATACATACTCATAGACTCCTTCTGATGCATCATAAGCCATATAGATGTCCCTATCTGACCTTTTGAACTTATTTGTGGTAAAATTGTCCTCAAAATTTTTCAAACTATATAAAGTTATAGAATTTTTTTGATGATAAATCAGCTATTCAGAGGTCCCCTTTTGACCTCCTGAACATATTTCTCGCCAAAGAGTCCTCGATCTTGGGCTTCCTATATATACTCATACACTCCCTCTGATTCTTCAAAAGCCATATAGATGTCTTGGGCTTTCTATACATACTCATAGACTCCTTCTGATGCTTCATAAGCCATATATATATGTCCATATCTGACCTTTTGAACTTATTTGTGGTCAAAGTGTCCTCAAAATTTTTCAAACTATATAAAGTTATAAAATTCTTTTGATGATAAATCAGCTATTCAGAGGTCCCCTTTTGACCTCTTGAACATATTTCTGGCCAAAGAGTCCTCGATCTTGGGCTTTCTATACATACTCATAGACTCCTTCTGATGCTTCATAAGCCATATAGATGTCCATATCTGACCTTTTGAACTTATTTGTGGTCAAAGTGTCCTAAAAATTTTTCAAACTATATAAAGTTATAGATTCCTTTTGCTATTCAGAGGTCCCCTTTTGACCTCCTCGATTTAGAGTCCTCGATCTTGGGCTTTCTATACATACTCATAGTCTCCTTCTGATGTTTCATAAGCCATATAGATGTCCAAATCTGACCTTTTGAACTTATTTCTGGTCAAAGGGTCCTCAAAATTTTTCAAACTATATAAAGTTATAGAATTCTTTTTGTGATAAATCAGCTATTCAGAGGTCCCCTTTTGACCTCCTGAACATATTTCTGGCCAAAGAGTCCTCGATCTTGGGCTTTCTATACATACTCATAGACTCCTTCTGATGCTTCATAAGCCATATAGATGTCTATATCTGACCTTTTGAACTTATTTGTGGTCAAAGTGTCCTCAAAATTTTTCAAACTATATAAAGTTATAGAATTCTTTTGATGATAAATCAGCTATTCAGAGGTCCCCTTTTGACCTCCTGAACATATTTCTCGCCAAAGAGTCCTCGATCTTGGGCTTCCTATATATACTCATAGACTCCCTCTGATGCTTCAAAAGCCATATAGATGTCTTGGGCTTTCTATACATACTCATAGACTCCCTCTGATGCATCATATGCCATATAGATGTCCATATCTGATCTTTTGAACTTATTTATGGTCAAAGTGTCCTCAAAATTTTTCAAACTATATAAAGTTATAGAATCCTTTTGATGATAAATCAGCTATTCAGAGGTCCCCTTTTGACCTCCTGAACATATTTCTGGCCAAAGAGTCCTCGATCTTGGGCTTTCTATACATACTCATAGACTCCTTCTGATGCTTCATAAGCCATATAGATGTCCATATCTGACCTTTTGAACTTATTTGTGGTCAAAGTGTCCTCAAAATTTTTCAAACTATATAACTTTATAGACTCCTTTTGCTATTCAGAGGTCCCCTTTTGACCTCCTGAACATATTTCTGGCCAAAGAGTCCTCGATCTTGGGCTTTCTATACATACTCAAAGACTCCTTCTGATGCTTCATAAGCCATATAGATGTCCATATCTGACCTTTTGAACTTATTTGTGGTCAAAGTGTCCTCAAAATTTTTCAAACTACATAAAGTTATAGACTCCTTTTGCTATTCAGAGGTCCCCTTTTGACCTCCTCGATTTAGAGTCTTCGATCTTGGGCTTTCTATACATACTCATAGACTCCTTCTGATGTTTCATAAGCCATATAGATGTCCATATCTGACCTTTTGAACTTATTTGTGGTCAAAGTGTCCTCAAAATTTTTCAAACGATATAAAGTTATAGACTCCTTTTGCTATTCAGAGGTCCCCTTTTGACCTCCTGAACATATTTCTGGCCAAAGAGTCCTCGATATTGGGCTTTCTATACATACTCATAGACTCCTTCTGATGCTTCATAAGCCATATAGATTTCCATATCTGACCTTTTGAACTTATTTGTGGTCAAAGTGTCCTCAAAATTTTTCAAACTATATCAAGTTATAGAATTCTTTTGATGATAAATCAGCTATTCAGAGGTCCCCTTTTGACCTCCTGAACATATTTCTCGCCAAAGAGTCCTCGATCTTGGGCTTCCTATATATACTCATAGACTCCCTCTGATGCTTCAAAAGCCATATAGATGTCTTGGGCTTTCTATACATACTCATAGACTCCTTCTGATGCTTCATAAGCCATATATATATGTCCATATCTGACCTTTTGAACTTATTTGTGGTCAAAGTGTCCTCAAAAATTTTCAACCTATATAAAGTTATAGAATTCTTTTTATGATAAATCAGTATTTCATGGGGCCCCTTTTGACCTCCTGAACATATTTCTGGCCAAAGAGTCCTCGATCTTGGGCTTTCTATATATACTCATAGACTCCCTCTGATGCTTCAAAATCCATATAGATGTCCATATCTGACCTTTTGAACTTATTTCTGGTCAAAGTGTCCTCAAAATTTTTCAAACTATATAAAGTTATAGAATTCTTTTGATGATAAATCAGCTATTCAGAGGTCCCCTTTTGACCTCCTGAACATATTTCTCGCCAAAGAGTCCTCGATCTTGGGCTTTATATACATACTCATAGACTCCCTCTGATGCTTCAAAAGCCATATAGATGTCTTGGGCTTTCTATACATACTCATAGACTCCCTCTGATGCATCATATGCCATATAGATGTCCATATCTGATCTTTTGAACTTATTTATGGTCAAAGTGTCCTCAAAATTTTTCAAACTATATAAAGTTATAGAATCCTTTTGATGATAAATCAGCTATTCAGAGGTCCCCTTTTGACCTCCTGAACATATTTCTGGCCAAAGAGTCCTCGATCTTGGGCTTTCTATACATACTCATAGACTCCTTCTGATGCTTCATAAGCCATATAGATGTCCATATCTGACCTTTTGAACTTATTTGTGGTCAAAGTGTCCTCAAAATTTTTCAAAATATATAAAGTTATAGACTCCTTTTGCTATTCAGAGGTCCTCTTTTGACCTCCTCGATTTAGAGTCCTCGATCTTGGGCTTTCTATACATACTCATAGTCTCCTTCTGATGTTTCATAAGCCATATAGATGTCCATATCTGACCTTTTGAACTTATTTGTGGTCAAAGTGTCCTCAAAATTTTTCAAACTATATAAAGTTATAGAATTCTTTTTATGATAAATCAGCTATTCAGAGGTCCCCTTTTGACCTCCTGAACATATTTCTCGCCAAAGAGTCCTCGATCTTGGGCTTCCTATATATACTCATAGACTCCCTCTGATGCTTCAAAAGCCATATAGATGTCTTGGGCTTTCTATACATACTCATAGACTCCTTCTGATGCTTCATAAGCCATATATATATATATGTCCATATCTGACCTTTTGAACTTATTTGTGGTCAAAGTGTCCTCAAAATTTTTCAAACTATATAAAGTTATAAAATACTTTTGATGATAAATCAGCTATTCAGAGGTCCCCTTTTGACCTCCTGAACATATTTCTCGCTAAAGAGTCCTCGATCTTGGGCTTTCTATATATACTCATAGACTCCCTCTGATGCTTCAAAAGCCATATAGATGTCTTGGGCTTTCTATACATACTCATAGACTCCTTCTGATGCTTCATAAGCCATATAGATGTCCATATCTGACCTTTTGAACTTATTTGTGGTCAAAGTGTCCTCAAAATTTTTCAAACTATATAAAGTTATAGACTCTTTCTGATGATAAATCAGCTATTCAGAGGTCCACTTTTGACCTACTGAACATATTTCTGGCCAAAGAGTCCTAAAAGATTAATAAAATACATTCAGACTGATATCTTCGGATGTTATATCCTCCTGACAAAAGTCCATATTTGACACACTGAATTTTTTTCTGGCCAAGCAGTATTCGAAACTAGGGCTTTCTTTACATACTCCTTCTGATGCTTCATAAGCCATATATATGTCCATATCTGACCTTTTGAACTTATTTGTGGTCAAAGGGTCCTCAAAATGTTTTAAACTATATAAAGTTATAGAATTCTTTTTGAAAAATTTTGACGACACTTTGACCACAAATAAATTCAAAAGGTCATCTATATGGCTTATGAAGCATCAGAAGGAGTATGTATAGAAAGACCAAGTTTCGAATACTCCTTGGGGACCTCTGAATAGCTGATTTATCATCAGAAAGAGTCTATAACTTTATATAGTTTGAAAAATTTTGAGGACACTTTGACCACAAATAAGTTCAAAAGGTCAGATATGGACATCTATATGGCTTGTGATGCATCAGAAGGAGTCTATGAGTATGTATAGAAAGCCCAAGATCGAGGACTCTTTGGCCAGAAATATGTTCAGGATGTCAAAAGGGGACGTCTGAATAGCTGATTTATCATCAAAAGGATTCTATAACTTTATATAGTTTGAAAAATTTTGAGGATACATTGACCACAAATAAGTTCAAAAGGTCAGATATGGACATCTATATGGCTTATGATGCATCAGAAGGAGTCTATGAGTATGTATAGAAAGCCCAAGATCGAGGACTCTTTCGCCAGAAATATGTTCAGGAGGTCAAAACCTCTGAATAGCTGATTTATCATCAAAAGGATTCTATAACTTTATATAGTTTGAAAAATTTTGAGGACATTTTGACCACAAATAAGTTCAAAAGGTCAGATATGGACATATATATGGCTTATGAAGCATCAGAAGGAGTATGTATAGGAAGCCCAAGTTTCGAATACTCCTTAGCCAGAAAAAAATTCAGTAAATCAAATATGGACTTTTGTCAGGAGGATATAACATCCGAAGATTTGAGTCTGAATGTATTGTATTAATCTTTTAGGACTGTTTGGCCAGAAATATGTTCAGTAGGTCAAATGGGGACCTCTGAATAGCTGATTTATCATCAGAAAGAGTCTCTAACTTTATATAGTTTGAAAAATTTTGAGGACCCTTGACCAGAAATAAGTTCAAATGATCAGATATGGACATCTACATGGGTTTTGAAGCATCAGAGGGAGTCTATGAGTATATATAGAAAGCCAAAGATCGAGGACTCTTTGGCCAGAAATATGTTCAGAAGTTCAAAAGGGGACGTCTGAATAGCTGATTTATCATCAAAAGAATTCTATAACTTTACATAGTTTGAACATTTTTGAGGACACTTTGACCACAAATAATTTCAAATGATCAGATATGGACATCTATATGGCTTATGATGCATCAGAAGTAGTCTATGAGTGTGTATAGAAAGCCAAAGATAGAGGACTCTTTGGCCAGAAATATGTTCAGGAGGTCACAACCTCTGAATAGCTGATTTATCATCAAAATAATTCTATAACTTTATATAGTTTGAAAAATTTTGAGCAGACTTTGACCACAAATAAGTTCAAAAGGTCAGATATGGACATCTCTATGGCTTATGAAGCATCAGAACTATAACTTTATATAGTTTGAAAAGTTTTGAGGACACTTTGACCACAAATAAGTTCAAAAGGTCAGATATGGACATCTATATGGCTTATGAAGCATCAGAAGGAGTCTATGAGTATGTATAGAAAGCCCAAGATCGAAGACTCTTTGGCCAGAAATATGTTCAGGAGGTCAAAAGGGGACCTCTGAATAGCTGATTTATCATAAAAAGCATTCTATAAATTTATATAGTTTGAAAAATTTTGAGGACACTTTGACCACAAATAAGTTCAAAAGGTCAGATATGGACATCTATATGGCTTATGAAGCATCAGAAGGAGTCTACGAGTATGTGTAGAAAGCCCAAGATCGAGGACTCTTTGTCCAGAAATATATTCAGGAGGTCAAAACCTCTGAATTTGCTGATCATCAAAAGGATTCTATAACTTTATATAGTTTGAAAAATTTTGAGGACACATTGACCACAAATAAGTTCGAAAGGTCAGATATGGACATCTATATGGCTTATGATGCATCAGAAGGAGTCTATGAGTATGTATAGAAAGCCCAAGAACGAGGACTCTTTGGCCAGAAATATGTTCAGGAGGTCAAAACCTCTGAATAGCTGATTTATCATCAAAAGGATTCTATAACTTTATATAGTTTGAAAAATTTTGAGGACACTTTGACCACAAATAAGTTCAAAAGGTCAGATATGGACATCTATATGGCTTGTGATGCATCAGAAGGAGTCTATGAGTATGTATAGAAAGCCCAAGATCGAGGACTCTTTGGCCAGAAATATATTCAGGAGGTCAAAAGGGGACCTCTGAATAGCTGATTTATCATAAAAAGCATTCTATAACTTTATATAGATTGAAAAATTTTGAGGACACTTTGACCACAAATAAGTTCAAAAGGTCAGATATGGACATCTATATGGCTTATGATGCATCAGAAGGAGTCTATGAGTATGTATAGAAAGCCCAAGATCGAAGACTCTTTGGCCAGAAATATGTTCAGGAGGTCAAAACCTCTGAATAGCTGATTTATCATCAAAAGGATTCTATAACTTTATATAGTTTGAAAAATTTTGAGGACACTTTGACCACAAATAAGTTCAAAAGGTCAGATAAGGTCAGATATGGCTTATGAAGCATCAGAAGGCCATATGATGCTTATGAAAGCCATATAGATGTCTTTTGAAGCATCAGAGGGAGTCTATGAGTATATATAGAAAGCCCAAGATCGAGGACTCTTTGGCCAGAAATATATTCAGGAGGTCAAAAGGGGACCTCTGAATAGCTGATTTATCATAAAAAGCATTCTATAACTTTATATAGTTTGAAAAATTTTGAGGACACTTTGACCACAAATAAGTTCAAAAGGTCAGATATGGAAATCTATATGGCTTATGAAGCATCAGAACTATTACTTTATATAGTTTGAAAAATTTTGAGGACACTTTGACCACAAATAAGTTCAAAAGGTCAGATATGGACATCTATATGGCTTATGAAGCATCAGAAGGAGTCTATGAGTATGTATAGAAAGCCCAAGATCGAGGACTATTTGGCCAGAAATATGTTCAGGAGGTCAAAAGGGGACCTCTGAATAGCTGATTTATCATAAAAAGCATTCTATAACTTTATATAGTTTGAAAAATTTTGAGGACACTTTGACCACAAATAAGTTCAAAAGGTCAGATATGGACATCCATATGGCTTATGAAGCATCAGAAGGAGTCTATGAGTATGTGTAGAAAGCCCAAGATCGAGGACTCTTTGTCCAAAAATATGTTCAGGAGGTCAAAACCTCTGAATTTGCTGATCATCAAAAGGATTCTATAACTTTATATAGTTTGAAAAATTTTGAGGACACTTTGACCACAAATAAGTTCGAAAGGTCAGATATGGACATCTATATGGCTTATGATGCATCAGAAGGAGTCTATGAGTATGTATAGAAAGCCCAAGATCGAGGACTCTTTGGCCAGAAATATGTTCAGGAGGTCAAAACCTCTGAATAGCTGATTTATCATCAAAAGGATTCTATAACTTTATATAGTTTGAAAAATTTTGAGGACACTTTGACCACAAATAAGTTCAAAAGGTCAGATATGGACATCTATATGGCTTATGAAGCATCAGAAGGCCATATGATGCTTATGAAAGCCATATAGATGTCTTTTGAAGCATCAGAGGGAGTCTATGAGTAAATATAGAAAGCCCAAGATCGAGGACTCTTTGGCCAAAAATATGTTCAGGAGGTCAAAACCTCTGAATAGCTGATTTATCATCAAAAGGATTCTATAACTTTATATAGTTTGAAAAATTTTGAGGACACTTTGACCACAAATAAGTTCAAAAGTTCAGATATGGACATCTATATGGCTTATGAAGCATCAGAAGGCCATATGATGCTTATGAAAGCCATATAGATGTCTTTTGAAGCATCAGAGGGAGTCTATGAGTATATATAGAAAGCCCAAGATCGAGGACTCTTTGGCCAAAAATATGTTCAGGAGGTCAAAACCTCTGAATAGCTGATTTATCATCAAAAGAATTCTATAACTTTATATAGTTTGAAAAATTTTGAGGAGACATTGACCACAAATAAGTTCAAAAGGTCAGATATGGACATCTATATGGCTTATGATGCATCAGAAGGAGTCTATGAGTATGTATAGAAAGCCCAAGATCGAGGACTCTTTGGCCAGAAATATGTTCAGGAGGTAAAAACCTCTGAATAGCTGATTTTTCATCAAAAGGATTCTATAACTTTATATAGTTTGAAAAATTTTGAGGACACTTTGACCACAAATCAGTTCAAAAGGTCAGATATGGACATATATAATGCTTATGAAGCATCAGAAGAAGTCTATGAGTATGTATAGAAAGCCCAAGATCGAGGACTCTTTGTCCAGAAATATGTTCAGGAGGTCAAAAAGGGACCTCTGAATAGCTGATTTATCATCAAAAGGATTCTATAACTTTATATAGTTTGAAAAATTTTGAGGACACTTTGAGCACAAATAAGTTCAAAAGGTCAGATATGGACATCTATATGGCTTATGAAGCATCAGAAGAAGTCTATGAGTATGTATAGAAAGCCCAAGATCGAGGACTCTTTGTCCAGAAATATGTTCAGGAGGTCAAAAATGGACCTCTGAATAGCTGATTTATCATCAAAAGGATTCTATAACTTTATATAGTTTGAAAAATTTTGAGGACACTTTGACCACAAATAAGTTCAAAAGGTCAGATATGGATATCTATATGGCTTATGAAGCATCAGAAGGAGTCTATGAGTATGTATAGAAAGCCCAAGATCGAGGACTCTTTGGCCAGAAATATATTCAGGAGGTCAAAAGGGGACCTCTGAATAGCTGATTTATCATAAAAAGAATTCTATAACTTTATATAGTTTGAAAAATTTTGAGGACACTTTGACTACAAATAAGTTCAAGAGGTCAGATATGGACATCTATATGGCATTTGATGCATCAGAGGGAGTGTATGAGCATGTATAGAAAGCCCAAGATCGAGGACTCTTTGGCCAGAAATATGTTCAAGAGGTCAAAACCTCTAAAAAGCTGATTTATCATCAAAAGAATTCTATAACTTTATATAGTTTGAAAAATTTTGAGGACACTTTGACCACAAATAAGTTCAAAAGGTCAGATATGGATATCTATATGGCTTATGAAGCATCAGAAGGAGTCTATGAGTATGTATAGAAAGCCCAAGATCGAGGACTCTTTGGCCAGAAATATATTCAGGAGGTCAAAAGGGGACCTCTGAATAGCTGATTTATCATAAAAAGAATTCTATAACTTTATATAGTTTGAAAAATGTTGAGGACACTTTGACTACAAATAAGTTCAAAAGGTCAGATATGGACATATATATGGCTTATGAAGCAACAGAAGGAGTCTATGAGTATGTATAGAAAGCCCAAGACATCTATATGGCTTTTGAAGCATCAGAGGGAGTCTATGAGTATATATAGAAAGCCCAAGATCGAGGACTCTTTGGCCAGAAATATGTTCAGGAGGTCAAAACCTCTTAATAGCTGATTTGTCATCAAAAGGATTCTATAACTTTATATAGTTTGAAAAATTTTGAGGACACTTTGACCACAAATAAGTTCAAAAGGTCAGATATGGACATATATAATGCTTATGAAGCATCAGAAGGAGTATGTATAGAAAGACCAAGTTTCGAATACTCCTTGGGGACCTCTTAATAGCTGATTTATCATCAGAAAGAGTCTATAACTTTATATAGTTTGAAAAATTTTGAGGACCCTTGACCAGAAATAAGTTCAAATGATCAGATATGGAAATCTATATGGGTTTTGAAGCATCAGAGGGAGTCTAGGAGTATATATGGAAAGCGCAAGATCGAGGACTCTTTGGCCAGAAATATGTTCAGGAGTTCAAAAGGGGAACCATGTATAGCTGATTTATCATCAAAAGGAGTCTATAATTTTATATAGTTTGAAAATTTTGAGGACACTTTGACCACAAATAAGTTTGAAAGGTCAGATATGGAAATCTATATGGCTTATGAAGCATCAGAAGGCCATATGATGCTTATGGAAGCCATATAGATGTCTTTTGAAGCATCAGAGGGAGTCTATGAGTATATATAGAAAGCCCAAGATCGAGGACTCTTTGGCCAAAAATATGTTCAGGAGGTCAAAAGGGGACCTCTGAATAGCAAAAGGAGTCTATAACTTTATATAGTTTGAAAAATTTTGAGGACAAATTGACCACAAATAAGTTCAAAAGGTCAGATATGGACACATATATATGGCTTATGATGCATCAGAAGGAGTCTATGAGTATGTATAGAAAGCCCAAGACATCTATATGGCTTTTGAAGCATCAGAGGGAGTCTATGAGTATATATAGGAAGCCCAAGATCGAGGATTCTTTGGTCAGAAATATGTTCAGGAGGTCAAAAGGGGACCTCTGAATAGCTGATTTATCATCAAAAGAATTCTATAACTTTATATATTTTGGAAAATTTTGAGGACAATTTTACCACAAATAAGTTCAAAAGGTCAGATAGGGACATCTATATGGCTTATGATGCATCAGAAGGAGTCTATAAGTATGTATAGAAAGCCCAATATCGAGGACTCTTTGGCTAGAAATATGTTCAGGAGGTCAAAAGGGGACCTCTGAATAGCAAAAGGAGTCTATAACTTTATATAGTATGAAATATTTTTAGGACACTTTGACCAAATAAGTTCAAAAGGTCAGATATGGACATCTATATGGCTTATGAAGCATCAGAAGGAGTCTATGAGTATGTATAGAAAGCCCAAGATCGAGGACTCTTTGGCCAGAAATATATTCCTTGGGTCAAAAATGGACTTCTGTCTAGTTGACCTAACATCAGAAAGAGTCAACGAGTATGTATAGAAAGCCCAAGTTTCGAATACTCCTTGGCCAGAAAAAAATTCAGTATGTCAAATTGACTTTTGTCAGGAGGATATAACATCCGAAGATATCAGTCTGAATGTATTGTATTAATCTTTTAGGACTCTTTGGCCAGAAATATGTTCAGGAGGTCAAAAGGGGACCTCTGAATAGTTGATTTATCTTCAAAAGGAGTCTATAACTTTATATAGTTGAAAAATTTTGAGGACACTTTGACAACAAATAAGTTCAAGAGGTCAGATATGGACATCTATATGGCTTATGAAGCATCAGAAGGAGTCTATGAGTATGTATAGAAAGCCCAAGATCGAGGACTGTTTGGCCAGAAATATGTTCAGGAGGTCAAAACCTCTGAATAGCTGATTTATCATCAAAAGGATTCTATAACTTTATATAGTTTGAAAAATTTTGAGGACACTTTGACCACAAATAAGTTCAAAAGGTCAGATATGGACATATATAATGCTTATGAAGCATCAGAAGGAGTATGTATAGAAAGACCAAGTTTCGAATACTCCTTGGGGACCTCTGAATAGCTGATTTATCATCAGAAAGAGTCTATAACTTTATATAGTTTGAAAAATTTTGAGGACCCTTGACCAGAAATAAGTTCAAATGATCAGATATGGAAATCTATATGGGTTTTGAAGCATCAGAGGGAGTCTATTAGTATATATAGAAAGCCCAAGATCGAGGACTCTTTGGCCAGAAATATGTTCAGGAGTTCAAAAGGGGACCCATGTATAGCTGATTTATCATCAAAAGGAGTCTATAACTTTATATAGTTTGAAACATTTTGAGGACACTTTGACCACAAATAAGTTCAAAAGGTCAGATATGGACATCTATATGGCTTATGAAGCATCAGAAGGCCATATGATGCTTATGAAAGCCATATAGATGTCTTTTGAAGCATCAGAGGGAGTCTATGAGTATATATAGAAAGCCCAAGATCGAGGACTCTTTGGCCAAAAATATGTTCAGGAGGTCAAAACCTCTGAATAGCTGATTTATCATCAAAAGAATTCTATAACTTTATATAGTTTGAAAAATTTTGAGGAGACATTGACCACAAATAAGTTCAAAAGGTCAGATATGGACATCTATATGGCTTATGAAGCATCAGAAGGAGTCTATGAGTATGTATAGAAAGCCCAAGATCGAAGACTCTTTGGCCAGAAATATGTTCAGGAGGTCAAAAGGGGACCTCTGAATAGCTGATTTATCATAAAAAGCATTCTATAAATTTATATAGTTTTAAAAATTTTGAGGACACTTTGACCACAAATAAGTTCAAAAGGTCAGATATGGACATCCATATGGCTTATGAAGCATCAGAAGGAGTCTATGAGTATGTGTAGAAAGCCCAAGATCGAGGACTCTTTGTCCAAAAATATGTTCAGGAGGTCAAAACCTCTGAATTTGCTGATCATCAAAAGGATTCTATAACTTTATATAGTTTGAAAAATTTTGAGGACACTTTGACCACAAATAAGTTCGAAAGGTCAGATATGGACATCTATATGGCTTATGATGCATCAGAAGGAGTCTATGAGTATGTATAGAAAGCCCAAGATCGAGGACTCTTTGGCCAGAAATATGTTCAGGAGGTCAAAACCTCTGAATAACTGATTTATCATCAAAAGGATTCTATAACTTTATATAGTTTGAAAAATTTTGAGGACACTTTGACCACAAATAAGTTCAAAAGGTCAGATATGGACATCTATATGGCTTATGAAGCATCAGAAGGCCATATGATGCTTATGAAAGCCATATAGATGTCTTTTGAAGCATCAGAGGGAGTCTATGAGTAAATATAGAAAGCCCAAGATCGAGGACTCTTTGGCCAAAAATATGTTCAGGAGGTCAAAACCTCTGAATAGCTGATTTATCATCAAAAGAATTCTATAACTTTATATAGTTTGAAAAATTTTGAGGAGACATTGACCACAAATAAGTTCAAAAGGTCAGATATGGACATCTATATGGCTTATGATGCATCAGAAGGAGTCTATGAGTATGTATAGAAAGCCCAAGATCGAGGACTCTTTGGCCAGAAATATGTTCAGGAGGTCAAAACCTCTGAATAGCTGATTTATCATCAAAAGGATTCTATAACTTTATATAGTTTGAAAAATTTTGAGGACACTTTGACCACAAATAAGTTCAAAAGTTCAGATATGGACATCTATATGGCTTATGAAGCATCAGAAGGCCATATGATGCTTATGAAAGCCATATAGATGTCTTTTGAAGCATCAGAGGGAGTCTATGAGTATATATAGAAAGCCCAAGATCGAGGACTCTTTGGCCAAAAATATGTTCAGGAGGTCAAAACCTCTGAATAGCTGATTTATCATCAAAAGAATTCTATAACTTTATATAGTTTGAAAAATTTTGAGGAGACATTGACCACAAATAAGTTCAAAAGGTCAGATATGGACATCTATATGGCTTATGATGCATCAGAAGGAGTCTATGAGTATGTATAGAAAGCCCAAGATCGAGGACTCTTTGGCCAGAAATATGTTCAGGAGGTAAAAACCTCTGAATAGCTGATTTTTCATCAAAAGGATTCTATAACTTTATATAGTTTGAAAAATTTTGAGGACACTTTGACCACAAATCAGTTCAAAAGGTCAGATATGGACATATATAATGCTTATGAAGCATCAGAAGAAGTCTATGAGTATGTATAGAAAGCCCAAGATCGAGGACTCTTTGTCCAGAAATATGTTCAGGAGGTCAAAAATGGACCTCTGAATAGCTGATTTATCATCAAAAGGATTCTATAACTTTATATAGTTTGAAAAATTTTGAGGACACTTTGACCACAAATAAGTTCAAAAGGTCAGATATGGATATCTATATGGCTTATGAAGCATCAGAAGGAGTCTATGAGTATGTATAGAAAGCCCAAGATCGAGGACTCTTTGGCCAGAAATATATTCAGGAGGTCAAAAGGGGACCTCTGAATAGCTGATTTATCATAAAAAGAATTCTATAACTTTATATAGTTTGAAAAATTTTGAGGACACTTTGACTACAAATAAGTTCAAGAGGTCAGATATGGACATCTATATGGCATTTGATGCATCAGACGGAGTCTATGAGCATGTATAGAAAGCCCAAGATCGAGGACTCTTTGGCCAGAAATATGTTCAAGAGGTCAAAACCTCTAAAAAGCTGATTTATCATCAAAAGAATTCTATAACTTTATATAGTTTGAAAAATTTTGAGGACACTTTGACCACAAATAAGTTCAAAAGGTCAGATATGGATATCTATATGGCTTATGAAGCATCAGAAGGAGTCTATGAGTATGTATAGAAAGCCCAAGATCGAGGACTCTTTGGCCAGAAATATATTCAGGAGGTCAAAAGGGGACCTCTGAATAGCTGATTTATCATAAAAAGAATTCTATAACTTTATATAGTTTGAAAAATGTTGAGGACACTTTGACTACAAATAAGTTCAAAAGGTCAGATATGGACATATATATGGCTTATGAAGCAACAGAAGGAGTCTATGAGTATGTATAGAAAGCCCAAGACATCTATATGGCTTTTGAAGCATCAGAGGGAGTCTATGAGTATATATAGAAAGCCCAAGATCGAGGACTCTTTGGCCAGAAATATGTTCAGGAGGTCAAAACCTCTGAATAGCTGATTTGTCATCAAAAGGATTCTATAACTTTATATAGTTTGAAAAATTTTGAGGACACTTTGACCACAAATAAGTTCAAAAGGTCAGATATGGACATATATAATGCTTATGAAGCATCAGAAGGAGTATGTATAGAAAGACCAAGTTTCGAATACTCCTTGGGGACCTCTTAATAGCTGATTTATCATCAGAAAGAGTCTATAACTTTATATAGTTTGAAAAATTTTGAGGACCCTTGACCAGAAATAAGTTCAAATGATCAGATATGGAAATCTATATGGGTTTTGAAGCATCAGAGGGAGTCTAGGAGTATATATAGAAAGCGCAAGATCGAGGACTCTTTGGCCAGAAATATGTTCAGGAGTTCAAAAGGGGAACCATGTATAGCTGATTTATCATCAAAAGGAGTCTATAATTTTATATAGTTTGAAAATTTTGAGGACACTTTGACCACAAATAAGTTTGAAAGGTCAGATATGGACATCTATATGCCTTATGAAGCATCAGAAGGCCATATGATGCTTATGGAAGCCATATAGATGTCTTTTGAAGCATCAGAGGGAGTCTATGAGTATATATAGAAAGCCCAAGATCGAGGACTCTTTGGCCAAAAATATGTTCAGGAGGTCAAAAGGGGACCTCTGAATAGCAAAAGGAGTCTATAACTTTATATAGTTTGAAAAATTTTGAGGACAAATTGACCACAAATAAGTTCAAAAGGTCAGATATGGACACATATATATGGCTTATGAAGCATCAGAAGGAGTCTATGAGTATGTATAGAAAGCCCAAGACATCTATATGGCTTTTGAAGCATCAGAGGGAGTCTATGAGTATATATAGAAAGCCCAAGATCGAGGACTCTTTGGCCAAAAATATGTTCAGGAGGTCAAAACCTCTGAATAGCTGATTTATCATCAAAAGAATTCTATAACTTTATATAGTTTGAAAAATTTTGAGGAGACATTGACCACAAATAAGTTCAAAAGGTCAGATATGGACATCTATATGGCTTATGATGCATCAGAAGGAGTCTATGAGTATGTATAGAAAGCCCAAGATCGAGGACTCTTTGGCCAGAAATATGTTCAGGAGGTCAAAACCTCTGAATAGCTGATTTATCATCAAAAGGATTCGATAACTTTATATAGTTTGAAAAATTTTGAAGACACTTTGACCTCAAATAAGTTCAAAAGGTCAGATATGGACATATATATATGGCTTATGAAGCATCAGAAGGAGTCTATGAGTATGTATAGAAAGCCCAAGACATCTATATGGCTTTTGAAGCATCAGAGGGAGTCTATGAGTATATATATAGGAAGCCCAAGATCGAGGACTCTTTGGCGAGAAATATGTTCAGGAGGTCAAAAGGGGACCTCTGAATAGCTGATTTATCATCAAAAGGATTCTATAACTTTATATAGTTTGAAAATTTTTGAGGACACTTTGACCACAAATAAGTTCAAAAGATCAGATATGGACATCTATATGGCATTTGATGCATCAGAGGGAGTCTATGAGCATGTATAGAAAGCCCAAGATCGAGGACTCTTTGGCCAGAAATATGTTCAGGAGGTCAAAAGGGGACCTCTGAATAGCTGATTTATCATAAAAACAATTCTATAACTTTATATAGTTTGAAAAATTTTGAGGACACTTTGACTACAAATAAGTTCAAAAGGTCAGATATTGACATATATGGCTTATGAAGCAACAGAAGGAGTCTATGAGTATGTATAGAAAGCCCAAGATCGAGGACTCTTTGGCCAGAAATATATTCCTTGGGTCAAAAATGGACTTCTGTCTTGTTGACCTAACATCAGAAAGAGTCAACGAGTATGTATAGAAAGCCCAAGTTTCGAATGCTCCTTGGCCAGAAAAAAATTCATTGTCAAATGGACTTTTGTCAGGAGGATATAACATCCGAAGATATCAGTGTGAATGTATTGTATTAATCTTTTAGGACTCTTTGGCCAGAAATATGTCCAGTAGGTCAAAAGGGGACCTCTGAATAGCTGATTTATCATCAGAAAGAGTCTATAACTTTATATAGTTTGAAAAATTTTGAGGACCCTTGACCAGAAATAAGTTCAAATGTTCAGATATGGAATTCTATATGGGTTTTGAAGCATCAGAGGGTGTCTATGAGTATATATAGAAAGCCCAAGATCGAGGACTCTTTGGCCAGAAATAGTCCAACAGTTCAATAGGGGACCCATGTATAGCTGATTTATCATCAAAAGGAGTCTATAACTTTATATAGTTTGAAAAATTTTGAGGACACTTTGACCACAAATAAGTTCAAAAGGTCATATGGACATATCTATGGCTTATGAAGCATCAGAAGGATTATGTATAGAAGGCCCAAGTTTCGAATACTCCTTGGCCAGAAAAAAAATCAGTATGTCAAATATGGACTTATGTCAGGAGGATATAGAATCCGAAGATATCAGTCTGACGATATCAGTATTAATCTTTTAGGACTCTTTGGCCAGAAATATGTTCAGTAGGTCACAAGGGGACCTCTGAATAGCTGATTTATCATCAGAAAGAATCAATAACTTTATATAGTTTGAAAACTTTTGAGGACCCTTTGACCAGAAATAATTTCATAAGGTCAGATATGGACATCTATATGGCTTTTGAAGCATCAGAGGGAGTCTACGAGTATATATAGAAAGCTCAAGATCGAGGACTCTTTGGCCAGAAATATGTTCAGGAGGTCAAAAGGGGACCTCTGAATAGTTGATTTATCATCAAAAGGAGTCTATAACTTTATATAGTTGAAAAATTGTGAGAACACTTTGACAACAAATAAGTTCAAGAGGTCAGATATGGACATCTATATGGCTTATGAAGCATCAGAAGGAGTCTATGAGTATGTATAGAAAGCCCAAGATCGAGGACTCTTTGGCCAGAAATATGTTCAGGAGGTCAAAACCTCTGAATAGCTGATTTATCATCAAAAGGATTCTATAACTTTATATAGTTTGAAACATTTTGAGGACACTTTGACCACAAATAAGTTCAAAAGGTCAGATATGGACATCTATATGGCTTATGAAGTATCAAAAGTATTCTATGAGTAGAAAGCCCAAGATCGACTCTTTGTCCAGAAATATTTTCAGGTGGTCAATTATGGACTTCTGTAAGGCTGATTTAACATCAGAAGTTTATAATAGTAAAAAACATTTAGAGGATTCTTTGGCCAAAAATATGTTCAATTGGTCTTATATGGACTACAGTCTGGCTGATATAACATCATGAGAAGTCTGTATAGTAGGAGAAATATGTATAGTAAGGTAAATGTTCAAGGTCTCTGGAGAGAAATATGTTCAGAATGTTAAATATGGACTTCTGTATGGCTGATTTAACATCAGAAGGAGTCTGTATTCGTTTATTGTAGACAACATCCTTTTGAGAACTCTTTTGTCAATGATTTATTATCAGAAGGAGACTATAACTTTATATAGTTTGAAAAATTTTGAGAACACTTTGACCAGAAATAAGTTCAAAAGGTAAGCCATACGCCATATAGATATCCATATCTGTATGGATATCTAGATGGCTTTTGAAGCATCAGGAGTCAATGATGTATGTATAGAAATCGAGGACTCTTTGGCCAGAAATATGTTACTTTGGTCAAATATGGATTTCTGTATGGCTGGATCAGGAGTCGAAGAGTATGTATAGAAAGATAACATCAGCTGACTGAATGTATAAGTAGATTAATTAATGTGCAGTAAAAGAAAATCATTGCACTGGCTTTTGCTTTACAATGGACACAATTAACTCATTCCGTTGGACAACGATAGAATGCACTGAAGAATAAACATATAGATAATGCACTTTTCGCATTGCATTGCACACCAGAACTAACTCCTTCCCATGTTCATTAAAGAGATAACATTTATGTTGTTGCATTGCATTGCACAAACGATCTAACGTTGTCCACTGAACAATAACATATAGGCTATGCACTTCTTGGCTTGCATTGCATTGCACACTACAACTAATTCATTCCCATGTTCATTAAAGAGATAACATATGTTATGCAACATTGCATTGCTTTGCACAAACGATCTAACGATGTGCACTGAAGAATAACATTTATGCACTTTTTGCATTGCATTGCACACCAGAACTAACTCCTTCACATGTTCATTAAAGAGATAATATTTTGCATTGCATTGCACAAAACGATCGTTTGTCTCAACGATCAATGTTGTGCATTAAAGAATAACATATAGGCTAAATGCATGCATTGTATTGCATTGCACACTGAAACTAACTCCTTCCCATGTTCATTAAAGAGATAACACATGTTGCATTGCATTGCATTGCATGATCTAACGTTGTGCACTGAAGAATAACATTTAGGGTATGCACTTTTGGCATTGCATTGCATTGCACACCAGATCTTACTCCTTCAAATGTTTATTAAAGAGATAACATAGGCCATGCACTTTTTGAATTGCATTGCACATTAGAACTAACTCCTTCAAATGTTCATTGAAGAGATAACATTTTGCATTGCATTGCGCAAACGATCTAACGTTGTGCATTGAAGAGAAACACAGACCATGCACTTTTTGCATTTCATTGAATTACACACCAGAACTAACTCTTTCCCATGTTCACTAAAGAGATAACATGTTGCACTGCACTGCATTGAAACGATCTAATGTTGTGCACTGAATAATAACATTTATGCACTTTTTGCATTGCATTGCATTTGCACACCAGAACTCACTCCTTCAAATGTTAGTTATGGTGTGCAATGCAATGCAAAAAGTGAATAGCCAATGTTACTCTTCAATGCAAAATCGTACTGAATACATACTGAATCGTTTGTGCATAACATATGTTATCTCTTTAATGAACATGGGAAGGAGTTAGTTCGGGTGTGCAATGCAATACAATGCATGCATTTAGCCTATATGTTATTCTTCAATGCACAACGTTATGCAATGCCCAATACAATGCAAAATGTTATCTCTTTAATAAGCATTTGAAGGTGTTAGTTCTGGTGTGCAATGCAATGCAATGCAAAAAGTGCATAAATGTTATTCAGTGCACAGCGTTAAATCGTTTGTGCAAAGCAATGCAATGTTGCATAACATATGTTATCTTTTTAATGAACATGGGAAGGAGTTAGTTCGGCTGTACATGCAACAAAATCCATGCATTTAGCTATGTCAACTATGTCATTCTTCAATGCACGTTAGATCGTTTGTGCGATGCAATGCAACATGTTATCTCTTTAATAAACGTTTGAAGGAGTTAGTTCTTGTGTGCAATGCAATGCAAAGCAATGCAAAAAATGCATGGCCATTACTCTTCAATGCACAACGTTAGATCGTTTGTGCAATGCAATGCAACATGTTATCTCTTTAATAAACATGGGAAGTAGTTAGTTCTGGAGTGCAATGCAATGCAATGCAAAAAGTGCATAGCCTATATTTTATTCTTCAGTGCACAGCGTTAGATCGTTTGTGCAATGCAATGCAACATGTTATCCCTTTAATGAACATGGGAAGGAGTTAGTTCTGGTGTGCAATGCAATGCAAAGCAAAAAGTGAATAGCCTATGTTACTCTTCAATGCACAACGTTAGATCGTTTGTGCAAAACAATGAAATGTTGCATAACATATGTTATCTCTTCAATGAACATGGGAACGAGTTAGTTCAGGTGTGCAATGCAATACAATGCATGCATTTAGCCTATATGTTATTCTTCAATGCACAACGTTAGATCGTTTGTGCAATGCAATGCAAAATGTTATCTCTTTAATAAACATTTGAAGGAGTTAGTTCTGGTGTGCAATGCAATGCAAAAAATGCATAAATGTTATTCTTTAGTGCACAGTGTTAGATCCTTTGTGCAAAGCAATATAATGTTGCATAACATATGTTATCGTTTGTGCAATGCAATACAACATCATTGCACCTTATTTCTTTAAAGAAAATGGGAATGATTTAGTTCTGGTGTGCAATGCAATGCAAGAATTGCATAGCCTATATTATTCTTCAATGCACAACGTTAGATCGTTTGTGCAATGCAATGCAAAATGTTATCTCTTTAATAAACATTTGAAGGAGTTAGTTCTGGTGTGCAATGCAATACAATGCAAAAAGTGCATCAATATTCTTCAGTGCACAACGTTAGATCGTTTCTGCAAAACAATGAAATGTTGCATAACATATGTTATCTCTTTTATGAACATGGGAAGGAGTTAGTTCGGGTGTTCAATGCAATGCAATGCAAAAAGTGCATGGCCTATATGTTATTCTTCAGTGCACAACGTTAGATCGTTTGTGCAATGCAATGCAAAATGTTATCTCTTTAGTAAACATTTGAAGGAGTTAGTTCTGGTGTGCAATTCAATGCAATGCAAAAAGTGCATAGCCTATATGTTATTCTTCAGTGCACAGCGTTATATCGTTTGTGCAGTACAATGCAATGCAACATGTTATCCCTTTAATGAACATGGGAAGGAGTTATGCAAAAAGTGCATGGCCTATGTTAACTCTTCATTGCACAACGTTAGATCGTTTGTGCAACAACAGATGTTATCTCTTTAATGAACATGGGATAACATATGTTATGCAACATTGCATTGCTTTGCACAAACGATCTAACGATGTGCACTGAAGAATAACATTTATGCACTTTTTGCATTGCATTGCACACCAGAACTAACTCGTTCCCATGTTCATTAAAGAGAGAATATTTTGCATTGCATTGCACAAAACGATCGTTTGTCTCAACGATCAATGTTGTGCATTAAAGAATAACATATAGGCTAAATGCATGCATTGTATTGCATTGCACACCAGAACTAACTCCTTCCCATGTTCATTAAAGAGATAACACATGTTGCATTGCATTGCATTGCCATTGCAGAAACGATCTAACATTTATGCACTTTTTGCATTGCATTGCACACTGAAACTAACTCCTTCCCATGTTCAGTAAAGATATAACATGTTGCATTGCATTGAATTGCATTGCATTGCAGAAACGATCTAACGTTGTGCACTGAAGAATAACATTTAGGGTATGCACTTTTGGCATTGCATTGCATTGCACACCAGATCTTACTCCTTCAAATGTTTATTAAAGAGATAACATAGGCCATGCACTTTTTGAATTGCATTGCACATTAGAACTAACTCCTTCAAATGTTCATTGAAAAGATAACATTTTGCATTGCATTGCGCAAACGATCTAACATTGTGCATTGAAGAGAAACATAGACCATGCACTTTTTGCATTGCATTGAATTACACACCAGAACTAACTCTTTCCCATGTTCACTAAAGAGATAACATGTTGCATTGCACTGCATTGCATTGCAGAAACGATCTAATGTTGTGCACTGAATAATAACATTTATGCACTTTTTGCATTGCATTGCATTTGCACACCAGAACTCACTCCTTCAAATGTTAGTTATGGTGTGCAATGCAATGCAAAAAGTGAATAGCCAATGTTACTCTTCAATGCAAAATGGTACTGAATACATACTGAATCGTTTGTGCATAACATATGTTATCTCTTTAATGAACATGGGAAGGAGTTAGTTCGGGTGTGCAATGCAATACAATGCATGCATTTAGCCTATATGTTATTCTTCAATGCACAACGTTATGCAATGCACAATGCAATGCAAAATGTTATCTCTTTAATAAGCATTTGAAGGTGTTAGTTCTGGTGTGCAATGCAATGCAATGCAAAAAGTGCATAAAAGTTATTCAGTGCACAGCGTTAAATCGTTTGTGCAAAGCAATGCAATGTTGCATAACATATGTTATCTTTTTAATGAACATGGGAAGGAGTTAGTTCGGCTGTACATGCAACACAATCCATGCATTTAGCTATGTCAACTATGTCATTCTTCAATGCACAACGTTAGATCTTTTGTGCAATGCAACATGTTATCTCTTTAATAAACATTTGAAGGAGTTAGTTCTTGTGTGCAATGCAATGCAAAGCAATGCAAAAAATGCATGGCCTATGTTACTCTTCAATGCACAACGTTAGATCGTTTGTGCAATGCAATGCAAAATGTTATCTCTTTAATAAACATGGGAAGTAGTTAGTTCTGGAGTGCAATGCAATGCAATGCAAAAAGTGCATAGCCTATATTTTATTCTTCAGTGCACAGCGTTAGATCGTTTGTGCAATGCAATGCAATGCAACATGTTATCCCTTTAATGAACATGGGAAGGAGTTAGTTCTGGTGTGCAATGCATAAAGTGCATAGCCTGTATGTTATTCTTCAATGCACAACGTAAGATCGTTTATGCAATGCAATGCAACAACACTTGTTATCTCTTTAATGAACATGGGAATGAATTAGATCTACTGTGCAATGCAATGCAATCCAAGAAGTGCATAGCCTATATGTTATTGTTCAGTGGACAACGTTAGATCCTTTGTGCAATGCATAAATGTTATATCTTTAATGAACATGGGAAGGAGTTAGTTCTGGTGTGCAATGCAATGCGAAAAGTGCTTGATCTATTATGTTTATTCTTCAGTGCATTCTAACGTTGCCCAACGATAAAGCACTTTTCGCATTGCATTGCACACCAGAACTAACTCCTATAATTGTGTCCATTGTAAAGCAACAGCTAGTGCAATGATTTTCCTTCACTGCACATTAACCTACTTATACATTCAGTCAACTGATGTTAACTTTCTATAAATACTCTTCGACTCCTGATGTACGTAAGTACATGTTTGACCAAAGTAACTTATTTCTGGCCAAACAGTCCTCGATTTCTATACATACTCGTTGACTCCTGATGCTTCATAAGCCAATATAGATATCCATACAGATATGGCTTATGGCTTACCTTTTGAAATTATTTCTGCTCAAAGGGTCCTCAAAATGTTTCAAACTATATAAAGTTATAGAATTCTTTTGATGATAAATCAGCTATTCAGAGGTCCCCTTTTGACCTCCTCAACATATTTCTGGCCAAAGAGTCCTCGATCTTGGGCTTTCTATATATACTCATAGACTCCCTCTGATGCTTCAAAAGCCATATAGATGTCCATATCTGACCTCCTGAACTTATTTGTGGTCAAAGTGTCCTCAAAATTTTTCAAACTATATAAAGTTATAGAATTCTTTTGATGATAAATCAGCTATTCAGAGGTCCCCTTTTGACCTCCTGAACATATTTCTCGCCAAAGAGTCCTCGATCTTGGGCTTCCTATATATACTCATAGACTCACTCTGATGCTTCAAAAGCCATATAGATGTCTTGGGCTTTCTATACATACTCATAGACTCCTTCTGATGCATCTTAAGCCATATAGATGTCAATATCTGACCTTTTGAACTTATTTGTGGTCAGTGTCCTCAAAATTTTTCAAACTATATAAAGTTATAGACTCCTTTTGCTACTCAGAGGTCCCCTTTTGACCTCCTGAACATATTTCTGGCCAAAGTGTCCTCGATCTTGGGCTTTCTATACATACTCATAGACTCCTTCTGATGCTTCATAAGCCATATAGATGTCCATATCTGACCTTTTGAACTTATTTGTGGTCAAAGTGTCCTCAAAATTTTTCAAACTATATAAAGTTATAGAATCCTTTTGATGATAAATCAGCTATTCAGAGGTCCCCTTTTGACCTCCTGAACATATTTCTCGCCAAAGAGTCCTCGATCTTGGGCTTCCTATATATATACTCATAGACTCCCTCTGATGCTTCAAAAGCCATATAGATGTCTTGGGCTTTCTATACATACTCATAGACTCCTTCTGATGCATCTTAAGCCATATAGATGTCAATATCTGACCTTTTGAACTTATTTGTGGTCAGTGTCCTCAAAATTTTTCAAACTATATAAAGTTATAGACTCCTTTTGCTACTCAGAGGTCCCCTTTTGACCTCCTGAACATATTTCTGGCCAAAGTGTCCTCGATCTTGGGCTTTCTATACATACTCATAGACTCCTTCTGATGCTTCATAAGCCATATAGATGTCCATATCTGACCTTTTGAACTTATTTGTGGTCAAAGTGTCCTCAAAATTTTTCAAACTATATAAAGTTATAGACTCCTTTTGCTATTCAGAGGTCCCCTTTTGACCTCGTGAACATATTTCTGGCCAAAGAGTCCTCGATATTGGGCTTTCTATACATACTCATAGACTCCTTCTGATGCTTCATAAGCCATATAGATTTCCATATCTGACCTTTTGAACTTATTTGTGGTCAAAGTGTCCTCAAAATTTTTCAATCTATATAAAGTTATAGAATTCTTTTGATGATAAATCAGCTATTCAGAGGTCCCCTTTTGACCTCCTGAACATATTTCTCGCCAAAGAGTCCTCGATCTTGGGCTTTCTATATATACTCATATACTCCCTCTGATGCTTCAAAAGCCATATAGATGTCTTGGGCTTTCTATACATAGTCATAGACTCCTTCTGATGCTTCATAAGCCATATATATATGTCCATATCTGACCTTTTAAACTTATTTGTGGTCAAAGTGTCCTCAAAATTTTTCAAACTATATAAAGTTATAGAATTCTTTTGATGATAAATCAGCTATTCAGAGGTCCCCTTTTGACCTCCTGAACATATTTCTCACCAAAGAGTCCTCGATCTTGGGCTTTCTAGATATACTCATAGACTCCCTCTGATGCTTCAAAAGCCATATAGATGTCTTGGGCTTTCTATACATACTCATAGACTCCTTCTGATGCTTCATAAGCCATATAGATGTCCATATCTGACCTTTTGAACTTATTTGTGGTCAAAGTGTCCTCAAAATTTTTAAAACTATATAAAGTTATAAAATTCTTTTGATGATAAATCAGCTATTCAGAGGTCCCCTTTTGACCTCCTGAACATATTTCTGGCCAAAGAGTCCTCGATCTTGGGCTTTCTATACATACTCATAGACTCCTTCTGATGCTTCATAAGCCATATAGATGTCCATATCTGACCTTTTGAACTTATTTGTGGTCAAAGTGTCCTCAAAATTTTTCAAACTATATAAAGTTATAGACTCCTTTTGCTATTCAGAGGTCCCCTTTTGACCTCCTGAACATATTTCTGGCCAAAGAGTCCTCGATATTGGGCTTTCTATACATACTCATAGACTCCTTCTGATGCTTCATAAGCCATATAGATTTCCATATCTGACCTTTTGAACTTATTTGTGGTCAAAGTGTCCTCAAAATTTTTCAAACTATATAAAGTTGTAGAATTCTTTTGATGATAAATCAGCTATTCAGAGGTCCCCTTTTGACCTCCTGAACATATTTCTCGCCAAAGAGTCCTCGATCTTGGGCTTCCTATATATACTCATAGACTCCCTCTGATGCTTCAAAAGCCATATAGATGTCTTGGGCTTTCTATACATACTCATAGACTCCTTCTGATGCTTCATAAGCCATATATATATGTCCATATCTGACCTTTTGAACTTATTTGTGGTCAAAGTGTCCTCAAAATTTTTCAAACTATATAAAGTTATAGAATTCTTTTGATGATAAATCAGCTATTCAGAGGTCCCCTTTTGACCTCCTGAACATATTTCTGGCCAAAGAGTCCTCGATCTTGGGCTTTCTATACATACTCATAGACTCCTTCTGATGCTTCATAAGCCATATAGATGTCCATATCTAACCTTTTGAACTTATTTGTGGTCAAAGTGTCCTCAAAATTTTTCAAACTATATAAAGTTATAGACTCCTTTTGCTATTCAGAGGTCCCCTTTTGACCTCCTCGATTTAGAGTCCTCGATCTTGGGCTTTCTATACATACTCATAGACTCCTTCTGATGTTTCATAAGCCATATAGATGTCCATATCTGACCTTTTGAACTTATTTGTGGTCAAAGTGTCCTCAAAATTTTTCAAACTATATAAAGTTATAGACTCCTTTTGCTATTCAGAGGTCCCCTTTTGACCTCGTGAACATATTTCTGGCCAAAGAGTCCTCGATATTGGGCTTTCTATACATACTCATAGACTCCTTCTGATGCTTCATAAGCCATATAGATTTCCATATCTGACCTTTTGAACTTATTTGTGGTCAAAGTGTCCTCAAAATTTTTCAATCTATATAAAGTTATAGAATTCTTTTGATGATAAATCAGCTATTCAGAGGTCCCCTTTTGACCTCCTGAACATATTTCTCGCCAAAGAGTCCTCGATCTTGGGCTTTCTATATATACTCATATACTCCCTCTGATGCTTCAAAAGCCATATAGATGTCTTGGGCTTTCTATACATAGTCATAGACTCCTTCTGATGCTTCATAAGCCATATATATATGTCCATATCTGACCTTTTAAACTTATTTGTGGTCAAAGTGTCCTCAAAATTTTTCAAACTATATAAAGTTATAGAATTCTTTTGATGATAAATCAGCTATTCAGAGGTCCCCTTTTGACCTCCTGAACATATTTCTCACCAAAGAGTCCTCGATCTTGGGCTTTCTAGATATACTCATAGACTCCCTCTGATGCTTCAAAAGCCATATAGATGTCTTGGGCTTTCTATACATACTCATAGACTCCTTCTGATGCTTCATAAGCCATATAGATGTCCATATCTGACCTTTTGAACTTATTTGTGGTCAAAGTGTCCTCAAAATTTTTCAAACTATATAAAGTTATAGACTCCTTTTGCTAATCAGAGGTCCCCTTTTGACTTCCTGAACATTGTTCTGGCCAAAGAGTCCTCGATATTGGGCTTTCTATACATACTCATAGACTCCTTCTGATGCTTCATAAGCCATATAGATTTCCATATCTGACCTTTTGAACTTATTTGTGGTCAAAGTGTCCTCAAAATTTTTCAAACTATATAAAGTTATAGAATGCTATTGATGATAAATCAGCTATTCAGAGGTCCCCTTTTGACCTCCTGAACATATTTCTGGCCAAAGAGTCCTCGATATTGGGCTTTCTATACATACTCATAGACTCCTACTGATGCTTCATAAGCCATATAGATTTCCATATCTCACCTTTTGAACTTATTTGTGGTCAAAGTGTCCTCAAAATTTTTCAAACTATATAAAGTTATAGACTCTTTTTGCTATTCAGAGGTCCCCTTTTGACCTCCTCGATTTAGAGTCCTCGATCTTGGGCTTTCTATACATACTCATAGACTCCTTCTGATGTTTCATAAGCCATAGAGATGTCCATATCTGACCTTTTGAACTTATTTGTGGTCAAAGTGTCCTCAAAATTTTTCAAACTATATAAAGTTATAGACTCCTTTTGCTATTCAGAGGTCCCCTTTTGACCTCGTGAACATATTTCTGGCCAAAGAGTCCTCGATATTGGGCTTTCTATACATACTCATAGACTCCTTCTGATGCTTCATAAGCCATATAGATTTCCTTTTCTGACCTTTTGAACTTATTTGTGGTCAAAGTGTCCTCAAAATTTTTCAATCTATATAAAGTTATAGAATTCTTTTGATGATAAATCAGCTATTCAGAGGTCCCCTTTTGACCTCCTGAACATATTTCTCGCCATAGAGTCCTCGATCTTGGGCTTTCTATACATACTCATTGACTCCTTCTGATGCTTCATAAGCCATATAGATGTCTTGGGCTTTCTATACATACTCATAGACTCCTTCTGATGCTTCATAAGCCATATATATATGTCCATATCTGACCTTTTGAACTTATTTGAGGTCAAAGTGTCCTCAAAATTTTTCAAACTATATAAAGTTATAGAATTCTTTTGATGATAAATCAGCTATTCAGAGGTCCCCTTTTGACCTCCTGAACATATTTCTGGCCAAAGAGTCCTCGATCTAGGGCTTTCTATACATACTCATAGACTCCTTCTGATGCTTCATAAGCCATATATATATGTCCATATCTGACCTTTTGAACTTATTTGTGGTCAAAGTGTCCTCAAAAGTTTTCAAACTATATAAAGTTATTGAATTCTTTTGATGATAAATCAGCTATTCAGAGGTCCCCTTTTGACCTCCTGAACATATGTCTCGCCAAAGAGTCGAGAAATATATAGATGTCCATATCTGACCTTTTGAACTTATTTGTGGTCAAAGTGTCCTCAAAAATGTTCAAACTATATAAAGTCATAGACTCCTTTTGATGATAAATCAGTATTTCATGGGGCCCCTTTTGACCTCCTGAACATATTTCTGGCCAAAGAGTCCTCGATCTTGGGCTTTCTATACATACTCATAGAGTCAGTCTGATGCTTCATAAGCCATATAATTGTCCATATCTGACCTTTTGAACTTATTTGTGGTCAAAGTGTCCTCAAAATTTTTCAAACTATTAAAGTTGTAGAATTCATTTGATGATAAATCAGCTATTCAGAGGTCCCCTTTTGACCTCCTGAACATATTTCTCGCCAAAGAGTCCTCGATCTTGGGCTTCCTATATATACTCATAGACTCCCTCTGATGCTTCAAAAGCCATATAGATGTCTTGGGCTTTCTATACATACTCATAGACTATAGTTATAGACTATAGACTATATAAGTTATAGACTCCTTTTGATGATAAATCAGCTATACATGGGTCCCCTATTGAACTGCTGAACATATTTCTGGCCAAAGAGTCCTCGATCTTGGGCTTTCTATATATACTCATAGACACCCTCTGATGCTTCAAAACCCATATAGATGTCCATATCTGATCATTTGAACTTATTTCTGGTTCAATGGTCCTCAAAATTTTTCAAACTATATAAAGTTATAGACTCTTTCTGATGATAAATCAGCTATTCAGAGGTCCCCTTTTGACCTACTGGACATTTCTGGCCAAAGAGTCCTAAAAGATTAATACAATACATTCACACTGATATCTTCGGATGTTATATCCTCCTGACAAAAGTCCATTTGACACTGAATTTTTTTCTGGCCAAGGAGTATTCTAAACTTGGGCTTTCTATACATTACTCGTTGACTCTTTCTGATGTTAGGTCAACCAGACAGAAGTCCATTTTTGACCCAAGGAATATATTTCTGGCCAAAGAGTCCTCGATCTTGGGCTTTCTATACATACTCATAGACTCCTTCTGTTGCTTCATAAGCCATATATATGTCCATATCTGACCTTTTGAACTTATTTGTAGTCAAAGTGTCCTCAAAATTTTTCAAACTATATAAAGTTATAGAATTGTTTTTATGATAAATCAGCTATTCAGAGGTCCCCTTTTGACCTCCTGAACATATTTCTGGCCAAAGAGTCCTCGATCTTGGGCTTTCTATACATACTCATAGACTCCTTCTGATGCTTCATAAGCCATATAGATATCCATATCTGACCTTTTGAACTTATTTGTGGTCAAAGTGTCCTCAAAATTTTTCAAACTGTATGAAGTTATAGAATCCTTTTGATGATAAATCAGCTATTCAGAGGTTTTGACCTCCTGAACATATTTCTGGCCAAAGAGTCCTCGATCTTGGGATTTCTATACATACTCATAGACTCCTTCTGATGCTTCATAAGCCATATAGATGTCCATATCTGACCTTTTGAACTTATTTGTTGTCAAAGTGTCCTCAAAATTTTTCAAACTATATGAAGTTATAGAATCCTTTTGATGATAAATAAGCTATTCAGAGGTTTTGACCTCCTGAACATATTTCTGGCCAAAGAGTCCTCGATCTTGGGCTTTCTATACATACTCATAGACTCCTTCTGATGCTTCATAAGCCATATAGATGTCCATATCTGACCTTTTGAACTTATTTGTGGTCAAAGTGTCCTCAAAATTTTTCAAACTATATGAAAAGTTATAGAATCCTTTTGATGATAAATCAGCTATTCAGAGGTTTTGACCTCCTGAACATATTTCTGGCCAAAGAGTCCTCAATCTTGGGCTTTCTATACATACTCATAGACTCCTTCTGATGCTTCATAAGCCATATAGATGTCCATATCTGACCTTTTGAACTTATTTGTTGTCAAAGTGTCCTCAAAATTTTTCAACTATATAAAGTTATAGACTCCTTTTGATGATAAATCAACTATTCAGAGGTCCCCTTTTGACCTCCTGAACATATTTCTGGCCAAAGAGTCCTCGATCTTGGGCTTTCTATATATACTCGTAGACTCCCTCTGATGCTTCAAAAGTCATATGGATGTCCATATCTGACCTTTTGAACTTATTTCTGGTCAAAGGGTCCTCAAAAGTTTTCAAACTATATAAAGTTATTGATTCTTTCTGATGATAAATCAGCTATTCAGAGGTCCCCTTGTGACCTACTGAACATATTTCTGGCCAAAGAGTCCTAAAAGATTAATACTGATATCTTCAGACTGATATCTTCGGATTCTATATGAGTCTGTATAGAAAGCCCAATATCGAGGACTCTTTGGCCAGAAATATGTTCAGGAGGTCAAAATGGGACCTCTGAATAGCTGATTTATTATAAAAAGAATTCTATAACTTTATATAGTTTGAAAAATCTTGAGGACCCTTTGACCAAAAATAAGTTCAAAAGGTCAGATATGGACATCTATATGGATTTTGAAGCATCAGAGGGAGTCTATGAGTATATATAGAAAGCCCAAGATCGAGGACTCTTTGGCCAGAAATATGTTCAGGAGGTCAAAAGGGGCCCCATGAAATACTGATTTATCATCAAAAGGAGTCTATGACTTTATATAGTTTGAAAATTTTTGAGGACACTTTGACCACAAATAAGTTCAAAAGGTCAGATATGGACATCTATATATTTCTCGACTCTTTGGCGAGAAATATGTTCAGGAGGTCAAAAGGGGACCTCTGAATAGCTTATTTATCATCAAAAGAATTCAATAACTTTATATAGTTTGAAAACTTTTGAGGACACTTTGACCACAATTAAGTTCAAAAGGTCAGATATGGACATCTATATGGCTTATGAAGCATCAGAAGGAGTCTATGAGTATGTATAGAAAGCCCAAGATCGAGGACTCTTTGGCCAGAAATATGTTCAGGAGGTCAAAAGGGGACCTCTGAATAGCTGATTTATCATCAAAAGAATTCAATAACTTTATATAGTTTGAAAAATTTTGAGGACACTTTGACCTCAAATAAGTTCAAAAGGTCAGATATGGACATATTATATGGCTTATGAAGCATCAGAAGGAGTCTATGAGTATGTATAGAAATCCCAAGACATCTATATGGCTTTTGAAGCATCAGAGGGAGTCTATGAGTATATATAGGAAGCCCAAGATCGAGGACTCTTTGGCGAGAAATATGTTCAGGAGTTCAAAAGGGGACCTCTGAATAGCTGATTTATCATCAAAAGAATTCTATAACTTTATATAGTTTGAAAAATTTTGAGGACACTTTGACCACAAATAAGTTCAAAAGGTCAGATATGGAAATTTATATGGCTTATGAAGCATCAGAGGGAGTCTATGAGTATGTATAGAAAGCCCAAGATCGAGGACTCTTTGGCCAGAAATATGTTCAGGAGGTCAAAAGGGGACCTCTGAATAGCTCATTTATCATCAAAAGAATTTTATAACTTTATATAGTTTGAAACATTTTCAGGACACTTTGACCACAAATAAGTTCAAAAGGTCAGATATGGACATCTATATGGCTTATGAAACATCAGAAGGAGTCTATGAGTATGTATAGAAAGCTCAAGATCCAGGACTTTTTGGCCAGAAATATGTTCAGGAGGTCAAAAGGGGACCTCTGAATAGCTCATTTATCATCAAAAGAATTTTATAACTTTATATAGTTTGAAAAATTTTCAGGACACTTTGACCACAAATAAGTTCAAAAGGTCAGATATGGACATATATATATGGCTTATGAAGCATCAGAAGGAGTCTATGAGTATGTATAGAAAGTCCAAGACATCTATATGGCTTTTGAAGCATCAGAGGGAGTCTATGAGTATATATAGGAAGCCCAAGATCGAGGACTCTTTGGCGAGAAATATGTTCAGGAGGTCAAAAGGGGACCTCTGAATAGTTGATTTATCATCAAAAGAATTCTATAACTTTATATAGTTTGAAAAATTTTGAGGACACTTTGACCACAAATAAGTTCAAAAGGTCAGATATGGAAATCTATATGGCTTATGAAGCATCAGAAGGAGTCTATGAGTATGTATAGAAAGCCCAATATCGAGGACTCTTTGGCCAGAAATATGTTCAGGAGGTCAAAAGGGGACCTCTGAATAGCAAAAGGAGTATATAACTTTATATAGTTTGAAAAATTTTGAGGACACTTTGACCACAAATAAGTTCAAAAGGTCAGATATGGACATCTATATGGCTTATGAAGCATCAGAAGGAGTCTATGAGTATGTATAGAAAGCCCAAGATCGAGGACTCTTTGGCCAAAAATATGTTCAGGAGGTCAAAAGGGGACCTCTGAATAGCAAAAGGAGTCTATAACTTTATATAGTTTGAAAAATTTTGAGGACACTTTGACCACAAATAAGTTCAAAAGGTCAGATATGGACATATATATGGCTTATGAAACATCAGAAGGAGACTATGAGTATGTATAGAAAGCCCAAGATCGAGGACTCTTTGGCCAGAAATATGTTCAGGAGGTCAAAAGGGGACCTCTGAATAGCTCATTTATCATCAAAAGAATTTTATAACTTTATATAGTTTCAAAAATTTTCAGGACACTTTGACCACAAATAAGTTCAAAAGGTCAGATATGGACATATATATATGGCTTATGAAGCATCAGAAGGAGTCTATGAGTATGTATAGAAAGCCCAAGACATCTATATGGCTTTTGAAGCATCAGAGGGAGTCTATGAGTATATATAGGAAGCCAAAGATCGAGGACTCTTTGGCCAGAAATATGTTCAGGAGGTCAAAAGGGGACCTCTGAATAGCTGATTTATCATCAAAAGAATTCTATAACTTTATTTAGTTTGAAAAATTTTGAGGACACTTTGACCACAAATAAGTTCAAAAGGTCAGATATAGAAATCTATATGGCTTATGAAGCATCAGAAGGAGTCTATGAGTATGTATAGAAAGCCCAATATCGAGGACTCTTTGGCCAGAAATATGTTCAGGAGGTCAAAAGGGGACCTCTGAATAGCAAAAGGAGTCTATAACTTTATATAGTTTGAAAAATTTTGAGGAAACTTTGACCACAAATAAGTTCAAAAGGTCAGATATGGACATCTATATGGCTTATGAAACATCAGAAGGAGACTATGAGTATGTATAGAAAGCCCAAGATCGAGGACTCTAAATCGAGGAGGTCAAAAGGGGACCTCTGAATAGCAAAAGGAGTCTATAACTTTATGTAGTTTGAAACATTTTGAGGACACTTTGACCACAAATAAGTTCAAAAGGTCAGATATGGACATCTATATGGCTTATGAAGCATCAGAAGGAGTCTATGAGTATGTATAGAAAGCCCAAGATCGAGGACTCTTTGGCCAGAAATATGTTCAGGAGGTCAAAAGGGGACCTCTGAATAGCAAAATGAGTCTATAACTTTATATAGTTCGAAAAATTTTGAGGACACTTTGACCACAAATAAGTTCAAAAGGTCAGATATGGACATCTATATGGCTTATGAAGCATCAGAAGGAGTCTATGAGTATGTATAGAAAGCCCAAGATCGAGGACTCTTTGGCCAGAAATATGTTCAGGAGGTCAAAAGGGGACCTCTGAATAGCAAAAGGAGTCTATAACTTTATATAAATGGAAAAATTTTGAGGACACTTTGACCACAAATAAGTTCAAAAGGTCAGATATGGACATCTATATGGCTTTTGAAGCATCAGAAGGAGTCTATGAGTATGTATAGAAAGCCCAAGACATCTATATGGCTTTTGAAGCATCAGAGGGAGTCTACGAGTATATATAGAAAGCCCAAGATCGAGGACTCTTTGGCGAGAAATATGTGCAGGAGGTCAAAAGGGGACCTCTGAATAGCTGATTTATCATCAAAAGAATTCTATAACTTTCTATAGTTTGAAAAATTTTGAGGACACTTTGACCACAAATAAGTTCAAAAGGTCAGATATGGACATCTATATGGCTTATGAAGCATCAGAAGCAGTCTATGAGTATGTATAGAAAGCCCAAGATCGAGGACTCTTTGGCCAGAAATATGTTCAGGAGGTCAAAAGGGGGACCTCTGAATAGCAAAAGGCGTCTATAACTTTATATAGTTCGATAAATTTTGAGGACACTTTGACCACAAATAAGTTCAAAAGGTCAGTTATGGACATCTATGTGGCTTATGAAGCATCAGAAGGAGTCTATGAGTATGTATAGAAAGCCCAAGATCGAGGACTCTTTGGCCAGAAATATGTTCAGGAGGTCAAAAGGGGACCTCTGAATAGCAAAAGGAGTCTATAACTTTATATAGTTTGAAAAATTTTGAGGACACTTTGACCACATATAAGTTCAAAAGGTCAGATATGGACATCTATATGGCTTATGAAGCATCAGAAGGAGTCTATGAGTATGTATAGAAAACCCAAGATCGAGGACTCTAAATCGAGGAGGTCAAAAGGGGACCTCTGAATAGCAAAAGGAGTCTATAACTTTATATAGTTTGAAAAATTTTGAGGACACTTTGACCACAAATAAGTTCAAAAGGTCAGATATGGACATCTATATGGCTTATGAAGCATCAGAAGGAGTCTATGAGTATGTATAGAAAGCCCAAGATCGAGGACTCTTTGGCCAGAAATATGTTCAGGAGGTCAAAAGGGGCCCCATGAAATACTGATTTATCATCAAAAGGAGTCTATGACTTTATATAGTTTGAAAATTTTTGAGGACACTTTGACCACAAATAAGTTCAAACGGTCAGATATGGACATCTATATATTTCTTGACTCTTTGGCGAGAAATATGTTCAGGAGGTCAAAAGGGGACCTCTGAATAGCTGATTTATCAGCAAAAGAATTCAATAACTTTATATAGTTTGAAAACTTTTGAGGACACTTTGACCACAAATAAGTTCAAAAGGTCACATATGGACATCTATATGGCTTATGAAGCATCAGAAGGAGTCTATGAGTATGTATAGAAAGCCCAAGATCGAGGACTCTTTGGCCAGAAATATGTTCAGGAGGTCAAAAGGGGACCTCTGAATAGCTGATTTATCATCAAAAGAATTCTGTAACTTTATATAGTTTGAAAAATTTTGAGGACACTTTGACCACAAATAAGTTCAAAAGGTCAGATATGGACATCTATATATTTCTCGACTCTTTGGCGAGAAATATGTTCAGGAGGTCAAAAGGGGACCTCTGAATAGCTGATTTATCATCAAAAGAATTCAATAACTTTATATAGTTTGAAAAATTTTGAGGACACTTTGACCACAAATAAGTTCAAAAGGTCAGATATGGAAATTTATATGGCTTATGAAGCATCAGAAGGAGTCTATGAGTATGTATAGAAAGCCCAAGATCGAGGACTCTTTGGCCAGAAATATGTTCAGGAGGTCAAAAGGGGACCTCTGAATAGCTCATTTATCATCAAAAGAATTTTATAACTTTATATAGTTTGAAACATTTTCAGGACACTTTGACCACAAATAAGTTCAAAAGGTCAGATATGGACATCTATATGGCTTATGAAACATCAGAAGGAGTCTATGAGTATGTATAGAAAGCTCAAGATCCAGGACTTTTTGGCCAGAAATATGTTCAGGAGGTCAAAAGGGGACCTCTGAATAGCTCATTTATCATCAAAAGAATTTTATAACTTTATATAGTTTGAAAAATTTTCAGGACACTTTGACCACAAATAAGTTCAAAAGGTCAGATATGGACATATATATATGGCTTATGAAGCATCAGAAGGAGTC
Organism: Squalius cephalus; assembly: GCF_949319135.1. NCBI lineage: Eukaryota > Metazoa > Chordata > Actinopteri > Cypriniformes > Leuciscidae > Squalius > Squalius cephalus. Next base: position 8,242,832 of record NC_137141.1, on the reverse strand, counting down.
TATGAGTATGTATAGAAAGCCCAAGACATCTATATGGCTTTTGAAGCATCAGAGGGAGTCTATGAGTATATATAGAAAGCCCAAGATCGAGGACTCTTTGGCCAGAAATATGTTCAGGAGGTCAAAACCTCTGAATAGCTGATTTGTCATCAAAAGGATTCTATAACTTTATATAGTTTGAAAAATTTTGAGGACACTTTGACCACAAATAAGTTCAAAAGGTCAGATATGGACATATATAATGCTTATGAAGCATCAGAAGGAGTATGTATAGAAAGACCAAGTTTCGAATACTCCTTGGGGACCTCTTAATAGCTGATTTATCATCAGAAAGAGTCTATAACTTTATATAGTTTGAAAAATTTTGAGGACCCTTGACCAGAAATAAGTTCAAATGATCAGATATGGAAATCTATATGGGTTTTGAAGCATCAGAGGGAGTCTAGGAGTATATATAGAAAGCGCAAGATCGAGGACTCTTTGGCCAGAAATATGTTCAGGAGTTCAAAAGGGGAACCATGTATAGCTGATTTATCATCAAAAGGAGTCTATAATTTTATATAGTTTGAAAATTTTGAGGACACTTTGACCACAAATAAGTTTGAAAGGTCAGATATGGACATCTATATGCCTTATGAAGCATCAGAAGGCCATATGATGCTTATGGAAGCCATATAGATGTCTTTTGAAGCATCAGAGGGAGTCTATGAGTATATATAGAAAGCCCAAGATCGAGGACTCTTTGGCCAAAAATATGTTCAGGAGGTCAAAAGGGGACCTCTGAATAGCAAAAGGAGTCTATAACTTTATATAGTTTGAAAAATTTTGAGGACAAATTGACCACAAATAAGTTCAAAAGGTCAGATATGGACACATATATATGGCTTATGAAGCATCAGAAGGAGTCTATGAGTATGTATAGAAAGCCCAAGACATCTATATGGCTTTTGAAGCATCAGAGGGAGTCTATGAGTATATATAGAAAGCCCAAGATCGAGGACTCTTTGGCCAAAAATATGTTCAGGAGGTCAAAACCTCTGAATAGCTGATTTATCATCAAAAGAATTCTATAACTTTATATAGTTTGAAAAATTTTGAGGAGACATTGACCACAAATAAGTTCAAAAGGTCAGATATGGACATCTATATGGCTTATGATGCATCAGAAGGAGTCTATGAGTATGTATAGAAAGCCCAAGATCGAGGACTCTTTGGCCAGAAATATGTTCAGGAGGTCAAAACCTCTGAATAGCTGATTTATCATCAAAAGGATTCGATAACTTTATATAGTTTGAAAAATTTTGAAGACACTTTGACCTCAAATAAGTTCAAAAGGTCAGATATGGACATATATATATGGCTTATGAAGCATCAGAAGGAGTCTATGAGTATGTATAGAAAGCCCAAGACATCTATATGGCTTTTGAAGCATCAGAGGGAGTCTATGAGTATATATATAGGAAGCCCAAGATCGAGGACTCTTTGGCGAGAAATATGTTCAGGAGGTCAAAAGGGGACCTCTGAATAGCTGATTTATCATCAAAAGGATTCTATAACTTTATATAGTTTGAAAATTTTTGAGGACACTTTGACCACAAATAAGTTCAAAAGATCAGATATGGACATCTATATGGCATTTGATGCATCAGAGGGAGTCTATGAGCATGTATAGAAAGCCCAAGATCGAGGACTCTTTGGCCAGAAATATGTTCAGGAGGTCAAAAGGGGACCTCTGAATAGCTGATTTATCATAAAAACAATTCTATAACTTTATATAGTTTGAAAAATTTTGAGGACACTTTGACTACAAATAAGTTCAAAAGGTCAGATATTGACATATATGGCTTATGAAGCAACAGAAGGAGTCTATGAGTATGTATAGAAAGCCCAAGATCGAGGACTCTTTGGCCAGAAATATATTCCTTGGGTCAAAAATGGACTTCTGTCTTGTTGACCTAACATCAGAAAGAGTCAACGAGTATGTATAGAAAGCCCAAGTTTCGAATGCTCCTTGGCCAGAAAAAAATTCATTGTCAAATGGACTTTTGTCAGGAGGATATAACATCCGAAGATATCAGTGTGAATGTATTGTATTAATCTTTTAGGACTCTTTGGCCAGAAATATGTCCAGTAGGTCAAAAGGGGACCTCTGAATAGCTGATTTATCATCAGAAAGAGTCTATAACTTTATATAGTTTGAAAAATTTTGAGGACCCTTGACCAGAAATAAGTTCAAATGTTCAGATATGGAATTCTATATGGGTTTTGAAGCATCAGAGGGTGTCTATGAGTATATATAGAAAGCCCAAGATCGAGGACTCTTTGGCCAGAAATAGTCCAACAGTTCAATAGGGGACCCATGTATAGCTGATTTATCATCAAAAGGAGTCTATAACTTTATATAGTTTGAAAAATTTTGAGGACACTTTGACCACAAATAAGTTCAAAAGGTCATATGGACATATCTATGGCTTATGAAGCATCAGAAGGATTATGTATAGAAGGCCCAAGTTTCGAATACTCCTTGGCCAGAAAAAAAATCAGTATGTCAAATATGGACTTATGTCAGGAGGATATAGAATCCGAAGATATCAGTCTGACGATATCAGTATTAATCTTTTAGGACTCTTTGGCCAGAAATATGTTCAGTAGGTCACAAGGGGACCTCTGAATAGCTGATTTATCATCAGAAAGAATCAATAACTTTATATAGTTTGAAAACTTTTGAGGACCCTTTGACCAGAAATAATTTCATAAGGTCAGATATGGACATCTATATGGCTTTTGAAGCATCAGAGGGAGTCTACGAGTATATATAGAAAGCTCAAGATCGAGGACTCTTTGGCCAGAAATATGTTCAGGAGGTCAAAAGGGGACCTCTGAATAGTTGATTTATCATCAAAAGGAGTCTATAACTTTATATAGTTGAAAAATTGTGAGAACACTTTGACAACAAATAAGTTCAAGAGGTCAGATATGGACATCTATATGGCTTATGAAGCATCAGAAGGAGTCTATGAGTATGTATAGAAAGCCCAAGATCGAGGACTCTTTGGCCAGAAATATGTTCAGGAGGTCAAAACCTCTGAATAGCTGATTTATCATCAAAAGGATTCTATAACTTTATATAGTTTGAAACATTTTGAGGACACTTTGACCACAAATAAGTTCAAAAGGTCAGATATGGACATCTATATGGCTTATGAAGTATCAAAAGTATTCTATGAGTAGAAAGCCCAAGATCGACTCTTTGTCCAGAAATATTTTCAGGTGGTCAATTATGGACTTCTGTAAGGCTGATTTAACATCAGAAGTTTATAATAGTAAAAAACATTTAGAGGATTCTTTGGCCAAAAATATGTTCAATTGGTCTTATATGGACTACAGTCTGGCTGATATAACATCATGAGAAGTCTGTATAGTAGGAGAAATATGTATAGTAAGGTAAATGTTCAAGGTCTCTGGAGAGAAATATGTTCAGAATGTTAAATATGGACTTCTGTATGGCTGATTTAACATCAGAAGGAGTCTGTATTCGTTTATTGTAGACAACATCCTTTTGAGAACTCTTTTGTCAATGATTTATTATCAGAAGGAGACTATAACTTTATATAGTTTGAAAAATTTTGAGAACACTTTGACCAGAAATAAGTTCAAAAGGTAAGCCATACGCCATATAGATATCCATATCTGTATGGATATCTAGATGGCTTTTGAAGCATCAGGAGTCAATGATGTATGTATAGAAATCGAGGACTCTTTGGCCAGAAATATGTTACTTTGGTCAAATATGGATTTCTGTATGGCTGGATCAGGAGTCGAAGAGTATGTATAGAAAGATAACATCAGCTGACTGAATGTATAAGTAGATTAATTAATGTGCAGTAAAAGAAAATCATTGCACTGGCTTTTGCTTTACAATGGACACAATTAACTCATTCCGTTGGACAACGATAGAATGCACTGAAGAATAAACATATAGATAATGCACTTTTCGCATTGCATTGCACACCAGAACTAACTCCTTCCCATGTTCATTAAAGAGATAACATTTATGTTGTTGCATTGCATTGCACAAACGATCTAACGTTGTCCACTGAACAATAACATATAGGCTATGCACTTCTTGGCTTGCATTGCATTGCACACTACAACTAATTCATTCCCATGTTCATTAAAGAGATAACATATGTTATGCAACATTGCATTGCTTTGCACAAACGATCTAACGATGTGCACTGAAGAATAACATTTATGCACTTTTTGCATTGCATTGCACACCAGAACTAACTCCTTCACATGTTCATTAAAGAGATAATATTTTGCATTGCATTGCACAAAACGATCGTTTGTCTCAACGATCAATGTTGTGCATTAAAGAATAACATATAGGCTAAATGCATGCATTGTATTGCATTGCACACTGAAACTAACTCCTTCCCATGTTCATTAAAGAGATAACACATGTTGCATTGCATTGCATTGCATGATCTAACGTTGTGCACTGAAGAATAACATTTAGGGTATGCACTTTTGGCATTGCATTGCATTGCACACCAGATCTTACTCCTTCAAATGTTTATTAAAGAGATAACATAGGCCATGCACTTTTTGAATTGCATTGCACATTAGAACTAACTCCTTCAAATGTTCATTGAAGAGATAACATTTTGCATTGCATTGCGCAAACGATCTAACGTTGTGCATTGAAGAGAAACACAGACCATGCACTTTTTGCATTTCATTGAATTACACACCAGAACTAACTCTTTCCCATGTTCACTAAAGAGATAACATGTTGCACTGCACTGCATTGAAACGATCTAATGTTGTGCACTGAATAATAACATTTATGCACTTTTTGCATTGCATTGCATTTGCACACCAGAACTCACTCCTTCAAATGTTAGTTATGGTGTGCAATGCAATGCAAAAAGTGAATAGCCAATGTTACTCTTCAATGCAAAATCGTACTGAATACATACTGAATCGTTTGTGCATAACATATGTTATCTCTTTAATGAACATGGGAAGGAGTTAGTTCGGGTGTGCAATGCAATACAATGCATGCATTTAGCCTATATGTTATTCTTCAATGCACAACGTTATGCAATGCCCAATACAATGCAAAATGTTATCTCTTTAATAAGCATTTGAAGGTGTTAGTTCTGGTGTGCAATGCAATGCAATGCAAAAAGTGCATAAATGTTATTCAGTGCACAGCGTTAAATCGTTTGTGCAAAGCAATGCAATGTTGCATAACATATGTTATCTTTTTAATGAACATGGGAAGGAGTTAGTTCGGCTGTACATGCAACAAAATCCATGCATTTAGCTATGTCAACTATGTCATTCTTCAATGCACGTTAGATCGTTTGTGCGATGCAATGCAACATGTTATCTCTTTAATAAACGTTTGAAGGAGTTAGTTCTTGTGTGCAATGCAATGCAAAGCAATGCAAAAAATGCATGGCCATTACTCTTCAATGCACAACGTTAGATCGTTTGTGCAATGCAATGCAACATGTTATCTCTTTAATAAACATGGGAAGTAGTTAGTTCTGGAGTGCAATGCAATGCAATGCAAAAAGTGCATAGCCTATATTTTATTCTTCAGTGCACAGCGTTAGATCGTTTGTGCAATGCAATGCAACATGTTATCCCTTTAATGAACATGGGAAGGAGTTAGTTCTGGTGTGCAATGCAATGCAAAGCAAAAAGTGAATAGCCTATGTTACTCTTCAATGCACAACGTTAGATCGTTTGTGCAAAACAATGAAATGTTGCATAACATATGTTATCTCTTCAATGAACATGGGAACGAGTTAGTTCAGGTGTGCAATGCAATACAATGCATGCATTTAGCCTATATGTTATTCTTCAATGCACAACGTTAGATCGTTTGTGCAATGCAATGCAAAATGTTATCTCTTTAATAAACATTTGAAGGAGTTAGTTCTGGTGTGCAATGCAATGCAAAAAATGCATAAATGTTATTCTTTAGTGCACAGTGTTAGATCCTTTGTGCAAAGCAATATAATGTTGCATAACATATGTTATCGTTTGTGCAATGCAATACAACATCATTGCACCTTATTTCTTTAAAGAAAATGGGAATGATTTAGTTCTGGTGTGCAATGCAATGCAAGAATTGCATAGCCTATATTATTCTTCAATGCACAACGTTAGATCGTTTGTGCAATGCAATGCAAAATGTTATCTCTTTAATAAACATTTGAAGGAGTTAGTTCTGGTGTGCAATGCAATACAATGCAAAAAGTGCATCAATATTCTTCAGTGCACAACGTTAGATCGTTTCTGCAAAACAATGAAATGTTGCATAACATATGTTATCTCTTTTATGAACATGGGAAGGAGTTAGTTCGGGTGTTCAATGCAATGCAATGCAAAAAGTGCATGGCCTATATGTTATTCTTCAGTGCACAACGTTAGATCGTTTGTGCAATGCAATGCAAAATGTTATCTCTTTAGTAAACATTTGAAGGAGTTAGTTCTGGTGTGCAATTCAATGCAATGCAAAAAGTGCATAGCCTATATGTTATTCTTCAGTGCACAGCGTTATATCGTTTGTGCAGTACAATGCAATGCAACATGTTATCCCTTTAATGAACATGGGAAGGAGTTATGCAAAAAGTGCATGGCCTATGTTAACTCTTCATTGCACAACGTTAGATCGTTTGTGCAACAACAGATGTTATCTCTTTAATGAACATGGGATAACATATGTTATGCAACATTGCATTGCTTTGCACAAACGATCTAACGATGTGCACTGAAGAATAACATTTATGCACTTTTTGCATTGCATTGCACACCAGAACTAACTCGTTCCCATGTTCATTAAAGAGAGAATATTTTGCATTGCATTGCACAAAACGATCGTTTGTCTCAACGATCAATGTTGTGCATTAAAGAATAACATATAGGCTAAATGCATGCATTGTATTGCATTGCACACCAGAACTAACTCCTTCCCATGTTCATTAAAGAGATAACACATGTTGCATTGCATTGCATTGCCATTGCAGAAACGATCTAACATTTATGCACTTTTTGCATTGCATTGCACACTGAAACTAACTCCTTCCCATGTTCAGTAAAGATATAACATGTTGCATTGCATTGAATTGCATTGCATTGCAGAAACGATCTAACGTTGTGCACTGAAGAATAACATTTAGGGTATGCACTTTTGGCATTGCATTGCATTGCACACCAGATCTTACTCCTTCAAATGTTTATTAAAGAGATAACATAGGCCATGCACTTTTTGAATTGCATTGCACATTAGAACTAACTCCTTCAAATGTTCATTGAAAAGATAACATTTTGCATTGCATTGCGCAAACGATCTAACATTGTGCATTGAAGAGAAACATAGACCATGCACTTTTTGCATTGCATTGAATTACACACCAGAACTAACTCTTTCCCATGTTCACTAAAGAGATAACATGTTGCATTGCACTGCATTGCATTGCAGAAACGATCTAATGTTGTGCACTGAATAATAACATTTATGCACTTTTTGCATTGCATTGCATTTGCACACCAGAACTCACTCCTTCAAATGTTAGTTATGGTGTGCAATGCAATGCAAAAAGTGAATAGCCAATGTTACTCTTCAATGCAAAATGGTACTGAATACATACTGAATCGTTTGTGCATAACATATGTTATCTCTTTAATGAACATGGGAAGGAGTTAGTTCGGGTGTGCAATGCAATACAATGCATGCATTTAGCCTATATGTTATTCTTCAATGCACAACGTTATGCAATGCACAATGCAATGCAAAATGTTATCTCTTTAATAAGCATTTGAAGGTGTTAGTTCTGGTGTGCAATGCAATGCAATGCAAAAAGTGCATAAAAGTTATTCAGTGCACAGCGTTAAATCGTTTGTGCAAAGCAATGCAATGTTGCATAACATATGTTATCTTTTTAATGAACATGGGAAGGAGTTAGTTCGGCTGTACATGCAACACAATCCATGCATTTAGCTATGTCAACTATGTCATTCTTCAATGCACAACGTTAGATCTTTTGTGCAATGCAACATGTTATCTCTTTAATAAACATTTGAAGGAGTTAGTTCTTGTGTGCAATGCAATGCAAAGCAATGCAAAAAATGCATGGCCTATGTTACTCTTCAATGCACAACGTTAGATCGTTTGTGCAATGCAATGCAAAATGTTATCTCTTTAATAAACATGGGAAGTAGTTAGTTCTGGAGTGCAATGCAATGCAATGCAAAAAGTGCATAGCCTATATTTTATTCTTCAGTGCACAGCGTTAGATCGTTTGTGCAATGCAATGCAATGCAACATGTTATCCCTTTAATGAACATGGGAAGGAGTTAGTTCTGGTGTGCAATGCATAAAGTGCATAGCCTGTATGTTATTCTTCAATGCACAACGTAAGATCGTTTATGCAATGCAATGCAACAACACTTGTTATCTCTTTAATGAACATGGGAATGAATTAGATCTACTGTGCAATGCAATGCAATCCAAGAAGTGCATAGCCTATATGTTATTGTTCAGTGGACAACGTTAGATCCTTTGTGCAATGCATAAATGTTATATCTTTAATGAACATGGGAAGGAGTTAGTTCTGGTGTGCAATGCAATGCGAAAAGTGCTTGATCTATTATGTTTATTCTTCAGTGCATTCTAACGTTGCCCAACGATAAAGCACTTTTCGCATTGCATTGCACACCAGAACTAACTCCTATAATTGTGTCCATTGTAAAGCAACAGCTAGTGCAATGATTTTCCTTCACTGCACATTAACCTACTTATACATTCAGTCAACTGATGTTAACTTTCTATAAATACTCTTCGACTCCTGATGTACGTAAGTACATGTTTGACCAAAGTAACTTATTTCTGGCCAAACAGTCCTCGATTTCTATACATACTCGTTGACTCCTGATGCTTCATAAGCCAATATAGATATCCATACAGATATGGCTTATGGCTTACCTTTTGAAATTATTTCTGCTCAAAGGGTCCTCAAAATGTTTCAAACTATATAAAGTTATAGAATTCTTTTGATGATAAATCAGCTATTCAGAGGTCCCCTTTTGACCTCCTCAACATATTTCTGGCCAAAGAGTCCTCGATCTTGGGCTTTCTATATATACTCATAGACTCCCTCTGATGCTTCAAAAGCCATATAGATGTCCATATCTGACCTCCTGAACTTATTTGTGGTCAAAGTGTCCTCAAAATTTTTCAAACTATATAAAGTTATAGAATTCTTTTGATGATAAATCAGCTATTCAGAGGTCCCCTTTTGACCTCCTGAACATATTTCTCGCCAAAGAGTCCTCGATCTTGGGCTTCCTATATATACTCATAGACTCACTCTGATGCTTCAAAAGCCATATAGATGTCTTGGGCTTTCTATACATACTCATAGACTCCTTCTGATGCATCTTAAGCCATATAGATGTCAATATCTGACCTTTTGAACTTATTTGTGGTCAGTGTCCTCAAAATTTTTCAAACTATATAAAGTTATAGACTCCTTTTGCTACTCAGAGGTCCCCTTTTGACCTCCTGAACATATTTCTGGCCAAAGTGTCCTCGATCTTGGGCTTTCTATACATACTCATAGACTCCTTCTGATGCTTCATAAGCCATATAGATGTCCATATCTGACCTTTTGAACTTATTTGTGGTCAAAGTGTCCTCAAAATTTTTCAAACTATATAAAGTTATAGAATCCTTTTGATGATAAATCAGCTATTCAGAGGTCCCCTTTTGACCTCCTGAACATATTTCTCGCCAAAGAGTCCTCGATCTTGGGCTTCCTATATATATACTCATAGACTCCCTCTGATGCTTCAAAAGCCATATAGATGTCTTGGGCTTTCTATACATACTCATAGACTCCTTCTGATGCATCTTAAGCCATATAGATGTCAATATCTGACCTTTTGAACTTATTTGTGGTCAGTGTCCTCAAAATTTTTCAAACTATATAAAGTTATAGACTCCTTTTGCTACTCAGAGGTCCCCTTTTGACCTCCTGAACATATTTCTGGCCAAAGTGTCCTCGATCTTGGGCTTTCTATACATACTCATAGACTCCTTCTGATGCTTCATAAGCCATATAGATGTCCATATCTGACCTTTTGAACTTATTTGTGGTCAAAGTGTCCTCAAAATTTTTCAAACTATATAAAGTTATAGACTCCTTTTGCTATTCAGAGGTCCCCTTTTGACCTCGTGAACATATTTCTGGCCAAAGAGTCCTCGATATTGGGCTTTCTATACATACTCATAGACTCCTTCTGATGCTTCATAAGCCATATAGATTTCCATATCTGACCTTTTGAACTTATTTGTGGTCAAAGTGTCCTCAAAATTTTTCAATCTATATAAAGTTATAGAATTCTTTTGATGATAAATCAGCTATTCAGAGGTCCCCTTTTGACCTCCTGAACATATTTCTCGCCAAAGAGTCCTCGATCTTGGGCTTTCTATATATACTCATATACTCCCTCTGATGCTTCAAAAGCCATATAGATGTCTTGGGCTTTCTATACATAGTCATAGACTCCTTCTGATGCTTCATAAGCCATATATATATGTCCATATCTGACCTTTTAAACTTATTTGTGGTCAAAGTGTCCTCAAAATTTTTCAAACTATATAAAGTTATAGAATTCTTTTGATGATAAATCAGCTATTCAGAGGTCCCCTTTTGACCTCCTGAACATATTTCTCACCAAAGAGTCCTCGATCTTGGGCTTTCTAGATATACTCATAGACTCCCTCTGATGCTTCAAAAGCCATATAGATGTCTTGGGCTTTCTATACATACTCATAGACTCCTTCTGATGCTTCATAAGCCATATAGATGTCCATATCTGACCTTTTGAACTTATTTGTGGTCAAAGTGTCCTCAAAATTTTTAAAACTATATAAAGTTATAAAATTCTTTTGATGATAAATCAGCTATTCAGAGGTCCCCTTTTGACCTCCTGAACATATTTCTCGCCAAAGAGTCCTCGATCTTGGGCTTTCTATACATACTCATAGACTCCTTCTGATGCTTCATAAGCCATATAGATGTCCATATCTGACCTTTTGAACTTATTTGTGGTCAAAGTGTCCTCAAAATTTTTCAAACTATATAAAGTTATAGACTCCTTTTGCTATTCAGAGGTCCCCTTTTGACCTCCTGAACATATTTCTGGCCAAAGAGTCCTCGATATTGGGCTTTCTATACATACTCATAGACTCCTTCTGATGCTTCATAAGCCATATAGATTTCCATATCTGACCTTTTGAACTTATTTGTGGTCAAAGTGTCCTCAAAATTTTTCAAACTATATAAAGTTGTAGAATTCTTTTGATGATAAATCAGCTATTCAGAGGTCCCCTTTTGACCTCCTGAACATATTTCTCGCCAAAGAGTCCTCGATCTTGGGCTTCCTATATATACTCATAGACTCCCTCTGATGCTTCAAAAGCCATATAGATGTCTTGGGCTTTCTATACATACTCATAGACTCCTTCTGATGCTTCATAAGCCATATATATATGTCCATATCTGACCTTTTGAACTTATTTGTGGTCAAAGTGTCCTCAAAATTTTTCAAACTATATAAAGTTATAGAATTCTTTTGATGATAAATCAGCTATTCAGAGGTCCCCTTTTGACCTCCTGAACATATTTCTGGCCAAAGAGTCCTCGATCTTGGGCTTTCTATACATACTCATAGACTCCTTCTGATGCTTCATAAGCCATATAGATGTCCATATCTAACCTTTTGAACTTATTTGTGGTCAAAGTGTCCTCAAAATTTTTCAAACTATATAAAGTTATAGACTCCTTTTGCTATTCAGAGGTCCCCTTTTGACCTCCTCGATTTAGAGTCCTCGATCTTGGGCTTTCTATACATACTCATAGACTCCTTCTGATGTTTCATAAGCCATATAGATGTCCATATCTGACCTTTTGAACTTATTTGTGGTCAAAGTGTCCTCAAAATTTTTCAAACTATATAAAGTTATAGACTCCTTTTGCTATTCAGAGGTCCCCTTTTGACCTCGTGAACATATTTCTGGCCAAAGAGTCCTCGATATTGGGCTTTCTATACATACTCATAGACTCCTTCTGATGCTTCATAAGCCATATAGATTTCCATATCTGACCTTTTGAACTTATTTGTGGTCAAAGTGTCCTCAAAATTTTTCAATCTATATAAAGTTATAGAATTCTTTTGATGATAAATCAGCTATTCAGAGGTCCCCTTTTGACCTCCTGAACATATTTCTCGCCAAAGAGTCCTCGATCTTGGGCTTTCTATATATACTCATATACTCCCTCTGATGCTTCAAAAGCCATATAGATGTCTTGGGCTTTCTATACATAGTCATAGACTCCTTCTGATGCTTCATAAGCCATATATATATGTCCATATCTGACCTTTTAAACTTATTTGTGGTCAAAGTGTCCTCAAAATTTTTCAAACTATATAAAGTTATAGAATTCTTTTGATGATAAATCAGCTATTCAGAGGTCCCCTTTTGACCTCCTGAACATATTTCTCACCAAAGAGTCCTCGATCTTGGGCTTTCTAGATATACTCATAGACTCCCTCTGATGCTTCAAAAGCCATATAGATGTCTTGGGCTTTCTATACATACTCATAGACTCCTTCTGATGCTTCATAAGCCATATAGATGTCCATATCTGACCTTTTGAACTTATTTGTGGTCAAAGTGTCCTCAAAATTTTTCAAACTATATAAAGTTATAGACTCCTTTTGCTAATCAGAGGTCCCCTTTTGACTTCCTGAACATTGTTCTGGCCAAAGAGTCCTCGATATTGGGCTTTCTATACATACTCATAGACTCCTTCTGATGCTTCATAAGCCATATAGATTTCCATATCTGACCTTTTGAACTTATTTGTGGTCAAAGTGTCCTCAAAATTTTTCAAACTATATAAAGTTATAGAATGCTATTGATGATAAATCAGCTATTCAGAGGTCCCCTTTTGACCTCCTGAACATATTTCTGGCCAAAGAGTCCTCGATATTGGGCTTTCTATACATACTCATAGACTCCTACTGATGCTTCATAAGCCATATAGATTTCCATATCTCACCTTTTGAACTTATTTGTGGTCAAAGTGTCCTCAAAATTTTTCAAACTATATAAAGTTATAGACTCTTTTTGCTATTCAGAGGTCCCCTTTTGACCTCCTCGATTTAGAGTCCTCGATCTTGGGCTTTCTATACATACTCATAGACTCCTTCTGATGTTTCATAAGCCATAGAGATGTCCATATCTGACCTTTTGAACTTATTTGTGGTCAAAGTGTCCTCAAAATTTTTCAAACTATATAAAGTTATAGACTCCTTTTGCTATTCAGAGGTCCCCTTTTGACCTCGTGAACATATTTCTGGCCAAAGAGTCCTCGATATTGGGCTTTCTATACATACTCATAGACTCCTTCTGATGCTTCATAAGCCATATAGATTTCCTTTTCTGACCTTTTGAACTTATTTGTGGTCAAAGTGTCCTCAAAATTTTTCAATCTATATAAAGTTATAGAATTCTTTTGATGATAAATCAGCTATTCAGAGGTCCCCTTTTGACCTCCTGAACATATTTCTCGCCATAGAGTCCTCGATCTTGGGCTTTCTATACATACTCATTGACTCCTTCTGATGCTTCATAAGCCATATAGATGTCTTGGGCTTTCTATACATACTCATAGACTCCTTCTGATGCTTCATAAGCCATATATATATGTCCATATCTGACCTTTTGAACTTATTTGAGGTCAAAGTGTCCTCAAAATTTTTCAAACTATATAAAGTTATAGAATTCTTTTGATGATAAATCAGCTATTCAGAGGTCCCCTTTTGACCTCCTGAACATATTTCTGGCCAAAGAGTCCTCGATCTAGGGCTTTCTATACATACTCATAGACTCCTTCTGATGCTTCATAAGCCATATATATATGTCCATATCTGACCTTTTGAACTTATTTGTGGTCAAAGTGTCCTCAAAAGTTTTCAAACTATATAAAGTTATTGAATTCTTTTGATGATAAATCAGCTATTCAGAGGTCCCCTTTTGACCTCCTGAACATATGTCTCGCCAAAGAGTCGAGAAATATATAGATGTCCATATCTGACCTTTTGAACTTATTTGTGGTCAAAGTGTCCTCAAAAATGTTCAAACTATATAAAGTCATAGACTCCTTTTGATGATAAATCAGTATTTCATGGGGCCCCTTTTGACCTCCTGAACATATTTCTGGCCAAAGAGTCCTCGATCTTGGGCTTTCTATACATACTCATAGAGTCAGTCTGATGCTTCATAAGCCATATAATTGTCCATATCTGACCTTTTGAACTTATTTGTGGTCAAAGTGTCCTCAAAATTTTTCAAACTATTAAAGTTGTAGAATTCATTTGATGATAAATCAGCTATTCAGAGGTCCCCTTTTGACCTCCTGAACATATTTCTCGCCAAAGAGTCCTCGATCTTGGGCTTCCTATATATACTCATAGACTCCCTCTGATGCTTCAAAAGCCATATAGATGTCTTGGGCTTTCTATACATACTCATAGACTATAGTTATAGACTATAGACTATATAAGTTATAGACTCCTTTTGATGATAAATCAGCTATACATGGGTCCCCTATTGAACTGCTGAACATATTTCTGGCCAAAGAGTCCTCGATCTTGGGCTTTCTATATATACTCATAGACACCCTCTGATGCTTCAAAACCCATATAGATGTCCATATCTGATCATTTGAACTTATTTCTGGTTCAATGGTCCTCAAAATTTTTCAAACTATATAAAGTTATAGACTCTTTCTGATGATAAATCAGCTATTCAGAGGTCCCCTTTTGACCTACTGGACATTTCTGGCCAAAGAGTCCTAAAAGATTAATACAATACATTCACACTGATATCTTCGGATGTTATATCCTCCTGACAAAAGTCCATTTGACACTGAATTTTTTTCTGGCCAAGGAGTATTCTAAACTTGGGCTTTCTATACATTACTCGTTGACTCTTTCTGATGTTAGGTCAACCAGACAGAAGTCCATTTTTGACCCAAGGAATATATTTCTGGCCAAAGAGTCCTCGATCTTGGGCTTTCTATACATACTCATAGACTCCTTCTGTTGCTTCATAAGCCATATATATGTCCATATCTGACCTTTTGAACTTATTTGTAGTCAAAGTGTCCTCAAAATTTTTCAAACTATATAAAGTTATAGAATTGTTTTTATGATAAATCAGCTATTCAGAGGTCCCCTTTTGACCTCCTGAACATATTTCTGGCCAAAGAGTCCTCGATCTTGGGCTTTCTATACATACTCATAGACTCCTTCTGATGCTTCATAAGCCATATAGATATCCATATCTGACCTTTTGAACTTATTTGTGGTCAAAGTGTCCTCAAAATTTTTCAAACTGTATGAAGTTATAGAATCCTTTTGATGATAAATCAGCTATTCAGAGGTTTTGACCTCCTGAACATATTTCTGGCCAAAGAGTCCTCGATCTTGGGATTTCTATACATACTCATAGACTCCTTCTGATGCTTCATAAGCCATATAGATGTCCATATCTGACCTTTTGAACTTATTTGTTGTCAAAGTGTCCTCAAAATTTTTCAAACTATATGAAGTTATAGAATCCTTTTGATGATAAATAAGCTATTCAGAGGTTTTGACCTCCTGAACATATTTCTGGCCAAAGAGTCCTCGATCTTGGGCTTTCTATACATACTCATAGACTCCTTCTGATGCTTCATAAGCCATATAGATGTCCATATCTGACCTTTTGAACTTATTTGTGGTCAAAGTGTCCTCAAAATTTTTCAAACTATATGAAAAGTTATAGAATCCTTTTGATGATAAATCAGCTATTCAGAGGTTTTGACCTCCTGAACATATTTCTGGCCAAAGAGTCCTCAATCTTGGGCTTTCTATACATACTCATAGACTCCTTCTGATGCTTCATAAGCCATATAGATGTCCATATCTGACCTTTTGAACTTATTTGTTGTCAAAGTGTCCTCAAAATTTTTCAACTATATAAAGTTATAGACTCCTTTTGATGATAAATCAACTATTCAGAGGTCCCCTTTTGACCTCCTGAACATATTTCTGGCCAAAGAGTCCTCGATCTTGGGCTTTCTATATATACTCGTAGACTCCCTCTGATGCTTCAAAAGTCATATGGATGTCCATATCTGACCTTTTGAACTTATTTCTGGTCAAAGGGTCCTCAAAAGTTTTCAAACTATATAAAGTTATTGATTCTTTCTGATGATAAATCAGCTATTCAGAGGTCCCCTTGTGACCTACTGAACATATTTCTGGCCAAAGAGTCCTAAAAGATTAATACTGATATCTTCAGACTGATATCTTCGGATTCTATATGAGTCTGTATAGAAAGCCCAATATCGAGGACTCTTTGGCCAGAAATATGTTCAGGAGGTCAAAATGGGACCTCTGAATAGCTGATTTATTATAAAAAGAATTCTATAACTTTATATAGTTTGAAAAATCTTGAGGACCCTTTGACCAAAAATAAGTTCAAAAGGTCAGATATGGACATCTATATGGATTTTGAAGCATCAGAGGGAGTCTATGAGTATATATAGAAAGCCCAAGATCGAGGACTCTTTGGCCAGAAATATGTTCAGGAGGTCAAAAGGGGCCCCATGAAATACTGATTTATCATCAAAAGGAGTCTATGACTTTATATAGTTTGAAAATTTTTGAGGACACTTTGACCACAAATAAGTTCAAAAGGTCAGATATGGACATCTATATATTTCTCGACTCTTTGGCGAGAAATATGTTCAGGAGGTCAAAAGGGGACCTCTGAATAGCTTATTTATCATCAAAAGAATTCAATAACTTTATATAGTTTGAAAACTTTTGAGGACACTTTGACCACAATTAAGTTCAAAAGGTCAGATATGGACATCTATATGGCTTATGAAGCATCAGAAGGAGTCTATGAGTATGTATAGAAAGCCCAAGATCGAGGACTCTTTGGCCAGAAATATGTTCAGGAGGTCAAAAGGGGACCTCTGAATAGCTGATTTATCATCAAAAGAATTCAATAACTTTATATAGTTTGAAAAATTTTGAGGACACTTTGACCTCAAATAAGTTCAAAAGGTCAGATATGGACATATTATATGGCTTATGAAGCATCAGAAGGAGTCTATGAGTATGTATAGAAATCCCAAGACATCTATATGGCTTTTGAAGCATCAGAGGGAGTCTATGAGTATATATAGGAAGCCCAAGATCGAGGACTCTTTGGCGAGAAATATGTTCAGGAGTTCAAAAGGGGACCTCTGAATAGCTGATTTATCATCAAAAGAATTCTATAACTTTATATAGTTTGAAAAATTTTGAGGACACTTTGACCACAAATAAGTTCAAAAGGTCAGATATGGAAATTTATATGGCTTATGAAGCATCAGAGGGAGTCTATGAGTATGTATAGAAAGCCCAAGATCGAGGACTCTTTGGCCAGAAATATGTTCAGGAGGTCAAAAGGGGACCTCTGAATAGCTCATTTATCATCAAAAGAATTTTATAACTTTATATAGTTTGAAACATTTTCAGGACACTTTGACCACAAATAAGTTCAAAAGGTCAGATATGGACATCTATATGGCTTATGAAACATCAGAAGGAGTCTATGAGTATGTATAGAAAGCTCAAGATCCAGGACTTTTTGGCCAGAAATATGTTCAGGAGGTCAAAAGGGGACCTCTGAATAGCTCATTTATCATCAAAAGAATTTTATAACTTTATATAGTTTGAAAAATTTTCAGGACACTTTGACCACAAATAAGTTCAAAAGGTCAGATATGGACATATATATATGGCTTATGAAGCATCAGAAGGAGTCTATGAGTATGTATAGAAAGTCCAAGACATCTATATGGCTTTTGAAGCATCAGAGGGAGTCTATGAGTATATATAGGAAGCCCAAGATCGAGGACTCTTTGGCGAGAAATATGTTCAGGAGGTCAAAAGGGGACCTCTGAATAGTTGATTTATCATCAAAAGAATTCTATAACTTTATATAGTTTGAAAAATTTTGAGGACACTTTGACCACAAATAAGTTCAAAAGGTCAGATATGGAAATCTATATGGCTTATGAAGCATCAGAAGGAGTCTATGAGTATGTATAGAAAGCCCAATATCGAGGACTCTTTGGCCAGAAATATGTTCAGGAGGTCAAAAGGGGACCTCTGAATAGCAAAAGGAGTATATAACTTTATATAGTTTGAAAAATTTTGAGGACACTTTGACCACAAATAAGTTCAAAAGGTCAGATATGGACATCTATATGGCTTATGAAGCATCAGAAGGAGTCTATGAGTATGTATAGAAAGCCCAAGATCGAGGACTCTTTGGCCAAAAATATGTTCAGGAGGTCAAAAGGGGACCTCTGAATAGCAAAAGGAGTCTATAACTTTATATAGTTTGAAAAATTTTGAGGACACTTTGACCACAAATAAGTTCAAAAGGTCAGATATGGACATATATATGGCTTATGAAACATCAGAAGGAGACTATGAGTATGTATAGAAAGCCCAAGATCGAGGACTCTTTGGCCAGAAATATGTTCAGGAGGTCAAAAGGGGACCTCTGAATAGCTCATTTATCATCAAAAGAATTTTATAACTTTATATAGTTTCAAAAATTTTCAGGACACTTTGACCACAAATAAGTTCAAAAGGTCAGATATGGACATATATATATGGCTTATGAAGCATCAGAAGGAGTCTATGAGTATGTATAGAAAGCCCAAGACATCTATATGGCTTTTGAAGCATCAGAGGGAGTCTATGAGTATATATAGGAAGCCAAAGATCGAGGACTCTTTGGCCAGAAATATGTTCAGGAGGTCAAAAGGGGACCTCTGAATAGCTGATTTATCATCAAAAGAATTCTATAACTTTATTTAGTTTGAAAAATTTTGAGGACACTTTGACCACAAATAAGTTCAAAAGGTCAGATATAGAAATCTATATGGCTTATGAAGCATCAGAAGGAGTCTATGAGTATGTATAGAAAGCCCAATATCGAGGACTCTTTGGCCAGAAATATGTTCAGGAGGTCAAAAGGGGACCTCTGAATAGCAAAAGGAGTCTATAACTTTATATAGTTTGAAAAATTTTGAGGAAACTTTGACCACAAATAAGTTCAAAAGGTCAGATATGGACATCTATATGGCTTATGAAACATCAGAAGGAGACTATGAGTATGTATAGAAAGCCCAAGATCGAGGACTCTAAATCGAGGAGGTCAAAAGGGGACCTCTGAATAGCAAAAGGAGTCTATAACTTTATGTAGTTTGAAACATTTTGAGGACACTTTGACCACAAATAAGTTCAAAAGGTCAGATATGGACATCTATATGGCTTATGAAGCATCAGAAGGAGTCTATGAGTATGTATAGAAAGCCCAAGATCGAGGACTCTTTGGCCAGAAATATGTTCAGGAGGTCAAAAGGGGACCTCTGAATAGCAAAATGAGTCTATAACTTTATATAGTTCGAAAAATTTTGAGGACACTTTGACCACAAATAAGTTCAAAAGGTCAGATATGGACATCTATATGGCTTATGAAGCATCAGAAGGAGTCTATGAGTATGTATAGAAAGCCCAAGATCGAGGACTCTTTGGCCAGAAATATGTTCAGGAGGTCAAAAGGGGACCTCTGAATAGCAAAAGGAGTCTATAACTTTATATAAATGGAAAAATTTTGAGGACACTTTGACCACAAATAAGTTCAAAAGGTCAGATATGGACATCTATATGGCTTTTGAAGCATCAGAAGGAGTCTATGAGTATGTATAGAAAGCCCAAGACATCTATATGGCTTTTGAAGCATCAGAGGGAGTCTACGAGTATATATAGAAAGCCCAAGATCGAGGACTCTTTGGCGAGAAATATGTGCAGGAGATCAAAAGGGGACCTCTGAATAGCTGATTTATCATCAAAAGAATTCTATAACTTTCTATAGTTTGAAAAATTTTGAGGACACTTTGACCACAAATAAGTTCAAAAGGTCAGATATGGACATCTATATGGCTTATGAAGCATCAGAAGCAGTCTATGAGTATGTATAGAAAGCCCAAGATCGAGGACTCTTTGGCCAGAAATATGTTCAGGAGGTCAAAAGGGGGACCTCTGAATAGCAAAAGGCGTCTATAACTTTATATAGTTCGATAAATTTTGAGGACACTTTGACCACAAATAAGTTCAAAAGGTCAGTTATGGACATCTATGTGGCTTATGAAGCATCAGAAGGAGTCTATGAGTATGTATAGAAAGCCCAAGATCGAGGACTCTTTGGCCAGAAATATGTTCAGGAGGTCAAAAGGGGACCTCTGAATAGCAAAAGGAGTCTATAACTTTATATAGTTTGAAAAATTTTGAGGACACTTTGACCACATATAAGTTCAAAAGGTCAGATATGGACATCTATATGGCTTATGAAGCATCAGAAGGAGTCTATGAGTATGTATAGAAAACCCAAGATCGAGGACTCTAAATCGAGGAGGTCAAAAGGGGACCTCTGAATAGCAAAAGGAGTCTATAACTTTATATAGTTTGAAAAATTTTGAGGACACTTTGACCACAAATAAGTTCAAAAGGTCAGATATGGACATCTATATGGCTTATGAAGCATCAGAAGGAGTCTATGAGTATGTATAGAAAGCCCAAGATCGAGGACTCTTTGGCCAGAAATATGTTCAGGAGGTCAAAAGGGGCCCCATGAAATACTGATTTATCATCAAAAGGAGTCTATGACTTTATATAGTTTGAAAATTTTTGAGGACACTTTGACCACAAATAAGTTCAAACGGTCAGATATGGACATCTATATATTTCTTGACTCTTTGGCGAGAAATATGTTCAGGAGGTCAAAAGGGGACCTCTGAATAGCTGATTTATCAGCAAAAGAATTCAATAACTTTATATAGTTTGAAAACTTTTGAGGACACTTTGACCACAAATAAGTTCAAAAGGTCACATATGGACATCTATATGGCTTATGAAGCATCAGAAGGAGTCTATGAGTATGTATAGAAAGCCCAAGATCGAGGACTCTTTGGCCAGAAATATGTTCAGGAGGTCAAAAGGGGACCTCTGAATAGCTGATTTATCATCAAAAGAATTCTGTAACTTTATATAGTTTGAAAAATTTTGAGGACACTTTGACCACAAATAAGTTCAAAAGGTCAGATATGGACATCTATATATTTCTCGACTCTTTGGCGAGAAATATGTTCAGGAGGTCAAAAGGGGACCTCTGAATAGCTGATTTATCATCAAAAGAATTCAATAACTTTATATAGTTTGAAAAATTTTGAGGACACTTTGACCACAAATAAGTTCAAAAGGTCAGATATGGAAATTTATATGGCTTATGAAGCATCAGAAGGAGTCTATGAGTATGTATAGAAAGCCCAAGATCGAGGACTCTTTGGCCAGAAATATGTTCAGGAGGTCAAAAGGGGACCTCTGAATAGCTCATTTATCATCAAAAGAATTTTATAACTTTATATAGTTTGAAACATTTTCAGGACACTTTGACCACAAATAAGTTCAAAAGGTCAGATATGGACATCTATATGGCTTATGAAACATCAGAAGGAGTCTATGAGTATGTATAGAAAGCTCAAGATCCAGGACTTTTTGGCCAGAAATATGTTCAGGAGGTCAAAAGGGGACCTCTGAATAGCTCATTTATCATCAAAAGAATTTTATAACTTTATATAGTTTGAAAAATTTTCAGGACACTTTGACCACAAATAAGTTCAAAAGGTCAGATATGGACATATATATATGGCTTATGAAGCATCAGAAGGAGTCTATGAGTATGTATAGAAAGTCCAAGACATCTATATGGCTTTTGAAGTATCAGAGGGAGTCTATGAGTATATATAGGAAGCCCAAGATCGAGGACTCTTTGGCGAGAAATATGTTCAGGAGGTCAAAAGGGGACCTCTGAATAGTTGATTTATCATCAAAAGAATTCTATAACTTTATATAGTTTGAAAAATTTTGAGGACACTTTGACCACAAATAAGTTCAAAAGGTCAGATATGGAAATCTATATGGCTTATGAAGCATCAGAAGGAGTCTATGAGTATGTATAGAAAGCCCAATATCGAGGACTCTTTGGCCAGAAATATGTTCAGGAGGTCAAAAGGGGACCTCTGAATAGCAAAAGGAGTATATAACTTTATATAGTTTGAAAAATTTTGAGGACACTTTGACCACAAATAAGTTCAAAAGGTCAGATATGGACATCTATATGGCTTATGAAGCATCAGAAGGAGTCTATGAGTATGTATAGAAAGCCCAAGATCGAGGACTCTTTGGCCAAAAATATGTTCAGGAGGTCAAAAGGGGACCTCTGAATAGCAAAAGGAGTCTATAACTTTATATAGTTTGAAAAATTTTGAGGACACTTTGACCACAAATAAGTTCAAAAGGT